>NW_025964112.1:4387500-5587500 GCF_023055435.1 Haliotis rufescens
TGTTGGAATATTACCAAAAGCAGCGTAAAACCCAACTCACTCTCTACATATAAATGATCATGTGCTTCATCATCATTAAATAATCATTGAACTGCTTTTACAAACCAAGGTAGTCTGTCTTACAGACCCTGATACAAATATATATCAAATACAGCCCATGCAAGTCTATAATGTTTGGCAAGTCTAGATCACTGCAGTAGAGTCACTGGGCTCCTTTTTATTATATTTTTTATTAAGATAACTGAACAACTGTTTTTTTATGTAAGATGTGTTCATTTCAGAGACTAGATGTTAGTCTAAAACCAAGGATCAACCTTGAATTGTTTACCAATTTCTAACACCAATCAAGTAAAATATATATTAGTCAGCTTGCAATATTTCTGTTTGTAACACAAGATACATTTTGTACATGTATTTGCAAATGCTAAGAGTCACATGCCTCTGAGACCAAGGTAATCACAGGAATATCAACTTGTTCAAGTTTCACAGTTTAAGACCTGTATGTAGTGCTTTGAAGATACTGACCTCCTGTAATTAATCAATTGATTAATTCCATGCCTAGTCTCAGTGATTGTCTTACTGGCATGAATAATGGAGGCGGTGGCTGTAGTTGTTTCCTGGCGATGTGGACTGGGTAATTAGATTTGTAAGAAAAACACATCGTGATGAGATCTGATGTCTGGTGGAAGGCGAGTGCCATGTGTATGGAGGGTATATCAGGCTAATTTTAAAGTTTGTGAAATTAAAGTTATATGTGTGTGTGTGAATAATTCAGATTGATTTGCTGTAGAAGTGTCTGAGAGTTGATCTTTCCACGGCGGTGTAATTGGATGGGTGCTTGTGTATGTTGTGAATCAATCAGCTGTTTGGTTCAGTGCAGTTAGAGCAGTAGATATACAGGCAATGTTTAATATTAAGGGGGTTCTATGATGTCTTCGGTGGTATCTGAATCTAGGGACCCTAAATGTTGACATTAGGGCTGTGACAAGGACCTCTTGACCTTCATGCTTACTTTCGGACACTGTGTATGTAATTGTTTCATTGTCCTATGTTATGAGTTGTAGGAATATAATATCTGTTACATTTGTGATTTGTTTAAAATAATTCTGTGGTTCTTTTGGGTGTAGGTGACATATCACATCTGTACAACATTGTAATGATTTTGTTAATTTTTTACAATATAAGTTATTTGATTTTGTTCAGATTTAGAAATATTTTTGTCATCTGCTAGGTGTGAAATCAAATAAATGGTCTTTGGGTGTTTGTTTCATAAGACAAGTGCCATGTCTTTGAGGTAACCTTTGGAATGACGTGGTGCGATGTTTAATAAGTGCCAAGGTTATGTATAATCTGTTGTTTTGCTATTGAGTCATTGCTATTTACAGCGTAGTTGGCATGGTGTCAAAGCTTGTGTGACATTGTTCGAGGTCACTTTGAGTTGGTCTCTTGTGACATACTTGTCATGTCATGACTATTGATCCATGTTGTTGTGTAATGATTTATCAAATTATTGATGGACTGCAATTGTCATCTATCCTTATGGATACAAAGTAAGATATCGGTTTATATCTGTAATATATGGACCATCAGTGGAAGAGGTGGAGAGAGGGGGGATATTTTGGGCTACTGATTCAAGACACACAATTTCATTTCTTGTAGGGGTAGTCAATTTGTGTTTATTATTCACAACACTCTGGAACCACATTATTGACTGAGTGATTATGTCAAAAGGTTTGGTATACATCAGTTACTTTGTGCTTCAGCAACACTGTAACCGACATGTGAGTATTAGGGAGAGCAGTGTTCGATATCAAGCATGAAATTGTGGGGGTCCTCATTAGGGCTGGGATGGGTAACTGGGCTACTCGGGTCGGGTGGGTACTGAGAACCAGTGAGAAGGACCCAGGTACCCACAGGACTACATGGGTTAGTCATGTGATATATTGTTTAATGACAAAATGATCTAGAACTCTATGTTTACACTACAAGTCACAAATGTTCACACTTCTTTCTGACTATGCACCCATTCCTTCTGACTTTTGTATGTTTGAATAAAAATAAAACTTCAGTCAACTTAGAGTATGCTTTGCCAGATCGTTTTATATGTGTATCTAAATACATTTTGTCCAGGGCTACAGTCAAACTATTCCCAATTGGACATTTTGTTCCTGTCTCTTGAGACCTACAGTGGGTACCCGGGTAGGGTTGGGTAAAAGGGGGTGGGTACCCGGGTAGTAAATTTGGACTCGCCCCAGCCTAGTCTTCATAACCATGATGTTAACATGGCTGAAAATGTAGGGGGTCCCCAGATTGAAGTACTGTTGGAGCAAACCTCATGAATCCCTCAGGTCCCCCTTGATTTCGAACGCAGATGTGTCTATAATATTATTGTTTGTGTCAGAATATCATTCAGTGCTCCTAGTTTAGCATCACAAGTTCATTCAAGCAGTCATGTCAATTTCAAGAGTCCATCTTATTCTGCAGGAGATAGTCGGAAGAGAAAACAGCCAAGCAAGCTGAAGCCTATAGATCCACACAAGCAACAAGATGTCAACATGGACCAGTTCAAACAGCCAAAGAAAGATAGGGAGAACTTCAGAAAGGCTCTTGTGGACATCATTATGTAAGTCAAAATGCTTTCTAGAAGTATTCTGCACTTTTAGCCTCAAGTCTGAAGCCTGTGTCCAGGAAATATGTGTTTGGTAATCTCTATTGGGCATAGTCCATATACCAACACTAATGAGTCTGCCAAGAGACAAGTTCTGGCTGGTAAACTCAAATTCTTTTCAAGTTTGTGGTGTTTAAAACTATTTGTCAAGGCCAGTCTTCAATAAAGCAAATTTTGCTCTATTGTAAGTTATCGTAAGTGTGGGAGTTACGCCTCGCACTGTGATTGTTGTGTGAAAAGAGACTCAGAAAGTAGCAAGGGACTCTGGAATTGGTTAGTGGCAAAGGTCACAAACTATATGATGTAGAGTGTTGTGGAGATAGTTTGTCTGTCATAAAAGTCAAAGTGTTGCTACAATGAGGCCTGCTACTTTAGCCACTAGTCCAAATTCCAATTCTTTTTATAAAATTTCTATTGGTCTTAATGCTGAGCAATTAATCTCCCATATTTAAACATCAAAATCTACTGAAAGTGATGCAAAAGACATTGGGGAGACCCTTATGATTTGGCACATCATACACAGATCTCCACATTCTATACTTGAACCTCACTTTCCATGTGTCATAGTAGGAGTTTGACACATACTAGAGACATACCCAAGCGCGGATCCAGCATTTTTAAAGGGAGGGGACCAAAATGTCAAAATCCTCCCTGAGTCAGTTGTTCTGCCTTCAACATACTACATTTGTTTTTCAAAAGAGGGGAGGGTGTCTGGACCCCCAGGATCCAGACACCCAGGGCCCCCACTGGATCCGCCTGTGCATATCTATCTCTTCTGACATCTGTAATAGCAACTGAAGGTGTCTATACATATTTCCTTGCTACTGGTTACAGGCAGGAAGAGAGCCTACCCCGGAGCAGTGCCGGGTCCCCCAATGGTGACCTCCCCCCACTGTCCCGCACAGGCTCCCCCACTGCTGCCGAGAAGGATATCCTGGTAAGTTTACCATGTTGTCTCCCCCTTGAGATTCCAAGAAAAACAAATTGGATGCAAGAGCTGACAACAGATGTGTTTTGTTCCCCAACCTTATCTCAGAAATATTATAGCATGTCAGCTTGATGTGGGAGGAAAGCCCGAATTGACGCAGGTGTCAAACGTTTACCACTTTATTGAAACCCATAAACATGGGTATGGTGATGGCATACCTAGAAACATAATCAGTGCGAATCTGGGATTTGAACCTATGGTCCCAGGTTTCTGGTGTGCCTGAAGGAGGCAGCAAATTGCTGCATCTCAGAGAACTGGGCCACCCATTGCCTAAATTGAAAATAGGACCAGATGGTTACAATATATGTGATCTTGACAGATAAGTGTGTGTGTAGATTATTGGTCATGCCCTCAACAACTGGGTTGTCTAGATTTGATTTATGATATGCTGTAGTTTTAACAAAGTAATATATCTGATGTCAGAATAAAACAACATTCACTCACTTGTATGTACCTATACCTCTACACTCTATGATTGATGTGATTGTCTGTTAGACCTGGTAAAATGGTTTATGTGATAAATCCATGGTTCATTTTAAAGTTTCCTACAGTGGACTATCACGGTTCATACAACAAGAGTGCATTGTGCTTATTGTATTTGGCTCGGTTCCCGTAGATGTTGGCGTAGATGTCGGCGGTGGTCCCATCCTATTCCGAGCCATAACTTGAAAACCTTTCAATGGTTATCAATGAAACTTGGCATATGCATTGCTCATCGGTCCCTTTTGCTATTTTGAAATTGTTCTAAATTTTATTTCTTATGTTTCCATGAAATCAATTTTCATTGTAATCTCAAATGAGGGTAGAGTTTGTTTCCAGGCCGTAACTTGAATACCTTTCGACATTTTTAAACCAAACTTGGCACTGGTGCCTATTACAATATACTATTTTCAAATTTTTCTCAATTTTATTTGGTTACGCTACCACGGAAAAAAATCATGGAGATTCAAACAACTCTTGGCCTTTTCATGTTTTTCAGTTTTTGATTTTTTAAATTTCTTGTATTTCCATGGAACCAATTTGGACTAATGTATTGGAAAAATGGGCGGGGTGTATATATAAGTGTTTATGAGTAAAAACACAGTCTAGTTTGTATGATGAGGTAACTCTTTCAAGTGACAGTCCACAGGTGCCGTGATATAGAGAGTTGTGAGATATGTGTGCCAGGTAGCATGGTGTTTGGGCTGAGTGGTCACACTTGTTCCATTAAAATGTTTCCAAAAAATTTCTGTCATTTCCAGAGATACTACTACTACATACACAATGGTATCGACACCGAGCATGTTGCACCAATGGAAGACTCGTGGCTGGAAAATGTGTTGTATCTTGTCCCCCACACACTCAAGGTAAATTATATGGACAGTATTTAGACTTTGTTATTTAGATTAAAATGTTATAAGAGTGTTTCACTGATACAATATGCATATAATATCATAAGTTGTAGCAGAATGACTTGGGATACATGGGGTTTTATGCGTCCCTCATTAAGTTTCATACCACGAGTCATAATTTATCTTACCGACATGTTTTAATATGACATTGTAAAATAATTCAAATAAATCCAAAATTGATAGAAAACAGCTGCTCGATTGAGCTGGGGTGAGCTTGTTCTGTCACCTGACATCCATTGGCTTGGAAAAAGCGTGCGGCTTTTTGCTTTGAAACAGGGTATAAGGGATTTGTTCTGTCTCTCAGAAATGAACGTGCAGCCTGTAGTGCTTGTGGCAGGGTATAAGAGATTTATTCCCCTGCTTGGAAATTTATTTCCCTCCAAGGCGGGTTATACAGTATTTTATCAAGATCACGTGGACCATCAGATTTCATCATTCTGACATGATAATGGTGTTTATGTTGCAGGGTGGTCATGAGGAGACGATAGAGAACCTGTCTGATGAGATGAGGGAAGACTACCTACTCAGTGTGAAGAAAGCTATTGGTGAGAGGAAGTTTGATTTCTGGTCATAAGATTATTGTTTTCTTATAGCCCTTCATTTGACCATTCAAAAAATAAAATGAAACCTTTTCATAGTTTATGCGTTATTAGCTTCCCTACCCTCAAGTTTGGAACAATTAATTTATTTTATTGTTATGTTCATTTGAAAATATGTTTTCATACCATGTCAAATGTATCTCCATAATCCTGAAATATTGTGAACTTGATAAATGTTACTAGCTAATATAAGCACAATTTAAGGGTGATCTTTCTTACACTTGAATGTATTGAAGTAGATACTTAACTGCTGATGTTTCCTGCTGCCAGTTGACTTTGTGCTGAAGGATCCCCGGGAGAAGGATGAGGACAAGAAGGAGAAGCTGCTGCCCCATCGGGAGGAGCTGGCCGTCGTCCCCAAACCCTGGAACAAGTCGTTCCTTGGCGGCCTGGAGCTGATGACCCACCACCTACATGTCACGAACCCCTGCATGCTGCAGGTGCTCGATCTCTGGCACATCTCCTTTGGGTATGTACTGGCACAATAGGATCATAGTATCACATGATTGTCACGACCATCACTGGCACAATCTGCAGGTGCTCAATCTCAGGCTTGCCTCCTTTGGGTATGTACTGGCACAATAGGATCACTGTATCACATGATTGTCACGACCATCACTGGTACTATCTGCAGGTGCTCGATCTCTGGCACGTCTCCTTTGGGTATGTACTGGCACAATAGGACCACAGTATCACATAATTGTCACAATGACCATCACTGGCACAATCTGCAGGTGCTCGATCTCTGGCACGTCTCCTTTAGGTAGGTACTGGCACAATAGGACCACAGTATCACATGATTGTCACAATGACCATCACTGGCACAAACACTGCCTGGTAACACACAACAGTCATCATTGGCTCTTGAGGTCCCTTGTACAAGTTTAAGTTGCTTCCAAGTCATGTAATGATGTTGTCTTGTGTTCCAGCCTCCTGAGGTTCATCGACATTGATGAGTTCCACAACAGACAGGACTCCATGGAACTGGCCACCTTCCAGAACCTGTGCATGAGACACATCGAGGCTGCCAAGGAGAGGCTGCTAAAGAAGTGAGTGATAGGAATATACTTTAGCTTGCTTATTGGAGATACCATAGGAGGGAACTGGACAGTTTATTAAGAGTGTTTTTCTTGTTCATTATATTGCTTTATGAAGGCTGCTAAATTGGTTCAGAATTTTCAAAATAATAAGACTTTGATGTTCAGAAGGGGTGGGGCAGTGCTTGTGTCTGTGTTGGGAGGATGTGTACTCCTGATCCTCTGGTTCCATCTGAGTCATCCAAGAAGGAGTATAGCATGTATTTGAAGAAATCATGATCACTATATGGGTAGTGATCACCAATATGATGGACAAGCCATCTTTTAAATACTTTATTGGGAGGTTTAACATGGACACAATGTTGCAGTCAATAGTTTTGTTTTTCCGCCAGATGGTTCCCGGAGGTACAGAACATCTTCTACCAGGGCAACAAGAGGAAGCAGGTGCCTAGCAACCAGGACCAGGAGATGCTGGAGTCCTTCTTCAACTGTGCGGCCACTCTGATGACAGACAACCTGCAACAACTGACCCTCTACTCCCTCAACGACTATACTGACCTGCTGTGGCAGCCCGAGGTAGGTTCACACTCGGACATTATTTAGAATTGTAGTTCATATGGTTCATTGGAAGTTATTGCCAGAAGACTTTGCTTTGCAGACAGCCAGGCTAGACTAAGAAAATTTTGTTGCCATTAAGTGAAAGCTATTATAGGCTTTCTGACAATGTCAAGCTTATAGTTAGTACCAGCTATTTATGAATGTCATCAATATCAGTGATGAGCACAAGATGAAATTCACTCTATGGTCACACCTGCTGACTCTGCGCTGTGCGACTGTCCGTCATCACTGATGTTCATTTCACTGTCTGGTGTATTTCATGCACTGTTCATTGATATGACTAAACACATGTTGAATCTGTCTGTCTTTTTGCTAACTAAATCTGATAACAAGTTACTCATTGTCCTCATCTGTTCCTCCTATTGCATACTACACTTTCCTACCACTTACCACGATGCTTTAAGCAAGGAAACTTTGCTGATCAAATAAACATTTAGAGGTTAAATGTCAGTTTTCAAAATTGATAGGAATAAGTTAACTAAAATGAAATGACATAGGTTCATATTCATGTATAGAAATATATCTTATGTGGAACCAGTCAGTGTATACATGTAAAACTCCTCTGGACTGTCAATGACAAGAAGACATTTCCTGAGTTGGGATTGGATCTTAGAACTGGTCCCCAGCAACCTATGCTGGTTGTGTGAAGCGACCTTATGGATCGGATGTTCACGCTCAATGACTTGACTGATAGCGTGTTGTGATGCTGTCTTCGTACCCCGATGGCATTGATTAGTACTCACAATATCAATCACTGGATTGTCTGGTCCAGATTTGATTAGTTACAGATTGTAGTCATTTGGCTGAAATATTGCTGCTATAACACACTAATAAATAAACACAATGAAATATATTTAGATGCATTCATGAATTCTTTATGTTATAACTTTCTCAGTCTTTATAAATGTGTCAAATGGACATGCTAAGCAAGACCCTAGTCAGTGAAACATGATAATAATGATAATACCAAGGAAGGCGCCAGCTTTTTATGTGTGATAAGTTACATATGTTTTATCACCATGATTCCAGAGTTTTAACTGTATATCACTTTACTAGTTGCTTACATTTCCCAATCGAAGGGTAAGTTTGTCTTGCTAGGCAGCTATCCTTTTCTGCTCCCGACACTAATCTTGATTTTTTCAGACTATTTGATATTTCTGCCCTCTCTCTTTGCTCCTTCTCCTCAGACACATTGCACTCACAAAATGGTTGATGACGGCGGATCAGTTACGAGATGTCCAAGTATAGTTTTAGAGACCTCATTATGTATGTAAACCAGTTATGTGGAAATTCTCAATCCATTTTGATTGCAAGTACATGTATATCAAGAGTTGGATTGAAGTAGCCAGAAGTTGAATCTGCTCCATGACCCCAGAAGTGTCTCGTGTGTCCAGAGCTTTAAGAATGCTTCAAGCTGTTAGTTTATAAGTTATGAAATTATATAGGGCACCCCAGGCCCGTGAGTGAGTGAGTGTTTGTTAGGCCCCTTTCTTAGCAATGTCAATATAACACTATTACAGGGAACAAATGATAAACACCAGGCTTCCTGAGACCATTTGACGGTAATGAGTGAGTGAGTGAGTGAGTGAGTGAGTTACTCCCCTTTTGACAGTATCCATCAAACCCTGATAAGCCTAAGAGTCTCATCGGGCACCCAGGGACAGTTTGGTTAGAGCATGAGTGAGAGAGTGTGGTGTTTATGTCCCTCTTAGTAATGTCCCTCAATATTGCATGGTGATCTCAAATTTTGATGACAGAGCAGCCCCACGCTTCCAACAAAGAGCTCTGGCCAACCAATGTTGTGTTGTATGAAGTACACGATTTGTTAAGGGATGTCTCTGTCCAGAATGTAAGTTTTCCTTGTTGTTGAGGTCCATTCCGTCTCCTAATATATCCCAGTGTGAAATCAGACCCTCAAGTTAATGATAGTTGTATTAATTGAATAATTTCTCAGACATTCCCTGAATCCACATGTAACACTATCCCCTAGTTTAGGAATGATAAATTATTTGTTTTGCACATGGAACAATTTGCATCATATTTAGTTGACTTTAAATAACACTTCCAATAACATCCAATTCTGCACATCAACATGACAATAATTTTTTTATTCTAAAATATTATTTTGATTTCTAAAGTTATGCAAGTGAAAATAAAAAGTGTTTTAGGATCACTTGAACAAGCACTGTGATAGCTCCTTCACAGGGTGTG
Source organism: Haliotis rufescens (assembly GCF_023055435.1). Lineage (NCBI taxonomy): Eukaryota > Metazoa > Mollusca > Gastropoda > Lepetellida > Haliotidae > Haliotis > Haliotis rufescens. The sequence goes on from NW_025964112.1 coordinate 4,397,013, forward strand.
GAGGGCGTCACGACAGCATGGCTACAAACGCCTGCCACTGATGGTGCTCCTTACACTGAATGTTCCTGTCACCGAGTCTTGCTTGTAGATCTTCAAAACCATGCACGTCATCAACACATGAATATTAAGGCATTGTAGACACGTTTCCCCATCTCTCGTCAATACATATGCCGATATGCAACATCATGGGGACATGTGTATATTGTTAGTCAAGCAATAAATAAGTCTGTGTCATAAAGTTCAACTAAGCCCAATTCTGTGTATGAAGTTTGTGGAGCAGGTAGCCGCAAAACTGTCATGTTGACCGAGAACTATTGCTATTTGAGTGATGTAAATGAAGTGCTCATTGGTCTGATTCGTTGGTTAATAATATCAACTACTCTGCAAATCGGCTGTATGTGTTTACGGGTGATGGTAGAACATCGTGTGTACAAACCTGTGAAGTACTGGCGATCAAACATGCACTACTAACAAAGACAGTGCTTTCCTGTCTTCTACTAATATATCTTTTCCTCATGTGAACAAATGTATTAAGGGTTATTTTTTAAAATGATAATATATTTGCGAATTGCATGATCTGTTGTTATTATTGAATAAAAAAAATAAAAATCGGTTGAGCAGAATTCTTCCCAAAATGATTTACAGAAAAGTTCATATACCATCATTTGATATTTGTTTTTTTATGACTACCGGTATGCTGTCTTGAGAGTGTTTTTCTATATAACCAATATAGAGTCTCAGATGATCAATGAAATAATGCTAGTGTTAACAGTTCTGTCAGCATGGTACCAGCTGATCACTGCATTCCTACATGACAATGATTGTGTACACATATATATCATGTACATCACATGTAATCTACATCTGTCACTCAATGTGTACACGTTTAGATAATCCATCACTTGATACTGCTGTAGTATGTTGTTGCCAATGTTTTACCTGTGCTAATTAACTCCTATTACTGCTGGCTGTCGTTTCTTCTTAAAGATCATTGAGGTATGGCTGGATGTTTTATATTATCAACATTGCATCGATACATGCTGCACACTGCATTAAATATGCTGCACAGTTGCATTGCAAGCTGCACTTGCTGGCTACATCGGAGCCAATTTGGTTGTTGGAATCTTTGATGGTTGTTGACTTATCGGTTGTGGGGAGGGTGAATGGGTTTGTCATGTTTCCTATTTCACAGAAGTGACATCCTTGATTATCCAGGGTATTATATGTCCATTCTGTTATGATCCACACCATGGACCCACCTGCCCCCATTATAGCTTTGTTATGTGATCTCACCAGCTTCAATTCTCTTATCGTAGAATAGGGCTTGACCGACCCATGCTTGTCATACAAGGAGACTAACGGGATCAGGTGGTCTGGCTTGCTGACCTGGTTGATGCATGTCATTGTATCCCATTTGTGTAGATTGATGTTCATGATGTCAATCACTGGATCGTCTGGTCCAGACTCAAAATCAGAAAACCAATAAAATGTTTCTTCGGCATAGATCTACATTTAAACTCTAGGCACCATCAGAGCGAGGCCTTGATGTATTTAAACAAATCTTAGGATTGTTAAAAATGTTTTGGTTGGAAAGAATGTTTTCCTGAGTCCTAACACAGGGGAGGGAAGTCTTATGCTTCTAGATTTTCCACTTGTATTTTGGATGTCACACAAAAGTTGAGATGAGTATTGGTCATTCTGCTGCTTTCTAACATCATGCAGGAACAATGGTATTTGATTGACGTCTCTTAATAAAGTGTTATTCAAAATGGCTTCAGCAAGAAGCGAAGGTGGCAACTGGGCCCATGGCATCATCATATATGATGGGGATGTAATGCACGTGGTACTCCAGGGTGTAGGAGTGATTGCCTTGGCACTGTTTTCCCATTTTCAGGAGGTGGAGGCATGGGTGTGGACTTGTTTTTCAGAGTTGATTGAAGAGTTTTTTTGTTTTTTTTATTGAATGACATGTGAATGCTTTAGTATAGGGGATTTCCTTCATTGTTTTTCAATTGTAGAATAATGATTTGATTGGTGTTTGTTTTAGTATTGCTTTGATTTATTAAGAATGTCTAATTGCCAAATTGCCAACAATGTTTGTCTTCAGACTAACACATATTCTATGAAATCTTTTGTTACACAATCAATTTTTCTCTTCTAAGAACATTTTTTTTCTTTTGATAGCTAGTTCGACATGTCCATTGATGTCCTCTAGTTTTGATTAAATGCAGATATTCTACAAGACAAGTGTTTAAGCAAATATTTTCTTTCAACAGGAATGAAAAGAAGACATGAAAGTTTATTTTGTACGAATTCTTTCATCTTTCTGTTTAGTCTAGGATCTAGCTAGGATTACACTTGACCCTTGGCTGAATTAGTGAACTAGTCATGTTTCAAGATAATTTCAAAGTACGCAATGTGATCACAATATATCATATAGACAGGTACTGATGACTGATTTGCCCTCATGGAGTGGATATAGTTTATAAACACAAGTGTGAATGAGAACTATTATTCTGATGCAACTATTTGATTAGGAAGAAGTTCTTATCCATACTTTTACCAAACTTTTAAAATTTATTTGAATACTTTTAGAATCAATTTATTCACTAAAACCTACAGTTGACTCTGACATGATTTCATGATATTGATGTTGACCTTTAAACATTTGGATTCTTGTTGTACCATGGTTTAAATGTTACATGGCATTAACTTAACCTTTTGACCTTTGGATTCTAGGATTCAACAAGGGCATATGAACATTCAGGTTTCATCCTGAGACTCATCTTGGACGAAAGTCAAATCAAGTTTGAACCAACATTCAAGGATTTTGAAGTGGTTCTGTTGAATGTCTATGATGTTGTCATCAAAGCGTCTACCGTCGTGCCAAGGGTGGAGACCAAACTGTACTCAGAATGGGTATGTGACTTGTGTTTAACATATCAGTCAGATATGCATTCATACCAATTGGATGTTTGAAATTAATACTGATTTCAAGGTACGGAATGCTTAAACAATCCAGTTGTTGTGAACATGGTGAAACATGCAGTAATGTCTATATCCAATCTTGATTTCTTCCTTGCAATCTGCATCAGACAGTATAGAGTTTGATGGAAAGTTTAGCAATGTGTTGTACATTTTAACAGTTAAAGAAAAAAAAGCGAAAGAAAACTTTCGTAAGTATACCTTGATGGTGTGTGCAGTCACAGGATATTCCTATACATGTTTGTGAGGATCATATACTTGTTCACTCTGTCGTTGTGATCCACTGTGTATGATGTAGATGTTTTAACATCAACTCTCTTTCCTTGTGCATGGCCTTTCTTGCATGGAAGGTGGACCAGGGGGTCTTCATCTTATGTTGTCACACTTCTGTCACTGCATCCCACCCCAAGCTAAGGAGTGGGGAACAGTCACTTTAAGACTGATAGTCAAGAAACCTCACACTTCATCAATGAGAAATTTTCAAATTCCTACTTCATCAGTGGGGAACAGTCAAAGGTTGCATGTCAGTGAGAATCAGTCAAATATATCACTTCATGAATGAGAAACAGCCAAAGCCCTACTTCATCAGTGGGAAACAGTCACATCTAACTTTATCAATGAGAATCAGTGAAACGTCACTTCTTTGATGACAATCAGTCAAACATCTCACTTCATCAGTTGGAAACAGTCAAACATCTCACTTCATCAGTTGGAAATAGTTAAACATCTCACTTCATCAGTTGGAAATAGTCAAACCTCTCACTTCATCAGTTGGAAACAGTCAAACATCTCACTTCATCAGTTGGAAACAGTCAAACATCTCACTTCATCAGTTCGAAATAGTCAAACATCTCACTTCATCAGTTCGAAATAGTCAAACATCTCACTTCATCAGTTCGAAATAGTCAAACCTCTCACTTCATCAGTTCGAAATAGTCAAACATCTCACTTCATCAGTTTGAAATAGTCAAACATCTCACTTCATCAGTTCGAAATAGTCAAACCCTTTTCTTCCCCAATGAGAGTGAGTCACACCCTGAACTTCACAAATAGGAAAAGAAAAACAAAGAAGTCACAGAAATATACTGTGAATACATATACATGTCAGATACATGTCAATCAGATTTCACAATGACACTGTTGTGTGTACATCTAGATGGTCAAAGTTTTATTCATTTAGAAAAATACATCACATTAAGCATGTACAAGTTTACTGCACAAAGCAAGCATGTGATATTCTGCATGTAAGTTTGAAGTCTTATAGTAGAGAAACCTAGTACATTCAAGTAGTTGACTTTGAAACAATTAGTTTCCATACAGTTTAGATGAGTAGGGAAAGTAAAAGAACATAAGCCTGCATGAATAATTCCAATGATTGATTTCCTAGAAAGCATGAAGCTAGATCTTCTAGTAGATGTTTAAATCTGCAACCAGAGCAGGAGAGTAGGACAGACCATTCACTATAGATTGGGAACTTATTAGCAGAGTGTAGCTGTTGGATTCTGTAATAGAAGCTGCCTTAGAAATACTCAATGTTCAATGTAGAAATAGTATTTCATGCATACATTTAGTACAGAGCACTGTACAGTTGAAAGAAGGTTTGTGGTTTTGGTTTTGCAGAATTACTGCCCGAGGTAAGTGATGTCAATCCTTGGTGTCATGTTCGTAATATGTGAAGGTTCTCCGTCTGTTCAATCAGTGTTTGTGGTATTGTAGAATGGCAGCAAGAACAAGGCGTTCCTCAAGCCCGTAGTTCTGGAGGAGATCCTGGAGGAACATCGACAGATGGTTCGTGAGCTCATCAAGAAGGAAAGTGTGGGCCCCAGTGAGCACTGTAAGGTGTATGACCAATACAGCTTCCTCATCACTAAACAGGTGAGTGTTAACGATGGTAACTATAACTGTATGGAACTGTTGGCTCTTCCTCATCTTTGGGGGCACAGGTGGCATCTAAGAGTCCTTTGGATGCGCCAGAAACCTACGATTGGGGTTCGAAGCCCGGTTTGCCCAATTATGTTTTCCAGGTTTGTCAGCACCATACCCGTGCTCGTGGGTTTCACCAAAGTGGTAAACATCTGAGACCTTAAATTGTTTGATAGGCATTACTTAGAAGTTGACGGATGACAAGATAGACACAATTTTTATGGATAACAACTTCTTTAACACAGTATTAAAGAAGTTGTTATCCATAAAAATTGTGTCTATCTGAGACCTGTATCACTTTTCTCCCACATCCCACATTAAAAGTGGCAATAAACCTACTCACTCACTCCTCATCCTTGTCCTCCTCCTCCTCCTCCTCCTTCTCCTTGGCAATTCGGGCACAGAAGATATCCCCAGTACACCATGCTTATCATGAGAGCCAGCTAATGGGAATCAGGTTGTTACAGTTTGTGACCTCTGGTTGATCACTCAAGTTGTGTGTCATTGTGGATTGATGCTCATGTTGTCAACCATTGGTTTGTCTGACCTAGACTCAGTTATATAAAAGGTCACCTTGTAGCTGGAATATTGTTGACTGCATCATGAAACACGCTGACTCATCATCATTATCGTCAACATCATCTTCAACATGTCATTGTCCCTCTTGTTACATATCCTGGTAGAACATTCAAGTGTATTATGGAATCGGGTGATCAGGCTTGCTGACTTGGTTGATGCTCATGATGTCAGTCCATACTCATTCACTTATATGTCAAAGTTATGGTTAGAATGGTGACCAGTCGGTTATAATGACCACTCAAATGTACAAAGTTTGTAATAGTGAGCACCAGACCAACTTTCATTTGTGACATGACTGACTGTCCTCTCATATTAACTGGTGACTTGTTAGCGAGTCAGTGTGTTTACAGACCCCAGTAGACAGGCTCTGACAGGGATGTAACTCCAGTGTTCCTGCTGGCTTTTGAAACTGCCAGTTATGGTGGACTGGCAACTCTAATAATTTCCAGTCCCCCCTAACTTTTGCCAGTTCCATCTTTCATCAAATGAAAAAACGTATGGAAATTAGCTGGTTATAATTCTTTCAACATCATGTTCAGTGAAATGACGTCATCTGTGCAGTAACTTAGTTAGATCTACACCTCATTCACACAATCGTTTGTCACAATTTTCTCTTCTTCATTTTTAATATTTCCAGACGAAGTCACTACAAATATATATGTAACTTTGAAGCAAAAAAAATAATATTTCCTTGCACAAAAAAAAGACAAAGGGAAACACTGATGGTAACAGACAAGCTGACTTCATTCGTACTAATACTTATATGAATATCCCCGATGTTTTGTTCAACAACAAAGATTTATAAGGTACTCTATTTGCCGCTCCTCAGGGACTGACAGTCACATGAATTACCAGTCCAAGCCTGATTTTACTGGTAAAAAATCTGGTAATTACTGTTAAACGGGAACACTGAACTCCATGGTAAGACTTGTCATAGTGTGTAACACTTTCTGTCATCTTTGTTCCAAGGCTGAGACAGATGTGGATGAGTTCATGAAGGAGGAACACAACTTTGATGATTATGCAAAAGAAGTTGCTCGTTTCCACCACCTGACTGAGGAGATCTCCTTCAACTCGCGCAAGGTACTCACCCACACTGCACCTGCAGCACCGTTGGCTGTTTCCTTCCATGCAACATTACAGTCATCAACGCCTTGTTCCACAAAGTGATCTTACATCGCTGTGACTATTGTAATTCTATGTTAAAGTTAGGAGACTCACTGTTCTGTTTGGCTCAGAGATCACTTTTTGGACTTGTTGATTTGGACCTCAATGATTGAACACAAACGTTGATATCAGTGTTGTGTAGTTCTTTGTGATAGCAATAAGGAAGTCACTGATGTATGTTTGTTCAGGTTCTGAGACTTGGGATGTTCGAGGTCCACTGTGATGAACTGATCCGTGCTCTCACCAAGCGGGCTGACACACTGCGCAGTCGACTCTTGGTCCGCATGTGCAAGGATCACCAGGAGGCCAATAAGAAGTGAGTTATCTGCCCTTGCATATGAAATGACAAGAAATGTACTTGCTTTTCTTGATGATAATGATAAACAGTGTTTGAAAGGATGAGACTTTCTTGGTGTCCTTGAAATAATTGGGGTCCTTGCATAATAATGTCATCATTACCTTGAAATTGTCTTGAAACATGGTAGAAGTTTTTGCCTCATAAGGTTGCTCATTTGTCTAAAGCTGCAATTTGCTGTACACGATTGCTTCCCTTAGACATGCAAGAAGACTATCAAATCCCAATTTGCCCTGATTATGTTTCTCAGTTTGTCACCGTCATACCCTTGCTGGGTTTCACCAAAGTGGTATATTAGCTGTGTCACTTTGGTCTTCCAACCCACTTGGAGCTGACTCAATGTGATATAACTGACATCATGTTCACCGCGACTTTAAACCAACGTACTCCACTGCCCTGGTTCTCCGTCCCTTATTGGCAGTCTCTTGGAATAATAATAATGTATGTTATTGACATGTTCAACCTTATTCCAGGCTCTGTGACGACTATGAGCAGATTGCCGAGAAGGCATTGACCACGCCCGCCAACACAGAAGAGCTGATGCAGCTCAAACAGTTCATTGAGAAAGTCGAGTCGGACACTATCTTCGTCATGGAGAAGAGGCTGATGGAGTCCAAGGATCGCCTGGCGTTCCTGTCAGACTATGCCCAGTTCAACCCAGCCGAGATCCGTGTCAATGCCCAGGTGTTCATGTGGCACGGCCGGATGCCGGCAGTGTTCGAGGAGCACAAGCTGATCGTGTCGGAGAAGAGGAACCAGTATGAGGATGCTCTCAAAGTAGGTCATGTTAGAGTCTGGAAGAGCATTCCTTATTTGTGTTTCATTGATTTATTCTTAACCATCCGGGGGTCATGATTAAATAACTTGTGAATAGTACATATGTTGAAGAACGTACCTGGGTGGTGGTGAATGTTGAAGTAATTTTGAGGGATAAATATGATCCTGATGCATCCTCCAAAGGAGGATAGTGCTTCAGAATAGGGGGACTACGGTCCAGGGTTTGTTGCCAATTTCAAGTCGGGATCTAGACATTTTGATTAGTGCCTTGGCCTGAAACTGAGACATTGTGTGGAATTGGGTTGATTAACGACTGTTGCTATGAATTGGGAAGGAAAATTCAATGGGTTCGTCCTTCCGTCTGTCAGGTTTTGTTTCCTATCAGTCCTTGTTAACTTGTTAACGATCAGTCCAGTAAAGAACTGCTCCTGGTTCCATGAAATGATTTCAGTGCTAAGATGATCATAACTCTTTTCTATGGCTAATATCACTAAGTATTTCATTCTTGTTAACTGTTGAGTTTGATACCCGGCAGTGTTAAAAGATGGTACTTGTTGTTACCTGTCTGGCGCTCAGTATAAGGGACTAACTGGCAGCTCGGTGTCAGTATAGTGTATATGAGTAGGGTATTCAGGTTAAACTGAGGCATGGTATCTCAGTGTGCTAGCACTATAAATCGGCATCAGTCCGGACTAGTACAAGCAGCCACACACACACGTGCATGCATGTCGCTATATAAGTGCAATAATCTTTCACGTGACGTTAAACCCCATTTCACCTCACCTGTTAACTGTTGGGTTGATCTATGTCATAAAATAAGAGCTGGCATATAGGTTAAATAGTGTTTCAACAACTTCAGTCAAACTTGCAGGGATTTCCACATTGGCTGATTCTAGTCCCCCTTGAATGCATGACCAGTTCATTTATGGACAGACTTGCCTTAAACTGGCAAAAGTGAAATAAAATGTAAAAAGTGAAAAGCTCCATTGAAAAACCATTCATTTTGGTCATCTTTTCGTTAAGGAATGGAATTGAACAAAATTTTGTGATGGATGAATGAACTGCTCCAATGATACAGATGGTTGTGTGGAGTATAGTATCTGTATAGACATCGTATCTGACCCTGTGTATTACAGCTGCGCCGTGACCGCTTCATTGAGGAACTGGAGAGTTTCGCCAAGCAGGTGGAGGAGTTCCAGTCATTTGGTGACATGGCCGACATACAGAAGTACCTCCGTCGTGCACAGTCCCTCGACACCAAGCTGCAGGCTGCGGCAGAGAAGGTACACCTGGTGTCCATCACAGACATGTTTCATATAAAGTCATGTATCAGTGGGTGTGCTATAGCTAACAGTTATGAAATGAAACATTTTTTATTTGTGATTTATCATTCAGAAACTCTGGTTAAAATTTTCCATATTTGTTGAAATTTGTACATTTTTTTATATGAATGTTACCTTTTTCAGTGTCAGAAAGTGTATATCAGTTTGGTGAGAGTATTTATGAATGAGGATCTTCATTTCCAGGATATGTTATGTTGTGATGAGTCAGCGTTAGCCCGGAGAGTGAGGAAGTATTAATACTGTCTTAAATAACCAGTTTTTTTAAGTGTTATTGTTCTTATAGTTTGAAAAGAGACTTTATCTAACACCCATGTTGTGTCCAGATTGAGGTCTTCAATGAGGAGGAGGAGGCGTTTGGCTGGCAAACAACAGCCTACCCTCAGCGACAGACAGTCATCAACACACTCAAGCCGTATTTACAGTTGTACGAGACCACTGTAGACTTCAACTCCAAATACAAGTAAGTTCTCATCATCTCAGTACCAAATACTGAGTAGGATTGTACTTCATCATATTGTATCAAAATGGAAGAAACCTGGAACAAAGCTAGAGGATTAATGGATGTGGCTTTGAATGAGTGAGTGAGGGACTGAGTGAGTGGACCAACAGTGTATGTGACATACTTCATGGCTTTTAAAGAGTGAGTGAGTGAGAGAGTGGACCAACAGTGTATGTGACATACTTCATGGCTTTGAATAAGTGAGTGAGGGACTGAGTGAGTGGACCAACAGTGTATGTGACGTACTTCATGGCTTTGAATGAGTGAGTGAGTGGACCAACAGTGTATGTGACATACTTCATGGCTTTTAAAGAGTGAGTGAGTGAGAGAGTGGACCAACAGTGTATGTGACATACTTCATGGCTTTGAATAAGTGAGTGAGGGACTGAGTGAGTGGACCAACAATGTATGTGACGTACTTCATGGCTTTGAATGAGTGAGTGAGTGAGTGGACCAACAGTGTATGTGACATACTTCATGGCTTTTAAAGATCGAGTGAGTGAGTGGACCAACAGTGTATGTGACGTACTTCATGGCTTTGAATGAGTGAGTGAGTGGACCAACAGTGTATGTGACGTACTTCATGGCTTGGAATGAGTGAGTGAGTGAGGGACTGAGTGAGTGGACCAACAATGTATGTGACGTACTTCATGGCTTTGAATGAGTGAGTGAGTGGACCAACAGTGTATGTGACATACTTCATGGCTTTTAAAGATCGAGTGAGTGAGTGGACCAACAGTGTATGTGACGTACTTCATGGCTTTGAATGAGTGAGTGAGTGGACCAACAGTGTATGTGACGTACTTCATGGCTTTGAATGCGTGAGTGAGTGAGTGAGTGAGTGGACCAACAGTGTATGTGACGTACTTCATGGCTTTTAAAGAGTGAGTGAGTGAGTGGACCAACAGTGTATGTGACGTACTTCATGGCTTTTAAAGAGTGAGTGAGTGGACCAACAGTGTATGTGACGTACTTCATGGCTTTGAATGAGTGAGTGAGTGAGGAAGTGAGTGAGTGGACCAACAGTGTATGTGACATATTTCATGGCTTTTAAAGAGTGAGTGAGTGAGTGAGTGGACCAACAGTGTATGTGACGTACTTCATGGCTTTGAATGAGTGAGTGAGTGAGTGGACCAACAGTGTATGTGACGTACTTCATGGCTTTGAATGAATGAATGAGTGAGTGAGTGAGGGAGGAAGGGAGGGAGGGAGTGAGTGAGTGGACCAACAGTGTATGTGACGTACTTCATGGCTTTGAATGAGTGAGTGAGTGGACAGATACTCTAGGCGGGTATACTTCATGGCTTCATGGCTTGGAATGAGTGAGTGAGTGAGACAATGAATGGATTGTTTTGATGGCTTCAATGAGTGAATGAATGAATGGATTGTTTCGATGGCTTTTAGTGAGTGATCACGTGGATGAATAGATGGATTAGATGGCTCGTGATAAAGAGCTTTGATTTGTTTGATAGAAGTATGGATGGATTAGATGACTGACTGAGAGGTGAGTTAATGCATAGAAATGGTTGCATCGGGATGACAGAGTGAATGAAGTGTAGAGATGGACAAATTGGGGAAGAGCAACTGAAGGAATTGACGATACTACAATTATATATACCACATTGTTACAACTTGACTGATGAAATTGCTGAGTGTCCCCTGATGGCAATGTGTGATGTTCACCTACTTGCTGCAGGCAGTGGATGGACGGGCCGATGGGCGGTGTAGATCCTGACGTGGTGGATCAGGAGGTGGGCAACATCTGGCGCGGTCTGTACAAGCTGGAGAAACAGTTTGATGGCGTTGCTGCTCCCAAGAAAATAACATCCAAGGTGTGTGTTTGTCACCAGGCATCATATTGTATAAGCAGTCCCCGTGACTATTGATGCAGGCGTAGATAACGCTTTTTTGGGGGTACTAATATAGAAACCGTGCATCCGTCCATGCAAGATGTCGTTTCGGGAGCAGATCTTGAAAAACGTACAATATTTCTTCAGCTAACTTGGTACATTGATAGGCATAGTGGTAAACAGAAAAAGAAGTTTATTCATGAATGAAGGCCACATGGCCACATGGCCCAGAGTTCATATAGGTCTAGTGGTAAACAAGTGCCTTGGGACATTAAAAATTTTTTTTTTAGTTTCCATGGCAACAACTTTGAGTTAGGCTGGAAAATGGCGGTAGTGCTCGTTTCCGGAGCAGATCTTAAAAACCTACCCTGCTATATACCTGCAGCAAACTTTGTACACTGATAGGTCTAGTGGTGAACAGGTGCCTTTTCATAGTTTGGGATTTTCAACATAAAAAAGTTTTTTAGTTTCCATGGCAACCACTTTGACTTGAAAACCATACAATAATTTTTCAGCAAAGTTGGTTGGTACATGGTGCCTGTTGATAGTTTATGATTTTTTCAAAAAATTTGTTTCGAATTTCCATGGCAACAAGTTTCTTATATATAATTGTGACAAGAATTTACAATTGCGTGGAATATTGATGACTTTGTCCTCTTGTTTATGTTAGTTTGGTGTATTTAGCGTACTACTTCTATTTGATGCCACTATTTCCTTTTTTGATGATGAAAGGCATATCCCTTTTTGAACATAATTAAAACTAATCAGTTTAGTTTTGGTTTTCAGAGCTTAACTTAAAAAAAGAACTTAAGTATTGTAAAAGGAATAAGGATGCGAAAAATGGGAGCAAGATAGAAGCACAAGAGTAAAACTGGCATTCAACTGTGACTTCACATCGACATGACATCATAGCGAGAACGATAAAGAAAAATAGTGGGATGGTATAGTTCTGCAGCAAGTCAAACAGTATCCCACCTGTAAAAGATCTGTCTTAGATCGGATTCCTGTATATGCACACATTTTGATTGCAATTCGAAGAATTTGGTATTGTCCTAAAATAATATTCCTGAGATTGTCGTACACAAATTCCTCCATGTATGCAGGTGAAAGGCAAAGTGGAAGAGTTCAAGGAACACATGCCGCTTGTCCAGACCATCTTCAACCCCGGCATGAGGGATCGACATTGGGACCAGGTTACAGATATTGTCGGCTACACCATCCGTCCCGACGACTCGTACTGCCTGTCCAAGTTTGTCGATATGAACCTGGATTCGTACATCACCAAGTTCGAGGGCATCTCGGAGGCAGCCAGCAAGGAGTACTCTCTGGAGAAGGCTATGGAGAGCATGAAGGGAGAGTGGGCTCCGGTAAGTTCTCTCCTTAACATTGATACAGGGCCACTCCATGGGGATTATGGGTTGGAATCGGCCTTCAGCAACCCATGCTTTTCGGAAGGGGCGACCAAAAGTATCGGGTGGTCAGTCTCATCGACTTGGTTGATAGCGTAACATTGTACCTAACATCATTGCTCATGATCTCAATCACTGGATTGTCTGAACCAGCCTTGATTATTGACCGTCATATAGCTGAAATATTGTTGAGTGCATTAAATAACAAACATTCAACTATAAGGCAAATAGCTGCAAAAACACTGATGTGGTGTTAAATCAATAATCACTCAGTCAGTCACTCCGTTATAAAAAATAAAGACAAAAATAGGCTAAGCTCCACAGTCGATACTTGGTGTGAAGTGGAAAATTTTAGTAAATAAAGTTAAATGTAAGTAAATAGACCAAACTTATTAGGACTGCCATTTGCCAGTCGCCTATTCCCTCTTTAGATGAGGTTACATCAACGTACCCTGGTGAAATCTTCTTGACAGGATTATCAAATGCATGGTTCAAATAATAGGACTTATCAGGGAACAAATCCTGCTGTAGACTAGAGATCTGAACTGATGTCATTTGGTACTTGGTGAAATGTTGCAATACGACTCCAAGTGCTTTTCACTTCTCATCTCAGTCAAAGGGTTGGTTCCGGTCAGCATTGAAATGTATTCAACATTTTCTGAATATAATTCTCCTTTTAGGCAACATTGTGTTGCAGTACCTGACATCTCATGCTGTGTGATTCCAGATTGAATTCACGATGATCCCGTACCGCGAGACTGGGACGTCCATCTTGTCCTCCATCGACGACATCCAGCAGTTGCTTGATGACCACATCGTCAAGACCCAGACAATGAGAGGCTCACCGTTCATCAAGCCATTTGAGATGGAAATAAAGTAGGTTTCATGCAACCTTTTTTGCATTTTAATTCTTTATTTAAGAAAAGTCAGAAGTTAATTGAAGTTTTAGTATACATTTGTAAATCTCTGAACCATCAGTAAAAGGACCTCATGATTTCTTATATGCTGAGAGGTACAAAAAAACTTTCTGACAGTTGCATACACTGTTTGCTCACTTACAAAACGGCCCACAAGTTTCCAACGTCATTGCCCAAGAAGAAATATTATCCTACATAAGACGCACAAAAGGCGGTTATCATGTCTTATAGATGCTGTAAAAATGTCACACGTTTCATGTTGGAATTTGGATGTACTGTTTGAAGTTACTGTCATGTGGATATTTATCAATGCAACATTTGATCAAGTATTGAAGCACATAGAAACAGCATCAGATACATATTTGGTAACCAGTGTCCGAAATAACTATCTGCCTTTCTGCCCGTGGCTGGTAACATTTCTGTCGGGCTGTGTGAAATTTTGCTCCATCTGCCCACTTGTCTGTCAGATAATTTTACGACTACTTACGTATTCAGTTTTATCATAACTTCTTGTTGATTTACAAGTAATTGTTTGCTTTATTTCAACCAAATCAAGATGCGATTTGTCTTTTGTTTTTCACGATTTATCAATATTCATAATGTCTGAATGTAGGCAGGTAACTTTGAAGATGGGCAGGCAGAACTTATGGGTCATCTGCCGGACTATCTTGTTTGGTTTTAAAATGATTTCAAACACTGTTGGTAACTGACCCTGATCTGGTGCTAGGGACTGGGAGTCCAAGCTGATGACCCTGCAGGACATCCTAGACGAGTGGCTGAAGGTGCAGGCCACCTGGCTGTATCTGGAGCCCATCTTCAGCTCCCCCGACATCATGGCGCAGATGCCTGAAGAAGGACGCAGATTCACCACCGTCGACAAGAACTGGCGCGACATCATGAAGTCGGCCATGATTGACAAGCATGTTCTGGCAGTACTTGACATTGACAAGATTCTAGAAAGGCTGAAGAAATCCAATGAACTTTTGGAACTCATCCAGAAGGTAATGTATTATGTGTGTGATAAGACCGAGGATAAGCCTTTAAGATTTCATACAAACCTGAGAGGAACTGTTTGATATTACTTTGTAAACAGACAGAAAAATCTGAAGCAACATTTGTCAACAATTTTTTGTTTCCAGCACACTTTCAATAAACCTTAGGAATTGGAGGTAAAATATTTACTGGAAAAATAGATTCTTAAAAGTATTGTATTTTATCTGTAGCCTTGAGGATTTTATGTATAAAATACCCGGGATTTTAATGTAAGAAATGGTTAGAACAGACCCCAGGCTCCCTAATGCTGGCTGACTTTGTTCAGGTGGTGAGGTTCAGTGACATGGTGGGTCATGCATCAGTGTCACTGATGGCGTGGGACCTTCCTTATATATATACAAGCCATGGTGATGTATGGCCGGAATATTGCTGACTGTTCTGTCTAAATGGTATTTCTGGTTTATGTTTGTTACTTTGACATGGAGTGTGTATTTCTTCAGGGCTTGAACGAATACCTGGAGAAGAAGCGACTTTACTTCCCCCGTTTCTTCTTCTTGTCCAATGATGAGCTGCTTGAGATCCTGTCGGAGACCAAAGATCCCACAAGGTAGCTATCAGTATTGCAGTATGGAAAGGATTGTCACAGATTTCAGTTTACAGTCTTTGTCAGTGGTGCTCCATCAGTAATGTGAACAAATGTGTCCGATAATCAAGTACATATGATACAACCTACATCTTATCCTTTCTTCAGAGTGCAGCCCCATCTGAAGAAATGCTTTGAAGGCATTGCATCTCTAGAATTCACGGATGTGTTGGATATCACCCACATGAAGAGTAGTGAAGGGGAGGTGGTTGAGCTACGTGACGTCATCTCCACGTCCAAGGCCCGTGGTCAGGTGGAGAAGTGGCTGCTTGAGCTGGAGGCCGACATGATAAGCTCTCTACACAAGGTAGGAAATTGTGATATTTTACCTCTCTACACAAGGGGATATGACAGGATATCCATCCAATTTGGGGAATTATGATTGATTCTCTGCATGATTGTGAATTATTGCGTTGCAGTTTCTCTGTGGATGATTGTGAATTATTGCATTGCAGTTTCTCTGTGGATGATTGTGAATTATTGCATTGCAGTTTCTCTCTGGATGATTGTGAATTATTGTATGGCAGTTTCTCTGTGCATGATTGGGAATTATTGAAATTTGACTGTTTCTCTATTCAAGGTTGAGAATTATTGTATGACAGTTTCTTTGTTCAAGGTTGTGAATTATTGTATGACAGTTTCTCTGTTCAAGGTTGGGAATTATTGTATGACAGTTTCTTTGTTCAAGGTTGGGAATTATAATTGTAGTGTTCACTATTTCCCACTCTTACTTTGCAGGTTATTGGAGAATCTCAGGAAGCCTACTTGAAGACACCCAGGGGTGAGTGGGTGAGACACTGGTCTGGTCAAGCTGTCCTGTGTGTATCCCAGAAATACTGGACATCCTACATCCACGAGGCAATCAGGTCGGGCCAGAAGGCCCTGGCGGACTACCTGACTGTAAACAATGAACAGATTGATGAGATTGTTGCCCTGGTCCGAGGCAAGCTTTCCAAACAGCACCGTGTCACACTGCAGGCTCTGATCGTCATGGACGTCCACGCTAGAGATGTGTTGGCCCACCTGGTGGAGAGTGGCGTCTCCAATGAGCTGGACTTCAAGTGGTTGAGTCAGCTCCGCTACTACTGGGAGGTGAGTCGCTGATGGAGATACACAGCTGAAGACTTGTGGAATCAGCAGGATCCTTCTTGGGACTCCTTACACAGATGGGCTCACTTATCACTTTCTTATCCCTCCACACGATGTGGAAGGGGGATATAGGAATGGGGCTGTCTGTCCGTCCATCCAGCCTTCTGTCATTCTGTCTTTTAGTCCATCTGTCACGTTTCATTTCCTGAGTAGAACTAAAAACTTATGAGAGATATCGTATCCTTACTTGGCACATAGTCTGAAAATGGCGGTAGTGCCCCTTTCTGGAGTTGATCTTGAAAACCCTACAATATTTCTTCACCAAACTTGGCAAATAGATAGGTCCATTGGTAAACTGGTGCCTTTTGATAGTTTTTTCGAGTTTTCATATTTATGTCATATTGACAGGGAATATGAGTATTTCATGCTTGTTCATTCCTGTAAAAAATGACTTTTGGGTATCTTTTCTTTTCCTCCAAAGTCAGCAATATCACGGCAGCTTGTAAATATTCGAATCTGGGCCAGACTATGAGACTAGGATGACATGAAGGGTCACCAACTTGACCACTCAAATTAATTAAGTCTCCCTTATGACAAGCAAGAAAGTACTTCGGACCTAGTCAAGCTTGAGTATGCTAGTACTTGAACTGGTGCATTGGTTACTTCTTGGAATTGTATCTAAAATGTGTTTTCAACCTGCAGAGAGAATTTCTGAAGACATTTGGGACAGATTTTATCAGTATCTTTTTGCAGTCTAATATGCATGAAGATAATATGGATTTCAACTGTTTTAGTTCAGTCAATGTGATTTGTATCTGTACAAAACATCACGTTCATGGAACAAAAAGGTTGAAACTAATAAGTTAGTCCTGTCCTCAGTATAGATTTGACTGGCAGGGTTACCGGGTTAAGATGAAGCATATCACACTTCAGTGCACACTCCGTCGCAGTGGTGACTCAGCATAACACCACTGCCACAGGCTAATTTGCATATCACGTGACCGGACTTTTCTCTTGTTTGTAAACAAACGCGCTTTTTCAGAAATCAGTATAGAACGGACTAATGTAAGTATTTGGGGGCGCTTTACATATTGTTTTGCATAACTATATAGATATGCTACTACAACTGCGACAGTGAGTTGCATGACAATATATATTTATGCATCAAAGTGACCGTGTCGCTAGCTCTCCATTGCGCTTCGATGACAGCACGTGGAGCCGTTCAACCAATGTAAACATAGGATAACTACGCAAAAACAAGTAGATTTTTACGTATTTGCATACTTTCTCAATGAAAGTTAACCATTCTTTGACATTTGTTTATGAAAATGTGTAGACTTGTCAAACATGAAACGGATGAAAAGCATATGCAATATCTTGAATGGACTGTGAAAGATGTGACGAATCGTCACATGGCGCTGGCCTGTGGCAGAGGTACTATGCTAGCTGGCTGCCGGCCGCATGGAACTCTGGGTAGGAGAGTGACTTCAGTGTAAACGTCTTCTCTGTGTTTTCAGGATAACCAGATGGTGACTCGAATGATCAACTCCATGCTGAAGTACGGCTACGAGTACCTTGGCAACACCGGACGCCTCGTTATCACACCTTTGACTGACAGGTGTTACAGGTGAGTTTACATCAGCCATGCATTGCACATAGTGGGCCAGGATCTGCTGTTGACTGGGTTTGAATCTGAGATTCGCCCTGATTATGACTCTTAGAGGCCTGTGTTATTGCTGTTCCCGTTTGTTTCGATCTCTCATTCACTGGGATTTCAAGCATAGACCCAACTCTTTTACTTCACTTTTACTCCTGTAAAATAATATTTGTCTTTCCTTGTCATTAAGAAAGAAATTCCTGTGTATAATCCAGTAATCCTGCTGGACAGTATGTAGAATGTAGTGGAATTGATTACTGTCTATAAGGGCTAGGTATTGCAGCCTGGAATTTGTATTGCATCAGATTGACATTCTCATGAATCATGTTGCTCAAAAATGAGATATTGTTGGCTGCTATGATGTCAGAAAATATGAACTATACAGTCCTAACACCAATATCACCCACCACCCCCATCCCTACCACCCCCATCCCTACCACCCCCATCCCTACCACCACCACCCCACCACCCCCACCCCCCACCCCCTATCCAACAACCCTACCCACCCCAATCCTTCCCATTCCCACCCAATTCACCCCATCCCACCCATCCCCATCCTACCCGTCCCCACCCAATTCCACCCCATCCCACCCCATCTCATCCCAACCCATCCCCATCCCCATCCCCATCCTGACCAATCCCCCTTCCTATAATAAGTGACCAATTCCTACAGTAATGTCTCCAAGGGTATAGTGTAGTGTAATGTTCCCAGAACCCTGTTCGGAGCTCTACATCTTCACCTGGGAGGAGCTCCAGAAGGACCAGCTGGAACCGGGAAGACAGAGACCACCAAGGATCTGGCCAAAGCCGTTGCCAAACAGTGTGTCGTCTTCAACTGTTCAGATGGTCTCGACTACATTGCCCTGGGAAAGTTCTTCAAAGTGAGTTGCACCAAAAGAATTTGATAGTTGTGAAAGACAAGTGATGGGTTTGCTCTATAGGCCTGCTGTGTTTGCTTGTGTGTTTGAGTAGAGATTGATCATGTATCTGTTACTTCCAGGGTTTGGCCTCCTGCGGTGCCTGGTCCTGTTTTGATGAGTTCAACCGAATTGACCTGGAAGTATTGTCTGTGGTGGCCCAACAGATCCTGACCATTCAGAGAGGTAAACTGTTGCAGTTGTCTCCCTTTGTATTTCATTTACTTGTGAAACTAGCTGAAAACAGTTTCTGTGTCAGTCTAGTGCAGATGTTTTACAAGTTTTTACTCCCGGGATGAAATTATTCATGATAATCCAAGACGCATGGTGCAGTATATTGACTATGCTACACAATCTGACTCAGTTATCTGAACTTAGATACCCCAAAACACACCTCCTGGACAGTGACAGGTTGGATTAATATTTTTGACCCACCAGGGAAAGGGACCTTATGGGTGCTAGGATACAGTTGTGCTATGACATCATAAAGATGTTTCAAGTCAACTTACTTCAGTGAAGACAGCCATGTGGGATGTCATGTATCTCTGTAATAAATGTTAAATGAAGCTTGTGAATTGTATTTTTGTGTTCCGAAGATGCTGTAGTGTTAAAATATAATGAAAATTCAAATGTAATTTTTCACACATAAAGTCACTGATCTCATGATTGGTCATATTTACAGAATAAGCTACTTGCAGCTCAGGAGTTATGGCTTGTATGTCCTGAGTAAAATATTCCAATCCTGGACGAGGAACTGTCAACTTTAATACATGAGGGACAAATTATCTGTCTTTGGGAGAAGGTTGTTTTTTCTGAAACAATGAAGAAAAATGTTGATTTCCTAAAACATCTATTGTTGAAACAGCGGCAAGCTAAATCATTTGTGACCCCATGAAGATTACATGACGTCATCTATAAGTTATTTGCGACACTGTCTTTATTTGATATCGTTTGTTATCGTCCTCTTTGGAAATATTGTAAACAATGGAACCGTTGGTGTGAACTAGCCAATCAGAATGCTCAGGGAGAATTCATCAAAATAATTTCACCTACTTTTGTGCCCTATGGGTAAAATGTTTACTTCAGTTGTTCAATGATTGTTTTCAGGTATCAGTGCGGGACAGGACACTCTGTTGTTTGAGGGGACAGAGATCCATCTTAACCCAACCTGCTCTGTCTTCATCACTATGAACCCAGGTTATGCTGGGCGTTCCGAGCTGCCAGACAACCTCAAGGTAAGCTTCAACATGGTCCTAGTGTGGGTGAGGATCTAGGTTCAACATGGTCCTAGTGTGGGTGTGGATCTTGGTTTAACATGGTCCTAGTGTGGGTGTGGATCTTGGTTCAACATGGTCCTAGTGTAGTTGGGGATCTTGGTTCAACATGGTCCTAGTGTAGTTGGGGATCTTGGTTCAACATGGTCCTAGTGTAGTTGGGGATCTTGGTTCAACATGGTCCTAGTGTGGGTGAGGATCTTTGTTCAACATGGTCCTAGTGTGGGTGGAGATCTTTGTACAACATGGTCCTAGTGTGGGTGGAGATCTCGGTTCAACATGGTCCTAGTGTGGGTGGAGATCTTGGTTCAACATGGTCCTAGTGTGGGTGTGGATCTTGGTTCAACATGGTCCTAGTGTGGGTGAGGATCTTAGTTCAACATGGTCCTAGTGTGGGTGAGGATCTTTGTTCAACATGGTCCTAGTGTGGGTGTGGATCTTAGTTCAACATGGTCCTAGTGTGGGTGTGGATCTTGGTTCAACATGGTTCTTGTGTGGGTGAGGATCTTAGTTCAACATGGTCCTAGTGTGGGTGAGGATCTTTGTTCAACATGGTCCTAGTGTGGGTGTGGATCTTGGTTCAACATGGTCCTAGTGTGGGTGTGGATCTTGGTTCAACATGGTCCTAGTGTGGGTGAGGATCTTAGTTCAACATGGTCCTAGTGTGGGTGAGGATCTTGGTTCAACATGGTCCTAGTGTGGGTGTGGATCTTGGTTCAACATGGTCCTAGTGTAGTTGGGGATCTTGGTTCAACATGGTCCTAGTGTGGGTGGAGATCTTGGTTCAACATGGTCCTAGTGTGGGTGAGGATCTTGGTTCAACATGGTCCTAGTGTAGTTGGGGATCTTGGTTCAACATGGTCCTAGTGTAGTTGGGGATCTTGGTTCAACATGGTCCTTGTGTAGTTGGGGATCTTGGTTCAACATGGTCCTAGTGTGGGTGAGGATCTTTGTTCAACATGGTCCTAGTGTGGGTGGAGATCTTTGTACAACATGGTCCTAGTGTGGGTGGAGATCTCGGTTCAACATGGTCCTAGTGTGGGTGGAGATCTTGGTTCAACATGGTCCTAGTGTGGGTGTGGATCTTGGTTCAACATGGTCCTAGTGTGGGTGAGGATCTTAGTTCAACATGGTCCTAGTGTGGGTGAGGATCTTGGTTCAACATGGTCCTAGTGTGGGTGTGGATCTTGGTTCAACATGGTCCTAGTGTGGGTGTGGATCTTGGTTCAACATGGTCCTAGTGTGGGTGAGGATCTTAGTTCAACATGGTCCTAGTGTGGGTGAGGATCTTGGTTCAACATTGTCTTAGTGTGGGTGTGGATCTTGGTTCAACATGGTCCTAGTGTGGGTGAGGATCTTTGTTCAACATGGTCCTAGTGTGGGTGAGGATCTTGTTTCAACATGGTCCTAGTGTGGGTGTGGATCTTGGTTCAACATGGTCCTAGTGTGGGTGGAGATCTTGGTTCAACATGGTCCTAGTGTGGATGAGGATCTTGGTTCAACATGGTCCTAGTGTGGATGTGGATCTTGGTTCAACATGGTCCTAGTGTGGGTGGAGATCTCGGTTCAACATGGTCCTAGTGTGGATGAGGATCTTGGTTCAACATGGTCCTAGTGTGGATGTGGATCTTGGTTCAACATGGTCCTAGTGTGGGTGTGGATCTTGGTTCAACATGGTCCTAGTGTAGTTGGGGATCTTGGTTCAACATGGTCTTAGTGTGGGTGGAGATCTTGGTTCAACATGGTCCTAGTGTGGATGAGGATCTTGGTTCAACATTGTCTTAGTGTGGGTGTGGATCTTGGTTCAACATGGTCCTAGTGTGGGTGAGGATCTTTGTTCAACATGGTCCTAGTGTGGGTGAGGATCTTGTTTCAACATGGTCCTAGTGTGGGTGTGGATCTTGGTTCAACATGGTCCTAGTGTGGGTGGAGATCTTGGCTCAACATGGTCCTAGTGTGGATGAGGATCTTGGTTCAACATGGTCCTAGTGTGGATGTGGATCTTGGTTCAACATGGTCCTAGTGTGGGTGAGGATCTTTGTTCAACATGGTCCTAGTGTGGGTGAGGATCTTGTTTCAACATGGTCCTAGTGTGGATGAGGATCTTGGTTCAACATTGTCTTAGTGTGGGTGTGGATCTTGGTTCAACATGGTCCTAGTGTGGGTGAGGATCTTTGTTCAACATGGTCCTAGTGTGGGTGAGGATCTTGTTTCAACATGGTCCTAGTGTGGGTGTGGATCTTGGTTCAACATGGTCCTAGTGTGGGTGGAGATCTTGGTTCAACATGGTCCTAGTGTGGATGAGGATCTTGGTTCAACATGGTCCTAGTGTGGATGTGGATCTTGGTTCAACATGGTCCTAGTGTGGGTGGAGATCTCGGTTCAACATGGTCCTAGTGTGGATGAGGATCTTGGTTCAACATGGTCCTAGTGTGGATGTGGATCTTGGTTCAACATGGTCCTAGTGTGGGTGTGGATCTTGGTTCAACATGGTCCTAGTGTAGTTGGGGATCTTGGTTCAACATGGTCTTAGTGTGGGTGGAGATCTTGGTTCAACATGGTCCTAGTGTGGATGAGGATCTTGGTTCAACATTGTCTTAGTGTGGGTGTGGATCTTGGTTCAACATGGTCCTAGTGTGGGTGAGGATCTTTGTTCAACATGGTCCTAGTGTGGGTGAGGATCTTGTTTCAACATGGTCCTAGTGTGGGTGTGGATCTTGGTTCAACATGGTCCTAGTGTGGGTGGAGATCTTGGCTCAACATGGTCCTAGTGTGGATGAGGATCTTGGTTCAACATGGTCCTAGTGTGGATGTGGATCTTGGTTCAACATGGTCCTAGTGTGGGTGAGGATCTTTGTTCAACATGGTCCTAGTGTGGGTGAGGATCTTGTTTCAACATGGTCCTAGTGTGGATGTGGATCATAGTTCAACATGGTTCTAGTGTGGATGTGGATCATAGTTCAACATGGTCCTAGTGTGGGTGAGGATCATAGTTCAACATGGTCCTAGTGTGGATGTGGATCATAGTTCAACATGGTCCTAGTGTGGATGAAGATCTTGGTTCAACATGGTCCTAGTGTGGATGAGGATCTTGGTTCAACATGGTCTTAGTGTGGGTGAGGATCTTGGTTCAACATGGTCCTAGTGTGGGTGAGGATCTTGGTTCAACATGGTCCTAGTGTGGGTGAGGATCTTGGTTCAACATGGTCCTAGTGTGGGTGAAGATCTCGGTTCAACATGGTCCTAATATAGGTGGGGTTCTAGGGACAAATAGGTGCTCAGTATCCATCGTTGACGTAACACCTGACTTGTGATCGGGGCCTTACAGTGTGACTGGATTATTCCGATGGTGCTCTGACAACTGTCTGGTCGTTATTGTGTGTGACATTGATGATTGTGTGTCCAAAATGTTGATGAATGTTTATGCTATCAACCATTGGTTTGTCTGGTCCAAACTTGATCATTCTAGGCCATCGTGATATAGCAGTAATTGCTCAACAAATTGTACCCAAACAAAAAATGCTTTTTCAATTTTTAGAAGTATCATATCAGGTAAAACTGCACAGCAGAATTTTCATACTGTGAACAACATTTTGTGACATCAATATATTGTGTATCCAAGGTCCACTTTAAGGTACAGGTATTACTATTAGCCTTGTACACTCTTTTGGGCAGTTAGGTCATCCAGTGGCTAAGGCCTTTACTTGCCATCTGAAGCCCTCGGTTCCATTCTGTACATGGCTACATTGTATGAAACCCACTACTGGTGTCCCCGGCCGTGGTATTGCTGGAATTATGCTAAAAGAGACATAAAACCATATTCACTCACTCCCGCACTGTACAATATCACAGTGTATTGGTTACATGAAAGGGGAAAACACTTGTATGTTTTATATCTATTGCTGATTGTTTCGTCTACTTGCAGGCTCTGTTCCGGACTGTGGCCATGATGGTGCCAGACTACGCCCTGATTGCGGAGATCTCGCTGTATTCCTGTGGCTTTGTCCAGGCACGCCCACTGTCGGTGAAGATTGTGGCCGTGTACAGATTGTGCTCGGAGCAGCTGTCTTCACAACATCACTATGATTACGGCATGAGAGCCGTCAAGTCTGTGCTCACTGCTGCTGCAAACTTAAAGGTACAGTTGTCATTTTGACTGAGCAGTTATGATTCAGCCTGTCTGATTTTGTTAGTTTTTAAATGTTTTAAAGGTACTGAATTATAAGGTATATGTCTTAAACTGTGATTGTTATGATGTATCAAACAATCCATTAGTCAAGGAAGATCCAGGTTAGCATTGTTCTTCAGCAACCCATGCTTGTCGTAAGAGGCAACTAACAGATCAGGTGATCAGAGTTGCTGACTCTGTTGATGCATGTCATCGTATCCCAAATACGTAGATCGATGCTTATGCACTGGCTTGTCTTTTCCAGAATCGATTATTAACAGACCGCTGAAATATTGCTGAATTGCAATATTGCAACAAACAAAACAATAGGTCAAGGTCAATTAATAATAATACAAGGTTAATTTGACGAACCTAGGGGAGACAACTCTTGAAAGTCTGTAACATAGATAAGGATGAATAATCAGAAAAATCGATTATTAAATGCTGGATTTATAAATTAAAGATGGATATATGGATTGGTTATTTAAATGAACTTTAGAACAATTGATTGAATCTATATTAAATGACAAGTGCCTGATGACGGAATTATGAAGTGTTATTTAATAAATGAACTAGTATATGAGGAATAAAGGATGAATGAACCTTGTTTATCTTCTCCAGCTGAAATACCCAGATGAAGATGAGAATATCCTGATGTTGCGATCCATCATTGATGTCAACCTACCCAAGTTTCTCAACCACGACTTGCCGCTGTTCCACGGCATCACGTCCGATCTGTTCCCCGGCATCAAACTGCCGACCCCAGACTACGAGGTCATCAACCAGGCTGTGGCCGAGGTCTGCACCAGGATGAACCTCCAGTGCACGAACTTCTTCCTGGAGAAGATCCAACAGGTTTGTACCACAGTTCACTGTCATTTCAATGTACTGTGTCATCAAAGTTGGATTTAGCATATACTTCACTATAACAAACCTGCTGTTGTTAATTTCACTGCACAAATATGACGAACTTACTTCAGGTGTGACACACTGACTTTAAAGTCTTTTTGTTATTAAGTAAAACACTTGTCACCAAGTATGGTAGGGTTAGAAATGAAGTTGCTTTTTTATCTGCGGCAATGATCTACATCTACCTAAAGGTAAATGTGATAGTCCACAAGGAAATGTCATTTGTTCTTCCAGAGTTTGAATGAGTCCCTGATTAGTGGACTTGAGTTGATTATAAACTCTTTGTGTTGTCTGTCACCATGGCTCCACCATGTGTACTGTGACTGACACATGTTTTCTCAAACTTCTGTATCATCATGATTGTTCCATATCAGCTCTTGTCTCAAACTATGGATGTCTCATGTTGTTTCAACTGGTGCCATCCTAGGTTTAATTGAACATATTTCCAGTTAATGAAGTGTTGAATATGGATGGATGGATGGATGATGTTTCCTGATTATGTTTTGTAGATCTACGAGATGATGATTGTGCGTCACGGTTTCATGATTGTGGGAGAGCCATTCGGTGGCAAGACATCAGCGTACCGAGTCCTGGCAGCAGCTCTGGGAGACATCCATGAGAAGGTATAAAAGCACCAGCTACATGTTGGAGTTGGTGAGATATAATGAGAGAACAACCGGACAAACATTACAGATAGTATGGCCTGTGTGAGTCTAAGCGTAGGTGAGGGACAGTTATATTAACTCATGAAGGTGAGATAGATTTGATGTAATACAAACAAATTCATTGACCTTTTCCTTATAAGTTCTGAAGCAAGTCTGAATTGCTAGTTTTAGCATTGTGGTTGAAATCAGTGGCTAATTCAGCATGGTGTTTCTTTGCAGGGTCTGTTGGAAGAAAATAAGGTCCAGATTATTGTCATCAACCCGAAGGCCATCACCATGGGACAGCTGTACGGTCAGTTTGACCCTGTGTCCCACGAGTGGTCAGACGGTATCCTGGCCGTGTCATACAGATCCTTCGCCACATCCACGGTGAGTACTCTCCACATGACATCCGTCATTTGACACTTGAATAGTTGCAATCTGAAGTTGTTGTCACCACAAGTTAGTGAATTTGATGCCTCAAATCCCTCTATGTCTTTTATGCTTTGAAAACCTTTTCCAGCAATTATATTCTACATCATTTAGTATCTTGAAACTGTTAGTTGGTCTCTTTATGACATCAAATGACAAAGAGTAGATACAGTATCTCTCTCAGTTATGAACATGTAGATGATCTGAAAAGGGATTCCTGTCAACCTTAAACTTGGACCTTTTGAAGATGTAAAGAAAGTTAAAACAGTATTCTTCTCTTATGTATTTGCCTTGAAATTAAGAGATGAGTTAATTACCCAAATACTCTATAGGAAAATTAGTTCCAGCACAAAGAACTTTAAGTGAGGAAATACCTTTAAAAACCAGACCCTTGTTCCACAAAGTAATCTTAGGATTGTGCTGATCATAAGTTGTATGTTCTACTTGTGGTGGATTGGTCCTTAGTGAAGTTGGACTCTGTCACAGGAGGATCTTTTGTGCAAAGTATTCGTTTTGAATTTCGAACTATGCTCCTCTTCCCTCAGACCCCAGACCGTAAATGGCTGATCTTTGATGGTCCCGTTGATGCAATCTGGATCGAGAACATGAACACCGTGCTGGACGACAACAAGAAGCTGTGCCTGATGAGTGGCGAGATCATCCAGCTGGCCAACACCACTAACCTCATGTTCGAACCCATGGACCTCGAGGCGGCCTCCCCGGCCACAGTAAGTCTGTTGATCAAATAGTTTAGGTTTGGGGAATGACTCTCGGGTATTTTTCATTCTATTTTCGTTCTATTTTTATATACTCAAGTCAATCCCTAAATGTTCAGACCTGACTGAGAGTCATTATATGTTTCTGTCGAAAGTCATATGATTGCTTCCCAGGCATTGAAATGGCTGAAATGTTTGCTTTATATAATGAAACTATTTACAGGCCACAGTCTTTCAACTGAAACATTTGTGTGTGCGGCATTAAGTTCACTCACTCCTTGACTTGCAGGTGTCACGGTGCAGCATTAAGTTCACTCCCTCCTTGACTTGCAGGTGTCTCGGTGCGGCATTAAGTTCACTCACTCCTTGACTTGCAGGTGTCTCGGTGCTGCATTAAGTTCACTCCCTCCTTGACTTGCAGGAGTCTCGGTGCGGCATTAAGTTCACTCACTCCTTGACTTGCAGGTGTCTTGGTGCGGCATTAAGTTCACTCACTCCTTGACTTGCAGGAGTCTCGGTGCTGCATTAAGTTCACTCCCTCCTTGACTTGCAGGTGTCTCGGTGCAGCATTAAGTTCACTCCCTCCTTGACTTGCAGGTGTCTCGGTGCAGCATTAAGTTCACTCCCTCCTTGACTTGCAGGAGTCTCGGTGCTGCATTAAGTTCACTCCCTCCTTGACTTGCAGGTGTCTCGGTGCAGCATTAAGTTCACTCACTCCTTGACTTGCAGGTGTCTCGGTGCTGCATTAAGTTCACTCCCTCCTTGACTTGCAGGTGTCTCGGTGCGGCATTAAGTTCACTCCCTCCTTGACTTGCAGGTGTCTCGGTGCGGCATTAAGTTCACTCACTCCTTGACTTGCAGGTGTCTCGGTGCGACATTAAGTTCACTCCCTCCTTGACTTGCAGGTGTCACGGTGCAGCATTAAGTTCACTCACTCCTTGACTTGCAGGTGTCTCGGTGCAGCATTAAGTTCACTCACTCCTTGACTTGCAGGTGTCTCAGTGCAGCATTAAGTTCACTCACTCCTTGACTTGCAGGTGTCTCAGTGCGGCATAAGTTCACTCCCTCCTTGACTTGCAGGTGTCTCAGTGCGGCATAAGTTCACTCACTCCTTGACTTGCAGGTGTCTCAGTGCGGCATTAAGTTCACTCACTCCTTGACTTGCAGGTGTCTCGGTGCAGCATTAAGTTCACTCCCTCCTTGACTTGCAGGTGTCTCAGTGCAGCATTAAGTTCACTCCCTCCTTGACTTGCAGGTGTCTCGGTGCGGCATTAAGTTCACTCCCTCCTTGACTTGCAGGTGTCTCGGTGCAGCATTAAGTTCACTCACTCCTTGACTTGCAGGAGTCTCGGTGCAGCATTAAGTTCACTCCCTCCTTGACTTGCAGGTGTCTCGGTGCGGCATTAAGTTCACTCCCTCCTTGACTTGCAGGTGTCTCGGTGCAGCATTAAGTTCACTCCCTCCTTGACTTGCAGGAGTCTCGGTTCTGCATTAAGTTCACTCCCTCCTTGACTTGCAGGAGTCTCGGTGCAGCATTAAGTTCACTCCCTCCTTGACTTGCAGGTGTCTCGGTGCGGCATGATCTACATGGAGCCCCTGTCCTTGGGCTGGAGACCACTGGTCAAGTCCTGGATGCATGTCATGCCGTCCTCTCTCACTGAGACGCACAAGAGCGTCATAAATGACTTGTTCGAGAGATTTGTCGATGCTTGCCTCCAGTTAGTCCGCAAGGGAGGAGTCAAGGTATGATAATACTCAGATCTGATAAATCAGAATCTAACGACCATCACAATTTGTCAATATATTGGGTCAGGTTATCTGTTTTGTTACCATGGTTACCAAGAATCTTCATCATTGAAGTGAATCTTAGTAAAGTTATGTCATCAAGAACCAGAAAATAATTTTGAAGTGTTAGAAATTAGACAGTAGTAAATAGAAATTGGCACTAGTCCTGAAATCCTTGCCAAAGTGCCCAGTAGTTAAGGTATCATGAGGACTAGTAGAAATTTGCCTTTTTTAAGGGTTTTGCTATATGTTATCATTTTAAGTACTAGTGGACAAAAAATGTTTCTACTGCTGATTTTGCTGTCCTGTTTACGGTATCAGAGTGAGTGAGTTAAACTTTAACGTCGCATCAGCATTATTCGAGCCATGTAGTGACATTATGGTATCTGCATATACTTGTACTGATTATAAGGATGAACAATGCTTCCACATAGAACCACATGGTATTAGTGTCCTGTGTGAGACATTGCCTCTCGATATGTACAGTAAAAGTATGTGAGTCAGCAGACAAGATTGAATGAGTTGAATGAAGCCATTCTTTATCCCCCCTTTCACGTTGCCCCTTGTTGCTATAGGAACTGTCACCAACTAATGATTCCAACCTGGTCAAGTCTTTGATGAACCTGATGGATTGTATGATGGATGAATTCCAAGACGAGGCCAAGATCGCCCAGATGGAGGAGAGAGAGCTCGTCACGTGGCTTGAGGTTGGTGTTGTCACAGACCATGTCATCTGTGTTATCACTCATCATTTCATTGCAGACCACATGAAACTGCATTCATTGAGCTTCAGACAATTTAGTTGCTGATCGCAACATTCACTCACACAGTGATTATTTATTTGCTGACCAAGGCATAAAACAACGTTGACTTGCCTCCTTGTCATGTGATTGCCGACTGTGACATAAAGCAACATTCACTGTCCCACTGTTCATTTAATTGCTGAATGTGGTGTAAAACAACATTCATTTATCCAGTGTTAATTACGCCATTTACTTGCTGTGGAATGGAAGTCAGGAAGTAACCTTTACTTTTCTATTTTACAGAGTATTTTCTTCTTCGCCATCACGTGGTCAGTCGGAGCCAGCACTGATGACAATGGCCGTGTCAAGTTTGACAAGCTTCTCCGAGAACTTATTTCTGTGAGTTACCATGTCACAAATTCTCAGTTTTGATGTTCAGAATGAATACAGTTTGGAATCAGGAAATGAAGTGTTTAATATAATAACAATGTTTTCCAGTTTGCAGCAATTCTGAAATCAAAATTATTTGTATTGCCAGGGTGAAAGGTTTTAAGAATTGTATGTATATGATATTGAATCTGTAATATTTTTCAGTTTGTCACATATAGAGTGCCTTTGATATACTGTAAATCTTGAAATTAACAAGAGTGTGAAGTGAATGCGAAAAATATGTGTGGTATTTATCGCATTAAAGAAACTTTTTTGGTTAGGCGCTAGCAATCGTATTAATTTGGAGATGCATTAATTTCAAGATTTACAGTATTCAGTTTACAAGCCGGAGTGTCCCACAGCCAGGATTCATTTCTGGGTTTGAATCCCAGGTTCACCCTGGTCATGATCCTTGGCCTGTGAGCTCCATTCCTTGGCTTGTTTATGTCACTGAAGTGGTTTTCCTCCCCCATTGAGTTTAACGTTGTGATATAACTGAAACACTGCTCAAAGCAGTATTTGAAAATACAAAAAGCCTAGTTCTGCAAGGGTGGAAACTGGACTTTTAAAGTCAGTTAACTCTCTTGCTTCGTGAAGATGGTGGAGTGAGGTACAGACAGCTGTTACATGCTGCATTGTTTGGAGTGAGGTAGAGCCAGCTGTTACATGCTGCATTGCTTGGAGTGAAGTAGAGCCAGCTATTACATGCTGCATTGCTTGGAGTGAGGTAGAGCCAGCTGTTACATGCTGCATTACTTGGAGTGAGGTAGAGCCAGCTGTTACATGCTGCATTGCTTGGAGTGAGGTAGAGCCAGCTGTTACATGCTGCATTACTTGGAGTGAGGTACAGCCAGCTGTTACATGCTGCATTACTTGGAGTGAGGTACAGCCAGCTGTTACATGCTGCATTGTTTGCAGGGTGGCATGACGGAGGAGACGAGGATTGCACTGACTCTGTTGGAGTTGGTGGAGCCCCCCATGAAGCCTTACCTCAACCCCTTCCCTCCCAAGGGCAAAGTCTATGACTACAAGTTTTTGAAGGAGGTAAGACATCTTTATGCTGTGAAGACTGTACGTTCAGATTAGGAAGCTGTCTTTTGACATTTAGGAATGTTCACTGATGTATTGAATATCGTCTAAGTGTGCAGTGAAGCAGTCATAAAATCAGAGGCATGTTCAATCCAAATTGATTATATCTAATTTTATTGATTGTCCGTTCACGCAGTCATGAGAGAATTAGGAATATTCCTTGATATATTGTCATTTGTTTTAAATTAGAAGCATCTTTTTGTTTAAAACAGACCATTCTAAATTTATTGTGAGATCTCATGACTGTATTATTAAACCAGTTTTCTCACACTATTTACTTCTTCCTTCTATTTTTGATCCTATGTGGAACCAAGCACATTTCCATATAGCATCGAACGAAGAAGTAAGAAATGCATATTGTGCAAAAGGATAAGCATATAAATATTAAGTGTGCAAAATATTGTAAAATTTACAGTTATTAATAAAATTGAGGCTATAGTATAAATGAGGTTTCATGTTGAAATTTTGTGATGTCAATAATGAGTATTCGATGCTCAAAGATATAAGACAATCATATATATATATATATATATATGTAACTGTAATATGCAAATCCATCAGAATGATGATGATGATGATGATGATGATGGTTTAGGGTTCTGGCAAATGGGTACCCTGGAGTGAGGAGATGAAGGAAGCCCCGCCCATCTCCAAAGATGCTGTGTTCAATGAGATCATTGTGCCCACCATTGACACCATCCGTTACACCAATCTGATGAACATGCTGGTGCAGCACAGCAAGCCGTGCCTCTTCGTTGGACCCACTGGCACGGGGAAGAGCTGCTACATCATCGTGAGTACACCACACATAGTGTCAAATACGTGTTCAAAGTCCTTGTCGTAAATACAGAAATGTTTGCAATTGCATACGATTGCTTCATTAGCTCTATGATTCATTTCATTTTGTAATCTGACACCCTGTCAGTAAAAAGAGGAAACTTTGAAAATAGACCATTTCTTGGAAATTATCATCAGGTTAAAAAATTGGCTGAATTTCAAAGGAGTTTTGAACATTTTTCGTTAACAGCTCGACAGTAGCTCATGGTTCACTGTATATTTCCATATGTTGGGCTTGGGGACACAGTTGTCTGAGGCACCTCAGTTCACTGTACAGAGTTGCGTCCCTTTACCATGTCAGGATTCAGTGATGATAGGTTTTGAGTTTAGAACTATATTTGCCTCATTTATGATCCTTGGTAGCTCCATGACTGAGCTCTTGCGTTTCACAAACATGTGGAACCTGTATGGTTCTCAAGCCACAGGAAGCTGACATGACAAAGCAGGCTGAAATCCAACTCAGCCTAAAAAGTGAAGTTTTTGTTCTGAAGTGGTCCTGAAACAGTTGTTAAAAAATGATGAAAGTCAGGATCCTGTGCAAGTTTCATGCAGAAATTTGGTTGAAAAAGACTTGTATTTTGAATGATCCAAATAGGACCATTTGACCCGTGTTTGACCCGTGTTTGACCCGTGTTTGCATCCTGAGCCAGGGATAACATGTTGCCTTTGTTGTCAGGACTTCCTCCTGAACAAGCTGGACAAGGAGGTGTTCAAGCCCAACATCATCAACTTCTCAGCCCAGACCAGCGCCAACCAGACCCAGAACATCATCATGTCC
The DNA here is from genome assembly GCF_023055435.1 of Haliotis rufescens. Taxonomy (NCBI): domain Eukaryota; kingdom Metazoa; phylum Mollusca; class Gastropoda; order Lepetellida; family Haliotidae; genus Haliotis; species Haliotis rufescens. The sequence goes on from NW_025964112.1 coordinate 4,429,920, forward strand.
AAACTGGACAGGAGGAGGAAGGGGGTCTACGGACCACCACTTGGCAAGAAGGCTGTGAGTGGACCGTAGATGATGTTTGGCACTCAGCACAGTTTTTTTTTTCATCCTGCGTCTTTTATAAAGAAGCAGGAAACTGATATGGGCCTTGTTTTACAAAGCAACCTTAACGCTATGGTGATTATTAACTCCCATACCTTCAACTTAGATTGACACCAGTTTTAGCGCTAAGGTGATCATAAGTCCCATACTTCAACATGGACTGCTGTCAGTTTTAAGACTCACGCCAGTCTTAGCACGATCTTCGCTCGTCACGCCGAAGACCCGGGTTCGAATCCCGACATGGGTACAATGTGTGAAGCCCATTTCTGGTGTCCCCCGCCGTGGTATTGCTGGAATATTGCTAAAAGCAGCGTAAAACCAAACTCACTCACTCACTCACTTAGCACGATCACTTTGTGGAAAGGGGCTCTGACCAAAGTATGAACTCTTCCGTCCCCCACAGGTTACCTGATCTAGATTTGACGATTTACAGGCTGTTGTGATATAGCTGTCAGTATTCACTCCACAAAATTCAAATAACCTGAGACCTGGGTTACAATGAATCCAACATTTTATTGCTTGCAGTAAGAGGTGACTAAATTGGATCGGATGGTCCGGTTTGGTGACTTGGCTGATTGTTGTTCATTGTACCCCCTGATACAGACTTGATTGTAACAGGCCTCAGTGGTATGCCTGGACTATTGCTGACTGCAGTGTAATATGTCTTTGTTTCACTCTCTTCATGAGTCTCAAGTCAATTGTTGGAAGTCATCTCTGTTAAAGATACATGATCTAAATGAAATATAGTCAGCAGTCACAGACTCCTGCCACAACTAAGACCTGCTAGAATCTTTAAACAATCAAAACTTTAATTAAACCTTCTTTTGTTGTTATTTATCTATTATGTATTGACCAAGATGTCCATAATGTGAGAAAAAAATGGTTTGACTTTAATCTTTTAAACTGATTGATTAGTTAGTTGACACTGGAATAGTCCCAGTGACATGACGCACCATATGGTCAGGTTGACTGTTTAAGTGTTGTACTGTAGTGATAGTGTGTTGTACTGTAGTGATAGTGTGTTGTACTGTGGTGATGGTGTATTGTACTGTGGTGATGGTGTATTGTACTGTGGTGATAGTGTGTTGTACTGTGGTGATGGTGTATTGTACTGTGGTGATAGTGTGTTGTACTGTGGTGATAGTGTGTTGTACTGTGGTGATAGTGTGTTGTACTGTGGTGATGGTGTATATTGTACTGTGGTGATAGTGTGTTGTACTGTGGTTTGCAGATTGCCTTCGTGGATGACCTGAACATGCCGATGCGAGAGACGTACGGAGCCCAGCCCCCAGTAGAGCTGGTCAGACAGTGGCTTGACCACTGGAACTGGTATGACCTGAAGGAGGTGGTACCCATCAAGCTGGTGGACATCCAGTTCATGGGAGCCATGGGCCCGCCAGGTCAGTTCAGGTCTATCATCGTCTAATCTTTGGGGAGCATTGCAGAGTTAGTTATGAGTTGTCAGGTTGTCAGAAATGCACAGAGAGTATAGTGAAAGCTAATTAAGTTGAAGTCCAGGAACCGTTGAAACTTTATTGGGATATTCGTAGTTTGAAGTGTGTGGAATGTCGACATGAGACCAACGTTCTGATGGGCATTCTAGCATGACCTTATTGTTTCATTGTCTTACACGATATATTCAGTAAAACATGTTCGATGTGACAAGGTTGTAGTATATCACATGGTAGGTAGACAAGTTATGTCATGCAGTTTTGCCATGGCCTGAGATTGCATTACTCACCATTGCTGTCTGTGTACACCTGTAATCTTAGCACTGCAAATACTTGATGATATATGTATGGCTGTCATAGTGGAAAGTTGCTCTGTGAAACGATCACTTTGTGGAGCTCCAGTGATGTCACTCTTTGAATAAGGGAAACATTGTACCCTGATTTCACAGTAATGTATGGCTGAACTAGCAAACTGGAATGTATCTGTTTGAACATCGACAGGAGGAGGACGTAATCCTATCACTCCCCGATTCCTGCGTCATCTCAACACTGTGACCATGAACGAGTTTGATGATGACAGCATGACCACCATCTTCAGGAACATCATGGAGTGGCACATCTCCGCCAGGTACTGTCTGCAGTCTGGAGTCTAGCACATGAAGTGTTCATTTGTCAGTGCTCTTCCCCATGGATGGGGTGGTGGAGTAGCCTGGTGTTTAAAGCCTGGGTTCATCCTTCCAGAGACCCAGGATCTGAGATTAAATCTTAGCTTCCATTTGCCTCATTTCATGGCGATTAATGAGCACATAAAGAAGTTGTTGTGCACAATATTACAAAATGGCGGCTGCTTGTCATTCTACCGAGATGATCCAATTATGACTATTAAATACACATGTAGAAAGGGTGAAATTTAGACAGGCCAGATGTTTCAGCAAGCCCTTTGTAATTTAACTGGCCACGGGCCAATGGGCCAGCAGTTAAATTGACTCTGTCAGTTGCCATCTTTATAAGTAGAGTTTAGTCGATCATTAGCTATAAGCTTGCAACACTGATATATTTTACTAAACTAGAGGCTTAACTGTTTGGGCAATGTTGAGAAAGACAGTTTCATATAGTTTTCCAACTAACATTATCGTGTATGTTTCTTTCAGAGGGTTCAGCAATGAATTCAAGCCATGCGTGGACCAGGTCGTGAGTGCAACGCTGCAGGTGTACAGGGAAGCCATGACCAACCTCCTGCCTACTCCAGCCAAGTCCCACTATCTGTTCAACCTGCGGGACTTCGCTCGCGTCGTCCAGGGCATCCTGCTGTCTACGCCCGACACCATGGAGGAACCTGCGTCCATGAAGAGGCTGTGGGTGCATGAGGTAAGGGATTCCTTGTCGTAAAGATACATGTAGCATACTGACAATTTGGTGTGCTTATGTCGACAGCTTGTTCACATCAAATCAACATTATATTGTATATGACATAGACTTGTCCTCAGCAGTTATCGTAACTCCAGTTAATGTTGTTTTGTAGATAACGGCCAAAAAACATTGAGTACTCTTGCTTAAGCACTTCACGATTAATTTTTCCTTGTCAGGTGTTTTGTCTTTCTTGGTATGCAGGTTCCACCAACCCTAAATGATTGCCAATCAGATGCCAAAACTTATTGTGATATTAATTTTACTCTCAAACCTTTTGTCTGAGCCACTGTTTTAGAGAATTAGTTAACTGCCTCATGCAAAAGTTGTTGTGAATGAGTACAAAATAGAATGTTTTGTTGTTTCTTTGCTTGGGCCCTGTTACAAAAGAATCTTAGCGCTACAACTATTGTAAATCTGTGTGAAAGTATGGGAGTTCCTCATACTTTCTACTAGTACTAGATCTTTCTAGTACATGGATTGTGTTGTGAAACAGGGCCATGCTGTCTAGTTACAGATCTTACTGTTACTAAAGAAGTCTGACAAAGTGACCTTATTAAACTGTAGTGCTAGAATTTTGTTCGAGGGAAGAGAATGTGAATCTAATTATATATTCCCTTTTGTTTTAACCACATTCACACTGAACTGCTTGTATTCTAGGTGTACAGAGTTTACTATGATCGTCTCGTCGATGATGGAGATCGGGATTGGCTGTTTAATTACACTCGCGAAGTCATCAAGCAGAAGATGCGAGAAGACTTCGACCAGCTATTTATACATCTTGATTCAGATAGTGATGGCAAGGTCACTGAAGATGACATCCGTAGTTTAATATATTGTGACTTTGCTGATCCTAAATCAGACAAGAAGGATTATGTTGAAGTGCGAGACTTGGAACAGCTGCGTCACGTGGTAGAGGGCTACCTGGAAGAGTTCAACAACCTCAGTAAAAAACCCATGAATCTTGTACTGTTTAGGTAGGTTTCCTTGTTTACATCCGCTTTCAGTAAATATAAAAGACTTTGTCATGTTCATAAATTATTGAAAGGTGACTATGCTTGTCGTAAGAGGCGACTAAAGGGATCAGGTGGTCAGGCTCGCTGACTTGCTTGATGCATCTCATCAATCCCAATTGCTTGGATCGATGCTCATGATATTAATCACTGGATTGTCTGGTCCAGACTCGATTATTTACAGACCGCCGTCATATAGCTGGAATATTGCTGAGTGAGGCGTTAAACAACAACAATCATAAATTATTGTGAAATGAATTCAAGTGTAAAATACTATCTGTTTAAACAATATTCTTTATCTCTTGACAAGGTCATACTAAATGAATTATTAGATTTTCATCCCTGCCTCACGTCATTTTATTGTTCCTGTGAAATAGATGCACAATATGTTTTAAGATTTGAGTGTGTTAATGGTTCTCATGAGTCAGTGCACAATAACCATGAATGTTAAGACAGTGTTCTCCCCTGGGTGTATGTTTACTGCAGCAAATATATATAATTCTAATTATTTTCTCAATGGACGAATAACTTTTGTCTTGGTATTTACATGTTTCAAACATTATTTTCAGATTTGCCATTGAGCATGTATCACGTATTGCTCGTGTAATCAAACAACCCAGAAGCCACGCCCTGTTGGTAGGTGTGGGTGGTTCCGGTCGTCAGTCTCTTACAAGACTTGCTGCTCACATGGCCGACTACGATTTACACCAGGCAAGTACTTGTTTTCTCGGGAGAAAAGTGTAAAAGTTTTGGTGTGGCTTGAGTTATCTCCCCTTCATGCATTGACAATATTAAAAGCTTTAATAGGATGTTTAGATAGTGGTTTCTAATTTTCTTGAAAGTCATGAATATAAAGAGTCAAATACCTGTTGACCAAAATTTGTGTGCTGCTTTCATATTGTCCAACACAAAGGGAGATAATTCTCAATAAATTTTGAATAGTTCCCAGTCAACAATTATCATATACATATATATAACACATATATATATATATGTATGGGATCATTGTATACCACATCACAAAGCCATGCTTAGAGATACTATATATGTAGGTGTATCATATGTATATATATTGGAATGTTATATATCAGTCCATGAAAGATGACACTATTTCATGGTCCCAGAAAAGAAATGCAGGAATTCCACTTGTCCGCAGAAGGACATTTGTTTGCTGAAGAAATGCAGAATTTCTTTATTCTGTGTGACCAATACCAGTGTACCAGAACAACTTTCAGATAGACATGACAGAGGTTTCTATGGTGGAATCATTCAACAGTATAAACAAGCAGTTGTATCATAGTAATAAAAGATGAACGTTTGAGAAAAAAAGTGGATAAGATCGAGAATTATACTATTTTGGGTTCAGTGTTGTATGTTTTCAGTACGATTAGAATAAGTTACAATATGTAATGCCATTTTATCCTGAAAGATTATCATTTCTGTATTCGTGCCGGATTTACAAACAAATTGTTGGTCTGCAAAAGAAAAATGACTTTTCTTATTTTGAGTGGAAACACAAACTAGTGGGATGCAATCTGCAGGATGTGGGACGGAAATGAATTTGTCCATGGAATCCTTCAGGGACTGATATAAGCATGCATACTAGATGTCCATATTAGGCCTGGATGTATTGGTGTACAGTAGACAGTCTAGTACTGGTAGTCTCAACAATATCAGCTGGTTACTTTCCATTAAAGTGTCATTTGTGTCACTTTGCCTGATATTTCTTTCAGTAGCCATGATTTTCATCCCATCAGTAACACAAGTTAGAATATTGACATCCATGAGCAGTATATGCAGTGACTGATAAATGGTGTAACTAAGTCCAAGCTAGTTGTTGCTGCAGTCCTTTGTTTATGGCTGTGTGCTCTTATTATTTTGTAATATGCTATCAACTTTATTGTTTTGCACGTCTCAGGTAGGTATTTTGGCTGCGCAGGTAGATTTTCGCTCTTATACCACAATGCATCAGAGTTATCTGCTCTTGGCACAGTTTTTCTGATTGTGCGCGCTCCTGAAACCTGTTTATTTTAGAAACAGATTTGTTTTAGTATTGAATGAATATTTTAATTTTGAAAAGTAATCCTTGATACCAAAAAACATTCTAGGAGGTTTTGTTAAGATTTTTCTTAAAGAACGTAAACTGCATGATAGACCAAATTCCTGCACTTGAAAGTTTTATTCTGGTATTTTTTCAATAATTTACGATTTTAGAGTGGAAGGTTTAAACAGTAATAAATGGAATGCAATTTCGTTTGAAACAGAAAATTGTGTAAATAATTCTTTTGCACTTATCCACATACAAAGGTTTCATTTATGCATTAACACAAAGTCTAATGATTTTTTTCGAATTTCACAGTAAAGAAACTTTTATTCATCACTTATTATTTTTAGGTTTCTGGAGTGTTTATTATTTTATCATTAAGATTATTTAAACTAAATTTAAAAGGATAATTCACTCCAACATCCTAAGTACTCTTTTACTTACAACCAAGCAGTGTATTATTATGACCTATTTAACTCTTTGATAGTTAAGAAGAGAAATGATCAACATTTTACTTAAATGCAAACTTTGTAAGAAGTGAATGCGCTTGCGAGTGTTTTCTATCATTCGTGTAAAGCGTTGCGATTGCTTGATTCGTTACTTTTTATACCATAAGTGACTTATCTTCATATAATCATTAATGTTGAAATTATTATTGTTATTTTGTGAGGAATATGTACAAGTTCTACTTTCATTTTCTTATAGCACATACCAAATTCAAACCGCAACAATGAACAAAAAAAATTCAATATAGTTTTCCAATTCATGTAAAGATTGGGAATAATATAAAGTTTGGGATTATGTAAAGATGGGGATTCATATAAAGATGAGGATTCATGTAAAGATGGGGATTCATATAAAGGTGGGGATTCATGTAAAGATGGGGATTCATATAAAGGTGGGGATTCATGTAAAGATGGGGATTCATGTAAAGATGGAGATTCATGTAAAGATGGAGATTCATGTAAAGATGGAGATTCATGTAAAGATGGAGATTCATGTAAAGGTGGGGATTCATGTAAAGATGGGGATTCATATAAAGATGGGGATTCATGTAAAGATGGGGATTCATGTAAAGATGGGGATTCATGTAAAGGTGGGGATTCATGTAAAGGTGGGGATTCATGTAAAGATGGAGATTCATGTAAAGGTGGGGATTCATGTAAAGATGGAGATTCATGTAAAGATGGAGATTCATGTAAAGATGGAGATTCATGTAAAGGTGGGGATTCATGTAAAGATGGGGATTCATATAAAGATGGGGATTCATGTAAAGATGGAGATTCATGTAAAGATGGAGATTCATGTAAAGATGGAGATTCATGTAAAGATGGAGATTCATGTAAAGATGGAGATTCATGTAAAGGTGGGGATTCATGTAAAGATGGGGATTCATTTAATGGTTGGGATTCATGTCAAGATGCGGTTTCATGTAAAGGTGGGGATTCATGTAAAGGTGGGGATTCGTGTGAAGATGGGGATTCATGTCAAGATGGGGATTCATGTAAAGGTGGGGATTCATGTCAAGATGGGGATTCATGTAAAGGTGGGGATTCATGTAAAGGTGGGGATTTATGTAAAGATGGGGATTCATTTAATGGTTGGGATTCATGTCAAGATGAGGTTTCATGTTAAAGTGGGGATTCATGTCAAGATGCGGTTTCATGTAAAGGTGGGGATTCCTGTAAAGGTGGGGATTCCTGTGAAGATGGGGATTCATATAAAGATGGGGATTCATTTAAAGGTGGGGATTCATGTCAAGATGCGGTTTCATGTCAAGATGGGGTTTCATGTAAAGGTGGGGATTCCTGTAAAGGTGGGGATTTGTGTGAAGATTGGAATCATATAAAGGTGGGGATTCATGTAAAAATCAGGATTCGTGTCAAAATGGGGATTCCTGTAAAGATGGGAATCATGTCAAGATGGGGATTCCTGTAAATATGAGATTCGTGTCAAGATGGTGATTCATGAAAAGGTGGGGATTCATGTCAAGGTGGGGATTCCTATAAAGATGGAGATTCATGAAAGATGGGGATCGTGTCAAGATGGGGATTCATGCAAAAATGGGGATTCATGTAAAGATGGGGATGCTGAAGTAGAACCTGTACTGTATTCCATTACCAACAGAAGTCGAATGTTGACAAGGGTTGACTTTCAATTGTTCATCCAAGTAGAACCGTAGCAACACATTTTGACATTACATTCTGATACAAATGTTTGTGATGTTAGTATGGACAAAACTTGATGAAGAACAAAAAAAATTGATGAAGAACTTTCCACCTTTTCATTGGGAAAAACAGGATAATTTGGGATAATTTATTTTTCATGGGTAATGGGTTGAAGATTTTCATTTGACTGAAATACTCTCCATTCTCCCCCAAATTATGTATTCTTTTCATCACCTTCCTCTCGATCTAGTCCGGAGTTTGCTGACCCTTCCGTGCCTCCCCCATCTCTAACCCCTACACCCAAAACCCACCACACCCATCCCCTATCCCGACACCTGACCCCCATCTTAAACATAAACACTCTAATCCTACCCAAATCACCACACCCACACCCACACCCACACCCACACCCACACCCACACCCACACCCACACCCACACCCACACCCATACCCTCACCCACACCCACTCTACAACCACCCACACCCCACCTAAACCCACACTCTCCCTACAGCCACCCCAACCCACACCCACCCTACAACCACCTACAACCCTACCCCCACCCTAACACAACAACACCACCCTAGTGACCCACACCCTACCCCTACCTCTGTTCCACCTCATACTTCTCCTCTCCACCCCGCCCCACACCCATCCCTCACAACCCACAACCAACAACCCACAGCAAAATAAACCACACCCAAACATCTTCCCCAACAGGCCAAACTCCCAACTCTCAAGTCCATACTATATGACAGGCTGTGTAGTATTTGTACAGTCATAGGTGCCTTATAACCTCAGGCCTACATTTTGAAGAAGCTTAAAACTTTGTTTTCGGACTAGTACAAGTTTGGAGATTACAGTTGCATATTATTCAAATTTTAGCCAATAATGACAAGCCTCATAACAACAAGCCTCAACATTCTACTTCTGTGCCTCACATGATCATCTACCACTGTGGTCCCATGTAGAAGCAGAATTAATAACAAAACTGAAACAAATTTGGCAGTGTTGTCAAACATCATTGGTTACATGCTTCAGCAGTGTCATGAAATAGAAGAAACATTGATTTGTCCTTTCAGAAATAATTGTCTGCCTGAATCAAAGTAAAATTATATAGCACCAAGAGCCCTCTGTATGCTCACAGTAACCATGGTAACTGTTACAAAAACACTCCTGCCTGATATTCATCCCATGTTTAAGTATGATGAGTACAGTTTGGAGATCTATTGGCATCCTTGTTAGTCAGTTTGGTGAACTACGAAAACAGTAGTTTTGTCACTTCTGATTGGAACCCACATATACCACACTCTCTTTGACAAACACTTCAGATCACATGTTGTTTCCTCTACTATTCAAAGCTGTATATCTACATGTGCACTTGGCTGTATTTTATGAAAAGGCACATATCTTGATTTAATTATTTGAAAAATGAAATTACTGTTTTGGGAAGACAGTCACTGGTTGGAACAGTGTACTCATCAAGAGAGTGTGGTATTTCATTTGTTTTCTATCATGCATTTGTGCCACAAGATACGGTAGATTGAGTTTATATTCCTTCGAGCTTGACATGGTTCCTGTACAACAGACAAAGGCGCCTGGCAGCAAGGTGGGTCATGTGACGCAGGTCACAGAGGTCATAGGTCACGTGACTGGAATATTGTACTTTTCACATTCACATCATAAATGGGTCAGAAATGATTACATTAAAATATGTTTAGTCTTTTCTGTGAAATTTATCACATTTAAATACATAGTGTTAAATATGCCATGGTATGTGAAAAACTAAATGCTCCAATGACTTTCCTTCTTGAATTAAAACTGCAAGAATAATGAAAAAAACAAAAAGAGATCATGTGAATATTTACATTTTTGCAATTCTAGTTTTTGAATTACCGGGGAAAAAATTGATTTCAATCTAAAAATGTAATATAGGCATATTCTGAAACACTGTGGTTGTGGAACAAGGACATGTAACTCCATTTATAAACTACATAAGAAGAAATAATCTTTCTTGGTGTCATATGGTTCTTTGTCAAATCGTACCCCTGTTTTCACTGATTTGGGGCACATATACTGAAGAGAGAAATGGTTGTCACACCGGAGAAATTACGATACTGGCTTCAAGTTGGAATTAATACCAAATATCAAAATTAATGAACCAGTTTCTTGAATGGTGCATGCTGAAACTATCTACATTACCTGGTGACATTGATCTACAAGAAGGATGTTTCTGTAAGTGTGTCAATATACACAGCAGTTTGATGACACCAACAACACATTTTATCATATACTGCTCAAAAGAAGTTGAAGGAAACCTGTCATGACATGACACATTAACTCTTATCATGACAAAAAACAGCTGTTCTTTAACTTCTTTTGAGTAATATATAAAGAAAAAATCGATGAGACTTAAGCCTTAATTACCGCCGATGTTTTTGTTGATCTTGTTTGAGAAATACCATGTAATCATTTCTGACCTTGAGACATAGATGGTTGATACAATTTTTTGACTTTGGTATTGTTGCACAGACAGAGTGGGCGTCAGTCACATGTCTGTATTCTGTGGCACAGACATAGCTCGTCTGTAACAGTGTTACACAGATTTGTCTGTCAACTGCTGTGAGCTGAAGTAAACCAGTCTTGCATGTCTGTTTCAAAACCAATGAACCTGCTACAGCTTTAGCTGTTGTCATATTTCACTGTAAAGGAAGTCTATGTATCAGGTTAATTTGATACAAAAATATATTCCCCCAATTGTTTATCATGTTTAAGATTTGTATTTTTTCTCAAAATACTGTAATATTATTTATTCTTGTATGTTTCAAATGAATTTTAAGTTTCTTGTTATTAATATATGTATTTTCTGCTTATGAAATGAAAGTGAATGAGAATGGCACTATCATGATTTGGAATGTCACTTCGGTTAGATGAGTCTTGATTCATTCCTAGATGCTCCAGAGATTAGAATTTAACTCATGTTTGTTAGTAATTAAAATGAGACACTGAAATTGCCTTTCCTAGCTTTGAATTTTTTTTGGTTCCTAGTGAGAAATATTTTGTGGACAATAATGAATGTTTTTTCATTCAAATTGATGTACATATTTGTTATCTTTAAAACGTTTTATCTCTGATACTTACACTCTTCCATCTTCACATATTTAATGTTAAAACAACACCTGAAGGAGAACATTGATACCTAATCTGATGATATAACAATTATTTACTCCTAAAGTGTTATTTCAAAATATTTTTGTACATATTTTAGCCGAGTAAGCTACTACAGATAAAAAATATTTACATAGTGTAAATGCAAGAGTTCTTTGTCATTAGTAATTCATATTATTGCAATCTCCTCGAAGTTAATGTTAAGTCCTGGACACCTTGCTTTTATCTAATGTTTAGAATTCAAAATTCACTGGGGAGGTGTTTAGGAAAAAGGGTGTTACCAAAGGTTTTAACTTCAAATAATGTAATGTGCCTTTCAACTGATTGGTTCATGATCAATGACATAAACCAATCACATTATAGTATTTCCTTATTTCCCAAGATGGATATTGTTCGAATGATTGATAATGTTCCTGAACTGCATTGAGATTTATTTCACCATGGTGTGTGTATTAGTGATGTTATTAGTGACGCATGTCAAGTGATGTATTTCCACATTGTGCATGTATATTTCACAGAGGTGCATCCAAGCATGAAGGCACAGTCACCTGAAATGTCTTGAATTAATACCTGTTTCTAGTAGGGCTGAAACGATGCAGCGGTGCATCCTGAACTTTCATGCGACAATACGATACACGATACGCTATTTTCGTATCGATACAAGACGATACACTTGTTAAAATAAATTACTTACTGCTCGTTTGATGATCCCCACCCCATCTCAGCATTTTTGTCAGTCACATATTACAAAATGTGTTGTAATTATCTTTTCTAATTTACAACTAAAAGTAGACACTGTGAACATGTGTCTACAGCTAGCTTTGAAACCTGCTCTCAAATGTTTTTAGAAAAGAAAAGTGATTTGACGTAAATATGCATATAGAGATATGTATCGTATCAGGACATGTGTATCGTGATACGGATCGTATTGTGACATGTGTATCGTGATTCGTATCGTATTGTTACCTTGCTGTATCGTTTCACCCATACTTTCTAGGTTTTTAGGATCTTTAGTGAATATGTCATTGCATACATCCCCTTGAAGAAGTTTAATGGTTTATATTGATGAAAGCTTACGCTAACCATAATGCATGCAGTTTCTTCGATCCATGGGTAATTGTTGCGTGGATATTGATAGCTATATTATATTGCAAATGGTGAGAAGAGTGTGGGTGTTGTGTGCATGCTGTGGGATATTGTTCACTATTTGGGAGTGAATGCATGTTATTTGTCATGTTGAAATTACCCTTCATATTCATGCTTCATTTTCAGGCAACACTCTGACCTTTTTAAGATTTACAGAAAAAGTGTTTAAAATAGTACAGAAGATGTTGATATGTAAAGTTCCAAGGACAAATTACGATTGTCTTAATTAATAAGAGACTAACAATAACCTTTAAGAAAGAATTAAATTTGTGACATGTTACCCATTTAGTTGATATTCTGGGCACCAGTTGGTGCAAATGGAAATTGTTATGAAACAATTAAATGAAGTTTTAATAAAAGCAGCAATTAATGGCTGAAATTTGCTGTAAAGGATTTTGACTTGCTGAAATAAGTTCTGTGACAGTCGAACTCAGTGGATGCTGCATGTAACACCAGATTTCTCTATGTGCAGGTTGAGATCACAAAGAGCTACACGTCTACAGAGTGGAGGGAAGATTTGAAGCGGATCCTGAGGAAAGCTACTGAGACTGATAACCATGCTGTCTTCCTGTTCTCAGATACACAGGTGGGTTAGAATTTACACTCAGTACAGACAGCTAGATTGCAGTCAGCCTTTTTAGCCGCTAGTCTGAAACGTGAATCTAGTAAAATTCTGCTTGATCTAGTATAAGGTCTGCTAACAATGGCAGCTTGTGCCAAAAATGTTTGAGTCTACAAGTCTGAACTTGGCTCTGAGCATCAGTTATTGTACTGTTATTAGATGAGCTTACTAGGCCGAACTGAATGTTACTAGACTTAGGGTTAGGACTAGGGGCTCAGATTACAGACTCTAAAGTAGTCCATATGACAAAATAATCTCCTGAACGTGATGCTAAGGGCCATGTTTGGCCTGATGTAAGAGTCATGTTTGGCCTAATGTGAGAGTCATGTTTGGCCTGATGTAAGGGCCATGTTTGGCCTGATGTAAGGGCTATGTTTGGCCTGATGTAAGGGCCATGTTTGGCCTGATGTAAGGGCCATGTTTGGCCTGATGTGAGAGTCATCTTTGGCCGGATGTAAGGGCCATGTTTGGCCTGATGTGAGAGTCATGTTTGGCCTGATCTAAGGGCCATGTTAGGCCAGATGTAAGGGCCATGTTTGGCCTGATGTGAGAGTCATGTTTGGCCTGATGTGAGAGTCATGTTTGGCCTGATGTAAAGGCCATACTTGGCCTGATGTAAAAGGCCATGTGAGAGTCATGTTTTGCCTGATGTAAGGGCCATGTTTGGCCTGATGTGAGAGTCATGTTTGGCCTGATGTAAGAGTCATGTTTGGCCTGATGTAAGAGTCATGTTTGGCCTGATGTAAGGGTCATGTTTGGCCTGATGTAAGGGTCATGTTTGGCCTGATGTGAGAGTCATGTTGGCCTGATGTAAGGGCCATGTTTGGCCTGATGTAAGAGTCATGTTTGGCCTGATGTGAGAGTCATGTTTGGCCTGATGTAAGAGTCATGTTTGGCCTGATGTGAGAGTCATGTTGGCCTGATGTAAGAGTCATGTTTGGTCTGATGTGAGACACACGTTTGGTCTAGTAGAATCAAAGGTTTTGGGCACAGACAGGTATAGCTTGTGTTATCAAGACCAGTAAAATTTGTTTCGGGTTTGTGAACTTCTACAGTAAAACGTGATACTGCGTAACATCCCAGTTGGCGATGTGTTCATTGTTTATGTACCTCTGTGTCACAGTCACAGCGTCATGTGTGTGTGTGTGTGTAAATGTTGCAGATCAAACAAGAATCATTCCTTGAGGACATCAACAACTTACTGAATGCGGGCGAAGTCCCCAACCTTTACCCCATAGATGAGAAGCAAGAGATCTGTGAGAAGATGCGACAGATTGATAGGTGAGGTCATTGTACATTTGGCAGGTTCCTATGATAGGTGAGATCATTGTACATTTGACAGCTCCCTATGATAGGTGAGATCATTGTGCATTTGGCAGGTTCATATGATAGGTGAGATCACTGTTCATTTGGCAGGTTCATATGATAGGTGAGATCACTGTTCATTTGGCAGGTTCATATGATAGGTTTAGATCATTGTGCATTTGACAGCTTCATATGATAGGTGATATCATTGTACATTTGACAGCTCCCTATGATAGGTGAGATCATTGTACATTTGACAGCATCCTATGATAGGTGAGATCATTGTACATTTGACAGCATCCTATGATAGGTGAGATCATTGTACATTTGACAGCATCCTATGATAGGTGAGATCATTGTGCATTTGACAGCTTCCAATGATAGGTGAGATCATTGTACATTTGACAGCATCCTATGATAGGTGAGATCATTGTACATTTGACAGCATCCTATGATAGGTGAGATCATTGTGCATTTGACAGCTTCCAATGATAGGTGAGATCATTGTACATTTGACAGCTTCCAATGATAGGTGAGATCATTGTGCATTTGGCAGGTTCATATGATAGGTGAGATCACTGTTCATTTGGCAGGTTCATTTGACAGTTTCCTATGATAGGTGAGATCATTGTACATTTGACAGCTTCATATGATAGGTGAGATCATTGTACATTTGACAGCTTCATATGATACGTGAGATCATTGTACATTTGACAGCTTCATGTGATAGGTAAGATGGTTGTTGCTAATTTGACGCTGTTGGAATTCCAAAGAAGATTAGATTCCAAGTCGCCGATGCTTGTTGCAAGAGCTGATTATTTAGGATAGGGTGGTGAGGTGACTTGGCTGATTCTGTGTCATCATGCACGTTGATGTTGACCATTGCTCATACCACTGAATGTCTGGCTGACGTGATATAGCTGGAATATTGCTTACTGCAGCTTTAACAGGTGCCTTGGAAATCCCCAGCAGCCTGTGATTGCGTTATGACTTGATGTTTCAAGAATTATTTAAGTCTGGCTCAGTGATTTGGTTGATGACATGTCATCAGACACTGACATCAGACTGGTCCAGACTGTCTGGTTTACAGGCCGTTGTCAAATAGCTGGAATATTGCTGAGTGCAGCATTAGCCTGATTCACCCAACTCCAACTACTCACTCACACTCACTCCTGTATGTATGTATGTATTCATAGGCAGAGGGACAAGTCCAAGCAGACAGATGGGTCTCCAGTGGCCTTGTTCAACTTCTTCATCCAGAGAGTGCGAGACCAACTCCATGTCGTCCTGGCCATGAGTCCCATCGGCGACGCCTTCCGAAACCGCCTCCGAAAGTTCCCCTCACTCGTCAACTGCTGCACCATTGACTGGTTCCAGGTGAGATTGATGGCCAGTAGGAAGGGACATAACCCTGTTAAACCAGACCCTGGTTGTCTGAAAACCCCTTTTCTGGCCGATTTGTCTAAGGGACATCTTACATCTACAAACATGTTTTTTCAGTAACAATGATTCGTTAATCTAGAATTTCTTTACCTCAGACAATTTCACAAGGTGAAAGGACTTGTTTGGTTATATGTTAGACATCCTGTATCAGAGAGCAATATGGCCGCCATAAGTGTAGGGCCCCGAGCGAAGATTTCAAAGTAAAGTCACAATGAATATAGGCCTGCATATCCACTCACTACTGACACATTTTAAACACACATTACACATATTGCTATCAGATATTATAGCTAAATTGGATAGAATTATCAGTAAACCGCCCGCATGTTATCAAGAATCAGCGGGCCACTGTAACTTGATAATGCCCTCATATGGCTTGACGACGGGCCATTATCACGCCCGTTGTTAGGTGACATCATAGGGTAGGCATAGGTGACGTCACGTTCACTATATAGTGACGTCATCTGGTTTGTTCTATGACGTTTCCATATTTGTAAAAGTGGGTCAGTGACATTTGTGTTGATTGCAGTAAATGTTTCAAAACCGATATTGTTGTTTCTTTTTATTTGATACAAAATTCCATCCATTTTAACTATAATAACGGTAACACTATTTTTCATGGCATTATCATTGCAGAAGCCCTCAGTCTTTTCAACTGCCCTCCTTCGTCGGGCAGTTAATGGAAGACCTCTGGCTTCTGCAAATGATAATGCCCTGAAAAATAGAGTTACCCTTATATTGTTTGGATTTGAGGATAGAATTGGTTGTTGGAGTCAAAGTTAATGGATTGGGTGTTCAGGCTCTGTGACTTGGCTGACTGCATGGATTTCTCATGCTGTCAGTCACTGATTTGCCTGGACTTTATCATAACAGGCCAAAAGCTGGCATTAAACAACATTCAGTCGCCCGTTGACTATCTGAAATATTACCATCCTCTATATTGATGTGTGTCTCCCCAGTCCTGGCCCGAGGATGCCCTGCAGGCTGTGGCGACTCGCTTCCTGGAGGAGATCGAGATTGTGGAGGAAGAGCGGGTGGGCTGCATCAACATGTGCAAGCAGTTCCACACATCAACCCGGGACCTGTCGGAGAGATTCCTTCTGGAGCTGGAGAGACACAACTACGTCACACCCACCTCCTACCTTGAGCTCATAAACACCTTTAAGAATCTCCTTGAGAAGAAGAGAGGGTAATTTTAGGAGACACTTTCTTTGTTTTCTTTAATGGATTTGACTGTCTGGATTCAAGCCAGAATGTGAAAATATAATTCAAAGTATAAATATATTTTTATATGCATGATTGCTCTATTTTTTATTTATCAGAAAAATTAAAAGATACTGAATTAAAATATATTAAAAAATATATAAAATATGACTTTTTTAACAGTATTGAATCAAATGCATTTTTAGTATTTTATCTGGCTTAAATTGAGAGAACAAACTGATTAGAAAGCCTTCTGTTACTGTCAATATGGTAACCATCATGCACTAGAATGGATTTGGCCTATATTTTTCCCCACTTAGCTGACTGATACAAATAAATATTGGACTCCAAAAATTTTCATAACAATTTTGCAAAATGCCCAGCCTAAAGGATTAGTCAAAAATTGGTAAACCAAACAGCCCCAGATTAGGCCCTGAGACTGGAATGAGTGAACTGCGGTGAGGAGTAACAGGATTTGTGAGGTTTTACAGCTTCAGAAGATTCATTGTTTGAATGTTGAAAATTCATAACCCCACAAGGATATAAGATGAACTAAGAAGAAAAACAGTCCTACAGGGTTTATATGAACAGCTCACAGTCTGAATCACACAATTGGTGGAGCCTACCACCTTCTGTGGGATTCAAGAAATATGTATGAGTCAGGATAAGGTAAAATATGTATTTTTTAGAATAAAAATATCATTTATACTTATCCTGAATCATATACATGGATAATTCTAGGGTGGGGCCTTGTGCTTTTAACCCCTAAATTTGAAAAAAGGCCCACATTTTCAAATACAATGGAGCATTTTAACATTGTGCTAAAAGGGCATACCTCTGCAATATTTGAAATTTTCACATGAAATGCCCATGTCAGAAAATTCCTATGGTGAACCCTGGGATATGCCAAAGCGCCCACCCAGCCATCCCCTCTTCCACCTCAAACGTGTTTCAACCGTAAGTAGGAGAATGAGAGAGAGAGAATAGTCTACCGACTTAGTCACGACTCAGAGGTGTGTTCTGGTGAGCTGTTTTTTCTGTGATATTTCTATTCTAAAAAATACATCATAAGCAATATCTTTCCAAACTGTTGACAAAACAACTGGATAAACATCTGCTCCCTGTCTGTTTGCAGGGAGGTGATGAATGCCAAGAATCGGTATGAGACGGGTCTTGAGAAGCTGGACTCAGCCTCCTCCCAGGTCGCAGTGATGCAGAAGGAGCTGACCGACCTCCAGCCACAGCTCATAGAGGCCACCAAAGATGTGTCGGAGATAATGGTCATCATTGAGAGAGACTCCATTGAAGTGGCTAAAGTAGAAAAGGTAGCTAGGGTCCAAGCTTTTAGATGTCTGATTAGTTTTTGAAATATATTTGAAATGTTGAAGATGATGTAAAAACAATATAGTTATTCTAGACTTAGAATGTATATTTTGTTCATTGTCTGTAATCATTAGAATAAGGATTTCATAATCTGTAAACAGTGAATAGGAAAATGAGATTTTTTTGAATGATTCAGTTGGAAAATTCATGGCATTAAATCACAGAACAAGAACATTTTAATTCATCTACAGTCAGTGATAAGAGAAATCATAATCTGTTATCATTCAAAGGGAAAATAGTGGTTTGTAATCACTGAAAGGGGAAATAATGGTTTGTAATCACTGAAAGGGGAAATAATGGTTTGTAATCACTGACAGGGGAAATAATGGTTTGTAATTATTGAAAGGGGAAATAGTGGTTTGTTGGTTGTGAAAGCTGGGTGATGTATTGAGGTCTATATGTCCCATCTAGGTTGTGAAAGCTGGGTGATGTATTGAGGTCTATATGTCCCATCTAGGTTGTGAAAGCTGGGTGATGTATTGAGGTCTATATGTCACATCTAGGTTGTGAAAGCTGGGTGATGTATTGAGGTTTGTCCCATCTAGGTTGTGAAAGCTGGGTGATGTATTGAGGTCTATAAGTCCCATCTAGGTTGTGAAAGCTGGGTGATGTATTGAGGTCTATATGTCCCATCTAGGTTGTGAAAGCTGGGTGATGTATTGAGGTCTATATGTCCCATCTAGGTTGTGAAAGCTGGGTGATGTATTGAGGTCTATATGTCCCATCTAGGTTGTGAAAGCTGGGTGATGTATTGAGGTCTATATGTCCCATCTAGGTTGTGAAAGCTGGTGATGTATTGAGGTCTATATGTCCCATCTAGGTTGTGAAAGCTGGGTGATGTATTGAGGTCTAAATGTCACATCTAGGTTGTGAAAGCTGGGTGATGTATTGAGGTCTATATGTCCCATCTAGGTTGTGAAAGCTGGGTGATGTATTGAGGTCTATATGTCCCATCTAGGTTGTGAAAGCTGGGTGATGTATTGAGGTCTATATGTCACATCTAGGTTGTGAAAGCTGGTGATGTATTGAGGTCTATATATCCCATCTAGGTTGTGAAAGCTGGGTGATGTATTGAGGTTTGTCCCATCTAGGTTGTGAAAGCTGGGTGATGTATTGAGGTCTATATGTCCCATCTAGGTTGTGAAAGCTGGGTGATGTATTGAGGTCTATATGTCCCATCTAGGTTGTGAAAGCTGGGTGATGTATTGAGGTCTATATGTCCCATCTAGGTTGTGAAAGCTGGGTGATGTATTGAGGTCTATATGTCCCATCTAGGTTGTGAAAGCAGATGAAGCAGTAGCCAACGAGCAGGCCAAGGCTGCCCAGTCCATCAAGGATGAATGTGACCATGAACTTGCCGAGGCAATCCCAGCCCTGAATGCTGCACTTTCTGCCCTCGACACCCTCACAAACCAGGTAAGTGCTTCCTGCCGACCACACAGATATACGCTTTGGAGATACTGCACCATTTAATGGAGTCTTTGCATAATGAGATTTATTAAGCAGCCCAATTTAAATGAGGAATCTTTTAGGTTTTGTGTGAATTTGACTGCCACCACTGCAATTTGGTTTTGAAACACTGTTCTGCTTGGACATCCCAGGAATATCATAACATGCATCTCTCCTTCACAGACCTGGGAAGATTTTGACACACTGACCAGTCATTTTATTGGTCAAGGTCATTCTCAAGGTCATAGCTTAAGGAAAAGTTTGTTTTGACAGCAACTCAAGAGGTATTTACATGTCATTATTTGGGCGTGACCCAGATCGGAAAAGGTTGTGAGTGACCTGCGTGGAAGGCAAAAGACACAGCCACTACCATGCCTTTCTGTGCAGATATTTATGCAGTCTTATGCATTTAGCATGTTATGCATACATGTATGACAATTGATGACAATCTAATGATACCAGTAGTAGGTCACAGTGACCTGCTTTCAATGTGTAACATGTGCTAAATC
Source organism: Haliotis rufescens (assembly GCF_023055435.1). Taxonomy (NCBI): domain Eukaryota; kingdom Metazoa; phylum Mollusca; class Gastropoda; order Lepetellida; family Haliotidae; genus Haliotis; species Haliotis rufescens. Next base: position 4,450,329 of record NW_025964112.1, read on the forward strand.
GTTTTTGTTTTAATGTTGAATTTCACCACAAGAGACATGACATTTGGTTTATATGTTGGATAATCTCCTGTTTCAAACTTGTACTGCACTGGGGATGTTTCCCAAAACCAGAAGTGTGTTGTTAAACTGGATGTGCTCAAAATGTTATCAAAGTAGCTATAAGTACAGGACTTTCTGTTTTTTAAGTTGCACTGCAGTTTTCCAAACCAGAAATGATGTTACACAGGAGAGGGTTACAACTGTAGCATATAGGATGTTCTGTATCAAAATTGTACTGCATTTTGCATCTGTATTAAACAGAAAGTGATGTCATTCAACTTGAAGTGTAACTGTATTATTTCGTTGACTAGAGGCATAGTTGAAGGGCGCAGGGGTGTATTACATGTAAAGCAAACACTCCTTCTTACTATTAGCATTGTGGTTGCCTGTTGTCAATACAGTGAAATAAGTAAAATAGTTGTCATTGCTAAGAAAATAAGATAAGAAATGGTAATCATTATGATTATGATCAAATGTGACCAAAGGTTACTGTGTCCATTACAGGACATCACAGTTGTGAAGAGTATGAAGAGTCCACCCTATGGCGTCCGTCTGGTCATGGAGACCATCTGCGTCCTGAAGGGGGTCAAGCCAGACAGGATCCCGGACCCTGCCGGGACTGGTAAGAAGATTGAGGACTACTGGGGGCCATCCAAGAAAGTCCTGGGTGACATGAAGTTCCTGGAGTCTCTACATAACTATGACAAGGTGGGTGCCATCTAGGTGTTGTTTTCTGACATTGCTTTGTTACATCTGTTTAACATTTCGAGGTTATCAAGGAACATATTACATTCATCCATCTGAAATGTGGATCTGATGCCTACCCATGTCTATTGCAGGACAACATCCCCGTGGCTTATATGAAGACAATCAGAGCTAAGTACATCTCCAATCCGGACTTTGACCCAGAAAAGATCAAGACTGCCTCCACTGCTTGTGAGGGATTGTGCAAGTGGGTCCGCGCCATGGACACCTATGACAGGTCAGTACTTGACCAGCTGCTCACTAGAGTGTCCACTTTGTTACTGGCATGTGTATTCATACGATAAAATATCAGATTCGAACACGACAAGGAAGCCGTACTAATAATGATGTGGAATTGATTTTCTTGTTTTAGGAAGAAAATTTCCATGGTTATTTTTATGCCTTGAGTGAGTGAATGATTTTATGCCACTTTTAGCAATACTGCAGCAATATCATGGCGGGGGACGCCAGAAAGGGTTTTCACACATATAGGGAATGGAACTCAGTCTTCTGTGTGATGAGCAAATGCTTTAACCACAAGGCTATCCCACTGCCCATAATTTTGCTGACTAGGAAGAGGTGTCTCTGTTCAACTAGTGAACTCTCTTGCTTAATAGTTTCTGAGATGGAGACGTAGATACCTCATTTGTAATGATATAATCTTCTTATTCATCAAACCAGACAGGTCCTGACAATACCATTTCAGTTCCTATTTTGAGGATATTTGTTGACAATTTGAAAGCAACATGAAATAAATAATTCTTTTCCTTTTCATGGTTGATTTAAGGTAGATTTTCCCCACACACAAAAAAAAAGGAACAGTAAACCAAGAAAACTATTTAAACAAGAAGCATCAAACACAGCATTTGCTTGTTTCCAAATTTTTCAACATTTGATGTAGTCTTTACATTTCTTTTTGTAATTGCTTTGGACTGAAGAAAAAGTCAATAAAAATGTTTGAAAAGTACATCCTCACATAGAACAGACAAATCCCTAAAAGTGCCACTTTGTTTTGATGTAGTTTTTTGTTTCTTGGTTGTTGACAAAGTATTTGCCTGTCTTTAGAGTTGCGAAGGTAGTGGCTCCAAAGAAAGAAGCCTTGAAGAAAGCCGAGGGTGAGCTTGCTGTTGCCATGGCATCACTGGAGAAGAAGAGAGCATCTCTGAAGGAGGTACAAGACAAGCTCCACAAGTTAGAGGAGAAGCTGGCTCAGAACAAACAGAAGAAGGCTGACCTTGAGAACCAAGTGGACCTCTGTAGGAAGAAGCTAGAGAGAGCTGAACAGCTGATAGGTGGCCTCGGTGGTGAGCGAGAGAGGTAAGAGGCAGATGAAACTGCTGCAGCAGTGGTCAAGGATGAAGATGGGGATGCTTTGTTGTACAGTGCCAGCTACAATTGCAGACATTTTGGTATCTGTGTGTGAACCATCTCTTTCAAAATATTGAGTGAAAATGTAATAATGTTTTATGAACTCTGATTAAGAGATAGATGGATCATTAAACAAATAGATTTGGTAAAAATGCCCATGGTAAGCTTTTGACATGATGATGCTTTCTTGATGACAAGACATTGGAAATGAGCTCTGTCACTTGGTTAAAGAATGATAGCGATTTACTTGGACAATCACAGTGGTACTCTGCATGAGCACCTTCCAATGACACTATAATGTACAAATAATTCATGGAAGGTTCTTAATTCTTTTGCTTATTTCTTACAAACAGTAGGCCATATTGTGTCATAATCACAAGCTCAAAGAAGAAGTCTGTTTGTGTGTAAATAGCGACCCACTTACCCTAAACATAAGCCTGACCCAGAGGTTCCGAAGGGCTAAGATGGTTAAAGAGGAAACAAGAATGTGACAGTATCCTTGATGAGGCCATGTCAATATGGTGTGGTAACAACATGTTGGTCATGACAATCTGACACAGATCAGAGATCTGCAATGGATGTGAGTCGTCTGAGCTTGTAGTTACGTGAGTTACATTGCTGTTACAGATGGAGTGTTGCGGCCAGGGAGTTGGGCAAGAAGTATATCAACTTGACTGGTGATGTTCTCGTCTCCTCTGGAATAGTAGCGTACCTCGGTGCCTTCACATCAGCATTCCGGCAGGAACAGGCTGTCCAGTGGCAGAAGCGTGTCAAGGAGATTGGTATCCCATGCTCTGATGACTTTTCTCTTATCCATACACTTGGTGAGCCTGTGAAGATCCGGGCCTGGAACATTGCTGGACTGCCCACAGACGGCTTCTCAGTGGAGAATGGTATCATTATTAGGTCAGTGGGATGATGATGATGATGATGATGATGATGATGATGATGATACCTTTAATGTTTATATCAACAAAAATTGGTGAATCACAGTTGACTCTATGCTGAAATCTAGTTACCTATTTCAGCAACGCCCGTCGATGGCCATTAATGATTGACCCTCAGGGTCAGGCCAACAAGTGGGTGAAGAACATGGAGAAGGCCAACAATCTCCACATGATCAAGTTGTCTGATGGAGACTTTGTCCGCACACTGGAGAACTGCATACAGTTCGGAACACCTGTAAGTTGTCACTAAGAGAGATTGGTGTCAGAGTATTTGAAAAAAGTGAACTAATTCAGTTTTTGCATCCATGAAGCATTCTTACACATCACCCATGTTTGAATGTAGTATTTGGCAATGTTTGCTGGCAAAAGTAACATTCAAGTAGCCACACAAGTAGATCTCAGCTTAATGATTTTACACTGCTTCCTGGTTGTGGTGAAGGTTGCTCACATTATCAGCCACATGTTTATATAGTGTGTCTGGTCGAGACTTTAACTGTTTGTCAGTCTCAGACTTGAATTGTTTGTCTGTCTTGGACTTGAATTGCTTTTCTGGTCCAGGCCCGAATTGCTTGTCTTGTAATTGGCTGATATAACAAGCATGTGGTACTGAGGGAGCATTCTGCCCTGCCCTCTGTTTCCTGCTCCTGACATGGTGTGCTGGTGTGTCTGCAGGTGCTGCTGGAGAACGTAGCCGAGGAGTTGGACCCCATCCTGGAGCCCCTGCTGATGAAGCAGACATTCAAGCAGGGAGGCAGCATGTGCATCAAGCTGGGAGACAGCACCATAGAGTACTCCCAGGACTTCAAGTTCTACATGACCACCAAGCTGAGGAACCCTCACTATCTCCCAGAGGTCGCGGTCAAGGTGAGACAACTGACTCACTCCTGATGTGGATTGGCTGTTTTGGCAATTGAATGATTTTGGTTGGGTAGATATTTTTTTTAGTGGGAACATTGTTTATAGAACTGGGGTATTTTGAGACACAAATCAGATATGCTGGTCTGAATGCTTCGTTTACTCATACAGAGAATTTAGAAGCCTCAACACTGTTTTGCTGATTTGAATATTAACCTGACATGACCTACGGAGTGGTCATCTGATATTCAAGCAGAGAGGTGTAGTACCAGAGTACAAGATCTGATTTTAATGACCTTGTTTTTTCTTTGTTACACTTCTTTTCCCAAACAGATCATTGATGCTCTGAATGATGATATGATCACAATGTTTCATTAGCATCAGCTGAGACCTGTCAACTGGATGCCATTCAGTTCTAACATTCCCTGGTGTGGTTTATCCCCAGGTGACACTGCTGAACTTCATGATCACCCCCGAGGGTCTGTCTGACCAACTGCTGGGGATTGTGGTGGCCAAGGAACGTCCCGAACTGGAAGAGGAAAAGAACGCACTCATTCTTCAGAGTGCAGAGAACAAGAGGTGGGTTAGGGTGGAGATCAGTGTTGATTTGGGGACCAACCATTTAAAACACACATAACTTTCTCCGAATGAGGCTGTGAACAGTTCCTAATTCATAACATATTATGTCTTAAAGACATCCACATGTTCAGCAAACATTTATATTTGTTTAGGTTTTTTAAATCTGAAGGAAATCTCTATAATTCCATTATAGTCTGGAACAAATTATCCAGTCCTTGCCTAGACTGGTTGTGAAATGAATAAACGCTTCCGTGAATTGACACTGGGTCATAATCTCTGAACATATATATTCCTTTAGGTACTGAATAAAGACATATGGAAATGAAAGCTGTCATCATACTAAATGCAGACCACACATGTCTATTCAAATAATTCGTCCCATCTTCATGAAATCAAAAGTCCTTTCCATAATAAAAAAATAGGCCCTGGGTGTAAAACATCTCTGAAATAAATAGACACCCACAGCATTTATTCAAGTATTTACACTATATGCTCAGTGTCACTAGGATATGTATTTATGTTACAGACAACTGCAGGAGATTGAAGACAAGATCCTTGAGGTGTTGTCCAGCTCCGAGGGTAACATCTTGGAGGATGAGACCGCTATCAAGGTCTTGTCTTCATCCAAGAAACTCGCCAATGAGATTTCCGAGAAACAGGTGAGCCCTTCAAAGCCATGTTAAAAATCAAGGGGGTACTTGGGGCCGTGATGTCTGCTCCTGTGTTGGTCGAATCTAGGCATCTTCTAAATCCTTACCATTTAACATTAGGGCTGTGACAAGGTGCTCTTGAATTTCAGGTGTAATATCAATCACCAATACTAATAATATTGATTAACATTACCACCTTGGTCAGTGGATCAGTGTGCGCAAAAATTTCATTCTCAGCTCCCTGAGGAATATATATACAAGCTGAACTGCCTTATATGTTGGTTGAAGGTCAGCAGTCACATTTGTATGTATATATATGCACAATACCTTGATTTTGACATGAGATTGCTTACCAGGCCCTAAGTGATCCTGACACTCCCCTAATTTGACATTGACTGACATGGATGATACCAGTACAGTTATGTACTGCCTGCTCCATCAAAGGCATGCTGACAGCACCTGGTATGTTATGACACTGGTCAGTGGATCAGGTGGCATTCATAATACATTCTCAGCTCCGTGGGGAGTTTACAATAAGTATAGTTCTAGAGTTGCTGAATGCAACTGGGATCTGCAACATGTGCTGGGTATCTCCAACTGGAACATTTCACGTTTCCTAAGCCCACAGTCAAGACCAATCCTCCCTTTTTGTTCATGACACCATGGGCCTGTAGTATAATACTGACACTATTTTGTAGAGGGTGTATATTTTTAGGAGACCATGAGGTTAAAGTGTTGACTCAACAACAATGACCCGGGTTGATTCGCCACATGTGTACAATGTGTGAAGCCCATTGCTGATGTGATATGCCTGGAATATTGCTGACTTATTAGATGTATTACGATACACTCATTTCATGTAGCATTACTTTATCTCGATACTTGAGCCACGGTACAATATGTGCTATTGTTGCGTGAAATTCTCCATGTTGAGGATGTTGCTCTTGACCAGTTTGGGTTGTATTTGCACGAACGGTCAATGTACGCTTGTTCTAATGGAGTATTGTGATCAGATTTAGCAAGATGTTTCATGAATGGCGATACGGTAACACCAGCCAAGTAGTTATCTTGACAGGGTATTGAGAAACTTTGTAAATATAATATATCAATACATAATAAGATAAATTGATACATAGTAAGATAAATTGATATATAGTAAGATTAATTGATACATAACAAGATAAATTGATACATAATAAAACTGGATCAACCATCGGTAGACTATCATTTTCTTACCACCAGGTTAAATTTGTCATGCAACGATGCGTTAATGAATCATGAGACTCCTACAAGTTATGGAACTAATGATTTACCTACTATTTACCCACTATTTATCCCAGGTAAAACAAGGAAGTGGTAAACAGTGTGCAGTAGTTAGTTGGCTGCAGGATGAAAGCATATATGTGTTTACAGCAGAAATCCTCTTGAATGAACTATTCCAGTTCAGGAGGGTTTGTGTTGTGGTGTATGTTTACAAATACATGGGGATTTCATCCTGCTGAATTGCTTAGTCAGCACAAATGAGGTTGTGATGTGCATACTCAGCAGAAAGCATGATGCAGTGTGGGATGACTTGAGCCACTGGGATGCTGTAGGCATTGCACATTTTGCATGATTAATCATATGTTTAGGAATGAAATTTCACTACTTTGAAATGAAAGGTTTAGGCAGCATTTGTGGAATAACTTTTCACTGTGTTGCACTGGAAGTTTTAGGTTGAAATTATGTACTACACTATAGCATAGAATTTGTAGTTAGCCATGCAATTACAATGTACCAATGATGTTATTTTCTTTCAAGTTATTTCCATGTAACTAATGTGATATCTTCCAATCAAGTATGTCACAATCAAAAAAGAATTTAGGAAATAAATATTTTGAGTTTTTGAGTCTTCGTAAATAATGTTAAATATGTATATTTGATTGTTAAGAACATAATATTATTGACTATAAAAAACATAAACAATTCATGTTTTTTAACATTCATTGTAAACTGAACTTTCATTGATCATCCTATACATTTACCGGGTAACATGTATCAAATGCTTAAGAACTAAGTACACACAAAGAAATTTTGCAACTGCCACTCTTTCATGAGAATATTATCTTTTTATGTATGATATATATGTGTTCTTTGTCAAAAACCCATTTAAAACATTCAGTCCAGTGTTTGTGCAAAATAAATGGATTTTATTATGGATTTCGGGTAAATGCCACCACCATGTTGTTTGTTAATCGTTCTGTGATGCATGTACCATACCTATAAACCTGTGAAGATCCGGGGTAGAATAGGTCTTCAGCAATCCATGCTTGTCGTAAGAGGCGACTATGCTTGTCGTAAGAGGCGACTAACGGGATTGGGTGGTCAGGCTTGCTGACTTGTTTCATGCATGTGACATTGTCATTGTATCCCAATTGTGTGGATCGATGCTCATGATGTCAATCACTGGATTGTCTGGTGCAGACTCGATTATTTACAGACTGCCGTCATATAGCTGGAAAATTGCTGAGTGTGGCGTTAAACAACAAACAAACAAAACTATTCCCATACTGAATGACCTAAACATATATCACTCTCTGAAATAGGCCATAGCTGAGGAGACAGAGAAGAAGATTGACACAGCCAGAATGGGCTACACCCCCATTGCAATCCACAGCACCATCCTCTTCTTCTCCATCGCTGACCTGGCCAACATCGAGCCCATGTACCAGTACTCCCTCACCTGGTTCATCAACCTCTTCACCATGTCCATCGAGAACGCTGAGACGTCGGAGGATCTCCCGACCAGGCTGAACAACCTACACGACCACTTCACATACTCGCTGTATTGCAATGTGTGTCGCTCCCTCTTTGAGAAGGATAAGGTAGGGATACATGCTGTAGTCTACCTAGACAAGGGAACAGGTAGGGTCAGTCCTGTCTGGAATAGTGTTCTCGATGTTCCCGATCATTTATCTGCTTGACAACACCTTTTGTTGAGTTCTGGGCGGAATACACATGATGATGTAGCTGACTTATGATCATCACTTGATTACAATGTGTGACCTGTCTGATTGTGTGTCGTACGGAAGTCAAATACAGCATTCCATTACTTTACTCGTCAAGGAATACATTTATGTAGGGAGGCCCTTTCTGATGTTGTTTAATTGGTTATTTGGTTCCATATTTATTTGATCCAACCCAGATGTTTCTGGTGATTACCTCATTCAATCACTCACTCACTCACTTCTCATTCCTTTACTTCAGCTTCTGTTCTCCTTCATCCTTTGTGTGAACATCCTGAAGCACAAGAAGGAGATCGATGATGATGAGTGGCGCTTCCTGCTGACTGGCGGCATCGGCCTGGACAACCCACACAGCAACCCCACCACATGGCTTCCCTCCAAGTCCTGGGATGAGATGTGTCGCATCGATGAACTTGCACGCTTCAAGGGAATCCGACAGAAGTTTGTCAGCTACAAGGATTCATGGAAGCTTGTCTATGATAGCCCAGTACGTGTGTGGTGACAAGTTGATGATGATGTTGATGATGTTGTTGATGTTGTTGATGTTGTTGATGTTGTTGATGTTGATGTTGATGCTAATAAAATGACACTCTCTCTTCATGAACATAATGTCACATAATAAACTGACGGTGAAGGAGGTGATAGTAATGTGTCACAGTAGGGACACCTGGCATATTATAAGTAGAAAGATATTTGCAATGATAATGTTTGTGATGATGATCAGTCTTTGACATCATGTGTTATTTGTGATGAATCATCCAATTAGAATTGTGAAGTAGACAAGTGTGGCTTAGTCCTTTGAATTGCCACTGATTGCGAGTCAACAGTAATGGTTTGAGAGCCCCCATTGACGGGTTGAGATAACTGTTGGCCAGTTAAAATTACAAAGTGCTTGCTGAAACATGAATTAAATGGGCCGTCTGGCTAGTCAAAATTTCAACCCTTCTCCGTGTATGTTTAATTTTTTTTAATTTGATCATCTCGGTAGAATGACAACCGGAAAGCCATTTGTAATGTTGTGTTCAAGAACTTCTTTATTCGCCATGAAATGAGGCAAATGGACGCCAAGATTTAATCTCAGTGCAGGAACAATCGTTTTTCAAAGTTAGGTGGCTGGGCGACCCGAGGTTCGGCCACTTCTCAGCCTCCACCTTTTGGTTGTTGGCCATTTAGTTTGGAGAAGGGCCAGTAACTTATAAAAGGAGCAAGCCTTGCTGGCGATATACAAATTTGTTGTCAAGTCTATCCTTGAATAACAATTTCTTCCTTTTGCAGGAGCCCCACCATGTGAAGTTCCCGGGAGAGTGGGATGAGAAGCTGGGGACTTTCCAGAAGATGTTGGTGCTCCGCTGTCTCCGGTCCGACAAGGTATGTAATCATAAAGGCATTCCGAGGATGTTTCCATAAGGTCACAGACAGACGGGTAGCCTTGTGGTGAAGAAGCTGGCTCATCAAGTCAAACAGTCCGGTTTGATTCCCTACCTGGATAATAAGTCTGAAGCCGGTTTCGTTCTGCTGTGATATGGCTGGAATATTGCAAAAAGTAGCATTAAGCCAGAATCACTTACTTAACAAAAGGTTGCAAAGACCACATTTAGAGAATAACCAACCTTGGGCAATGGACTGACAGCATCTTTGGACGAGGAAGAGATATTTCGTAATTCTGAGTCGGTTACTCTGAACATTATGACTAAAGTCTGTTGTTCCGATGATTCATTTTGTGACACCATATTGTAATCGGGGTTTGTGATGGCAAATACAAGGTCCAACACAGGCTACGGGTGTGAGTCCTTATTGCCATAGTAGATACTGACACCCTGAAATGTACAAAACAATAACATTATAAAAACAGTAGTACACAGGTTTCATACACATACATATTCATACAATACAAAGCGACCATTCATTAGATATAAACATACGTCTATATTATGTACATGAACTTAATAATCTATGATATATAAAATCATTTCTTAACCCTAAAGTAAACAAACAATTCATCAAGGGAGATAACTCGATCCTGACATTACTTATAAGATACAATATAAACATGGTCCATGATTGTGAAATACAATCAACATTACAAATACAATTACCACTTTCTTGAAACTACTATATTAATTCATTAACTGATCATACAATTGGCACGATACAATATTAAAAAATATATTTCGAGACACGATTATCCGTACCCTGTGGGTGACACTGGGGTGTTGGTCGTCTCCAGGCAGCCTCTTTGCATGGTAGCTTTGCAGCTATCAGCACAATCCTATGTATAGAATCAATTATGAATAAATATAACATATAGAATACAATTGAAGAATTGTAGGAAATGTAACTAACTACACATTATCATACAATGTTTGACATAGCATACAAATATGGTATTTACACAATTATAAAAATCAACTCATTCACTCAAACATTCACACACAGAAATATAGAAGAAGGATAAGAAGCATTTATAGTGTTTACTCAGCCTTATTCAATCACTAATTTAGCAATATGGTGATACAATCACCATACCAGAGATAAGCATGTTAATGATACTGAAATAACATTCCACACAACCTAGAAAACATAAGTTATATTATTATACAAATATATACATAGATATTAGCTAGCAATCTTATAGATTACTAACCTTAACAATCGAATTATTTATCCAAAGATGTGTCCAAATCCAAAATGTTGACTGACTTCTAAAGATGGATGAAATGTGCACAGTTTGAACAAGCCAATGAAAACAAGGCTTGGGTTAGAACAAGAGATGAAACAATGAACCAACCCAACCACCCTCTACATTACAAGTAAACTAATCCAGAAGCCCACACTAGATATTGAACTAAGAACCTACTTTATTAACAACTTAAAATAATATTACAGACTTAAAGGACCTCAAATAGATAAAAACAAATGTACAACAAAACTGTATGTCAGTACTTGTGTCTGCCACAATATTTTCAACAATGAAGCTGTGTGATGTCATATTACCTCAACTGACCAATCGAACAGCATAGAGAATTGCTCAAATGGACATGTGCAAATATTTGCAAGTTATTATGGTCAACCTTTATACTCTTATGGTGACATATGACAATATGGACTCCCCACAGGTGATCCCGTGTGTCCAGGAGTTTGTCACGGAGAAGATCGGGAAGAAGTTCATTGAGCCTCCACCATTTGACCTGCCCAAGGCGTTCGGAGACAGTCACTGCTGTGCCCCCCTGCTGTTTGTCCTGTCCCCTGGGGCTGACCCCATGGCTGCACTGCTCAAGTTTGCTGATGACCAGGTGAGCTCTAGTGACAGAATTCAGAGGATTTGAAATAAAGCTCTGAAGTCTTTGAATTATTATTATTGTTTAGGATATATTTTCAACCGTTGTCTACATTTATGGATGTCAACTTATTTATTATGAGGAGCACGTTTTTCGTAGTATATGCTGAATGTGATGAAGGAGTAAGCATATACTCCAAAACGTTTTGTTCCTCTAATAAAGAAGCCGACTTGCATAAATTCTCTCTCTTATATATATATCACTTCTAAAAGCCATTCAAAGTCTTGTTTGCCTTTATTGCTCAAAACACTTACAAAATTGAGAATATTTTAATGAGTGTCAAATTTCAGGAGAAGAATGAAGGTGGGGTGAGAAGCACTCGATCATTTCTAATCAAGTTATTAAAGAAGATATTTTGGACGTTCATGATTCAGCATCAAACATTATATTAATTTTCATATTGCATTGTAGCAATAATGATTGTTTTAAATTCAGGGCTTTGGTGGTGCCAAGTTTGACTCCCTGTCCTTGGGTCAAGGTCAAGGCCCTATTGCCCTGCAGATGATAGAGAAGGGCCTGAAGGAGGGAACCTGGGTCATGCTTCAGAACTGTCATCTTGCAGCATCCTGGATGCCCACGATGGAAAAGATCTGCGAGGTGAGATCCGCAGTCCCCATGTTGATCACCATGACAACTGTAGAACGCAGTTGTACTCATCCCCGTGTCAACTCTAGTAGCCTATTGTCATAATCTTCTCAACTCTAGTAGCCTATTGTCATACCCTTCTCAGCTCTAGTAGCCTATTGTCATCCCCTTCTCAGCTCTATTAGCCTATTGTCATACCCTTCTCAGCTCTAGCAGCCTATTGTCATCCCCTTCTCAACTCTAGTAGCCTATTGTCATCCCTTCTCAGCTCTAGTAGCCTATTGTCATCCCCTTCTCTACTCTTGTAGCCTATACTCGTCCCCTTCTCAGCTCTAGCAGCCTATTGTCATCCCCTTCTCAACTCTAGTAGCCTATTGTCATACCCTTCTCAGCTCTAGTAGCCTATTGTCATCCCCTTCTCAGCTCTAGTAGCCTATTGTCATCCCCTTCTCAACTCTAGTAGCCTATTGTCATCCCCTTCTCAGCTCTAGCAGCCTATTGTCATCCCCTTCTCAACTCTAGCAGCCTATTGTCATCCCCTTCTCAGCTCTAGTAGCCTATACTCATCCCCTTCTCAACTCTAGCAGCCTATACTCATCCCCTTCTCAACTCTAGCAGCCTATACTCATCCCCTTCTCAGCTCTAGTAGCCTATTGTCATACCCTTCTCAACTCTAGTAGCCTATTGTCATCCCCTTCTCAACTCTAGTAGCCTATTGTCATCCCCTTCTCAACTCTAGCAGCCTATACTCATCCCCTTCTCAGCTCTATTAGCCTATTGTCATCCCCTTCTCAACTCTAGCAGACTATTGTCATCCCCCTTCTCAACTCTAGTAGGCTATTGTCATCCCCTTTTCAACTCTAGCAGCCTATTAGCATCCCCTTCTCAACTCTAGTAGCCTATTGGCATCTCCTTCTCAACTCTAGCAGCCTATTGTCATACCCTTCTCAACTCTAGCAGCCTATTGTCATACCCTTCTCAGCTCTTTTAGCCTATTGTCATCCCCTTCTCAACTCTAGTAGCCTATTGTCATACCCTTCTCAGCTCTAGTAGCCTATTGTCATCTCCTTCAACTCAGATGACAGAGTACTGTTGGTCTTTAAGTAAGAAGCCATCGGATTGGCTGAAATCTTATGAGTCTTCACAATCAATCCCCGATCACGTAGTTCATGGACATGTTAGAAGGACTTCCCTTGACACACCTTACATTCTGCCACAGGAATTCAACCCCGAGACCACCCACCCTGACTTCCGTCTGTGGCTGACCAGCTATCCCTCCACCACCTTCCCAGTCTCCATCCTGCAGAACGGGGTCAAGATGACCAATGAACCACCCAAAGGTCTCCGATTCAACATCATCAAGTCATACCTCAGCGATCCGATCTCAGACTCGGAGTTCTTTGGTAGCGTCAAAAATGAGGTAAATTTTGTTTTCAGTCTTATGGTAGTGATTTAAATACTAAATAATGTCATCATTCCAATGCAGTGCTGTTTGCCTCTAGCTACGAAAAGAAACTATTGCACTTGGTATGCCATGACCTTAGCAATGTATTTCATTCATCATCTTGCATATTCATCTGAGATGTTTGCATAATTGGATCAGGAATCTGATGCAAGACTTTGTGTGTCTATATATATATTTGTATAAGATGTTGGAATTTTATTTTTGATTAGCTTGAGAATATTCATTCATTAGTCTATTTTTAAATCTTGGAAATTTGAACTGCAATTTTGGGGAGATATATATTTCAATTTATGTAAAGTTTAGTTTCAGACATTAGTTAAAGTAATTAACTCTATTAAAATTACACTGTCCATAACAGTTGATAATGTTTATGTATATGCATGGAATTTGAGAAAATAGATTCATTCAAAATTCACATTTTAAAAATATCTTCAAAGATATTAAATTTTCGAGATCCAACCAGTTGTCCTAATTTGAAGCAAAAATCTGATGCCAGCAGATTCTTCACATTGACGTTGCCACAAGCAGTCCGTGTCATTATCATTTGTACTCACATTATTTTGGATGTTACCATTGATGTTACCCTATGTGTGGTCGTGTCAAAATGAGCACAGGTATATACGTGAGATTTTACCGTTTCAACAGGACACAATTGATAAAGTGGTGAGTGTGGAGGATCAAATGCACATTGCATGTTCTGAAAGATTCCTGTTCGTTATTTCGAGTTTGAGTTTGTTAGGCAGAAGGCCAGGTAGGTATGAGACAGAGAGTGGGGTTATTCTTTTCAAGTTTCAACTTTTGTTGAGTGTTATTTTTTTAGAATTTCTCTCCATTTCTTTACATTTTCTTTAAACCTTAGAGACTTTGTTACATAAGGACTTATCCTCGTGTAACTGTAGACTATGTCAAGATAATTGCAAATGAGGATATCATTCTATTTTCAGAAAAGATGATAATTTTTTGTCATGGACATTTTCTGTCAGATATTCCATTTGATCACATGAATAGGAAGTTTGGAGGGTGGAATGAGATATGATGGCCTATTGCTGTGTACATTACTGTTACACTATCTACAGTCAAACCCCGATGTCGGGAATTCCTGGGGACCAAAGAAATAGTTCAACACGAATGACTAAACCTTATAACATGTGACCCCCATGTCTTGAATTCCTGGGGACCAAAGAAATAGTTCAACACAAATGACTCGACCTTATAACGTGTGACCTAGCAATTGTACCACGTTGTACATATTATATGTAAATAACGTTTGTAAAACAAGCAATAAAAACAGAGGCACTTGTCATATCTGTTTCATGTTGCATCAAGACTGGGCCATTGTACCTGATATAAAATCTAACCAGTGCCTCTTTGTAGTTGTCTGAAAAACTTGAGTTTGACTTTTCACGTAAGATTTAAAATATTTTTTACTTTTTGAAAAATCGGACTATAAGTTTGAGTTTACCAGGACTGGACTGTGAGTTTACCGAGACTGGACTGTAAGTTAATTGGGACTGGGCTGTAAGTTTACTGGGACTGGGCTGTGAGTTTACTGGGACTGGGCTGTGAGTTTACCGGGACTGGGCTGTGAGTTAACCAGGACTGGGCTGTGAGTTTACCGGGACTGGGCTGTGAGTTAACCAGGACTGGGCTGTGAGTTTACCGGGACTGGGCTGTGAGTTTACTGGACACTGGGCTGTGAGTTTACTGGGACTGGGCTGTGAGTTTACTGGGACTGGGCTGTGAGTTCACTGGGACTGGACTATAAGTTTACTGGGACTGGGCTGTGAGTTCACTGGGACTGGACTGTAAGTTTACTGGGACTGGACTGTAAGTTTACTGGGACTGGACTGTGAGTTTACTGGGACTGGACTGTGTGTTTACTGGGACTGGACTGTGAGTTCACTAGGACTGGACTGTGAGTTTACTGGGACTGGACTGTGTGTTTACTGGGACTGGACTGTAAGTTTACTGAGACTGGGCTGTGAGTTTGACACAACCAGGGATTCAACACATCAACAACAGTGTTCCACTGTATAGGGTACACACAAGTAAAACTGTTTCATTTCATCTCTACCCCATGGTGATTCTCAGGGTTAGACTACCACTATGTCCCCAGTCTATGTTTGTCATGTAAGACAACTTATTGGGTTGGATGGTCAGTCTCGGTACCTTGGTTCATTGGTGTCATATTGCTGGAATATTTGCTGGAATATTGCTGAGTGTGACACAAACAAACTTTTCATCTGACACTCTGAACTTCTGATTCCATGTGAGCAAATCAAGGTTGAGTTGGTTCCAAAATATATTTACCTCTAAATTCAGCAATTATCTTTAGTCTGGTTACACATGGTCAAGGTTTATATTGTAGTATGTTTATTTTACAGTGAATGTTGTACAAGCAACAGATTTCCAATAAACTGAATGATTAAGTTGATATGTTTTTCCCGAGTAGAAAAATAGTAGCACATTAGCACATGGTATGCAAATGTATGGTAATTTCATGAGAATGTGTTTTTAGGTAAGTAGATGTTTGCATATATTTTTATTCTAATTTGAAGATAATTATATAGGAGTTGACATGCTGCATGGTTCTAATAAACAGACTTAGGAGACAAGATGTGTGGCATTCAAGCATGTAACAAAAGTACTGTTCAAAGTACATCACTCGTTCAACAAAGTTTCTAATCATGTGTAAAGTTTGGACCACTCTAAATCTATCAGCCTCCATTTCAATTCAGTTTTAAACACTCAGTTGTCATTTTGAAATATCGTAGGAGGCGCATGACCAATTGGATCAGCGGGTTGGACTTTGTTGATGGAGTGTCAGACATACCCTGTCTGCATGGATTGATGCTCACAAAAGCAATTACTGGATTGTCTGGTCAAGATTTGAATATTTACAGGGTGCTGTTGTATAGCTGGGATATTGCTGAGTGTGGCGTTAAACAAAAAAACACCATAAAAAATCAAAGATCAACAAAAATGTTAATGTTTTCTCAAATCACACAGGGACTGCCTCCATGGTCTAGTGGTAGAGACTCTGCCCCGAGAGCAGAAGGTCAGGGTTCGATCACCGGCCACATCATACCAAAAGACTTTAAAAGATGGTACTTGTTGTTACCCTGCCTGGTGCTCAGCATTAAGGGTCTAAAACAAGGACTGGTCGGCTCGGAGTCAGTATACTCTATCTCTGTTGGGTATTCATGTTAAACTGCAACATGGTATCTCATTGGGCTAGCACAATAAAATTGGCATAGTCCGGATTAGTACAAGAAGACACACATGTGCATGCAGGCCGCTATATAAGTGCAATAATCTTGAACGCGATGTTAAACCCCATTTCACCTCAACTCAAATAATACAGATAACTCTAATTATATATTTAAGATGATTTTATATCAAATTTATACTACATAAAGCTTTTCATGAATTACCAAAAGTAGTGAAAAGCAAAACATTCACACACACCTCAAAGGATTTAACATAGGCCTAATTTCAAGATGAAAAACTTTTACAAACAAATATGATATAAAACATTCAAAGTATACCATATTGAACATGATCACAAAATTCCTTATACAGTGGAATCTGTCTAAACTGGACTGGAAAAAAGAAATAGTAAATATAACAAGCTTTAAAGATACATTATTACTTACCATAGTAAATTTAGTTCGGTAATGACAGAAATCTGGATTATACTATATCCTCCAGTGGTCAGAATGTGCTCGGATCTGAGCAGATTGTTGAGTTTCAAGTTACAAAATGACATTCCATTAACAGACTCAGTGCTGGTCCTTATGCACAGAGGGCTGGGGATGACTTATCTTGAAGACATTTAACAGAGATAATATTACCAAGCAGAAGCCACTGTAACAAAGTAATTAGTCAGATTCTGGTTTTGCCAGATTCCACTGTGTTGTGTTGTTAAGAGGGATAGATCCTTCTGTGTGGGTTGAGCTGGGGCTCCTCCTTGAGGGCTCTCTCCCTGTCGAGATGCTACATCTGCTGCTGCTGCTGTTTCAGGGTTCCTGGAAGAAACTGTTGTACGGCCTGTGCTTCTTCCATGCACTGATTCAGGAGAGGAGGAAGTTTGGTCCGCTGGGTTGGAACATCCCGTACGAGTTCAACGAGACGGATCTCCGGATCAGCGTCCGTCAGCTGGCCATGTTCCTTAATGACTATGATGTAAGGATGAAAGAACAGATGGGTTTGATTTTGAAGATGACAAAGTCATCGGTTACATGATATTTTTTCTTGACTGAACTCTATACGCTTTCCCTGTACCCAGATGAGATGTGTTAACATACCATAAGATGTATATTCATTCATGTCTCACCAATGACATTGGCCTGTGTTTAGAGTGTCCAGTTTGATGCCCTGCGCTACCTGACCGGAGAGTGTAACTACGGTGGTCGTGTCACTGACGACTGGGATCGACGCACGCTGCTCACCATCCTCAACAAGTTCTACTGCTTCGACATCATTGAGCGCGAGGACTACTACTTTGATGTCAGCGGCCTCTTCTACTCCCCTCCCACAGGCGATGTAGGTTTTTGTCTTCTGTTCATTATAATTCATGGAACCTTAGAAGCATTCCAGTTGGCATAGATGGAACATTGATCTATGCAGAGTTGCTTCCCTTTGTTTTAGATCTTTATTTAACATTGGCATTAATTTACCACATACATGTGTTGAAAATGAAAGTCCTCATCAAAATAAATGCTTTCGATACTTTTTCTGAGTGCCATCAACTTGGTTGTTTGTTTGTCATCATACCCTCATATGTGGGGATATTGGTCATAATCTCAACCCCTTGTTTGTATGCTCTGGTCTGGTCTATTTATAGTCAAATGGTGGCCTCAAGATTGACCTAATTGTCACACACAAATAAGTCTTTACCTTGATAAATTGAACAAAATTTTGAACTTCTAAAATAAATTATAATCAAGACAAGATGTTTTATGGATGGCGACTTCTTTATTCTAGTATGATGCAAGGTTTCAGAATAGATCTTTATATCGTTGCCAAGCAAGAGTTGTCTCCCTGGACAATGGTATAAGGATCTATCTTACAAATATCTTGTCTTTACTATTATTTACCAACTTCTAAAAATGTCAAACAATTTAACAATAGATTAGTTCCATGTGTCACTAACGAGGTGGGGTGTACTGGAATTTACAAGCTGACCATTGGTGTAAACTCCTTGACCTTCGGTCTTGTGTTGTACAAGCCCATTTACCTAGTAGACTCATTTAAACCCTGCTCGTGTCACGTGTCACATGTCCCCTACGGGTGTATTTATTTCAGTACGAGAGCTACATTGAGTACACTAGGAACCTGCCCCTGAATCCGTCCCCCGAGATCTTCGGCATGAACGCCAACGCTGACATCACAAAGGACCAGAAGGAAACACAGACGTTGTTTGACAACATCCTGCTCACTCAGGTCAGTGGAACACTAGTCAGCTGAACAAGGGATGATTCACAATGATTGTAGATTGTGCGGGAAAGTAGATGGATTCTGGATTTCCCCTAAAGTAAATGATGAATTCAATGATTTATGGAGGAAAATTGTCTGCTAATTTATAGAAGGACTGAAAATGAGAACTTGCACCATAATGCTGAGTTATGGACCAATCTAGCTGACATTCTGAATTTCTTAATTAATCTGAATTAATTTTGGAAAAGATAAATCTAAATTTTAGTAGGATTACTTTCCAGTTAGTATGAAATGTAAGTTATGAAATTAAATATGTCTTCCTAGTTACATAATTGTGCTACCACCTCTCAGATGGGCATTGGTGGTCCAGTGGTCTAATGTCTTGTGTTGAGTTGCATCCCTTGGTTGAACAAGGATCTGCTTAATAATTATGGGTTTGAACCCGACTTTGACCATGATTGATGTAATGATGCTGTGTCCGTCGGATGGTTTCACTACGGTTGTAACTGCCTATGACGTGTGTGACTTTGCTCTCACTGCCTCACTCTGTGATATGATTGAAATACTGTATAGAGCTGCTCATTGTGGCCATGTAATCATCAGTATGGTTTGAAAAGGAAAGACAATTTGAATGACAAAACATTAAATGACACTAAACCAAATCCAGATACTTTCCATGCCTAATAAATAATTATTTTCTGATCAGATGAAATGAAAGGTTTTGTTTCTGTTTTATACATGTCTTTTGCTCGGTTTGAGTGTGAATTAATTTGGAAGTTATTTTGATGTATCTGTTGTTTGTTCATGTCTGAAAGCTCTTTAATTGCTTTGTGTCTGTGGCAGTGGGAAAAAGGGGACATCATTTAGTTATGTACATGAGTTTGTTTATCTACTTAAATATACATTAATAGGGCCAGTTCCATTTTATACACTGTATAGCTGTGATGTGTATATTTGCAGTAACATGTTTTTATAAAAAAAACTACCGTAAATGGGAAATTTGTGGTTGTAATCTCTTTTTTTGTCAAATTCAGATTGTTGTCTTTATATGTGATGTTTATTTGTCTCATATGAAATTGTAGGCGATATATATTGCACAATTTATATATTAACATTGCAGTAGACGTTCATATTATATTTGTGTTCTCGTCTCCCTGCTCAGATTGAGAAGGAGCTGGTGGGAGGAAAGAAAATAACAAAAAATTATATGAGGACAAAATCTGTAGTTTGGTTCAGAATACAACTGATATGTTGTCTGTTGTTTGGTTATAAATTTTGGACAGTTTCCAAAACCACATCTGTTCATAATTTCACATGAGTTATTGTGATATGTTCGTAGCTGTGTCGCTGTTGATAACGTGGAAAACATAAGATGGATAAGTGAAGCTGTTAAGCAGAGTAACTGTGCTTCTTTGAATAAAACCTTCTGATGAAATACAGCAATCATGTTTCTTTGGAAGGGGGAATTTTAATTTATTACTCAAGAGCAAGAAGGTCTATTCAGGCGGGTGAATAGGTACATATATTTATTATATACTTCATTGTGAAAGACTGAGTTTTCTGGAGTTGAGGAAAGGGATATTTTCATTGCAGTGAACATAACACTTGATATTTCACTGCAGTGAATCTAACACTTTGACAGAACTGTTGTCATACAAGAGTTATCTCCTCCTTGCCTTTTTCGTTAGTCTCGTGCCCGACCAAAAACTGTTTTTGACTTCATTTTTACCTTAGTTCCACATTGACAAGGCAAAATAATGACAGGTTGTCATTAATGGAGTTAATGTAGCCTCTTTCCTTTGGTTAATATCTGGAAAATGTTTCGATATAAACTGTAAATTTCTCATTTTACTCGTCAATCGAGACAGTTCATTTCACAAAGGGCCATTTTTGTTACTTGACCAGCATGTATTCTTTCGCTTCCAAAAGCTGGCTCTAGATTTCAAAAATATCATTTTGAAGTTGTTTTTGTATCTCATCATATGCAGGGTTCACTCAGGAATATTTCTGACATGGGCCTATTATCTGAACATGTTAGATATTCCAGATGCCCCACCCTAGAATTATCACTGCATATAAAAATGTAGCCTTTAATTGACCTCAAATATTTTTTGTTACTTTTGTTTATATTTTTTTTAAATTTGCAAATACAGAACTACTTTTTAAGTTGCAATTACAAGGGGTGGTGAACTATCCCTGCTTGTGAGGTAGGGAGAATTGACGTTTCAAAGTTTTACCTTTGTAATGAAATAATTTAATTTACCAGTAGAATAACTAGACAAGAAGTATATAATAAATAGGATGTTTCATGTGTCTCATGAAATAGCCTCTTTTTATTTTTTATGTTTTGAGCATGATGGGCATTTAGGACCAGCGTGAGATGAGCAACACACAAAAAATATGGACATATATTTATCGTTGTTTAATGTCATTATATATACACAAGATAGAAATAATCAATACACCAGAAAGCACATCACCACAAGTAGCTGTAACATGTTGATGTGGTGTCAGCAATACTCACTCACTCACTCACTCACTCACTGGACAGAGGTCATGTTTCTGCTGATGCACGGTGTAGAAATCATGGAATATGCACATTAATGACATTAAAATCTGAACATTGCATGAACTAATGTTATTATGTATTTTATTTTTTTGCATGCTGTATCGAATGCACTCTCCACTATATTTATCATGTGGGATGCATCACCTCCTATGTGCTGAATGCGCTGTGTTGTGTGTTCGGGGTTGGTAGAAACGGGTAAGACAGACATATAGGACCTCCCTCAGTCTGTCCCTTGCTGCTTAGATAGACACTCTCTCTACGGTGATTTCATCTCTTATAATCTGGATCTCTATTTGCTGACAATTTGAAGGCAGATAAACCTTTCATCTTGGAAGAAATGTAATGGATGGAGGATTTGTTCATTAACATTATTTTAAACATTTATGGTTACTATCTTTTTGATGATTTATTTAATAATCAAAGTTTGATTTAAGACTTTATTTTTTCAAAGTTAATGTTTTAAATCAATTTGCATTTTTTAAAGAAACATATTCTGAACCTAAATTTAAAATTGTCATGGTGGGTAAGATATGGAACTGTCGAAAAATGTCTCGATTATTATTTTAGAATCTTAAGATCTTCAAAATGTCTGATGATCCAGCCTAGCTGACTTCTTAACCATAGCCTGGTTATCTTATATAGACTTGCTTTGTTTCCCATAATCAAAGCTGATAGCACTACTACATACAAGCATTTCTCTCCTATCTAACAATGCTTATCTGGAGTACACTGTCTGTAAAAGGGGCTATTTACCTCAAATTGAATTTATGAAGAAAAGAGAAAAAAATGATTTAAAGCATCATCCTTTTGAATGTCTAAGTTAACTTCATTTTCAAATAAGGTGGATTTATTTTCCACACAATGAAAAATAGTTTTTTAGAATCTTGGAGACTATAATGGAAATAAACCTTTTACAGGCATCTGTAGATATAACAAAATAACAATTTACATATGTTTGTTAGTTAGATTTCTGAGAACTGAAACATATATTTCAAGCACTCATACTATGGCACTTATATCTCATGCAAATAATTAGATAGATGTTTCTGTAGTAGTGTAGATGTAGTTTACTGTACCTGATTTATACTGTATTGTTTGTGTCCCAGTGTTGAGATTTATGTAACTATTTACGGTAAGTACCAATAGATGATGTCAAATGTTCATGCAAAATAATTTGAATCATGGCTCTCGTAATTACTGTGACTAGGATCCCAATGTAAGTTATAGCGTGTGATAGATGTCCATTTGAAATTGATTACACTCACGTGCATGCTACACTCCATCCTAACATGTCATCAATGAAATGTACAAGTGTAAATTTCTAATTACAATATACAGGCAGAAATTCAGGTAGTATAAAGTATAGCTGAAGGAAATAGACAAATGTTAGATAGGAAATGAGAATAGTGGATGACATATCGTCACAGTCACACATTCTCCTTTATGTCACGTTCATTGCAGTCATCAATTTCACTCACAGCTGATCATCCTTGATGAGAAATAGAAATGTATGTCTGTTTAATATTATGTACGGTAACTATTTGTACAGAATATATGCTGCTATGTTTCTCTGGGATGCATCATTTAAAAAGTAATCTATTGTGTCAAATAATCTTTATTTTCAAACTTGAGTAAGTTCCTATTCACTTAGGGGCGGTCGGGTAGCCTAGTGGTTAAAACGTTCACTCGTCATGCCGAAGACCCAGGTTCGATTCCCGACATGGGTACAATGTGTGAAGCCCATTTCTGGTGTCCCCCGCCGTGATATTTCTGGGATATTGCTAAAAGCGGCGTAAAACCATACTCACTCACTCACTCATATTAACCTGAATAGGTTTATAAGATATTTTATATATCTTTTGGATATTTCTTTGTAATGTCTTGGACTAAACAAATCAAGTGCGTAATAATGTTTCTATTTCTCATCATGATTTCATTCACCGGTTCCTATTCATTAGATGTCATGCAAAGATTTCTATACCTACATCACCTTAGAATGACAGTAGTTTAGAAATTGGATTATTTGATTGTGCCTAGGCAATGGAGATTTGACAAAATTATATTGAAAAATGACTGAAAATATTCAATCATTTAGAATATGAAACATCCAATTGTTTTTGACAAGGATTTAATTTGTGCAGATAAATTCAAGTTAGCTGAGCTGACTGTGTGTCGAGTTCTATTTTGTAGTTTTATTTTAATAACAAAAATAATTCAATGAAATGATTTATATAGAACAAGGAGAATTTTTATAAAATTAAGTTTCTTTTTAATTAAAACGAGTCTTCAGTCATTTATGAGCACTAATATAAAAATGCAACCTAGCTGTTTAGACTAGAACAAAAAAATAGATAACATTTGTTTTTTAACATAGATAAACAGAAAATATATGCACAGGAATGTATTAAATAAGCATGAATATTAATATAAACAATGAAATGTACTATAAAACTTGCATGACAGATTATTTTGATACCTTAACAGGTATATTACCTGTCTGCATGAGCTCTTTTTTTATTTCAAAATGCACAATTTTTTCAAAATGTATATTCCTTAAAAGTCAAATGAAGTTATGTTAAGAAATATAAAAGTTGTAATTTTATGTATAAATTCATTTAAAAGTAACAGCCTGCAATAAAAGTTTATCAGTATCATGGCATGTTATTATCATGTTAAGGTTATTTTAACATATGTGTTTCCATTATTTAAGGATAAATAGAAGGGATTATGGATGTAAGAAATCAGTCATGTCATCAAGGTGCCACCATCACTATAACTGATTTCACTTTATACAAATCATCAAAGTAGTCATGTAAAGTTATTGTATTCATGTATTGATATCGTATTGTGAAGCTGTTTTCACATTGTTCCAAAGTGGCTTTCTTGCACCTTCAGACTATGTTCAGTATTACTTGTGTCATTGTTTTCTTTCAGATGTAATGATATCATTGTATTACTGAAAAGAAAAATATCTTCATCATTCCTTACCTTCTTACAGGCAAGAGCTTCAGCAAAGGGAGGTAAATCTACTGATGATGTGGTGGATGAGGTCGCGGCAGACATCTTGTCAAGGCTGCCCAGCAACTTTGACACAGATGCAGCGCTGCGGAAATACCCAACATCGTACAAGCAGAGCATGAACACTGTCCTCGTGCAGGAGATGGTCCGCTTCAATCGACTGCTCATCACAGTCAGAGCCAGCCTCATCAACATCAGGAAGGCTATTAAGGTCAGTGGAGATGTCAAAAGTATTAAATTATTTACCATATTTTGTCTGAATTATCAAATGATCAGCCTTGCTTACCCAGATGTTTCACTTGACCAATAATACTGGGACAGAAGTATCAAATGGTCAATACTGCTGACTCAGATGTATTAAATGACCAATTATGCTTAGAGGTATTTTAATGACCATGCAATCATGCTCCTCCAGAAGTTTCAAATGACCAGACATGCGGAGTCAGATATATAAAATAATCTATGATGCATTGTCAAGAATGTTTATATGACTCATTCTGCTCTGTATGAAGTTTGACTCATCACCTTGCCATCATTTATGTTGTGGAACATGTGCAATGATAGTTTTAGTTTGCAGTTATTAAATACTAAATGTCAATAACTTTGCACAGATGTTGCATGCAAGTTCATGAACTGAATCTGACCAACCCTTCGAGAGATCCACTAAGGAAATAATGTCTTTGTTTTTCTCTTTCGGAAACCTTGTTTTTATGCCACTGGTTAGATGTCTTCCCTTCAGTGAGTGTATTGTGAGTTTGGCATTTAATAATATGTCAGCTCATACCAAACAGAAATCTGTCAAAAGAATGCCAGTGTTATATGCTGAATCATTGTCCTATAGAAGGCCGTCAGTACTTCACAGGTTTTCCTACTTTACATACATCCATTTCCCATGAATAAAGACAACAGCTTTGCAATGTAGTTGCTCTTTTAAACCAACAATTCAAGCCACAGTCCGGTTCCAGCTCAATGAGCACTCAGATTACATTGACAGTATTCTTCATTCAACATGTGCCATCTTCACTACATATTTATTCAAGATAAGGTAACAGTGGGGTTTGCAGAAACTTCCTGCAAGGCTCACATGGCTAATTGACTTCCCACGAGTTTTGACTCAAAATAGACATGTATGACTTTAACACCACATAGCAGCTGTGTGTATTCCCATGTTACACCACATAGCAGCTGTGTGTATTCCCATGTTACACCACATAGCAGCAGTGTGTATTCCCATGTTACACCACATAGCAGCTGTGTGTATTCCCATGTTACACCACATAGCAGCTGTGTGTATTCCCATGTTACACCACATAGCAGCAGTGTGTATTCCCATGTTACACCACATAGCAGCTGTGTGTATTCCCATGTTACACCACATAGCAGCTGTGTGTATTCCCATGTTACACCACATAGCAGCTTTGTGTATTCCCATGTTACACCACATAGCAGCTGTGTGTATTCCCATGTTACACCACATAGCAGCTGTGTCTATTCCCATGTTACACCACATAGCAGCTGTGTGTATTCCCATGTTACACCACATAGCAGCTGTGTCTATTCTAATGTTACACCACATAGCAGCTGTGTGTATTCCCATGTTACACCACATAGCAGCTGTGTGTATTCCCATGTTACACCACATAGCAGCTGTGTGTATTCCCATGTTACACCACATAGCAGCTGTGTGTATTCCCATGTTACACCACATAGAAGCTGTGTCTATTCACATGTTACACCACATAGCAGCAGTGTGTATTCCCATGTTACACCACATAGCAGCTGTGTGTATTCCCATGTTACACCACATAGCAGCTGTGTGTATTCCCATGTTACACCACATAGCAGCTGTGTGTATTCCCATGTTACACCACATAGCAGCTGTGTGTATTCCCATGTTACACCACATAGCAGCTGTGTGTATTCACATGTTACACCACATAGAAGCTGTGTCTATTCCCATGTTACACCACATAGCAGCAGTGTGTATTCCCATGTTACACCACATAGCAGCTGTGTGTATTCACATGTTACACCACATAGCAACTGTGTGTATTCCCATGTTACACCACATAGCAGCTGTGTGTATTCCCATGTTACACCACATAGCAGCTGTGTGTATTCCCATGTTACACCACATAGCTGTGTGTATTCCCATGTTACACCACATAGCAGCTTTGTGTATTCCCATGTTACACCACATAGCAGCTGTGTGTATTCACATGTTACACCACATAGCAGCTGTGTGTATTCCCATGTTACACCACATAGCAGCTGTGTCTATTCTAATGTTACACCACATAGCAGCTGTGTCTATTCTAATGTTACACCACATAGCAGCAGTATGTATTCTCAGCTGATGGAGAAACAAGGTGTATAAAAAGTATTGATGTTACCTTGAGAATGGCATCACATAGAGACCACAGTGTATTATTTTCTTATCTTCCCTTTCAGGGTCTGGTGGTCATGTCGTCGGAGCTGGAGGAGGTGGTGCTCAGCATCCTCAAGGGCAAGATTCCCGGGATGTGGATGAAGAGGTCCTACCCATCCCTGAAGCCACTCGGCAGCTACGTGAACGACTTCCTGACTCGTCTCAAGTTCCTCCAAGACTGGTACGACACTGGCCCACCTACTTGCTTCTGGGTGTCAGGCTTCTTCTTTACCCAGGCCTTCTTGACAGGCGCTCAGCAGAATTATGCCAGGAAGTACACCATCCCCATCGATCTACTTGGCTTTGACTATGAAGTTCTGGATGATAAGGAGTATGATGAACCCCCTGAGGATGGTGAGTATTGATGATGATGATGATGATGATGATGATCCAAAAGGACTGACTTTTTCTGATTCATTCTGCCAGGGTTAAATGTCTGACAGGTCAGTTCTTTTTTATGAATAGCTGAATTTGAAACTCCTCATTTCCAGGTGTGTATGTGTATGGCCTGTATGTGGATGGCGCCCGATGGGATCGCAAGGGCAAGAAACTTGCAGAGTCATTACCAAAGGTGTTGTTTGACACCATGCCACCGGTAAGCATAATCCTGGACTAAGTGCTTTCAAAGTCACTAATGTCTGCCTGAACCTTACCTTTTCTGAAATTCTTCTAGTTAGTACCACTTCCACAGGATCTCATAAACATTCTGTGTATCTGGCAATGTGTATCTGTTTGAATCATTCAGATGTTATTGTCCGTATTGTTAATGTAGAAAAACAGCAATATTTTTTATCACACAGTGGCAATAATAATTCATCACAATTTATGACTTCAAAATATTTCCCACTGTTCAGAAGGTCGCAGTGAGCAAAGTGGTAACAAGTCTCTGGGATGTTCTGTAAACACCCTTGTTTATTTTATATAAACTCCCTGGGATATTGTATTATTCCAAAATATGAGATTTAGCTCACTTGGATAACAATAGAATTACCTCAGTGGAGGTGTATCAGATGAAAGAAAGTCAAGTGGTCAGACTTCTAAATGGCTAAATTTCATATCAGTATTTCAAAGCCAAAAAAGGGGGCACGGGTGGCCGAGTCGTCTAAGGCGCCGCGATTCGCTGTGCAGAGTTGCGTCCCCTGGACACGCCAGAAACCTATGATTGTGGGTTCGAATCCCGGTTCGCCCCGATTATGTTTCTAGGTTTGTCAGCACCATACCCGTGCTCGTGGGTTTCACCGAAGTGGTAAACGTCTAAGACCTGCATCACTTCGGGCTTTCCTCCCACATTAAGCTGACATGCCGTGATATAACTGGAATAATGTTAAAAGCGGCGTTAAACCAAACTCACTCACTCACTCACTCAAAGCCAAAAAGGTTCCTTATCCTTTCTTTCCAAACTGCTTCAAATGATTTCATCAAACATTCCATTTTATGACTTCAGCTTTGGCTGAAGCCCCTCAAGAGGTCCGACATTCCAGACAAGCCTGTGTACAAGTGTCCAGTGTACAAGACCAGCGAGAGAAGAGGGACATTGTCCACTACTGGTCACTCCACAAACTTTGTTATTGCTATGATGATCCCATCGGACAAACCCGAATCCCACTGGATCGGACGTGGTGTTGCTTTGATGTGTCAGCTGGACAACTAGCGGTTGCTGTGGAAACAACTTTATTGTTGCCATGGCAATGTTGTATTTTTGTTTTTTCATTGAAAACAGTATTTATCATGTCCATTATTATGTATACTGAAATATTGCCATTCCTTGGTCAATGGAACCAAATTTAACATTTCAGTGCAGAGGATGTTCTTTTTATCAATGAAGCAAATTTAAAACATATTTATCTTTTTCAATCCAAATATGAGTGTCCACATTCGAGATGTTATTTATCAAACAATGCAGTTTTTGCTGTTTGTGTTATTGTTCATATTAGTGTTTTTATATGGACATGACAGTGTGATACCTTTTTTAATTGTTTTTATGCTGTATACTATGTTACTGTGTTGCAAACATTATTTTTTGTAATATGACAAATAGCTGTTAATTTCAGTATTGCCAAAGTTTGGGAGAAGGGGTATCAGAAAATCCGTCCTGTACTTGAGTATGTTTCAGTATTATTATTTTTTAGTTTTAAATACAACAGATGTTTAATATGCTCTGTTCACACATCAATATCCATCACTCTTCTACCTCTGGGATTTAAATTATGTCTAATAACAAAATAGCAAGTTTTGTAGTGTCCAGATCCTAGTGATATTTAATATTCACATTTGAAATTACCAAATGTTGAAAATCAGGAATTATAGGAAAGAAGCATATGAGTTTGTGCTGTAGGCTGTGGGCTGTGTTCAGAATTCTGATATTACGTTACGCTTCTCTGTGAATACAGAATACAACTTATGGGCATGTCCTTTAACAAACTATTGCCAGTCATTTCCACAATACAATAGGTGTGATACATGTACCAGTGTACACTGACAGGGATTTCCATCAATATGTAGACTACTGTTTAGTCCCTAGTGTTCACAGGTTTCCTGATCATGAACAGTTTGCTTCTTGTGAAGTCATTTTCAAAGGACAATGCTTTAAATTACTTCATGTACTTCAAACTGCAAGAATCAAACCTAATATGACAGAACTGGTGACTGAATTCCCCGAATTTGACGTTTTTAGGATTTGTGATATGATTTTGCTATGACTTCTTCCTCAGCATTAGAAGGGTGCTGTTTAGGTGTGTTTTGTGGAGTAGTTATTTCTATACATACTGTATATATTTGCTCATCTGTGATATCTATATTGTACATACAGAGATATGTGTATTATTTTCTATTGACGAGCTGTTCACTATGTGCTGATCAAATTCCTATATTTGCTGTGAATACAATTTTGTAGATTGGGATTGTAGGTCACTGTGTTACATATTTTGTAAATGAAACATTGGGAAGCAATGAAAGGCAGTTTGAAAGTGAATATGAAGTCAATAAAATATTAATATGATGTGTAATTTGTAATTTATTTCTTGTAGTGATGTTTTTTCAACCAAATTTTTAAGGAATTTGCTTCCTTTACTGGGAATCATGTACTTATAAATACCCACAAATTGGAAAACACATGTTTAGCCACATTGTGAAATACAAAGGTTATAAATCAGTTACTTTTGTTAGCAGTCTCTCAAAGCTCAGGGACCTACTTTTCCTGGGGAGACAAGCATAAGGACCTACTTTACTCCGCAATCTCTCCATGGTAAGACAAGCATAGGGACCTACTCTACTCCGCGATCCCTCCATGGGAAGACAAGCATAGGGACCTAATGTACTCCGCGATCCCTCCATGGGAAGACAAGCATAGGGACCTACTTTACTCCGCGATCCCTCAATGGGAAGACAAGCATAGGGACCTACTCTACTCCGCGATCCCTCCATGAGAAGACAAGCATAGGGACCTAATGTACTCCGCGATCCCTCCATGAGAAGACAAGCATAGGGACCTAATGTACTCCACGATCCCTCCATGGGAAGACAAGCATAGGGACCTACTCTACTCCGCGATCCCTCCATGAGAAGACAAGCATAGGGACCTAATGTACTCCACGATCCCTCCATGGGAAGACAAGCATAGGGACCTACTCTACTCCGCGATCCCTCCATGAGAAGACAAGCATAGGGACCTAATGTACTCCGCGATCCCTCCATGGGAAGACAAGCATAGGGACCTACTTTACTCCACGATCCCTCCATGGGAAGACAAGCATAGGGACCTACTCTACTCCACGATCCCTCCATGAGAAGACAAGCATAGGGACCTACTCTACTCCGCGATCCCTCCATGGGAAGACAAGCATAGGGACCTACTTTACTCCGTGATCTCTCCATGGGAAGACAAGCATAGGGACCTACTTTACTCTGCGATCCCTCCATGGGAAGACAAGCATAGGGACCTACTTTACTCCACAATCCCTGCATGGAGAGACAAGCATAGTGATCTACTTTACCCCACAATCCCTGCATGGAGAGGCAAGCATAGGGACCTACTTTATTCTGCGATACCTGCATGAAGAGACAAGAATAGCAACCTACTATACTCTGTGATACCTTCATGGGGAGACAAGCAGAGGGACCTACTTTACCTTACAATCCCTGCATGGAGAGATGAGCAAAGGGACCTACTATATAGAAATATGCGCACATGACTCCGTTACAATGATAATAATGTAGTCATCATAAAAGATCTACTCCACACACACAAATCATTTTGAGAAAATTCTAGATGTGCATCTTCTAAAATGACAAAATAACGCTGCCTTGTTTTTGTTAACATTGCTTCCATGATGCATGTTACATTACACTTGCACAGCCATAACCAAGGTACTTGGAAATGCATACAAGTTCTTTACACTTTAGAGAGATAGGGGGAAACCATTTATTAATTTAGATTTGTGTTTTCAATTCATACCACCAAGTCTACGGTATGATAAGAAAGCAAAACAGGGAATTGGGGTGGTCTCAAATACAAAACTGGGGCGTAAAAGGATATAAGACAGCTTTGATACAGGGTGATTAGGCGTATAGTGTATATCCCCCGCCCCTGTTGCAGATTTATGACATAATTAAATCTAAACAAACCCTAACCTTTTTTAACCGAGGTGGAACTTGTCATGGAAATTGTAAAAAAAAGAAGAGTTTGGAACCTAAGTCCATCTTGTTGCCATGTAATCGTAAAAAATAAAAATTTCTAACATTTCTAAATAGCAAAAGGCACCAGTTCAGCATGTACCTGACAAACCTGCAAAGTTTCATGAAAAAATATTGAACGGTTTATGAGTTATTCTCCGGAAACGAACCCTACCCTCACAGAACCTAAGTCCATCTTGTTGCCATGGAAACGTAAAAAATACAAATTTCTAAAATTTCTAAATAGCAAAAGGCACAAGTTCAGCATGTACTTGACAGACCTGCAAAGTTTCATGAAAACATATTGAACGGTTTCTGAGTTTTGCTCAGGAAACGAAACGGGACGGACGGACGGACGGAGCCCGTTTCTGTATCCCCCGCCAACTTTGTTGGGCGGGAGATAATTAATGTTTCCCGGGCTGCACTATTGCTCACCAAGAGATGGGATTTCGATACACTGCGCATGGCGATGACCGAGCACTTTTCAGGGGAAAATATTCCATTCTGTCTATGAGGTCACATATCTCCGAACCATTCATAACTATCACAGTCAGGGCTTCCATATAATTTACCTTGGTGACTCATTCCACTGACTACATGTGGCTATTGGCAGATGGACAAAAAGCACCCATGGTACCATCAGGTAATGGTAATCGTGTCATTGTTTTGCACGCTGCAACCCATGATATGGGTCTTATTGATGGATGTTTTCGAGGCGAAAAAGAAAACTGGTGATTTTCATAAGTTTTTGCAGTTTTCTAGCATTTCCGACAGTACTTTAATCCCCTTTTCACTCCATGTACATTCCTCAAGTTTGTCCTTTTTCCAAAGGTCACCGACTCTGCTTATTTTAGTGACTTGTCACAGCGAAACACTTTCATAAAATGGCTTTTCTTTAAGGATATACATCATACAATATTTCACTATTACGCAATTCCATTTGTGAGATTATCAATCAACTCTCGTATAATAGAAAACAAAGGCAACTCTGACCTTGCAGTTTTTAATAGAGGGTGGAAGGCGTTACAACGTAACTGTTGGAGCCAATAACCTTTAACCTGCTTTCGTACAATGCCTAATCCTCAGCCGTAATAGCTTTTACAAGTAACAGAGGACCATGATCCATCAGGAAGGCATTCCAACATGCCTTGTTGATAGAAGCCTACATTGCAAGTGTACCACCACCCAACACTTCCAGGACTCCAAGATCCGCCAGAAGAAAAATATTCCATCAAGCGTCCATTTGGGATCGGATCAGGTTGGGGGCACATAGAGCCGGTTATATCCGCTGTCACGCAACTGGTTGTCATGTCAACGCCGACCTCACATTTCGTTTCGTCATCGCAGTTGTGACCTTGACATTTACCTGCCAGGGTTGTGGGCCAATGGTAGATCTCACTGAAAATATACATATTTAGGTGAACATGAAATATTGCTGAATAATACGGACCTTCCTTTCTATCGGAGTGAAATGAACACAAAACTGGCCTCATTCACATTCATATTGTGTTTTCTTGTTGTTTAACGCGCCACTCAGCAATGTTCTGGCTATGTAACGGGTGTGTACATAATCGAGTCTGGGCCAGACAAATGAGTGACTGATATGAGCCTCGATTCACGCAATGGGGATACAATGACATGCATCAACCAAGTGAAGGAGCCATTCACATTGCTTGAGTAATCTCGCTATTCGAAGTGACAACGGAGGAGATATATAATGAACCCGTATTTCTTGCAAACAAAGCCAGTTGTGATGGACGCGCGTACGTCTTCTAATGTGTCCTAAATATGGAATAACGAACATATCTACGGAACTTTGACTGACGATTGTATTATATATTTGTCTTCACAGAAATGTTAACTTTGATAAATGTCACAAACGTTCATTGCTATATTACCGTACAATGTGTAGATCTGTGATTGCAAGTTGCATTTAATTTCTAAATTTTCCATGGGCCCCTCGAAAAGACATTTCTTTTATTCCATTATGTATTAAATAAAAACAGTTAAGGGGATCACTTGGAGGCAAATCCTTTGCCAAGCTACATTTTACATGCTTGTCTTTACTGAAAACAGAAAACCTAGCTCACCATTAAGTGTTTAAATTCGGCAATATAAATACGACATATCGATACCTGGAGTTGCTTGTCTGAAAGTGATTCACATTAAAATGAAAATAATTACAAATAGAAAATAGAACCTTGCAAAACACAAACGTAACGTGCTCTGAAACTATTGTTGTCCACCATTGTTATCTGGTTGCAATTTCGGAAATGGTGTCGCCGCTCGGCTAAGATAGTTTTTCCCCAGCTATGAGCGACGTGTTGCCATTGCAATCGTATCGCTGGTACGCTCGTGGTGGTGCGTGTGTTCCGCTGCGGATGGCTTTATATCCTAAAGAAATTCATTGTGTTCACATTTTTACGACTTTATAATTAAATAATGCGACTTTATAACAAATGCATCGGTAGTTAGTTCTGATTTTCTTCATTCTACTCCGATAGATAAGGAAGACCTGTTATAGTAACGTTGATAGTTGCAATCGGTCAACCGTCCAAAGAGAGGCTGCAGATACGGAACTACTAGCGTCGTTCAAAGATACGGAAGCACCAAGTTGAAATGAGGATACCGACGCACCAGGTGACACTTAAGTCACGGAAGCACCAAGTTACACACATAAGCTGTATTCAAGTTAAAAAGAAGTTCAAATACAATTGTCGATGAACCAAATTTCTCACAAGATACGGAAGCACCAAGTTGAAATGAAGATACCGACGCACCAGGTGACACTTGAGTCACGGAAGCACCAAGTTACACACAATCAAGTTTAAAAGAAGTTCAAATACAATTGTCGATGAAACAATTTTCTCAGAAGATACGGAAGCACCAACCTGAAATCAGCAAACTGATGCGCCAAGTGTACACTCAATATGCCGCACACCAAACACTCGAGATACGAAAGCTCCGATGTGAAATCAAGATACCGACGCACCAAGTTACACGCAAGCCAAGGAAGCACCAAGTTTAAATCAAGATAGCGACGCACCAAGTTACACTCAAGCCAAGGAAGCACCAAGTTACACTCAAGCCAAGGACGGCACCAAGTTTAAATCAAGATACCAACGCACCAAGTTACACTCATGCCAAGGAAGCACCAAGTTACACTCAAGCCAAGGACGGCACCAAGTTTAAATCAAGATACCGACGCACCAAGTTGCACTCAAGCCAAGGAAGCACCAAGTTTAAATCAAGATACCGACGCACCAAGTTACACTCAAGGCAAGACGGCACCAAGTTTAAATCAAGATACCGACGCACCAAGTTGCCCTCAAGCCAAGGAAGCACCAAGTTTAAATCAAGATACCGACGCGCTAAGTTACACTTAATATATTTGACCCGTGAAGATCCGGTGTAGAATAGGTCTTCAGCAACTCATTCTTGCCATAAAAAGTGACTAAGCTTGTCCTGGGAGGCGACTGACGGGATCCGGGTGGTCAGACTCGGTGATTTGGTCGATGCATGTCATCGTATCCCAATTGCGTGCATCGATGCTCATGATGTCAATCACTGGATTGTCTTGTCCAGACTCGATTATTTACAGACAGCAGTCATATAGATGACGCTAGAACAATGCCTTACTTGCAGAGGAGCCGAGTCGTAATTAACATCGGATCAAAACCACCCTTTATGTCACCAGGTTCTGTGTGCACAGCGGGGCAGCGTATCAGGTGTTTAAACATCTCTCAGAGGATATATACTGAACCGCAAAAGAAACGTCACTCCAAGTAACATTGCATGAAAAGTTGTCATTTAAATACCTTGGTAATTTTTGTCAAAGTTTCTAAAATTTAACATTACCTTGTCAGGAAAAATTAAATTTGATGATAAAAAAATAAAGCAGATGACAATAAAACCGATCGCCCAAACGCAACGGCCATGGTAACCCGATGCACGTGAGTTCCGTGCAAATTGAAATTCCCATGCGTTCCCCCATTTCTTGCCCAATAAAAATCCACCCAGATCGGATAACATTCATTCGTTATTGAACTGCTACCACATGCCAAGATTGACAAGAAATCAGCGACACCAAGCCCTTGGACGATTGCAAGCTGGACAAACCGCGCGGCAAGAAGCCAATGCATTTCAAGTCCACGTAAGGACCATATACAGGCTCCAGCAACGGTACCAGACCACCAAAACTACAGATGACCGATCACGTAGTGGAAGACCAAGGATCACCACCCTACGTCAGGATCGTCAGATTGCGCGACAACATCTTCAAGATCGCTTTGGTACTGCTGCTGAAATTGCTCGACAGACCATGGGGACACACCAGCGACACATTAGTGCTGACACCGAGCGTCGACGATTGACGAGCAGACACCTCCACTCTCACAGGCCACACCGAGGACCCATTCTGACACTACGTCATCGCCGGGACCGTCTTCGTGGGCAACACAGCACCGGCATTGGTGCCACCAGCAGCGGAGAAGAGTCCTCTTCTCAGACGAGATCCGTTACTGTATCTCAACAGCAGATGGCAGAGAGAGTCTTGCGACGCCATGGGGAACGTTATTCGGATGCTTGTGTTGTTGAGAAAGACTCGTGGGGTGGTCCGAGCATCATGGTGTGGGGTGGAATTGGTCTTGCACAGAGTGTCGGCCCTGTGGTCTTTCAGAACATCGGTCCAGGGAGAGGCAATGGTGTTACAGCAGTTCGGTACATAGATCAAGTCTTGAGACTACACGCCATACCTCATTTGGCACGTCGCCGCAACAACGAGTTTCAGAATGATAACGCCCGTGCCCACACTGCGAGAGCGACAAGAGACTTCCTCCAGCTGAATGGCATCAGAACCATACAGTGGCCTGCCCTCAGTCCCGATTTGAATCCCATTGAGCACCTGAGATTCAAAGACGGCTGAATGACGCCCGACCAAGGCCGACAACTGCAGTTAAACTGTGTCAGGCGTTCCTCAGAGTGTGGGCTCAAGTGTCTATGGCCTTCATCAACCGCCTCATCCATTCCATGTATCGACTTTGCACGGCAGTCATCAATGCACATGGCGGACACACGAGATACTGACTTGTGATGCCATTTTCTCAGAGACGAGTGTTGTGTTTCACTTTAAGAACATTTGACACTTTAATTTCAACCTTGATGATCAGTTTTGCCAAGTTTCATCGTTTTAATATGTCTCAAAGTATGTTTACAGTGTTTGGACGAATAAGGTTTCTCATATATCTATCCATTGTGACGTTTCTTTTGCGGTCGAGTATTATAACATTAAGCTTAAATACATGTGAGGCGACAAAGCGCGGACGTCGTAGTGGGTGAGCTCCGTTCGGGTAGTCCCCCCCACACACACACACACAGGTGGCTTGCCAAGTCTGGCAAGTGTTGTTTTTTGAATCCCATACCACGGATTAGCATTTAAGGTAAGTGATAAGACCATCATGATAAGGTGCTAATTTTACACTTTTAAGAAGATGTTTTATATACAATAAAGGCCCGTTATTCGTTAATGCACATAAACAATAGAAAATTAAAAAAACAAAGGGGCGATCCCCCAATTTGGAAACTCGTCACGTGCCCCTGAAGGGAGACAACCACATGTACTGAATATGAGCATGAGAAGATCTGCCGACTTAGGAAACGGACACACCGATATGTAAAACAAACACGATGTTCTAAAAGTGTATTAATAAAAAGTTTCATCTCGACCACCAATCCCTAAAACCATGAAATACAAGAAAACACCCGAGATGCATTATAATTGGAGGTAGTTGGCTACTATATCTCTGCTTGGGACACCAGAAAAGAACTTTACACATTGGAGTCCAGTGGGGAATCGAACGCGGGCTTTCGGAGCGACGAGCGAAAGCTTTAACCACAAGACCTACCCATCGCCCCTATTATAGATGGAAGCATACGTACCTGTAATAATACCCGCTTCTCTGCTCATACGAAGGTGATGCTGTTGTGTTACCATTCAGGTCACAGTCTGACGTGGGGAGGTAAAAGTTGAAAGAGCCGCACCTTTTTCTCAAAAGACACTCCTTGGCACAGCCAAGCGGGGATGAGCTTTGGATTGTCTGAAAAGTGGATCCAATAAGACGCTTTGACGCCTCAAGCTGTGGAATGTTACTCAAATCAGCACATGTTCCTCCAGCGTTTGTACCAACGGAACAGACTATGAGCCACATGGCCAAGTGGGCAGTGCAGCGCCATGCACCAAACTGCCTTTTTGTCATCTTGTGACTACATCGACTGACTACTGCAAGCTAGTGCTGACGAGATCATCAGAAGACTGGTTCTCTGTACCTATCGCCGTCACTGTAGCGTCTATCCATAAGACCCTCGGGGGACATCAATATGTATTGATCTGATTTAGCATTGCATCTCTTTCATCATCCCCATTGTGAACTGCACGTGAAGAGATATTAATTATCTATATAGACTGATGTAACATATATGGCTAAATCCTAGCAACCCCTGGTTATTTGTAAATATTGCCAAGTTAGCTTGCTGTCTCCTAGCATGTACGCCCCCGATCCCAGCAAATCCAGAGACGGTAGAGAACTTTGCAAAAGCTGCAATCAAAGGTCTCTTCCAATTGAAGAAATATATAGACCTTGTGAAGAAACATTATATGTTCTGACATGTGAGCAGGGATAGACTTAACATAAGAATGCCTGTTTTCGTACACTTGTAAATATTGTATTTATATGTTTGTAACTCTCCTATGGAGGAATAAAGAATATATATATATAAACAAGTAATTTCGTCAGGTGTATAAGTATTAAATATAGATTTGATTAAACAGAGTCAAGATATTCGTGCTTGTCAAAACTCCTTTATCCACACAAGATCTTTCGCCGTTCAACGGCTCTTCAGGCGTAATATATATCTTAATTGTTGTTGTTTTCATGCGGTCGATACACGCGAAGAAAAGAGCTATAATGTCGGACATCCGTAACCATTTGGAGTGGATCACACGACTGTGTTTGTAGGAAATATGTGAAGTCTTGGTGCTTCCGTATCTTGAATTCATGTGTGCACACGTCACACAAAAAATACTTTACATAAAGGTACTGGTTGTTACCTAGACTATCATGTAGTTTCTGAAATAAACACGTTTTTCAGTTGTTAAATTATAGTTATAAAATATAACAAATATGATCCAAGCGACTTTCCAAATAGTATTGACTTATATGGGTTGTATTGTATAATTATATTTATTTCAGGGTATGTATGACAGACTAGTTATTACCCTGCCTAGTGCTGGAGTTTAATGGGATAAACCAGGGACGCGTTCCACAAAGCGATCTTAGCGCTACGACTGTCGTAAGTCAGTGTTAAAGAATGGGAGTTACGATCGACTTAGCGCTAAGATCGCTTTGTGGAACGGGACCCAGGCCTAAATGAGTCTAGCATTATATGTGACTCACTGGCCTTCCTGAAAATGTCATTAGGTGATAAAAAAAATTGATAACGTTTTATTCAACTACTTCCCTAAGGTGACGTTCATGGTCCATCACAATGATCCTTCTCATTTTGTATATCATATTTTTTTCAACACTTTTGAAGGAAATTGGTCGCTAAATGTCTGTACATCAGACAAATTATTCAAATCACGAACACGAATTTGATTAATGGGTCGTATTACATATTTTCTGCAACAGAGATTTTCGTAAGCTTATACTCCGAGTAATATTTAATACCATTACAATTAACTCGGTAACATTAAGATGATAACAATTGAAGAGATTGATTTAGCTATACGTCCGGAAAACTCCCCCGTTGTACTCCCAAATTGTTGTACATTGTATCGTGGGGCTGAGATTGATAATACATGATACTGGGTTGAAACATAT
The DNA here is from genome assembly GCF_023055435.1 of Haliotis rufescens. Taxonomy (NCBI): domain Eukaryota; kingdom Metazoa; phylum Mollusca; class Gastropoda; order Lepetellida; family Haliotidae; genus Haliotis; species Haliotis rufescens. The sequence continues at coordinate 4,489,906 of NW_025964112.1, forward strand.
TGTAGTTATCATATTGTAACGACGGTCGTTACGTTGTCAATCAGGTTTGCCACATAGAACTACTTTTTCGATAGGCGTTCACCGTCAGAATCGGTGCTATGAGTGGACGTTATCAGTTCATACCCGCCATAATATCTCCTTTGACGATTGTAATACTCGTGACATACTCACGCGCTCGAACATTAGTTCCAATATGGCTTCCTGACAGTGTCGGCCGAGGTCCTGCTGTACTCAGAGCAGCGCGGATTGCTCCCTTTTGCTTTCTCTGCCGGATGTGCGAACATAGTATGGAAATAGTGCAGGCTATTCTGATTTGATTAGATCAAAAGTTTATATTTGAAATCTCTGCCTCACGCCGTCGGTTTAAAATTATGTTTAAGGCCATTGAATTCTTTTTTATATTTTTTAATACTTTTGTTTACATTTTGTGAGACTTTGCAAACACGAACCAACTTTTTTAGTCGCAAATACAAGGGGAGGTGAACCGTCCCTATGTGTAAAGTAGCGAGAATTTACGCTACAAGGGGTAACATTTATATTGGATGTGGCGCTAGATCTGTGCGTGTTACTTCATGTTTACACTGACAGCCATACAACAACCAGCTGTATCGCGGAATAAAAAAGTTCCCAATAAAAAGAGGTGGCATGAGCGTATGTTTGCTCAACTTGCCTTACAGGAACATCTGTTGTAGTTTGTTTCCAAGATATGCGTTCAAATAATATCATCATTGGGTGAGAAAGGTCTGTTAAGAACAACCTCAGTAAGTCAGTCACAATGACAGCGCATCGTAATACATTTGCATCAAGTACAAGACGTCAAAATGCCCGACACGATAAACGTGACGGGAGAAATTTCCGAAGTTGTTAATGAACCTGTGGCGGCTACATGTTTAAGTAATCACTGATCAGTTGGCCGATCATTGAAGGGTGATTATAAGAATGTGTCAAACAGATACCAAGGTTAAGTCATAATTTGCTGTAGACTGTCACTGTAGTCAAGGCACGGATCGGGTTGATACTACGGTATCACAGTGGACCTGCATTTCTACGTGTTCACTAGGGTGGGTCGTAGCGAGGATATTCGTGAACGATCATGCAGTCAAACTCTCTGCCGTTTCTCAATTTATGATAAAACGCTGAGTTCAAGATTAAAGGGTCTACATGATCAGAAACAACACTTAGGTATGTTTTCGTGCAAGGAAATTCCGAGGGGTTTCCCCAGGAATGTGGAAGTATTCCGTGAGTGTTTCAAGAAGAGAGTCCCGTGAAAAACGTATGAACGTCAAATTGTGTCGTACATACACTTATCAACGTCAGTTTCGCGGTCATGTAACCGGCGTGTCTTCCAGTGGAAAAGCCGTACATCGTGTAAACTTCAAATTAAAATATAAAATCTGAATATCAGAAAACGCACAATGTTTATCAGCATTATGGTTTTCGATGTCACGGGTGGCCGCTTTGACCACTTGGCTAGTCCACCGCTCCTTGTTGAATAGTATCATAATGCCGATATCACATACACATACAAAGATACATATACAGGTCTGTCATGACATGATTCCAGATGACTGACACATTCACAAAGTAGAAAGTGCTTTAATTGTCAGAACAATTCATGACTCAGCTTTTGTAATAAATACCGGCGACCGTGTCCATGGCCATAAGAAGTATCTGCTGAAGGAAAAGTCCATTATACATATCCGACTCAGAAGCATAAACACGCGTCATAAGCACGCGTTTATGAATCATTTTCATATGGTGAGGTGATCTGAAATGGGTTTTAACGTCGCGTCCAAGATGATTGCACTTATATAGCGACGTGCATGCGGACTCCGAGCCTCTTTAGCCCCTTAAAGCCCCTTAAAGCCCCTTTTTGCCGAGCGCCAGGCAGGGTCACAACAAGTACCATCTTTTAACGTATTTTGAGGTGACGCGGCCGGGGATCGAACCCCGGACCTTCCGCTCTCCGGGCGGACGCTCTACCACTTAGACCACCGAGGGGGTCTTTATCATTTAAGTGATGATACTAGGTATTCGCGAAGAGGTGAGGTATCCAGTCCGATCGGTGGCACCCGTCACAAACACATGCAAAAGCAAGTCAACTGTGTACAGGAAAATAACATGGGATATGTAATACTATTCAAATAGGGAATTGAGCCGAACTTCATTTTTGTCAAAAGTGTCTAATTTGGAAATGTCCTTCACATGACATAGGCAGGAGGTCCAAACACCCTGGATGGCATTGCATACTCTGATTCAAAAGTTTGATTAATCTTTATCCAGATATCCCCTTTCCAGTGTGTTGACACATTGGATGGTCATGTCAACGTTGACTTCACATCTGGAGTTGTTGTCGCAAGTATGACCTTCACATCGCCCCGTCAGTCGTTTAGGCCACTGGTTGATGTCACTGAAAAGAAATCGATTTTATATATTTTTGTATGTTAATGTACGTTTAGTTGTCCGTGATATGGAATCTGTTCAGCTACCGAGATATTGATGGATTCATAACCCAAAGTCTCCATTCTATTATGATAACTACACAGGAACCCCTCGCTACCATAGCCTCGTTTTCAACCAGATTCAAATGACACGACGCTAAAAATAGCCGTCCAATCAAACTGAGCGACAAATACTGGTAGGTTAGGTTATGTCTCGGTTATAGATATTAACAATAGATATGGTGACGTCACAAAAACAATTTTGGATGATCAAACACGAAGTTTCCTTAAATGTTCAAGATAAGGGACAACGTTATTTAATGTATATACTCTATTTGGAGGATGTCAGAGAACTCTATAATATATGCTCTCCAAAAAAGTAAGGGACATATTAATGTCGTGATCGTCGTCAGAAGATTAAATCTGAAAAATGACTGCCTGAAATTTCGGAACTAAAACCTAACGCCCTGACACGCCCGAAAACTTGCACGTGGAGCATTCAATTCCTCTGTGCACGTGGGTAAGGGACCGTTCTTTATAAATCAAGTTAAAATTCATATATATATTTTTCAAAAGAAGTTAAAGAACACCCATTATATGTTTATCAGCCATAGCTGATTATATCACAAAGCACAATCTTATAACTTTGTTCTTTAATTGTTTCGAGTAGCATATGATGCTACATTATGAATGCCATAATACTTTTGTCCGTAAATATTCTTCTTGACATTTGATTTATGATTAACTTGAATTGTGTCTCTTGTGTCTCTTGTCTTGTGCAAATGTACAAGTATATGTACTTTCATTTAGTAACTTGTAAACACCGCGTTGAATGATTGAGTATTGTTTTACGCCGCTTTTAGCAATATTCAGAAATATCACGGCGGGGGCACCAGAAATGGGCTTCTCACATTCTACCCATGTGGGAATTGAACCTGGGTCTTCGGCGTGACGAGCGAACGCTTAACCCACGAGGTTACATCCCCGCTCCCATCGCTGTGACAATGGTGTTGATATGTGTACGCGGGTGCACTACACATATGGAGAGACATCCTAGTTAGTGTGGCCACATAGTTAACGTTGATAGCAATATGAAATATTACTATGATTATCTATAACATATGTTACATCAACTGTCATTCTAATATTTCATGTATATTTTAAGTATAGTTTGGTCAAATTCTGTATGTGGGTGGATTGTGTTGTCAGTCTGTCTCCCTCTGTCAAGCTGTCATGATGATGATGGCGCGCGCGAGCGCGCGTGTGTGTGTGTGTGTGTGTGCGTGCGTGCGTGCGTGCGTGCGTGCGTGCGTGCGTGCGTGCGTGTGTGTGTGTGTGTGTGTGTGTGTGTGTGTGTGTGTGTGTGTGTGTGTGTGCGTGTGTGTGTGTGTGATAAAACTAATAACTCCCATAAAAGGGGCAATTAATCTCCACTACAAATTGTTGAAAGATTCTTCGTATAAAAGGCAACATAGCGGTGATAATCATGGGAGGGGATCACTGAATATCAGCAAAAAACTTATATATTTACGGAATTTTGGGAAATGTCGCTTTGTCACTCTTTCGCTTTCTCGTTCTATGTCTTTCTCGCTTTATCGCTTTCTCGCTTGCTTCATATATATTGTTATATCACTTTCTCGCTTTCTCCTCCTTCTATGGCTTTCTCGCTTTATCGATCTTTCGCTTTCTCGTGTCGTGCTATCACTTTCTCGTATCGTGTTATCGCTTTCTCGTCTCGTGATATCGCTTTCTCGTGTCGTCTTATGACTTTATCGCTTTCTGGCGGCCGTAACTGAGGGCGAGAAAGCGATATCCCCTCTCGGCCACCATAGAAACCAGGCTTGAAATGGGACCAGAACAGCCAATCAAATCGCTGTTGACTTGCGCAAGGACACCGGATTAGAAAATCTTAACGGTTCTGGAGGCGTCCTAAACAACGTCATGTGGACTTTAACGTTAGGCAACATGACAGACTTGGGGGTGGGTCTCTAATGATATGGAGCGGAATCACTATGCCTGCCAGAACGCCACTGCATATTGTCCATGGACGGGTCTCTGGACAGTATTACCGATACAACATATTGGTGCTAATAATTGGACCGTTAACGCGCTATGCTGGTCCACGGTTTGTCTTTCAAGATGATAACTCTCGTGCATGTATGACTAGCTCCAGCAGCAAAACAATCGGAATGCAATGGCCAGCCATAGGTCTTGACCTTTCCCCCATAGAGCACGTCTGGGACATGATCGGGAGACCGACCGATCGTTAGCATTCGTCACCACTCGCCCCTTTCCGTAACCTGCTATTCGGCTTGTCCCGGAATAACACGAGTTGGTCACAAATGCGATCGTTAGCCGTATGTTAGCCGAACAGGGTGGAGAGGAATTTATTTTGATTTAAATTTTTTTTATTTACTGAGGGTAATTGCTACCTAACTATTAAGACTTACACATGTAAGATAAATAGTAATATGTTTATTCATAAAGTTTGTTAGAGAAATATATTCGTTCAGCATTTTTAAACTATCTCTACAACCTTGCCACCCCTACAATTGGTTGGTTGGTTTGTTGTTTAACGCCGCACTCAACAATATTCCAGCTATATGACGGCGGTCTGTAAATAATCAAGTCTGGACCTGACAATCCAGTGATTGACATCATGAGCATCTATCCACGAAATTAGGACACGATGACAAACATCAACCAAGTCTGCGAGCCTCACAACCCGATCCCGTTAGTCGCCTCTTACGACAAGCTTAGTCACCTTTTACGGCAAGCCTGGGTCGCTGAAGATCTATTCTACCCAGGTTCTTCACGGGTCGATGTCATCTGTGGGACTCCGTGCTTTGCTCAATATTCAAGAACACGTTTGCTAAAGTTGGACGCATAAATACCTGTAATAACTCCCCATGGCAAGCTTCCCACCTTCGTAAGAAGATGCGCTGGTGCTGTTCATGTCATTCAGGTCGCAGTCTGATGTCGGGAGGTAAAAGTTGAAAGAGAGGCACCTGTTTCTCAAAAGACACTCCCTGGCACAACCAAGCGGGGATGAGCTTTGGATTGTCTGAAAGGTAAATCCAAAAAGACGTTTTGACGCCTCAAGCTGTGGAATGTTACTCAAATCAGCACATGTTCCTCCAGCGTTTGTTCCAGTGGAGTAAACGACAAACCATGTGGCTATCTGAGTAATACCCAACGACCGACCTGAAAACTGCTTTACCATTATGCAATCCTGAGTACTTCTGACGTGGCTTCAGGTAACAGTAAGACTATGCCAGGTGATGAAGCGGATGTTTGAATCTTTTAAAAAATCCCATTCTCTACTTTGTGAATATGCCCTTAGTTACCGATAAACATGATACTAATATTCATCAGATATGTTTGACTTTAGACAAAAAGATACTCTTCAATATAGACACGTTCGTTTCTGCTCCAAACCGTACTCTGCAAGGCACACAGGCCCCGGGGGTAAATCACGTTGCTACCACCCATGCTTCAGAGACATAAACAATGTGATTGCTTCCTTTTGCTTACTTGTGATTGATTCTGTAACACTCTACTGGAGCGATACATTGAAGTCTATATTCGTTGTGGAAACTCTAAGGCGATTTAAGTGTTAATATGACATGATATGTATTATGATGGAATGCTGCGTGTTTATATTTCTTCAGATATCTTGTGAGTTCTTTGTCAATAATGGTTTGGTGTTTGGGTTGTTTGAAAGACAAACTGTATGGAAGTAGTAAAGACAAGATCTCGTTTCACCACTGCCACTTAAGTGTCATCGCGCTGTTGTAAGGCTGTGAGTGTAGCATTGATGGGGTACTTCAAAATCCATTACCATTGTCGACCAATGCGAGAGCTCATCATTCCTGTAGTGAGTTGTCTCTCCAAATTGTGAGTGCGAAACGTAAAACGTGTTCAATGGCCATGTCCAAAAAAGATAAGGCCCATATTCATATTTTGTTATCTACATGATACAGTGTCATTCATTATTTTTAACGCAATTCAAATATCAATTTTGACGCCCCGACGTCACAAACGTAATGACCTCGAAGCCTATCGTTGTTGAAACAGTTGACACGCTTTGCAAACTGGCGTCACTTTGTCGTGTCTGGATCCTTTGATCATGGGTTCGAATTTCCGATTTACTATAGGGTTCTTCTATTTCTTCCTTTAAAACTGCGCCCGACTGATGCAAAACGAATATATTTCTTTACGTTTGTCTTTAATTATAAGCAGCAAAATCTCTGCACTTGTGGAGATGCAATTCATAAGTAAGATACCGTTTTTATTAGTTTCAACAAAATCTGTAATGGTACTCTCGTGTCACTGGTTCATCGATCACTTGTTTGTCTGGTTTCATTACAGGCTGTTCTGTATCAGGCAATAAATACTATTTTATGCCAATTGTATGAATGGCAGGTGCTACCGGTAGGGCAGGACGTGCTTACCCTTTTCGCGATCATGGTGTCATCACTGATTTCCAGTGGTCCATTCCTATAATTTTCAAAGCTATTTGCCCTTTGCGCCAAGTCGATTCTGTTTTGGCAGAAAATCCAGGCTTCTTATTCTCTTGCTTTGACAATTTATATTACATCTTCACTTACAGGCACTAAGACATACATGTCCACACACTATATATTGCACTAACGTCCTTCCTGATAATAGAACATCCACGCTGTTGACCATGATATAAGTTAATTAAAGTATACCAATTGCAGATAAAGTCATAAATACGTTGAACCCTGAACCCTGAAGGTACTAAGTGACTCAGTTCTTGGTCAAGGACGAGCACCTTGTTGGTATAATCCGTGTGGCCTTTTCCACCAGTACACAGTTCGTGTAACCTTACTGTATTGTTTAAACGATCCTTTTTTAACGTTTGATATGTAAAAACGAAACTATATTTTCTTTTCACTCTGAAGTGAATGGCCTCAATTTCTTCGCAGAACAATTGTTGCCAGCGGGCCCGAACGCGCATCTTACAATTTTGTAACGTACAATCGTCAACCGCGACCGAGCGTTGTGAAATCAACTATTAAATATCTTCAAATTTGTATAATCCTCAAATGTTGTATGTTGTCTATAAAGATGTTCTTATTAAAATACTTAGATAACCCTTTGATTAGAGTTCTGTTTTGTTGTACAAATACTTGCCACGAAAGAATGCCCAAAGTCTCAGAGTAGGGATATGTTTTAAGTTTAGAGAACCTACTCGTAACGGTCGGGCTGCCGAATGCGACACTGAGATATGGCAATTTGCTATATTCCGTACTGAATTCATCGGGTTGGAATTGGTCTTCAGCAACCCATATTTGTCATGAGGGGCGACAATGTGTGTTGTAAGAGGCGACTAATGGGATTGGCTGACTTGGTTGATGCATGCCATCGTATCCCAATTGCAAAGATCGATGCTCAGTCACTTGACTGTCGGTTCCAGATTTAATTATGTACAGACCGCCGTCATATAGCTGGAATAATGTGTGCGGCTTTAATTAAACAAACAAACCTGGCATCTGCATGGTATGTGTATCACAAGATGTTCGTCACATTACACCTTCACGGTCCAACAATGACAACGTGGGATTGGCGGGGACGGTTACATGTACACGTAGGATGGAAAATGACATTAAAGTTATATTACGGCTTGGAAGATGACATTAAAGTTTTGTCAACGTTGGGAAGATGACATTAAATATATAGTAACGTTGATGAAGGTGGCATTAAAGATATATTCTGGTTGGGAAGGTGTAATTAAAGTTCGACAGAAAATCGCCGGTTCCATACTTTTCCAAATAATCACTGAATAGGGCAGACATAGTGGGGTTAAGGGGCTGATTTTTACAACTTCATGCGTATCTTCGTCTTAGGTTCCGTTTTATCAACGTTCTTTCCCTTACAACATGAACCTTGTAATAACACATACAATGTTAAAGTTATGATTTTTTCCTAACATAGAAAGTCTTATCATTTGTGTTCTGATAATATTATCCACTGATAACTTTTAGGCGTCAGGGAGCGGGAATCGCCGCATTTTGAGACTGTGGGAACACACTCACCTCACTCGAATTTAGAGGACGTTGAAACTCGGCTATGAATTATCTTGACTTTTGGATAACATGTTTTCTGTTTGATGCTTTGAGTTAAAATCGAGACATATCGATAATTAGAAACTGACGTCAAATGCCATTTCAAAACGTTTTAGTTCTCTTCAAAGGAAGATTTTGAAGCTCTCGAGTGACTGTGATCTGACATAATGATATCTATTCACACAGGTTGACAGTAGACCGTCTGATAGTTCGCTCTGTGTGGTAATCACAACACTGACATCACTCAGAGTCTTAGCATTGTGTCCGCGTCTTTCCAACAAAGGCTTGTCTCTATCCGACAAGAATATAGAGGCCTGTGGAACGCTTTAGCAAAGAATCAAAGACATGCTGTGTAGATATATATCTCAACGCCAGAGAATAAGCAGGCTCGATTATATACCGAAACACATTACATTGGGCGTTCAAGGCAAAGTAATGGTGAACACCATATGAATAGATCACTGAAAACCAATGATGATAACACGTGTTCGCGACATTTCCTGCCATTCCGGTAGCACCAGCCACAAACACATAATTTGCCTAAAAAAGTATGTGTTTATTTGGTGCTTGACACTGGTGTACTCATCGAGAACCAAACAACTAGATCTAGAGCCTCTAAGTTGAAGCTATCTGAGACTTCCTCGGAAGTGTTTTATCCCTACAGTTTCTAAATATGTAGTTATTTACATTACTAAAACTGACACGTATATTCCTGAGGGATATTTGTTCAACAAGTTCAAACATGAAATACATGTCGACTCCAAGATAACTGTTAATGTGTTTGCATGGTTTTGTTTAATAATGCCAATGCATATAGTGTTGTGCTTTAGATTGAGTTGTACTTCGACAGCTTTTATTGATCGACGGCTGTTATGAAACTCCCGAAATGTGAATATAAATCCTTGTTTTTTTTTGCTACTTAATTTTAATCATATGTCTTAATGTCGTCAGGGGTCGTCTAAGGCGCCGCAATATCGTTGTGAAGAGTTGCGTCCCTTGGACATGCCGGAAGCCTATGACTGTTGGTTCGAATCCCGGTTGGCCCTGATTATGTTTCTAGGTTTGTCAGCAACATATCCGTGCTCATGAGGTTCACCAGATTGGCAAACGTCTGAGGCCTGCATCACTTTGGGCTGTCCTCCCACATCAAGCTGGGATATAACTGGAGTATTGTTCTAAGCGTCGTTATAAAACGTACTAATTACATCACACAATGTTTGAAACAAGCACACCCTGGGCTCATGTGAGTGACGAGCACACCCGTAATACAGGGATTATTTAATGCATATTTCACCTTTTCCCCTGAGTTTCTTGGATCTGCTGGTTGTGTTTTCGAATCCTAGAATCGTCGCAATTATGACCGTTGGTTTGTCATTGGTTGAAATCATAATAATTCAGGGAGATTCTTTTTGTCCTTTGCGTTACCGTTTGTCACTAAATCCTGTAATTTTTTTATTATCTTGGACCCCCTTTTTTATTATCTTGGGCCCCATCAGCACCTATCACAAACACCTCTTACTCATCTCCTTTACATCGATGATCTTGATCGTCTTGCCAAAGGAGAATCCACACTGAAAAATAACAAATTCTCTTTGTCGCGTCCTTTTCTAAAGATATTGGCATGCCCTTAGGGCTTGAGAAATGTAACATCCTTCATCTGAAACGTGGCTGGGAAGACGATCGGTCAGTCTACTTGGGAGAGGAGTTATTGACCATCTCTTTGAAGGTCAGGCCTATACGTACCTAGGGATGCAGGTAAGGGACAAACTCCAGAATGCCCAAATCAAGGAAACACTTCGGATGACTTTGTTGATGGTTTTGTACTGCTGGACGGTACAGAAATGAGTGTCTACCAAGCGAAGTGCAATATGAAATCGGCCCAGAGAAGATCAGCAATCTTGCAGAGTGCTTCGCTTGGATGAAGTCAGCTGGCCTGAAAAGTGAAACAGAAGGCTTTCTGTTTGCTGCTCAGGACCAGTCACTTCACATCCGAAACCGTCAATGTGTGATTTTGCATTAAAATGTAAATGTGAAATGTAGATTATGCAATGAATTTAATGAGACTGTTCATCACATTGTCAGTGGATGCCCAGCTTTGGCACAAACACAGTATCTAAAGCGACATGATGGAGTGGCTCGATACTTTTATAACCGTCTTCGCCATGCTTGTGATTTTGACACATCCATGGTACGACCATGGTAAGAGCACGGTGCGACCCATAATATGTAGAGGGCGTCATGGAAAATGATAAATACAAAATTCTTTGGAATATGCCCGTATACAGCCTCAGAACTATCCAGGTCAACAAACCTGATTTTGTGATTTTTTTATAAATCCAATAAAATTATTTATATCATTGAATTTTCTGTCCCTTTTGACACTAATGTGATTGAAAAGATTCAGGAAAAACATGGCAAATATGCTGACCTCGCTTTCGAAATATCACGATTGCATTCCAAGTACCAAGTTGTCCGACTCCCCATTGTTCTCGGTGCCTTAGGTTTGGTACCTCCCAATCTGTTGACTGACATTGGGAGAGTATCCGGGTTCGCTGCCAGGAATACAGCCCTTCTGACAATCTGGGTAATGCAGAAGGCTGCAGTGTTGGAGAGTCTTCGCATTCTCCGAAAAGTTCTGGGTGGGTTCGACTCGGCAGCGCTTCCTGTCAGAATACACTCGTAATAAAATATTCATCGATGCCATAAACCGATCCGTCAAATTTGGTATCACAAGCCGATAAATTTGTAAATGAGGTCACTTATAGAAGGAACTACTTTTGATATGCTCAAGACATCGATGCGAGGCCCACTTCCTTTACGACATATTGCCGAACTTTACCCATATTAATGATATACAATACATACAATATTCCTCGATGCGATAAACCAATCCGTTGAATTTCGTATCACGATCCGATAAATATACAAATGAGGTTTTGGTAGATTTTCCCCAATATATGAAAGCTCTGGTCAACAAACATGGCTACACATCAGCTGGCACTATCTAATAAATACAGTAAACTACGGTTATAACGAACTCAAATGGACTACTAATTTTAGTTCGTTATAACCGTAATTCGTTATAAGCATATATACAGCATAATACATCAAACAGTCGGGACTAAAAAGTTAGTTCGTTATATCCGTCAGTTCGTTATAAGCGTGGTCGTTATAACCGTAGTTTACTGTAGTTCATTATACTGTTCCCTGGGCCTTTACTTCAGGTTAAAATGACATTGTATGGTAGAGGAATTATCACTCCCTGCATTTCCATATCGTACATAACATATATTAGGAATAAGACATGTATTAAGCCGCTCATTGCAACTTGTAATCCTAAATTTTGAAACTTACGATAGGAAATCACTCGCTTTAAAATGTCTATTTATTTAAGATAGAGATTTGTGTATGTTGCGCTCCTCCCGGCAATATTATGACAAGGATGTTAGAATTTGTGATGAAAAGGAAATATTTGTTTATGCCCATTGTTTACAGGGCTCCCTTTGTATTTTCGCAACACTGAAATTATACATGAAATACAACACATACTATTTTTGGTGCTTGTTTATACTTATTAAAGGAAATGACTGATTAAAAATGCGTAAATGCGTTCTGGGGCTTAACCATGCGTTTCGAAACCACTGCCGTTGGGTTATTATGATATTATTCAGGGTATATTTGGTTGGACATAAACAATTCATGTTTTCAGTTTGTTTTGGCCTTACACAAATTCAAAACAAGTATACAGTCGCCTAGCAACGCCCGTGACTGTCTACTTTTTTACAACATGAAGCACCCAAGGGTCAGGGCCGGCGCTGAGAACTAGGGAGACTGTTATGGGAATCTTATGACGGTCATAGCGCTACGAAAGCGTTGTGTACATGTGTTTGCGCCCCGAGTGGTTTATTCTCCCTGCAGTGTTTTATTGTACGATAAATAACCCCCATTCGTCGTTTATTGCTTATATGAAATATCAACATTATGTATTTCCGTATATTCTCACAATCCTCAAGTCGATTACCTGTACCTTTTCTCTCAATAACGATTGTTACATCTCTCCCGCTTTTGGATGCGATCGTTCAGCCATCGCGTTTATCTGCGTTGCCCGGCTACATCTATAGGGAACAACTCACCGTACACTCCCCTATAAAAAATAACGTCGTCCATAATACGACATCAAGTTGCGAGCGTATGTTCGAATCCCCAGAATTGACGTCATGATAGAACAATGTTTTATCGTGAAATAGACCACACTTCGTTCTTCATTGTACTTTGCGATTTATCGCGTAGCTATCTTTATATATAAAGTGGTGAAATTCAAGTGTACAGTTGCAGAAATATAAACACTAGTGTACAGTAGTACATAAATAAATACTAGTGTACAGTAGCACATAAATAAATACTAGTGTACAGTAGCACATAAATAAATACTAGTGTACGGTAGCACATATATAAACACTAGTGTACAGTAGCACATATATAAACACTAGTGTACAGTAGCACATATATAAACACTAGTGTACAGAAGCACATATATAAACACTAGTGTACAGTAGCACATATATAAACACTAGTGTACAGTAGCACATATATAAATACTAGTGTATAGTAGCACATATATCAACACTAGTGTACAGTAGCACATAATATAACACTAGTGTACAGTAGCACATATATCAACACTTGTCTCAGACACTAGTGTAGAGTAACACATAATATAACACTAGTGTAGAGTAGCACATATATAAATACTAGTGTACAGTAGCACATAATATAACACTAGTGTAGAGTAGCACATATATAAATACTAGTGTACAGTAGCACATAATATAACACTAGTGTACAGTAGCACATATATAAATAGTAGTGTACAGTAGCACTTATATAAACACCAGTGTACAGTAGCACATATATAAACACCAGTGTACAGTAGCACATATATAAACACCAGTGTACAGTAGCACATTATATAACACTAGTGTAGAGTAGCACATATTTAAATACTAGTGTACAGTAGCACATATATAAATACCAGTGTACAGTAGCACATATATCAACACTTGTCTCAGACACTAGTGTACAGTAGCACATTATATAACACTAGTGTAGAGTAGCACATATTTAAATACTAGTGTACAGTAGCACATAATATAACACTAGTGTACAGTAGCACATATATAAACACTAGTGTACAGTAGCACATAATATAACACTAGTGTACAGTAGCGCATATATCAACACTAGTGTACAGTAGCACATAATATAACACCAGTGTACAGTAGCACATATATAAACACTAGCGCGCAGTAGCACATAAATACATACTAGTCTACAGTAGCACATATATAAACACTAGTGTACAGTAGCACATAATATAACACTAGTGTACAGTAGCACATATATAAACACTAGTGTACAGTAGCACATAATATAACACTAGTGTACAGTAGCGCCTATATCAACACCAGTGTACAGTAGCACATAATATAACACCAGTGTACAGTAGCACATAATATAACACTAGTGTACAGTAGCACATAATATAACACTAGTGTACAGTAGCACATAATATAACACTAGTGTACAGTAGCACATAATATAACACTAGTGTACAGTAGCACATAATATAACACTAGTGTAGAGTAGCACATATATAAACACTAGTGTACAGTAGCACATAATATAAACACTAGTGTACAGTAGCGCATATATCAACACTTGTCTCAGACACTAGTGTACAGACACTTCTCCCGGAAGATAGGAGAGCATGCTCGATCGTACCTCAGTAGCTGTGAAGTGTAGACACCAAGGACTGGAGCTGCAGAGCATATGTTTCCAGGTGTCCGGGGAAGTATTAATCACACATAGAAAGCAGACTCTACCTTTGGTGTACAATGTTTATTATCATTAAGAAATGTTTTTTAACCATAGGTGAATGCGATCTTAAACAATTTACAAATGAATTCATATTGAAGTATGCCAAAGGGATAACAGAAAACAAGTCGCATTATGTTATTGGTAAACTAAATTGGTCTTGAATTAGTTCTTGAACATTTGTTTCATTTCTACGTGTAATGTAGTATCTGTTTTCTCTCGTGTAATGATACAATTTCTTTGGAAGTCAAAACACCAAATTCATAATAAGAAAGAAAACTTAAAAGCAAGTATGGAAGAAAGTTTAAAAAATGGGTTATCAGTCAATATAGTCCATAATGTCTTGGCATGTAAGTGAGTGAGTGAATATAGTTTTATGCCGCTTTTAGCAATATTCCAGCAATATCACGGATATCACGGCTTCACACATTGTGCCCATGTCGGGAATCGAACCCGGGTCTTCGGCGTGACGAGTGAACGCTTAACCACTAGGCTACCCGACCGCCCCCTTGGCATGTAAGCAAAATAGAGGTACAGTAAGGGGTTATCATTTGAACATTTGTTGAAATATTTGTAACAAGAAGATAAAGAAGAGTTAATAGTGATTACGGTTTGACATGTTGACATAAAAACATTCAATAAGTTCGGAAGAGGTTACTGTGTTGACCTCTATGATATTAAATTAAATATATCGACTTTATTAGGTACAATACATTTACTAAAAATCTACCTGTGCGTTTCCTTTTTTGAAGAGTGTACATACAGACACACAGACACATACATACAGACACACAGACATACACAGACACACAAATACACACAGACACAGAGATAAATGCTCAGATAAACACGCATGTACACACACAGCCACACATACATATACACGCAGACACACAAACACAGACACACAAACACAGAGACACAAATATTCATACTCACAGGCACACACAAACATACAGACAGACGCAGTCGCACACATATACAACACATAACAAAGACATACACGTCACACATACACACACATACACACACACCACAGATACAAACACACACACACACACACATGACAGACATCACGCAGACACATCACACACAAACACAAACACCAAATACACACATCACACACAGACACATCACAAACACCACACACCAAACACACAGACAGACAGACACACAAAGACAGACACATGCACGCACGCACAGACAAAAAAGCTACCACAAGGACACGATGACACGTAATCAACGAAGTCAGAACGCACGATCACACGAACCATTTAGTCGTATGACGACTACAGGTTACTGTGGACCCTGATAACACGGAATCCCCATGGCGAATCTCGTTTTTTAGATGTGTTCCATTAACATTTCATTCTACCATTAAGGCGGGTAAGCGTAACTTCAACAATAAGAAAAACATAACACTCCCTACTGCACAATGATTTATGGAACGCTAGAAAATGCTGACGGAATATTCCAGTATGAATCATGCCATGCTTTATAATGATGCCCTTCACCTTGCCTATTTGTTACTGGTTAAGGGGGTACAGGTGGTTAATAGATGAAAACACATTTGATGATACGTCTGTGAATTTAAAGTTGATTTTGACAGCCCGGACCAAGTCGAGACAAACACATGTGACAAAGTTCCTTGAGAAATTACAGTAAAAGTGCTTGACTTTAACGGACCAGTCTTCCTTAAATGCGATGTACTGTGACATTATAAAGTGGTATATAAGTATATGTAATACTAGTTCGTACATTTACACATGTGATGATTCAAATGTGTGTTTAAAGATGATTGTGACAGCCCTGGCCAAGTCGGGCCGAACACAAGCCAAACACTTCTGATAGAGACTATGTTGAGAATGTATCAGGAAAAGGGCTTCACTTTGAGCACCGCGTTATCTTTCAATACCTCGATCTGAGACACTATAAAGAGGTATTGGGGTAGATATAATACCAGTCTATAGATTTGAATACATTTGATGATGCATATGTGAGGTTTAAGTTGATTTTGACAGCCCGAGCCAAGTCGGGCCGAACACTTGGGGGGTTGTAGATCTTAGACGTTTAAATCTTTGGTAATACAGACGAACACGGGATTTGTTGGGACACATAAGGGTCATTATCGGGGAGAGATGAGACGAGAACCCATGCCCAGCTGATCCTGACACGGATAAGGTCGGTAACTCTGCGCAGCTTGGAGAGATAACTTAGATGTGCATGTTGAGCATATCATATGAGGCACGATAAGGTAGTCTAGTGGATACTACTACTACTACTAATAATACTACTGCTGCTACTACTACTACTACTAATACTACTACTGCTGCTGCTACTGCTACAACTAATACTACTACTGCTGCTACTACCACTACTGCTACTACTGCTGCTGCTGCTAATGCTGCAACTATTACTGCTACTTCTACTACTATTACTACTACTGCTGCTGCTGCTGATGCTACTACTACTACTTCAACCCCCACTACTACTACTACTACTGCTGCTGCTGCTAATACTGCTACTATTACTGCTACTATTACTGCTACTATTACAACTACTACTGCTGCTACTGCTACTGCTACTGCTGATGCTGATGCTACTACTACTACTATTACTCCTACTACTACTGCTGCTGCTGCTACTGCTACTACTACGAATACTGTTGCTACTACTGCTACTCCTACTGTTGTTACTACTTCTACTACTACCTCTACTGCTACCGCTGCTACTACTACTAGTACTACTACTACTACTACCAATACTACTACTACTACTACTACTACTACTACTACTACCAATACTACTCCTACTCCTACTGCAGTTACTACTTTTACTACTACTACTACTACTACTACTACTAGTACCACTACTGCTACTACTACTGCTAAGACTGCTACTAGTACTACTACCACTACTAATACTAATACTGCTTCTACTACTACTACTACTACTACTACTACTACTACTACTACTACTACTGCTACTCCTACTGCTGTTACTACTTCTACTACTGCTACTACTACTACTACTGCTAAGACTGCTGCTGCTACTACTACTACTTCTGCTGCTGCTGCTGCTACTATTACTTAGATTTTCATGTTACTTTTCCATTCTAGTAATGTCCATACTTAATACTTAAGGTTAAATCTGTATTCGGCTTCCACGGTGTTCAGCTTGATATGTGCCCCATGTGGGGTTAAAATGGCCCCCAGCAACCTTCAAGTATGCTTGCTAATTTAATGCATCGGGTGGTTAAATTTGGTTGATTGCGTGTCATCGTTCCCCGAAAGGTACCCGGTGGGGAGGTGCACATAATATCAAGCACTGGGTCTGATCAAGACTCGATCTATTTAAGGCCGCCGTCATGACCTGGACATTAAACAAGAAACATAGATAAAAGAAGCAAACACACACTTCGATGTGTATGGGCGTGCAGCTTAGGTGTGAGGAAACACGTGTTCTTGTTTTGTTTGTTGTTTAACGCCGCAATCAGGTATATTCCAGTAATAATCGAGTCTGGACCAGCCAGTCCAGTGATTGACATCATGAACATCGATCTACGCAACTGGGATACGATGACATGCATCAACCAAATCAGCGAGCCTGACCACCCGATCCCGTTAGTCGCATCTTACGACATGCATGGGTTGCTGAAGACCTATTCTAACCCGGATCCTCACGGGTAACGGGTTATTGATACAAACGTACCCTCTCATGTTGTTGTTGTTGTTGTTGGTGGTGGTGGTGGTGATGGTGTCGCCACAACATCTGAATCCCGAGCTCCCAAGGCAACAACCCGTGGAGCATGTGATGTTCACATTGATATTCCTGGAAGTAACGGTACACTGGGCCGCATCACCTGCTGGTGTTTATAACACAAGGTATACAACAAGAAGACAGTCAGTAGGACGGACATTGACAGACAGTCGGACACAGACAGACTACAACTTTTGACCTATAATCATCTTTGGTATTCATCCTCATAATCGTTCTTGCTTATCACTCAGTATTCACACCATACATTTCAGCAGAATATCATCGTATCTTCAAAGCAGTCTCAGGGTCAGTGTGAATTATCATGCGAACACGTTTTTTCTCTTCTTGAATCATCAATACCGGTATATAGAATATATTTGACTCTTGTCAAATAACATCTTATCATAGAGTGGATTGAGTAATGCTAACTTTTATGTCACGAGATGGCGTACAAATGTTATTCAGCAAGAAAGGTTTATGTTCTTCGCGTATTTATTATGTATTTTCTAATTGATATCATCTTATCCTATCTGTCTCAGGCATTATATATCACACCAGCGAGGTAGCAATTTTACGTTTGCAGATAAAAGAAGAATTTCATCAGTCAGTGCAAAATAAAATAATGAATCACATGACACGTCAAATAAAACCAAATGGACATAGGTTTATGCGTAAAAGGAAATGGCTATGCGAACACGCTTATATTCTCGACTTACATTTCAACAATTTCTAAATGATAGTTCATTTGAAACACCATGGACAATAGCCCTGTGAACATTAACATTTATTTACATTCACATATCAGGTATGAAGGTCCAAAAATATAAAGCGACAAAACTCTTCCCATAATCCTTAGTCAATCTATTAAATTTATAAAATTAAACTCAGTTGAATTTTTTTGGGGGGTGGGGGGGTGGGGGGTGGGGGTGGGGGGGGAGATTCTGCTTAAGTGATAATGGATTCGATAGCACGAAGAGAGGTCATGTATATATTTTCGAATATTGTCAAAAGTCGATCGATTGTGTTACTCGAAAGTCAACGGGGACATGGTGACGCTACATAGGGATTGTGTAAACAAAATAGTCTGCATTAATAGATGGATTAATAAGGAAGGCGTATATGAGTCATTTTAAAAAGATGTCACACTGAGTTTCCAAAATTACAAAATCCAATGGTTGATATGGTATCTTTTTTTATATGGGGTAACAAATATCTGAAGCTGTCAGTAACATCAAATGGAAGTCTTAATGGTGCTTTTAAGAAAGAGGAATAACCAGTTACCACGGCAACTGAAAATTGGCATGTCTTTCCCATAACAATGTTTGTGTGAATTATTTTGGTTTGAAATTTGTGAAAATGCAAAAAGCACATCTAAAACATTTATTTCTTCCTGATTTTGTATTTTAAACTTGAAGTGAGGATGAAGGGCATTTATTAAGTCCCTCAATGACCAATATGTACTCAGTGTCAATTCTATAAAATACTGTTACTCCTTCAACATAAATATTACCATTTCTAAAATCTCAAGATTTTTTTGGAGGTTTTTGTTTGATAAGCAAAGATAAACTATAATCCACTTATGTCTCATTGTGGGAACTAAAGACATATTTAAATATTTATTTTTTTAAACGAAGGTGTTATAGGAAGGACATGCATGTTACAGGATTGACTATATTTGTTACAGAAAAGACATTGCAAGTTTTTATCATCAGTATGAAAAGAGTGGTGAAGAACATCTTCGTTTTTTCTCATGTATATAATAATGCTTGCAAAAGTAATACCATTCATTATCTTTTTCAGTGATATTTATAGATTTATTTGTTAATGTAGTAACTCAGTTCCACTCTGAAATTCCACTCTAGAGTTGCTTTGTATTCCACTCAAGCACACATTGATATTCAGTAAACCTTCATGAAATCAGTATTAGTGAAATTCAAATTACATGAATTTTGGTGACGCAATGAAATCTATACATTAACATACTTTAGTGTTTGTCTCTGCCATAACATCAACAGATAAAAAATATCATTAGACCTTTTCAGAAAATAAAGAAGCGTGGAGAATTGAATTATAGTGCAGTGAAGATTTTTTTTTCCTAAACTCGGTTTCTACAACTTGTTAGACCTTTTGAAATAGATAATGCCCATAAGGTATTAGGTACTTCATGATCACTGCCATGATTCTATATTAAATGTAGAGTTTGTCTGACCTGTAACCACGGTTCCATATTAACTCAGAAATCATAAACACTTATCTTAGCAAGCTTAGGAACAAGTAACTAAAATCTCACTGATCCCTTTAGTACAATATATCATCAATCATAACAGAAAATAGTTACTTTGACTTATGGAAATGTAGAATGTCGTTACCGTAGCAAAACTGTCTCTGCCATAACACAATTCTTATAACAAGTAGGTGTTTCAATAAGTTTGCATAAAATGATGAAGTACAAGTTTATCCTACAAATTGTTGAATTGAAGTAATAGATTAGAGTATTGAAAAGGGACAGAGTAATGTACAATGATTCTTTATAACTTTTCAATGGCAAAATGTCATTAGAGTAACAAAATATGTCTCTACATTAATTAATAGTCCCTCCATGTAGCTGAATGTTCACACAATTTTCTGTTCATGAATTGACACATAAACTTGGAACTTGAGATAACAATTTTGCATCTGTTCCATCGAAACATAGCGTTATGGGAAAGACATAAAATGAAAATACTCATTAATTTCTAACCTTTTTGATTAACTTTTGGTGCTAATTTGTCTTCTGGTGCAAATGGCATATGACACTCCTATTGTGTAGGAAATGGTACTATGCATGACAGAAAGGACTGATATCCTCGCATTGGGGATCATTGATTAGTCCAAAGTTTTATTAAATGTTACAGGAAAGACTAAAACTAAGGGCGTTGTTATATATAATTATTATTCAGGAATTATATCAATTAGATTAAAATTACACACTTAAACTCCTAAATGAATCTAGTTTTTTTAAGATAACCACAGTAATATTATATATATGCCAAAATTTATAAAATGCCAGTTTCTCAAATTTGAAACTGAATGCACTGGGACAGCTAGAAAATGCATCTCCATTTAAAACGCATCAAAAGCACATAATATGACACAATGATTGAAAATAACCGTTTTATTGTATGCATTACTTTGCAATTCAAATATATATATTTTTAATTTTGTAATGGGTTTGGACAGATATATTGACATCTTTTGAAAATGACATATTGTGGGTAAATAGATTGATTATATTAGCAATGTAGTATTGGAAATAAATACGAAATACTTGTATCTACAATATACTGATTTGGAAAGGGATGCCAAAGGAAAGAATACTTACAATGACAGAACAAACAAAATAACATCACAGCAGCGAGTACAAACATCTTCAAGAACATGGTGTTGATGTTGATGTTGATGAATATCAAGAATGGGGCTGGACTACACTGGCACACGTTTATATAGGTCCCTATGAAGAGTTTCTATGAAGGCCTGACGGCTTTCAGGTACGCAGTGTGAGACACCTGTTCGTAATCGCTTCACATGCACGACACCATTAAACTAAGATTCCCTCATGCATTCAGCCTCAACAGAATACACAAAAAACTTCCTGGAAATAAATCATGATGAATTCCCCTTCATATTTGTATTTCGAAATCCCCTTTCATATTTGTATTTCGAAAACCCCCTTTATATTTGTATTTCAAATTTAATAAGAAATGCGGTCGAAAATAGTTGCCCCATTAATATGTTAACGCGACACTTGTAAATGACTCTTGATCAGGGATCATATTTTAAAGGGTATGTTCACTTTGTGGACGTCTAGTTTCTTTGAAAATAAGTGTTGTCAAAAAAAAAGGAGAGTGCTACAGGACGTGGACGTATCAGCTCATGATGTAAATTCCACTACTTGTGGCTGACTCTTCATACTGCTATCCTGTCGGTCATATAATCACAGGTGCCCTCCCTATTGTGGACAATAACAACCTTCGTCAGTTATTCAAATAGGGACCAATTAGGATCACAACTTTAAAATCATTATGGATGCTATCGAAGCATATGCCAATCAATGGGCCAAAAGAGAAGGGAAACCTTTTGAATGTCTTTCAGAGTGGGTTTAGTCAGTGCGTGATGTTGTCATTGGTAGATTGCATAAACTTAGAAAGAGGAAACAGAACTGGAATAAACAAATTGTGTCCCATCCAGCTGTCACCAAACAATGCCAGTGTATCAACTGAGGAAGAAATCTGCAAACAGCATGCATTATCAGTACTATCAACCTTTGGGTTGACTCGAAAACCTGAAAACATGACTAGTCCATTCCTCTTTTGTACTGGATTCCAAACCTCCATAAAAATCCGTGCAAAGAGAGAAACATTGCAGCAAATGTACCACCGAATCCTTGTCTTAACGATTAACTATAACCCTTAATACAATTAAGGAAGGACTTGAAGAAAGTATTTGAGACAAGTGGAATTAATACCATGAGGATTCTCAAAACTCAAAGGATTTGCTTGACTTTTTACAATCTCAGAAAAGAATCAAGTTCAATTCTGTCAAAACAGTTTTCGACTTTGTATACCACTATACCACATGACAAACTTGAGGGAAATCTTCATTTCTTGATCCATGGGGATTTTGTTACAAAACGTGGTGATCACAGATACGGTGACATCTTCAGGTTAATTTGTCAAAAATGAAAGCAAATGCCATTTGAAGTTTACTGAGAAAACAGTGTGGATGCTGGACTTCCTCGTTGATAACACCTGTGTAAAATTTGGGGTAAGATATTTATGTAAGAAGTTATCGTCCGCATGAGCACCATTTGTGGTCCCAGCACATCTGTTTCTTTATGCATATGAATCGGAATTTCTGCTGGGATTGGCAAAGTCAAAACAAGGTAGTCTGGCCAAGAAGTTTAATTTTGTTAATTTAAATAAAAGTGACACAACCGTTTCCTTGGTAATGTAAAGCTTAAGCATCATCCAAAATTTATTCCTTGTGGTGAGATGTACACAGACAGACATGTGTCTCAATATGTATGTTCAATACGTTAAAAAAACTATTACATTAATATTTACAATGTCAATGACATTAGTTCATACAAAATAAAGATTCCATTCCAGATATATGAAACTACGAGAGCCTATGTTCATAAAATGGTACACAAGTAATTTCGTATACACAAAACAAGACAACTGGTATATGATAGAGTGAACTATGCTATGAGTAAGACAACTAACATAATATCTGTAAAATATTAATCACAATAGGATATGAAAAGCCTGAAATAGGCTATTGGTATAGAATTTACCTGCCTCTTCTTAAGATGTTCAAACAGGCCTTGGCAGACAGAAGCGAGAAACGATCATATTTGATAAGTACTTAAGAATTGACCTTCACTTTGTGTGAGTTCATTGGAGTATGAACCTTCATAGAGTGAGGGCCAAACTGTATGTTCATACAACGTATGCAGTCACGCTCTCTGACATTTCTCAATGTACACTGAAACGCTGAATCCAAAAGTAAAGGTTCTAAATGATCAGAAAGAAGACTTATGTATGTTAGGGAATTCCCAGGAGTTTTCCCAGGAATGTGAAAGTAGTCAGTCAGTGTTTACTTCATTTCAAGAACATGATCTTGTGAAAAACGTATGAACGTCAAATTGTGTCGTTCATACATTTATGAACGTCAATTTCGCGGTCATGTGACCGACCTCTCGTCCAATGGAAAAGCCGTATATCGTGTAAACTTCAAATTAAAAAATTATTGAACATTTATCTTAATCTGACGGGAGATTAAAATCGGTACAAGTTAGACTGGATTCTTGTAAAACTTCACATCGTACATCGTCATAAAAGGGCAGGATAAAATGACTGGTGCGTTCTGTATATCCAATCCAATAAGTACAACGCCACAGGTAAACTTTGCATAGGAACTACGGTACTGATCCGGGAGATGCGTCTGTACACAATGTCCTTTACAATCTACACTCTTGAAAAGGCAGCATGTTTTCAGTTTACCGGTGTTGTTGTTGATATGTTTGGACCAGTTTGCTTTATACTGGTCGACCATGTGACTGGCGACGATAGTTGCGCTACAAAAATGTTCATCCCCACGGTCTCTAAACAGTTTATGTACTCTGTTTCCACATCGAATTGATGAACATTTATCCGACCACAAATCATCTTATTAATCCTCGAAATGCTCATTGTAACACAATAAATTTATTTCATTGTTTCAGTAGCGCTTCTCTCTGTATTATGGATACTGGTCCAAGATCCCCGAGAACTGCGCCTGTAGGAGGTAAAAGCGTCTTGCGCGGTATTGAGCCGTGTTAATGCAGGAGTAGTCATTGTCAAGAAATTTTCATTATAAAGCAGCAGTGATGAAGAACGGTTACCAGTGAAAGCGAATAGCATATAAAATATCTCAAAGAAACTGATCTGTAACATAAATTATCAATATGTGATGAAATGTGTGTGTAGTGTTTTTTATATAATCATTATATATAAGTCTAGATGCCTTTTACTTCTATCGATCTAGTTTGTTTAAAAATTCACTGTTTTACAGTTTTTTATGTATGGCTGAATTATTGCCAATACGTGTCACTCCGAGCGTGAAAGCTGAACAATTTCTCTATGTATGTGTGTTGCCACCCGTGAAGATCCGGGTTCGAATAGGTCTTCAGCAACTCATGTTTGTTGTAAGAGGATCGGGATCGGGCGGTCAGGCTCGCTGACTTGGTCGATGCATGTCATTGTATCACAATCGCGTTTAATATATACTCATACAATCACTGGATTGGCTGGTCCAGACTCGATTATTTACAGAGCGCCGTCATATACTTGAAGCTGGAGTATTATTGTGCGGCGTTAAACATCAAACAAAGCGTTAAGTTGTGTCGTGTTGTGTCGTGTCGTGTTTCTGACTTAACAACATACGTGACACTTTTGGTTACTTTTATTGATTGTTGCGTCAAATGTTGTGTCGTGTCGTGTCGTGGTGTAGCGTGTTTCTGGCTCAAAACAAATGGGACACTTTTGGGTTTACTGTGGTTTTATTCTACACATGTCTGTTCTGGCGTGGCGTGGCCTGGCCTGGCCTGGCGTGGCGTGGCGTGGCGTGGAAATGCAGTTTCCCGCCTAATCAAAACAAGTATATATTCTTCTGCGTTACCTTTATAATTCTTCCACATCCTGATTCATACAACATACAACAGAGACACAACGCACTGCGCACCGTAAGGCACTTTAATATGCATGCTGCATAGGCAATACATGGTTATACTGTAAGTGATACACAGGCAATACTTTCGCCATGATATCTTGCATAAATCTGCATGTCAGGATATTTTGCATAAAACTAACTTTGATGCAAGTGTACTGACCGTCGATGAACAAAATATAACACTAACTAAAACAAGAAGGTTAAAAATACAAAGATACTCAAAACATTAGAATCGTGTACTTATGCTAACAAAGGTTACCATTATCAGCAGGTAATATTGCCATAGGGCAAGGTTAAATGTGGCATTATTGTGAGAAATTCTCTCTGATCATTGAAAGTTGACGTACATGCTGGTTAGTGATTTTGTGCCAATTGTTCCATTGTTAGTGAAGACGTCTATGGCAACACAGGGTTGAAAAGAATGGCGTCATCCATTGTTCTTGACGTCATTTTCAATCAATATGGAGGCCTACGTTTCTAGATTTTCTCAGAAAATACACATGGATAATATAGAGAATAATCTAGGAGCTACAGAGAATGACGGATGATCTGTCCCGGGTGATTCATGTTTGTAGTTCCGTGCCTTGGTTGCTCTCTGATTCTAGACACTAAGAACAGCAAGGCGTTGAGTTGCGTTGTGTTGTAAGATAACGAACAGGTAGGGATATGTGTGCGTGCGTGTGTATGTACGTGTGTGCTTGTGTATCTGCGTCTGCGTGTGTCTACCAGATATTCATAATTAAAGGGGGACTAGGCTCCGGCAATTTGGCAATCAGGGGAAGTTTGAGTCAATCGTTCAAACACACATACGTTGTCTCCTAACTCAATGTGTCTCAAGTGTTTCACACAGGGCATTACTTCGAGACCAAGCTATGGATATTGGAGAAGCGATGGAACATTTGACGCATGTTTAGCAAACATGTCCGATGTGTCTAAATAATTCAATTGCAGCAATCTATTCTGAGTGAGGAAGCTGTGTAGTACGCCGCTTTTACATATGCCATCCATATCCACTATTTAAGTACGTATCTACCTGTTCTGCTTCAAGTGAAATGGTTGTTGTCACATGATAATAAAAAAAGATTCAAACACCAATGCTAGTAAGTACGTAACTAATGTTTAGCTTTGAAAGGATGAAATGATAAAGAATTATCAAAGAAACAACCAACATGCAGAATGAACACTAAACAAACCTTTTCATTGAAAATCCACATTCCGACTTTGTCGCCATAACATGAACAAATCTAATTTACATCGATATCACAGATTATGCGATGACATGATTACACAATTAAACTAAGTGAGTGAGTTGGATTTAACCCCGCTTTTAACTGTATTGGAGTTGTATAGCGGGGTGTCAGCCTGATGTGGGGGGAAACCTCCCAGTAACATAAGGCACAAACGTTTACACATTTGGTGAAACCAACGACCACAGGTATGGCGCTGACAAACCATATTCAGGGTGAATCTGGGAATCGAACCCAGTCACAGGGTTCCAGCACGCCAAAGGGACGCACACAGTTAATTGTGGCGCCTCAGACGACATGGCCACCCGTATACCCTACAATGAAACTAATGATAAGTGCTGATATTGGAATTGCTTAAATAAGTTTGGCTCAATGCGAATTGTTTTGTGACAATTTGGGGTTTGGCACTTTTCATATCACTTTTCATCAGACACACTACATACCTTTCTGCACATACATATTGTCATCAGTAAAGTACGGTAGGTCAGTAAAATAATATGTTACCATATTTGTGCTTTAATAACGCAAAATTACACTGTCACATTTCATGTAAAAGAAACTGTTGTTTGATTCAGTTCTGAAACGATCAAAAAGTGAAATTATTATTTGCAATGATGTCATTACATAAAAGGGAAAAGTGTGCAACGATTCAGGATATGGAGGAACTTTCAACAGTATAATCCTACATAACGTATCTAATTACATGGTATTCCTCGTCTGAACGTTATGCCTGTATTCAATTTAAAACATCACATGAAAAACGAAAATGAAAATGCAGCATAGCATTCTTGAATAGAGATTTCGTGTCACGCTTTCTCACAGTGGTAAAATATGCCCTTTATAGGGCTATAAGTGCATACATGCTTGTTTCTTCATGTGAACCATAAATACGGGTTCAGATTTGTGTAAATTACATAAAAAGACCAGCTAGATAGAAATGTAGCTGTAGCATGGTACATATAGTATATAGAAAGGCACAAACTGGAAATATACGAGCCTCCACCTTTCATCGTTTCTTATATCCTGATGTTGTCTGGTCATGTCCATCTTTACATGTTCTTTTTTAAAAAAACTTCACGTTAATCGAGCGATGGTTCAAATCTAAAACGACATGATTGATCCATGTGTTACTGACATCTCGTACATTAGGAACGGAGACCCACATGACATATTCGTTTATGTTGACATCAGTGATGCCACGCTCACAAATCGTACTGTAACCATTTGAAAATATCATATCTCCCAGCTTAAGTGTGATGTAGTGCTCACAATGCCACCTTGGAATTGAAAGGATTGTCAATGTTTTTAGGTGTCGCCAACTGATATTTGTAATAACATGTCCACAGCTTCAAATTATTTCCCACTTGAAATGACAATCGTTAAAGTGGTGAAATAATAATCAAATTTCGTGGATCACTTTTTTTAACCTCCACGTTTTGCCGTCACGCATTTCATAAAGATATGCTCGTCTTGGTCGAAAACCGTTTCCGACTGGCATGTCTATTCATAGCCATGTACAGGACCACCATCATCACAATCAGTACTGTCAACACTATAGAGAAGAGACTTATGTAAATTGAGATCCTGGCTCTCTTAGCACCTTTCTTCTTCTGGCCATCTCTGTAAGCCTTGGCAGACATCAATGCGTAGTAAATAGCTAAGGCACCCAATGGGAAGTTAAAGCATAGGGTAACGAGAAAGGCAACGGCGATGTTTGTATTGGGAATATCTGGAATCTGAGGTTCAGAAGACTTGGAGGCTTCAGAACCTTTTTCATTTCGGTCTATATCTTGTTCGTTAGGAACCAAGGGTTGTACAATATCCCTGTTGGGTGGAATAGAGGGTTTCTCCGAGGGGTACTTCCCATGGGGCTGTACTAGGAATGGCTCCTGATCAGCGTATTCTCGTGGAGGAGCAGTAGCGGGAGATGAAGGTCCTGATGCTCCATCTGGTTCTTTGAGTTCTCTTCTGTTCAAGGCAATAGTCCCAGAAGGAGATTTGTCAATTACTGCCTCATATTCTATCGGTAGACCAGGTGGCTTTTCTCCTGCCAATTTGTCCTTATCTTTAGCGTTTTCCTCCGTCTCGTCAGCTTTATCATCCTCAGGCTTTGGGGCAGCTGTAACACCTGTTACCTTTTGGCCAGACGAAGCATCATCAACTTGCACTTGACCTGTGGGTTCCTTGGGAAACTGATGCGATTCATCAGTGTAATTGGCTGCATATTCAGCCATGCCGTCTGTACTTCCATCCAGGATGTTCCTAATATCCGATTCTGAATATTCGCCTAATGGGGTTTCAAAATCATCAGAACTACCCACGTTTATATGTATGCCAGCATCGTTTGACTCGCTCGTAGATTCAGGACCTTGTTCCATGATTTGTCTTTGCTGTGGTGACTCTTTGGTTGTTTCGTTTATGTCCTTGCCAAGATCTGGCGAGTTCTTCAGACCTAAGCTCTCTGCAACGTGTGACCGGAATCCTTCTTCTTCCTCTTCCCGGGAGGAACGGCTCTTCGGCGAACTGTCCGTGCTTGAATTACCAAATGTAACTTTGGTTCCTTTCGCTTTCGGTGAACGTTTTACCTGAGGGACATCAGTACCTTCTACGGGCAAAGCGGTGTCTTCACCTTCATTTAAATTATAGTCCATAACCTGAATGGTTTTGATCAACGGATGTTCTTATCTTCGGAGAATCATCTTCGGCAACTGCAAAGAAATAGAAATAAACATCAGGAAATCTGCTCATTGAATGTGTTTATGATACGTGACAACTGCTTGTACATAACGCAATATTGGAAACAACCACAACGAGCTAGAAAGGTGTCCCTGTTTATTCAATAGAGGTTATAACCTAAACCCGCCGTGATATTGCTTGAATATTGCTAAAAGCGGCGTAAAACCATACTCAC
Source organism: Haliotis rufescens (assembly GCF_023055435.1). Lineage (NCBI taxonomy): Eukaryota > Metazoa > Mollusca > Gastropoda > Lepetellida > Haliotidae > Haliotis > Haliotis rufescens. The sequence goes on from NW_025964112.1 coordinate 4,519,481, forward strand.
TCACTCACTCACTATAACTTGTAACACTGGAACGCATTGAAGAAAATATAACAAACCTCAAATACCGAGAGCAGTGATTCTATCTCATGCGTCACCGCGATTGTGTCTGCAACTTGAAACGAACTATAGCCAAAACTGACGTAACGGACGGGGAATTCAGTCAGTCAGAGGATGGGAGCTGTTGTTTCCTCAATACTAACAGAAATACGTGGAGTGGTAGGAACATATTGACTGCTGCTGTGGAGGGTTGGAATGTGCGCGGTGGGTGATGATGGGGCCATTAAGATTGAGTGATAGACTACGTCGACAATAAAGGCGTGTTCAGGAGTGTGCCTCACGTTGGACACATTACAGGGCAATGCAGGGTCGACATTAAAACTCTAAAGTAAACGGTATTAAGATAACTGAAAAAAATCACCTGGGGTTGATATCGCTTTTATCGCGATAAGGGACACAAGAATGGTCTGTACATTTGGACGCCGTGTTGGAAATCGCAACGGGTATCCGGCGTGACGAGCCAATATTTTAACCACTATCCACCCGCCTTTGACGTTAACAGTTATAGTAGTTTGGTCTTTTGTGTTTATTCATTTTCAATTTCTCATAAATAGTTTCTACGATCTTCCTCTTCTTATGTAATCAGCCGAGACCTTATATGTTAATCATGAGTATGTACTGGTCCTCAAACACCAGGTGTTTGTTAAGAATATCATTGCACATGATGATGAATAATTCATATTCATATCACAGACATTATTTGTTTAGGGACTGACAATTCAGTTGGGGTGGGGTTGGGGGTGTTGGTGGGGGTGTTGGTGTTGGGGCTTTGGGTTTGGGCCTGGTCAGCGCTTTCAAGACGATTTTCTTTCTTCTTTCATAACTCAATGTTCAGAACATTCAACCCGTTAAGCAATCGATTCATATCTCTGGGTAAAAACTAGGGACATTTTATTTTTTCCAGGGTTTATTTGAACAGAGTTTAAGGACACCCAATCCACCCAACCCATCACACCAAATGATCGACCCTTTAGCATTGCTTGTTGAAGAGTGGGATAGGCATCGATGGACGAACAACGAAGTACCAGCATGTTCCCCTACGTCGTGAGATAACGTATTTGTTTTATATCAAGCAATACCACAAACTGATATCTCGTCTCGAGAAACACCAGATGCATCCACAAAGTGCATAAATAATTCAGCCACACGTCAAGATTTGAATCTGTGACGTCAGACACATCCAACCACCCACTGGTACAAACAAACATAAAGATAATGGACTCGTTAAAATTATTTACAAATAAGATTAAACACAAGAGCAGGTTTGAGGAAGATATGCTGGAGATTACGTGTTTGATTTAAAGACCCAGGTTAACACATCGGGCAAACATCGCCATACCCGGAGGTTCGAGACTGCGAATCCCCTCCACTCGAAATAATATGACTGCCAGTTTCTCTTTCAACCCTAAACCTTGAATTTATGCTTGATGACACATTCGTGTCATTCCAATTAACCGCCGTCATAGAGCTGGAATATTGCTGAGTGCGGCGATAAACAACAAACAAACAAACATTCCAAGTAACGTGCAACGTTTTGTCACGCCACAATTACCATCTCAATTGTATGTGATTTAAATATACCATATACACGTGTATAGCACTATATGTATAACACCCTATGTATACGTATAGTGTAATATAAACATCTGTGAACACATAATGTATATAACCATATGTATTCACATAATACATCACCTTATGGAGAATACATAAATAAAATTATATCACCAAATGTGTGCACATATAATTGTGTACCCCTATATGCATTCACATAATACTTCACCATATGTATACGAAAAATGTATTTCACCTCCCGTATGAGTAAACTGACTGCGCATAATGTGATTCGTCGTCGGAACAAGCATTACCTGTGCCTCATCTCTATATATAGGTATTGTGTATATCACAATCTTGTGAATGCGCATAACGTGTATCACCATCTGTCGTTGAAAGTATCGTGATATGGTTGAACTGTTGCTGGACCTATCGTGATATGGTTGAACTGTTGCTGGACCTATCGTGATATGGTTGAACTGTTGCTGGAAGTATCGTGATATGAATGAACTGTTGCTGGAAGTATCGTGATATGAATTAACTGTTGCTGAACCTATCGTGATATGACTGAACTGTTGCTGGACGTATCGTGATATGGTTGAACTGTTGCTGCACCTATCGTGATATGGTTGAACTGTTGCTGGACCTATCGTGATATGGTTGAACTGTTGCTGGACCTATCGTGATATGGTTGAACTGTTGCTGGACCTATCGTGATATGGCTGAGCTGTTGCTGAAAGCGGAGTTAAAACGAACTTCCTCATAACCATTTGCATGTGCTTCATATAGAGATTATCATCCTCTGACTTCCATACATTAGGCATAACCATATAAAACTGCAAATCAATACTGATCAAATATACTACTCAAAAGAAGTTAAGGACTATCCGGTGATTTCATGACAAATTAAATATAGTTGCATGAAAGAATCGGATGGCCCTTTACTTCTTTTGAGTAGTATAAATGAAAAACGTCAATGCTTGGTGAGTATTTGCTCTCAGCCGAAGTCCCCAAATGTATTCCCATATTCTCATGGAAAGAAATAACTGCTTCATATAAAGTTCAATAAAAACAAAGATGTTCTGAAAAGAAATAATGCATCTTTTTATCCATATTCATGAAGTCATCTCATGTCCCACACGATGCAGACTTTTTGAAGCAGAATAACATTGCTGTATTGCCACGCCTGTCTGGGATGAGATGGGTCGACGAATACGACAGGATCAGAATCAGCCGGTATCGCCAATTTATTTGAGCCAATTTTTGGCTGACAATGAACAACAACCCCTACATCGTCTTCAATCATCAGGGCCTACATGCACAAAGCGATCTTAGCGTTAAGATGATCGTAACTCCAATACTTTAACATAGGCTCACAATAGTCGTAGCGCTCAGATCGCCCGATTCAAGTGGGCCCTTATGTCTTTAATGCGCCGCTGCTGCCTCACCTGTATCCACGCTAGTGGTGGTCACCCCAAATATTGACACTGCACTGCCCCTTTTTAAGGACGTGTCGCTCTGCCTCCTGTTACCAGGTATAATGTTTATCAATAATTGTTTTATGATCAAACATTGATGAGTCTTATGACCATATATTATGTTCTTATTTTCAGTAGCACAGCATTTACTCCATTTTATATGAAGCACAGTTATTTATTTCATTAATACATGTAAATATAAAAAAATCCGATAAAAATGTCAACGTGTCTCTGTTATGTGAACAGTTAGCTGTGTACACGCTCTGGCAACCGGGCTAGGCACCCAAGCGAAAATTTACCAGACAACCCACCGGCGCTTATAAATGAAGCGACGCGGATGATATCGCGCCGAGAATGTAATGATAATGCCATCCCGTCTTTAGACGGATAAAAATCGTGTGGTTCGTATCCCTCCATGGAAAGGAAGACAGTTGTGTAACACTGGCGTTCCTGTTACGCACATGCGGCTGTATACAGCTTGCACATTGCGGAAGTCAAACCACGTGGATCTCGGGGCATACAAATAGCAGCACGAGGGATGATCCAAGAACAGGGAACACCAAATAATCTCATCGACCTTCTTAAGTTACAAGGTGGTTTTGACAAATCATCAAATCATTTCACGAAAACCTTTCTTTATCACATCTTTATCACATCTTTTGATGATTTCAAACACTCAAGAACAGGGAACACCAAATAATCTCATCGACCTTCTTAAGTTACAAGGTGGTTTTGACAAATCATCAAATCATTTCACGAAAACCTTTCTTTATCACATCTTTATCACATATTTTGATGATTTCAAACACTCAATACATTTATTTGTTCCTTCATTGAGTGGAATTCAGAAGCTATATTTAAGTCGGTTATTAATGTTACTTCAATGTTAAGCATGTGATGATCATGCCTATATTATTCTCAATAGTTGGAAGCATGTACACTATACTACTCTGACATTACTCTGCAGTGTATACGAAATCCATATATTCCATGTAACACGAGCTGTTAAAAACAGTTTTACAAAAAATGCCAACATTCTGTTTAGACTTACCTAGTACATGTACATTAGGCCATTGTGTATACAATCATTAGAACCAATATACATGCATTAACCTCTGTGAGTACATGCATAGGTATGTGTGTTTTGTGCAGCATCAGCAATTTTCATTGTTACTTGCACACACGCAGGCACAGAAACACCTGCATATAGATAAACAGAGCTGGGAAAACCATCACATTCTATGTGTTTTAGCAATGATCAGCAGTTTCTTGCTTTCTCATATACGCATAAAATATTGCTCTAGTGTTTCAATAAGAGCAAACAAAAATGTTAATTTATGGTAGAGAGACGTATAAAATTAGTAAATAAATAATGCCATTTGAGAAGTACCAACCAGAATCAAAGAAACACTGCAACGTATAAAACTTATCATATATACATCCACGCCCAGACTAGTCATACGCACTACAAGATGAAACAGTAATCATGTATACATCCACACCCAGACTAACCATAGGCGCTACTCATTATATATACATCCACGCCCAGACTAGTCATACGCACTACAAGATGGAACACTAATCATGTATACATCCACGCCCAGACTAGTCATACGCACTACAAGATGGAACACTAATCATGTATACATCCACCCCCAGACTAACCATAGGCGCTAATCATTATATATACATCCACGCCCAGACTAGTCATACGCTCTACAAGATGGAACACTAATCATGTATACATCCACACCCAGATTAAATCATACGTTCTGGAAGGTGTAACACTAGTCATATATACATCCACGCCCAGACTAATAATAAGCATTGGACTTTATTACACTAGTCATATATATATATATATATATATATATATATATATATATATATATATATATATATATATATATATATATGCATGCCAAGACTCGTATGTTTAACAAGGTGTAACACTAATCATATATACATCCACGCCCAGTCTAATCATTCGTACTTCAAGGTCAAAGCCTAACCATGTGCACTGCAACGCCAAGGCTAATTGAACCATTGAAATAATAGCAACAACAACGACTGTTGTTATCGTTTCAGAGTTATTGTTTTAGTAGTTGTGTTGATAATAGTTCTTTTTAGAGATAGTTCTTCTGGTATACATACTTCTCTTATATTGGCACTCTCCACATATACTATGCTCCCCCATGCTCTGGAGTTAACGAGCTAATCCAAATAGTAGGGCAAGTCTGGAACCACTGGCTAACATTCACTGCGAGAGAAGGAACCGATTTGCTCAGTTGGTTATTTTTGACGCGTGCTTTATCAAAGGTGACAGGTACGGCGCAGTTGAACATGGATGCGGTTTACTATCAGACAAGCACGACTGGAGTACAAAAAGTAGTGTTTACCAATGCGTTAAACCAGATAACCACAAGCAAGATGTGGGCATGCGATTAGCTCGCTATTAATCAAGTAACAAGATCCAGACGTCCAGTCATCAACATGGGTAATGTCGCTACCAGCTGCCTGTAACACACATGATAACCTCCCCCTGTGAAACACGTGGCACTAGCTACAGGCAGTGGAACTGATAATTGCCCAAGAACGATGTATAGTTTCATCATGCCTTTGTATCCTCTGTGACGTCACAGCGTCCCTTCATGATCAACTATGTGAGTGAGTGTGGTTTTACGCCGCTTTTAGCAATATTCCAGCAATATCACGGCGGGGGACACCAGAAATGGGCTTCACACATTGTACCCATGTCGGGAATCGAACCCGGGTCTTCGGCGTGACAAGCGAAAGCCTTAACCACTAGGCTACCCGACCGCCCCGATCAACTATGTGAAACGTATTGGTTTTAATTAATACAAAATGTTAACGTGTGGAAGTAATAATAGTGATTGTGACCAAGAGCCAGTTTAGAGTGTTTGTTTGTTTGTTTGCTTGTTTAATCCGCACAACATATTCCCGCTATATGGCGGCAGGGGACTTTTTCTCAACCGGAATCCCAACGGCGAAGTTTATAGAGAGTGACTGTTACTGAACATCGTCAAGATATTTGTATATTCCTAGCCTGTTCATGGATTTTGCAGCTGTAGTTATATAACAGGGGAGTAAAATATATCCACCATGTCTATACTGTATCCTTTATCTCGATTTCCCATCTAGACGGAATGTTCGCGCTTGGGAATGTCAAATTCCTTTGTACTTGTATAGCTGGGTTGATCTAAGGCCGTATGTAAAAATAGTTTCACCGGCCAGCCATGCAAATCAGACGGACCCTACATATCTTATTGTTTATTGCATTCCAAATGTTGATACATAAATAAATAAATAAATAAATAAGTTTATATCCCGTAGATGCACACTTTGGTGAAATTATTCACGACGAAAAGTAATGGCATTCATCGCTAATTTTCTAATATACACAACAGAAACCAACTCTCTCATTCTTTTTGTCATTGTCTTTATTTAAGACAATTGTGGTCTACTTGAATTGGTTATGAAATCTATAAAAAAATTAAAACTCAAAATTCGAAGCGCTAAACCCATTTACAAAATCAAGAATACCTGTTTTAACCGGCCTCATGTCAAAATACACGGAGTTTGTCGATTCAAATATATATTACTATACTTACTAAACGTTAAGCTAGCTTAAAGAGCTAATTGGATCATTAATCATTGGAATAGCTAATAGATAGAATTAGCCGGGGAATTACATAGCAAGGTCGTAGTGACTTAATTAACCTCTACCAATGAAAACGTTTTAGCTATGAATTATATCATAATAAATATGAGTTTTCCAGGACCTGTAGCCTTGATATTCTCACGCAATTTCCTCGGCAGATCAGGCAGTTAGTCTACCACGAGGCTAGAATTTCTTTGGAATCCTAGAAAAACCGAAGCCAGGATCATGCCTGCTAATGGAACCCACAGTGCCTTCATCGGGGGAGGAGACGTTAAAATGTTTTGACTGTTTTGACTGTTGTTTAGTTTCTGGGTGATAGTGGTCAAACCAAGATCAACCTGAGATTACACAACGCTCAACAGGGTCAGCCCGGTCGGCTTCAAAACAACCTCAGTTCTCCAAAGAACCTGGAGCGGGTCTGATCTGCACCTTTGAACCCAGCGTGTTGAAACCTTTTGGAGCAAAGAATTTATCCTAAGTAAGACGTCCCTATGCGACTCCTGCTCAAAAACTATTTGTTCAGGGTTATTACATTCAAGGTCTCAGCAGTGCTTTCACAAGGCTGTATGGTAGACATGGGGTGATATTTCCAAAGTTGACGCAACCGTGACAAAAATGGTGTCCGATGCAATTCCCGATTTGACGTACATGTTCCCGTTACCGAACACATGGCATTATCACTATTTGATAGCTATTCATGAACACATGTTCATGATAAAGTGGAATTCGTACAATCAATTTCTTACGATTGTGGATTTTTTAAATAGCTTTTATTGACAGTAATCGTCCGGAAGGCGGGTTTCTGCAATAACGGGGTTTTCCAGACTAGTGGGTATCCGCAATAGCGTGGTTTCCAGACAATGATTCTACCGCAATAGCGTGGTTTCCAGACTATGGTTCTTCCGCAATAGCGTGGTTTCCAGACTATGGTTCTTCCGCAATAGCGTGGTTTCCAGACTATGGTTCTACCGCAATTGCGTGGTTTCCAGACTATGGTTCTTCCACAATAGCGTGGTTTCCAGACTATGGTTCTTCCGCAATAGCGTGGTTTCTAGGCTATGATTCTACCGCAATAGCGTGGTTTCCAGACTATGGTTCTTCCGCAATAGCGTGGTTTCCAGATTATGATTCCACCGCAATAGCGTGGTTTCCAGACTATGGTTCTACCGCAATAGCGTGGTTTCCAGACTATGATTCTACCACAATAGCTGGTTTCACAGCTCAAACGACCATATGATTTCCATTAAAAACTGTTCAGAACATTTCACAAGCTGACAAATGACGTCATGATGATCGATAAGACATGGTAGGAGCATTTCAACAGTGATTGTCCGGAATGCGAGATTGTCGCGTCTAACTTTTTACTGTTTTCACAAAACGCAAATGTCACAATGATTCACTATAAAATGGGTTCAGACCACGTTTTATAAGCCGCAAATATCCTGTTTTAATTAAAAAATAAAACGTTGAAGGAGAATTTAATTTTAGTTGGTACCATTCATACTAAGTGTTAGTATTAGCTACATTTTGTAATATAAAAATACGAGTGAAGCAAAGCTATGATACAAAATGATGTAAATATATGTACAATACAGGTACGAAAGATGTTAAGGAATACCCGATTCCTTCATGTTACTATAGCTAATCTGTCATGGCATTATATAATGTTTTTCACTGTTGTAGTTTCACACGTATATCCCATTATGTCGGTTTCCACGGCAACAACGGTTTACTGTTACACAGTCACCAGTGCGAGTAAATGAAACAATACTGAAACAAAAACACATCTATTCACGTCGTGTAACCAGTCTCGGAACATTCCATATAAACACAAACAGAGTTTTCACAATTTCTTCACCAGCTCAACAAAGACGAAAACCTTATTTAAACAACAACTAAACACTTACCCATACCTACACACTTGTGAAAAAGATGACACGGCAACAGACACAACAGGAAATAGAAACGTTCCCACTCAAAGACCCCCGCTTTGTTGATGCAGCCGAGGAACGACAAGCTTCAAATACGTCCCTGACAAGCATGATGACTTTAAGTAGTGTTTGTCTATGAAGACGCGAAAGCACACAAGCATACACGTGTGGAGAGACTCACGTGGCTTACATTATTGTAGCGTGTACTCACATACCCCCGGGAACATCTGTCTGTTACAGGGAGAGACAGTGTAGGTGGGGAGGAGAGTATCTGTATGTAGCTAGACCAACATTGCAACAGGTCAGATGAGTTTGTCTGTGCTTAAATCAATTTGAAACCAAGATTGACCAATCAGAATCAAGTAATTTCCAAATTCATGGTAGAATAATAAATTAACGTTTCTCAGAATAATCATTTTGAAGGTAACGTAAACAAGTGTCATTCGTTAAGTATCAACATGAACAGAACTCATTATTTGAATACACAATCTTAAGATCTAAATTGGTTTAATGCATGTGTTCGCCGCACTTCACCACAGCACGACCGAATGGTTCAAGAATTACCGCTGTCAAAGTCAGCGTGTCATATTCATAAAAAAAACTATACACAGGTGCATTAGAGTGAGTGAGTGAGTGAGTGAGTGAGTGAGTGAGTGAGTGAGTGAGTGAGTGAGTGAGTGAGTGAGTATGGTTTTACGCCGCTTTAGCAATATTCCAGCAATATCACGGCGAGGGACACCAGAAATGGGCTTCACACATTGTACCTATGTCGGGGATTGAACCCGGTTCTTCGGCGTGACGAGCGTAACGCTTTAACCACTAGGCTACCCGACCGCCCCAGGTGCATTAGAAAAAAATATATACACGATGAAAACTGAATACACAGTTGGACAAGAAGTAATAATATCTCCTTAAGGGGATGTAAAGACTTTAACTTTGATGATGTCGCCAATGTTGTCCGCGGACAAACATTCTCGTGTTTCCTTGAAACCTCATTGAATAAGACTATTTAAACATGTTCCAGATATCGATGTTCTGTTGTTTGTAATATAAAACTAGTTTGAAACCCTATACACGCACATTGAGGTAAAGTGCGAAGGCATTTGTTTTTACCATGTAAAGGGTCGCCTTTATTAGTATCCTGATTACTGAAATTATGGTTTTTGCCGCTTTTATTTAATTAAACGGTATCTACCTGCCGTGAGGGTCACCTGTAATAAGATGATTATAAGACGAATCTTTATGTAGATAACTTCAGGTGGAAAGTGTAAACAGGCATGGGGATATAGTAACAACATTCAGTAAACATCTCAGCAGCTATCATTTGTTATTCAGTCTGTGGCGGTCGGGTAGCAGCCTAGTGGTTAAAGCGTTCGCTCGTCACGCCGAAGACCCGGGTTCGATTCCCGACATGGGTACAATGGTGTCCCCCTCCGTGATATTGCTGGAATATTGCTAAAAGCGGCGTAAAATCATACTTACTCACTCACTCACTATTCAGTCTGTTATATCATTTCATCTTTCAGGATGGAAATAAGTATTACATGTCAAGATACTGCCAATCAGAACATTAGCGCGAGCCGGAAAGTGCCGTGAAACTCTATGTCTCTTTTTCATAAATACAGTGTCAAAAGAAAACTTGAAGGTAATTGTACAAATAGGTCTTACTTCTTTACATCCTGTTTTGAAACCATGTCTATTAACATGTTGGCCTTTAAGCCCCAAATTGACACATCGCATTATATCACTTCCATCACTAATACAGTTCACCGAGTGAGAGAGATTTCACTAAGTGTAAGTGAAATATAGGAAAAAGGCAGTTTCAGCAATGCAATTTACAGACGTTAACAAACGTCTATCTGATGTACTACCGCATACATCTTACGGAGCGCAGGGTGATGAGAATGACTCCTGGAAATCAGTGAAAAATTAGCCGGTTTCGTGTCATTGGCTCACCATTTCTTTTTAAGAAATAAAGAATTGCGACACGCGCCAGACGAACTGTCAGATAATGTGATAAGACGGCATAACGTACGTACCCATGTTAGTTAGCGGAACCTTAACTTTCACGACTTTGACCCACAAAGGAAAGGCATGAAATTACTTGTCTGTCTCGTGGCATTCGTTAAAGGTTTACATGTTCACTAGACTTGCACAAATCTCTAAGACCATAATTATTAGTTTAAATCATAAGGTCTAGATTATGTAATTAATAAGAACACGTTGTCCCTATAAGAGACAGGACTCCTTAGTCTTGCCCCAAGTCTGTACTGAAAGAAAAGTCCATGGATGTGTAGTAACTCATACCTCGTATAGGGATAACTTGTTCTTATTTACATAATCTATACATTATGATCTAAACTAATAATTATTGCCTTAGCGACTTGTGCTAATGTACTGTCCACCTATCTAGACTTGCCTATTAGGAGGATAAATTACTACACAACCATGGACTTTTCTTACAATACAGCCTTGGAGCAAGGCTACATATACACTGGAAGGGCTCAAGACGTTCGACAGTTTTCGTACGCCATTGTCAGTTAGTTAAATAGTAATGAAACTTTAGTGTGTCATACTGTACGTTGTTCCTGGGGAGGCGGTTTAAGATCGCAATCAGACAAGCAGGAAACAAGACCACTCCGTGTTTCTCTCACGTTAAATGCTTACAAAGCACTGCGCCCTGCAAGTCTGCAGATGTGATTATGTTGATCATTACTGGCTAAATGCAACCTCTTTAAGTGCTGATATTCAGCCACCGAGTTGTCATCTAAACACGCAGGCTAATTAGACCATGAAACCAATACCTCAATACACCTTCAAGGGTTTGTCTACACAGCGTTCCTTGATTACCCGAGAATACGTATGGTGGCTTACGGTGAAGTGGTTACGCGTGAGTATCAGTCAGCTGATGAAATGAGGCTGTGAATAATTTCTTATGGAAGGTCAGATGAGATCATGGACGTTGTGCGACCCCTACCATTGAAGTGAGTGAGTGAGTGAGTTTGGTTTAACGCCGCTTTTAACAGTATTCCAGTTATATCACGGCGTGTCAGCTTAAAGTGGGAGGAAAGCCCGAAGGGATGCAGGTCTCAGATGTTTACCATTTCGGTGAAACCAACGAGCACGGGTATGGTGCTGACAAACCTAGAAACATAATCGGGGCGAACCGTGTATTGACGGGGTGATGTAGGAACAGGTCGTACACAAACCTGTGAGGTACTGACGATGTCACGGTGGATATATGTCCCCGTGTTTCCATGACGTATGCTGCCCTTCCAGTGATGCTGTGTCAACTATGGATGCAACAACAGACAATGGCGTCCATATAGAAATCACACAGAATGAAAGTGTTGATTATAAATGATTTGTACCAGGATCCGCTGCTTAGTGTTGGTTTGAATCCAGATTCGCCTTAATTATGATCGTTAGTTTGTCCGCACCATATCCCTTGTGATAGTGGTAAACGTCTGCATCACTCTGGGATGTCCGCCCACACTACGCTGACACGCCGTGATATATACATGTATAACTGAAATACTGTTCAAAGCGGCCTAAAACCAAACCACCCACACTTGCTTCACGCATTGGACGCATGCTAAAATATATACATAAGGTGTAATTAATCAGGAGCAAATCAATGACACTAAAATATTGTTATTATCATACCTTGTCAAACATGAGTGTAAACGTTTGGGTAAGTGCAGCGCTGGAAATCATGAAAAGGCAATATTCGCATGCACACGCACACGCACGCGAACACGTCGCTGGAAAAGTGCAGAAAATCTCGAACGCGACTTGAACCCCATTCACATTACCCATAAAACGTTTAAACGAGACTGGCAGATCAAAGAGTACCGATGCCTTACTAACGGTATTGAGCTACATCTTAATTGGGAAACAAGAGCCATGAAGCTAAATCGAAACGTTACATGGAGGATGTAAACGAAGCGTCGTCTTGAAATAGAATAAAAGTAAACAAAAATACATCAGTCAATGCCTCATTCCCAGAAAGACATTTCACCTAGAGACACTTGCAGTTGCATTCCTACATTGCAGTTGTCGCCATTACATTTTCTTTGGGCATGAATTCCTTACCCAAAACTTTGAAAAAAAAAAATATATGTTTGATGTATATTCCAGACTGGCCCGAAGCGTATGAAAAACATTCTTTCTGAGAAACGAGAACATCGGAAATAAACAGTACTAGGTCTGTGACATTAGGATAACACAGTGAGACGCCTTGTTTCGGTACGTTGCACTTCATGACGTAATCCCTAGACGCTCGACATGCTGAGAAGGGCGAAATAAAGTCATGGGTAATTAGAACGGCCATTGATGTGAGTGCCATCTCCCAGGAAGATTATTGGTTCGCGGTCCAATGTTGCCATGCTGGTTCCACAACTTTGCTTTGAATGGTAAGTCATCATCGACCGATGTTCACCTAGTCCGTAATTTCCGTAACCCTCCGCAAATAATATGTGCGTTCCTCCAAACTTTCAAGCGATACATCTTGTACTTGGTCAAGGGGCACAAGAGGCAAACATGCTGACAGTAGAGACCCGCAAGACGTAGACCTTGCACCTTCCACAGGAAGCATTGATTGAACTGGAAAAGACTCGGGCATCGCTGTCTGGAAAAATATATCTGCAATTGCTATGATTGTGGCAGATATGATTGTGGCAGCTAGGATTGTGGCAGATAGGATTGCGGCAGATAGGATTGTGGCAGATAGGATTGTGGCAGATAGGATTGCGGCAGATAGGATTGTGGCAGATAGGATTGTGGCAGATAGGATTGTGGCAGATAGGATTGCGGCAGATAGGATTGTGGCAGATAGGATTGTGGCAGATAGGATTGCGGCAGATAGGATTGTTGCAGCTAGGATTGTGGCAGATGGGATTGTGGCAGCTATGATTGTGGCAGATAGGATTGTTGCAGCTAGGCTTGTGGCAGCTAGGATTGTGGCAGCTATGATTGTGGCAGCTAGGATTGTGGCAGATAGGATTGTGGCAGATAGGATTGTGGCAGCTAGGATTGTGGCAGATAGGATTGTGGCAGATAGGATTGGACTTTAATTTTGGATTAGTCTTCTCCTCAAAACCTTCACTCAAGTCACGGAACAGTCTTCCATATGCGACTCTCTGTCTTTTAGGCATGAGCAAATGCTACAGGGAACATTGTACACATTGGCTCTAGCATATATACTGGTCTAAAATAATTTGTGTCAAAGGGTTTATTTTATTATCAGTTACCATTATAATACTAATTATGTGTATTATAAACTGCGGGCAGAATGAGCGGTTACCTTTATATTCCCCGTGTTAATTCTCTTCCTCTTTGGAGTGTCGATTGGTCATGTTTATTACCCAGCTGCGGTGTAGATGACAACATTAGGCTTCATGTGGTAGTTATACAACTTATTCTCAAATCGTTGTCATCATAATGGTATGCTGCGGGGTAATATAGACTTATATAGACCGGGTTGTTGTCAAATCTCTCTGAGTTATATAATTAGATTTGCCGAGCGTTATAACTGTACTAGTTATAGGCTGAATCAGGTAATCAGAAAAACACGCCGTCACTTTAAACGTTCCGATTACTCATTAAACAACTGTGACAACTTGTCTGTAGCTTTTCAATTTATTTACAGAGTAGATTTTACACTTATTATTGGTTTTTGTAAATTATATGACGCCATAATAATTACGCTGGAGTCATAACCAGCGCTTGGTTTCCATGTTGATGGATCTGTGTATTTGTATGTGTCCTCTAAACAACAGATTATTGACAAGGACCAAGTTCTCTTGCAACGTGGTATGTGATCATGGGATAGATTTATTATATCAGGAGATATACATGCATATACACCCACAATGACATATTTCGATGACTGGAGACGCCTTTTGTGCAGCGTGTGTATGTTGTTAGTTAGCGGGAGTGAAGTGAGGTGGGACTGAAGGCAGTTGGTATCACTCTGTGATGGAATGTGGTGACTCCCACTCCCGGGGTCCTACATGTACAAGCCCCAGTCAGCGACTGCCACTGCATGGCGATATTTGGCAACGATGTGTGTTGGAACGACATATGTAGAGATTGCTTAATGGCAAAAAAAACCTGACATAGTAAACTCTCTCGCGCTCAGACATGTAAATACACACACAAACACAACACACAAAATTCGAACGCAAACAAACACACAGACACCCTCTCTCTCAAATTTATACACACACTTACACCACATCGCATCTCACACACGCACGCACGCACGCACGCACGCACGCACTCATACACGCGGAGCTAAATTGTTATATCTTTCAATACGTAACGCCAGTATGTACTATCTTGATTTATGCCCATGTCCACTGCCGTCCACATTAACACCAATAGGTACCAGTCACCAACAGACTTGTATAATTATATCTCTATGGCTTCCTTCGTGCATACTTCTTTGTCGGATTCGATTGTCGTCTGTGTGTACTCGGGGATTTAGTCGACACTAATGTTATTAACATACCCCTGATGTATGTCGCATACCAGATTGCATCTCCACCTGTCTCCGCATGAATGGCTGGGATTGTCATAACAAAGCCTCACATCTTAGCTCCCGTCTAGCTGTTTATTCTATCTACCGATGAACTGGGTTCTTGTATGTCGAAAGGGAAGTAGAAATGTCGAAAACATACGTTCTTCTTTATAAACCATCAAATAACTTTTTGTTTATCTAATTGACAAAAGCCATTATACACACCATGGATAATATGAGTTTCACATACTGAAAGACTCAAAGACTTAAAAAGCAATGTAGGAAACTATGTGGCAGCAGAAGTTGGATGTTGGAATCCGAGTCCTATGTAAAGTTGACCTCGACCTTAGTTTTCACGAAGTAATTAACCGTTTCGCAACACCAGCTGGCATCACTGTCCTTGCATCTGACGTTCTGAATCAGTGATAGCGTTTGAGGAAGCTCACATAACTTGCTTCTAAATCTCTGTTAATCCACATGTCTTCTTGGTCCTTTATATTCAAAATCGGACTATTCTTCAAATGTCTTTTTCATAACCCTTATTTTAAATAGTTTCTGTGAATTTGACTTGAGTTTGACTTTGTTAACAATATTACACTATTTTGGTTTAGTAATAATGTGCTCGCGCACGACTAGACTGTGGATCGAAGGGTTAGGAAATATTTCCTCGTACGCCGATAATGTGGCACGTGCTCATGCTATCAACCACTGGTCCAAACTCGTACACTTAAGGGCTGATCTATCTGGAATATTGCTCGAGGCATCGTTAAACAACATTGACTCTCTGAAACAATTGTTTTTGGAAAACTATGTGAATACCCGTATAACAGGTTTGACAGAAGACGTAATTATGAAACACCTGTAAATCTGTGAATATTTTTCTAGTACCACACTATTTCATATGTACATTGTATATGGCTAGTGGCTTAGCGGAACTAAAATATTTGACTTCAAGAATGGACTTGACTCATTCTGTTGACTTATGTAATTCGAAATCCCGAAATCAGTACTGTTAGTGTATGTATTTTGCAAGTTTAGCATATCCAGTAAGTTACGTTCAACCTGTATACAATGTAGACGAAGGGATGCTAATGTGCATACAGGGATGATTATCCGAGGTACAGGACACGCTATGAATATATTCATGTTGGCAGACGCATTGAGGCAGGTGCTCGGGCAGCTGACGAACAACGATTAATATATTATTTATAGCCACCCACTTTCAAGCACTGGTTAATGCGGATAACGATCACAAAAAGCTGCATTTGGATTCGTGCAGTGCTTTTTCTGCATATGCGTACAGTACACAGATTTTCTTGCGTGAAGATTTACGTGCTCACCAAGTGATGATTGGACACTCAGCGTGACGTTGCCCTCCTAATGACGTTGTTGGCGTTATGCCGTTTCATGCTGTTTGCTGCGCCCGATGCAGACGTCCTCAGTACATCACTCCCCATAATTAACGCTAGCTGTCTCAATAGGTCACATCATAACCTCAAAAACGTCTGTTTGGGGAAGTTGGTGAATGTGTCTGTTTGTGCTCTGGTGCTTATAAATCCTGGCATTCGCTGTTGGTTTACTCCAGAGATGTACGATGGGCGAGTGTTTCTTTAGGTTAAGACAATATACACCAAGTCTCCTGAAGCCTTTAATACGTGCAGTTAAGAATAACGTTGCAATCTGGAAATCATCTACTAACCATAATGATATGATAACCATCGGTGGTGATTAGAATTGTTGTTTGCAGACAAACATAATTTCGGTAATTCGACTTTGTAGTTATTGAATTATAACGAGAAAATCCTATCCGTTATCAAAAGAAATTGTAAGGAAGGCGCCATGACGTTATGTAAGGAATATATTTCGAACTGTTTTCTGAAACCCCCAAAATCTGATTAAAATTGAAGTGATATACATTGTACTTGATTGATATGATTTATTTTAGATAACTTCCGGTGGGTTCATATCGTTCCTGAGTATTATCGCATGAAGCAAGATACACTGTATGGACCGGTCGGGTGGTTACAAAATGTGTTTACAAATCACGGCGTTATGTAACGCAAGTGTATCCTCCTCCCGACAATAACGGTATGATTAGCTCAAAAAGGACATAGTGCAAATTATCTTTCTCTTTCACACTGTTGTACATCTTATTTAGGAAAAAAGAACACCAAGACATTTTTCCAAATTTTACCCTCATTCTGCCTACAGTTTATAATACACATAGATGTAAGTAGTTATATTAGTGGATAAGTTTCACGTGACTGAATGCTAACTGAACACACGTCCTTCGATTCCCATTATAAACTAATCCCTTTAACAGAAATTATAAAATAAACGATACAAATGTTATACAAATGGACTTAAATGTATAAATACTTGTGATGTGATATATTTGATAATGATATGAATGCGATGCAAATGAAAAATGAGAATGAACATCTTCTTAAATTTTAATTTGTATCTGTTGTCGATGTATTAACAAATTAATTGTCGCATTTAATTGAGAGGTTGTAGGCAAAATGAGCGCAGGCAGGATTACCAGTAGGCAGAATGAGTGCCACTGCAGGCAGAATGAGCTGTAGGTAGAGTGAGTGTAGGCAGACTGAGTGCAGGCAGAATGAGCTGTAGGTAGAATGAGCTGTAGGTAGAGGAGTGTAGGCAGAATGAGTGCCACTGCAGGCAGAATGAGCTGTAGGTAGAGGAGTGAAGGCAGAATGAGTGCCACTGCAGGCAGAATGAGCTGTAGGTAGAGTGAGTGTAGGCAGAATGAGTGCAGGCAGAATGAGCTGTAGGTAGAATGAGCTGTAGATGTATTCATTGTATAAAGCCAAATGGACGAGGTTTTAGACGAAGTCATAAGTACTAGGAATTGTCGCGGTTTGTTAATTTAGCTTCGGCATTTAATAGCTAAATACAAGTCTTGTACCATTCACTTGTACCATACGTTCCCGTGTTTTTCGGGTGAACAATTGACTTGCCTTTGCATGTGTGTTTGTGACTGTTGCCACCGTTGTGGCAGAATACGTCCTTTCGCGAACACCTCGTATCATCACAACTTGATAGTGATTCATAAACACATGCTAATGATAAAGTCGGAATCGTACAATCGACTCTACTTTTGGCAGAGATTTCTTCTGAATATGAAAAGGGTTTTGTTGCTATTAATATATGCCGCATTACATCTGATAAGTGTTGGGTATAGAGTAGGTGTACATTACACAATAGTTGTGTGGTTCATGAGAATGAGAATTGGACATTCAGTCATCAGTTGCATGTCGTAGGTTTAAGACCACACTAAATGTATAGGTAAGGCTTAAATATGTCCAATTGTTAATTTAGAAATTTCAGAGGAACGTTTCTTCTAACATGTGAACATGTGAAAAGGATATATCATCTCGCTACATAGGGAAGTTATGTGCGTTATTGATGCAATGCAAAGCTGCCACGTCATTATGGAGGAATGTGAAGGACACGTTGGCTGCAAATCCATCAGGCAGACACTTATTACTACCACGACAAGTGGTATGTCAGGGAACCTGTACATCCAGGCCAAGGTTAATGATCAGATTGCTGGATGGGAGTGTTTGTGGTTATAGTTTACATTGTCAGTGAACTAACTGTTGTGTTATATATACACAGGCCTTTGAATTTCTCTAATGCAGCTGAATGTCTTCAATTCGAAATTATTTTCTCGATACATCTTCTGAGACTATGAAACCGTATTGTCTCGGCAGAATCACTGATGACTCTATGGTCTACTGTCGACTCTAGGGTATATTATCGACGCTATGATCTACTATATACTCTATGGTCTACTATAGACTCTATGGTCTACTATATACTCTATGATCTACTATATACTCCATGGTCTACTGTCGACTCTAGGGTATATTATCGACGCTATGATCTACTAGTTGCATTGTGTCTCTGCATGTCAGCGATGTAACACAGAATATATAGAATAAAACAAATTTAAACACCACTATGGACTCTATGGTCTACAATCGACTCTATGGTCTACTATCGACTGTATGGTCTACTATTTACTCTATGGTCTTCTATCAAGTCTCTGGTCTACTATCGACCGTGTGGTCTACTATCGACTCTGTGGTCTACTATCGACCGTGTGGTCTACTATCGACTCTATGGTCTACTATCTACTTTCTGGTCTACTATCGACAGTGAGGTCTACTATCGGCTCTATGGTCTACTATCGGCTCTTCTACTGACTCTATGGTCTACTATCGACTCTATGGTCTACTATCTACTTTCTGGTCTTCTATCGACAGTGAAGTCTACTATCGGCTCTAAGGTATACTATCGACTCCTTGGTCTACTATTGACAATATGGTCTACTATCGACTCTATGGTCTACTATCGACTCTATAGTCTACTATCGACCGTGTGGTCCACAATCAACTATGGTCAACTATCTTATCTACGGTCAACTGTTGTGTCGAAGTTCGGATAACTCGAACTATAGTTACTAAAAGTTCACTGTAAATATGTGACAGTCAATGTAGACAAATTATTGACCTATGCTGGTATAACGTACTCTGTGTTGTCTTCAATGGACAACAACACTTATACCTTACTCATAAAACTGTTAAAAGAGGCGTTTAACCCAACTCACTCACTCACTCACTCACTCATAAACTCGACGAAACTGAGTTAAGATCATATAGTTTTCATTCTGGAGAAGCAGCATAAGTATGTTTACCTATATACCCTAATAACATCCCTACGCCCACCAAACCTGCTCATGTTAAGATATGAGAGAAACGCCACCGGAAATATTCATTTGACACATATCATTAAATATCTAACCGCTAAGCATAGGATCACGTTGGATAATTTTCATAACATTTTCTAAACGTTCGCACTCCTTTGGATGAGTGAATGTGTGAATTTGTTAAGTTTAACGCCGTTTGGAACACTATTTCTATTCTGATACGACAGTGTAACATGGAAGAAAACCAGGTCGTATACCTTAACCGCTATGGATAAACCCATGCGTATATACATGGCGCCAACAAACCAAGGTCCATATTTGGGACAAATCTGGATTCGAACCCACGATCAGCCAACCTTAACAAAACTGAACGAACACAACAATGCATGTCGAATTGTGGAGACTGTAACCACCCATTCCCTAATCTCTGCTGCAGTTAAGGCATACACAACCACCCCGAAGATTCGAACACAAATAACACGTTTATTTGAAAAGTGACAATGGTAAAGGACCAAACGGACCATCACAAAACATCGTCCTTTCGAGATTCTAAATATTTTCAGTTCGATAGCCTGGGTGCCTCATCATAACAGAAAGCATGAAGTCCATTCATATCTACATCGCTTGTTATACGCCTCTATCTTCATACACTTTCGATTTTTCTTACCGTGAAATCGATGCAGCCAGTCAAGAAAACAAACACCCACCGTAGCACTGTTGCTTGAACAGCTGTTCGCATGGGAAAGTAGCCATCTCGTATATTCAGTGCATGTGGCGCTAATTGGACACACTTGCACATGCTCCCATGCTTGCTTCGTGATAATGTGGCATATGCTGTGATTGAAATAGCTGACTAATGCATGCTACGTAATAATGTTTTAATAATTTGCAACTGAAAAGTACAGATATATGTGCATTTGTCAAAACGTGGATTATACATATACAACAACACGAACCTTTACATGTGGGTTAATGATGACGGAACGCCGATTTGATCAGAATCTGTCACGGAATGTTAGCGTCAGGGGAAATACAGCCCACCGTGACACATTTCTTACATGTTTAACCCCTCTCACGTGGTTACTGGCACTGCAGGAATCATAAATAGGGCGAATTTAGGATTCGAACCCATTATCAATAACAGGTGACATGGTGCTGCTATATCAAGAATCGTAAAGGGGCCGATTAGGGATTCGAACCCATTATCAGTAGCAACTAAAGGCCAAGTCCTAGCAATGACACAGAACCCGTATGTGTTCTTTACTTACATTATTATCGGGACCATTACACGACGCCTCCATCCCATCTATGTTGTGGTTCAAAAACAAAGCATTGGCCAAACTGCACATGATTTAAACATAGGTCTCCAAACTAGACGGTATGATAATTATAGGTAAATCTAGACACCTAGAATAGACACAGAAATGTCATGTAAAATATATCATAGACTAAAGGTCCACATGACATTGTCTATTATCTCACGCGTGCAGGCTCACTATAGTCAGGTGCACATCGGTGGGGAATTGAAACAGCAGGTGCCACCTCGTAGACGCTAGTAATACTCAGTTATACATATGCATGGTTATAGCATACACGCTAGATTACATTCAATACATGTGTCCTTTGCCGACTACCGATGAGAAGAGAATTGCTTACCTCATGGACACGCATATCTATTATGATGTTACAACCTACATGTATAGGTATGTATGTGAGGTTCTGCTGCCATGACGACCCTTATATGAATTGTTTAATTCACAGTTTGTGACCCCACTGATGAGTAAGTGTGATATATAACAGTTTATAGGTGCAACCATACGCTCTGCGAAAACATTCATTGCGTCCTGTCCTGACGCACTGTGGTAACAGGGGCGGTCGGGTAGCCTAGTGGTTAAAGCGGTCGCTCGTCACGCCGAAGACCCGGGTTCGATTCTCGACATGGGTACAATGTGTGAAGCCCATTTCTGGTGTCCCCCGCCGTGATATTGCTGGAATATTGCTAAACGCGGCGTAAAACCATACTCACTCACTCACTGTGGTAACAACATGCTCTGTGGATCATTGTGCGTGGGCGTGTTCAACCAGTGATAGTTATCAGTGTATCCATCTTATAGCGATAAGTCCGTTTGTTCAGGGGAAACACGTTTAGGTAGTTGTTGGTCGTTGCTCTGTATGACAACTTGCGAGCGCGTATCGTGGTGATAAACCAACGGTCATAATCAGGCGATGTTTGTCTTCGAACCCACGATATGCGGCCACCTTAGCCAACGGAATGAATGAACGAGCTGAACATAAGATATACCGACAACCATAACAGTTATGTGTCGACTTATCCAGAGTGCGAGACAAGCGAGTTTCTATATTATACCATACTGTCGATGGGGATTCTACATGACCCATAGCCTTTTATGATCCTATACGATAAACCAAGTTAATACCGTTTCAATGTATTGTTGTCATATCCATCCATGTAGAATTGACCGCCTCCGTGGTCTAGTGGTAGAGCGTCCGCCTGGAGAGCGGAAGGTCCGGGGTTCGATCCCAAAAGACGTTAAAAGATGGTACTTGTTGTTACCCTGTCTTGCGCTCGGCATAAAGGGGCTAAAACAAGGACTGGTCGGCTCGGAGTCAGTATACTGTGTCTTAGTGGAGTATTGATGTTAACCTGCGGCATGGTATCTCGGTGAGCTAGCACTGTAAATCGGCATCAGTCTGGACTAGTACAAGCAGCCACACACACACACAAGTGCAATCATCTTTGACGCGACGTTAAACCCCATGTCACCTCACCCCACCCGTATAGAATCATCCTGAAAATATGAATGGATGTACCTGCTTGTAATGAGACTGCAAGACTGTGTTTGTTGTGTATACAGAGCCACTTCATGCATACACTACATGGAACTTGCCGTAACAGTACATGCAACGTAAACAAACGTCGTATTCTTACAAAACGGGAAAACTACATTTTTCAACTTATAAAACCAAAATCAGTATTAAAGATATTTAACCTTCATTCTGCAACCAACAGGAATATAAACAAACCAAACATCACAAGGCGATGCAAAGATGATATATTAGTTAACATTCTGAGAACTGACCAATGAATGTCTACACAATTACTCCATTGATTTTGTAATATAAGTTTAGTGATCACGTTTAATTAGTACTGCTGTAGGGCGTTAGGCAACAGACACTTTCTATTTGTATGTTTAAATGGTAGTTAAGAAAAAAGATTATATTATGAACATTTACCGAAATCACTGTACATAATAGGACCCCTTCATGTCGAGGGAGCGGTGTACAATATGTTGTAATTGCCTACAGGGATAAATGTCATGTGTGTATGAGGCTGTTGATTTATAGGAAACATATTTAGTCGTAGCTCCTGAACCTGTTGCTGCGAACATATTTTGTCACGTCCAGTCGATACTTGTATGTATGTACCTCTGTGGCTACCAGGGCACTGTACCATTTCCCACTGGTTCGCGACAACCATACATCTGATGAAGCGTATATGTTCGAAACAATTCTCATTTGCATAAATTATTAACAAAACTCTTCATCTGAATATGTACAAATGACAAAACAGAGTATCAATTATGGAAATAATGCTTAATACTATTGACGAAATAATTCGTGTGCCACATTATAAATACACAACAAGCAATATGGTAATTTAAAAAATAAATCACTTACAAAACTATGAATGCAATATGGTTAGCAAAAGCTTCCTACTCACCTAATGATAGAACAGTAGATAATGTGTACTCCTTTGGGACTTAACACAATGCCAAAGTTTACAAACTTTCTAGGTGGCTGGTAGATATACAGAGCTTTATACAAGCTCAGCCAACATGTGTTAGCGTTCTCGCCAGTCAAGTGAGGCAGATGCATACGTTGACACGCAAGCCTTCAGTTGTTGAGCATGAGCTGATGTGAGCACCAATGAAATGCAACCACAGACTATCTCGACGCCAAGACCTTGCCAGCATTCGGGAAACTAAGACATGAATGCTCCGATGCGGAATGCGTGTACTAGCGGCTACGAGCGGTCGTGTGCGGATTATATGCTTGTTGAAATAGGTACTATAAGGTTAAGACACTCTGATGAGGTATGTTGCCGGTGTGGTGCTGGGTGATGCTCCAGCACTCGAGTTGACGATTGTCGTAAAAGATTGCGATACGGTTGTTGCAAAACTTAGGAAGTCGTGATGGAATTCGAACCACTTGTGTTTTTACGACTCCAGTCAAATTGAACCTAGGTTTCATGTTAAGAGCCGATTGTGTTCACATATGGAGGCAGGAACCACCCTATTGCCCTATCTCGATCCCTTAAAATCGAAAATAAGAAAACGGGATATTCATTACAAGATTTCGAGCCATAAACCTAGACACAGTAGGTTGTTTTTATTACGTACTTTTGGGTGAATCTGTTCTATCAGTTCTTTATTCAGCTTCAAATACAATTTATCTGCATTATCCAACAAGCTTGTTAAGCCTATCGACAACTGATATATCTATTTCATATCTATTCATATGCGACACGTGTGTTCACAGAAACTGGAGCATCAATCGAAGCTGTTACAATGTATAATATCAACACTTTGTGTAGACGTTATGTCTGTTAAATAAGTACCTATATACACCAGAAGGTAAAATGAAGATACAAATCGCGTACGAAGAGGAATATCGAAATTTCAACTGTAGGATTGACTCGCAAGCAAGAACATGAACATATGCATTTCTTTCCTTCCATGTTTGGCGTGTATCGTTCCTTGGAATAGAGACACACGGATGAACACAGCCAACGCACTGTCAGCTTAAGTTTCACAGAGAAACATGGCTCGATGCACAACATAAGATAATCCATACATTATTGTGTACACCGTGTCTGTCCTCTCGCCTAACGTTGAATTAACTTAAGTCTGAATCGCATCTATGTTGAGGTAAACATATCGACCAAAACATCGACTTTCCCAAGCTGTCACAAAGTTTACAACCAGGAATAGTGATCAAGTGTATGAAGAATAGCATTGTATCACTATATACACAATTTTGAAAGTTCAGCAGAAATTGTAAAACTTTTCAGGTTCTGCTTGGGAGATTTTGATTGCCCTAAATTTGAATTTAATTTATGTGATCTAATAATAGATTAAATTAACCATAAACCTATTTCAACAACATTCTATGTTAAGTGTAGGCAGATGTTTCGTTGGATGAACGAGACTAGTTATTCTCTGGCGTTTAAGATATATAATTTCATCTATCAATAAGGTTGTTTTATCTTCATATAGTATCACACAATTAGTTTCCGTTTATTTATAGATTCCATTTGAATTTGCTTCAAGTTTTCAAATAATGTGACTGACATTAATAAATAAAATTATGTGACAAAGAAATAAATTGAACAATCAATAAAATACAATGCTTGAAGATCCGGGCTAGAATAGGTCTTCAGCAACCCATGCTCGCCGTGACAGGCGACTGTGCTTGTAAGAGGCGACAAACGGGATCGGGTGGTCAGACTCGCTGACCTTGTTGAGGCATGTCATCGTATCCAAATTGCGTGTATCGATGCTCATAATGTCAATCACTGGATTGTCCGGTCCAGGCTCAATTATTTACAGACCGCCGTCATATAGCTGGAATATTGCTGAGTGCAGCGTTAAACAACAAACTAACAAACAATGCTATTTTGAGGAATATGAAACTATTCCTTTGTGTTATCTTACAATCATATCGCAATATTTCCCATTTTCATAGTTTTATTAATAAAACAAGCATATCCTGAATTGGATTTTACCAAACCGACATGTCATACCGGTCATTCGTCATTGAAATAACGTTTATATTGACATACGAGTGTTCATAATTGAATGTATGCCAACTTTAATTAGATCCTATTTTCCGAAATGGCACGCTTATTAAGCATGTACACTAATAAGGCCCCTCATACTGCCGGAGTAGGAAATTGGTGATCTGCGTGTGGTGCTTGTTGAACACTCTGACATTTGTTATCTAACTTTGATTGTAGACGTAACAAACAGCTGTACAGGGCTAATGGCCCAGACATAGTGGTCGATTACAGGGTAAACGTATGCTGATATGGCTCATAGCATGGTCGTTATGTATGATTAATACTGAATCTTCTCGGTTGACCTTACCAGGGTGTTATTGACGTGGAATGTTATATATGCTTGTACTCTTGTGAGAAGTACACATTACGCTAGGTACATATGAAGGTGTTTATTGTATGGGCTCTACGCCTTCGACGATGTATTGAAAGGGACGTTCTCACGTATGCGTCATGAAATAGGAGGCATTTCACTAAAATCTGTTCTGATAACTGTTGACACCGACAGTGGTATGCCCTATAAATAGAGGATATTTCATGTGTCGAGTGAAATAGCATGTTTCTCTCATGGAGTGACAGGTCATATTTTCACGAGTGGCGTTGCTTCTTTTTTATATACTTTTTGTGTAGTCGTCTACCATAAAATGAAATTATTTCATTGAAACGTGAATTCTCCCTACCTAACACGCAGGGACGTTTCACCACCCCTTGTAATTGCGACTTAAATGTAGTTCCGTGTTTCCAAAATCTTAAACAATATAACAAAATTAACAAAAATATTTAGGGTCAATAAAATTCTGTATCAATCATTTAGATATGATTATATAGAAAAGCAACTTAAGCAAAAATATTCTTGAAATCTACGAGTCAGCTGTGGCTCGCGAAATAATACACGTTGGTCAAGTAACAAAAATGGCTCTTTGCGAAATGAACAGTCTCCAATGGCTAGGAAAAAGAAAAAGTTTATGTGTGTGTGTGGGGTGGGGGGGGGGGGGATGGAGGGGTGCTTGGTTCATGTCTCAAACTAATGCCGGTTGTATTGTGCTAGCCTACTGAGATACCATGCCATAGTTAAACATGCATACCCAATCCTCACCGTACACTCATAATTTTATCACATTAAAGTTGAGCGCCAGGCAAAGTAACAACAAGTACTGTCGTTTAACGTATTTTGGGATGACGTAGCCGGGAATCGAATAATTGACCTTCCGCTCTCCGGGCAGACGCGCTACCCACAAGACCACGGAGATAGAAGCGATAAATCGCAAAGGTCAATGAAGAAAGTGGTTTAATTATCGATAAAACATTGTTCAATCATGACGCCATTTTGGGAGATTCGAACATACGCTTACAATTTTATGATGTCGTAAATTGGACGACGGTAGTTTGGAGAAGGATGTTCCCCTTAAATGTACATGTGTTGCTGGGCATTGCAGATAAACGCAATGGCCGAACGATCGTTTCCAATAGTGGGCGAGACATGGGTGAAAAGATGCAGATAATCGACTTGAGAATTGTGAGTGTTCAGGAAATACCAAATTTAAACTCCCTGTTCATAAAACGGATTGTAGTCATGGAGACATTATTTAAATATGGGTAAATATTTTTAAAGCTTGTACATGTTATTAACAGCCTTTGGGAGGTTGTTAATAATGCTGATATCTCATATAAGCAATATACGACCCGTTGTCGTTGTTTATCGACCCTCATTGTGTATTTTTCCTGCAGTGTTTTATTATACGATAAACAGCTATCCCGTCGTATATTTCTTAAAGAAAGAGACCAAAACACATTCAACATTTCAACTGTGTCAAATGCCAGAATGTTCCACACACGAAGATATCTCATTGGCTCAGGTTAGGAGAATACTACGTCCGGGTATTTCCTATTCTAGCAACTCAAACCAATGGCGCAAATTATATATTATTAGCCCTGACTACTAGGCCAATGAATATGGTGGAAAAACTTATCATTATATAATAATCTGACCACTGTCCACTGTACAACATTATACGTGTTATATTTACTTCACTAGCAATGATAATATTCTTGCATACTGATGATGAAGCAACCCAATGCGTTAACGCAGTACCGACTTATACTACATGGGCGGAATGAGAACTAGTCTGCCCAGCACCAGCTGTTGCAACCATGACGTCATCGGTAAGGGAGACCTACAGGGGATACTGTTGTGATAACACTTCTTCCAGTTCACTGGTTACCTTAGCCATCAGCATGTATAGTATTGCTCTGTTACCTACAGATGCGCCCCACCCGGCCCCGGGAATAATGTCAGCTCATGACTAAGGGTTAGGCGGGATTGACGTATTAGAAGTGTACCCAGTACAGCTGATCAACCAGATAGGTCGAGGCAGGATACTGAACACGATCACGATGACCTTTAGCTGATACATACACCTTTCTGTTCATTGATGGTAAATCTTATCAGGATATGGATACTGTTAGAAAGTACGACTCGTGGAAATGTTTGTGTTGATGCGTCTTTGCCGGGAGTAAGGTCTAGGTAGCTCCTCTAAAACAAATCGTCTATCTATTGACTTTGTGGTTGGAAAGGTAGGAATAATTACTGCCAGACAAAAGTAAGCATCAAAACATTACTTAGCTGAAAACAGTCGCCGAAACACTGACGAACCGTCTATAAAGGACAATAGTACCCGTGTCAACTACATCACCATCGTATACCTGTCTCCTGCTTGTTTCATTATGACTACCATCAACCATGGCCGGATACGCTCTATTGCCCGGCAGTTCAGTTCACATTAAGAATGGAAAATAAAACAAACATTGTTTATAGTGGACAGTGTAGAAATATATCATGAATGCATTGTTTGTATAAATAAACGAGTATGGAATAACTTTAAATTGTGTTTGGTTGACAAAAATATGATCACCTTTGAGGGAATGGACAAAACACACACACACACACACACACACACACACACACACACACACACACACACACACATACACACACACACACCGATTATAATATATGTATATATTAAGCTATAAAAGTTTTACTTTTATCGGTGATATATTAATTATCTATGAAGTACATTCTCTGTCTCCACGTGAAATGGCGAAGTACATTCTGCTGTTTCGAACTCGAGCATAATTGTACATATGACGGTATATATCATTGAATTGTTTGCTAGGCATTACTTAGAAGTTGACGGATGACAAAGTAGACATAATTTATGGATAACAACTTCTCTAATACTGTAAATGTCTAAATACTAAACATGCGGAGCAAGACATCCATCTATCTCGTGTGTGACTTGCTAAACATGCGGAGAAAGACATCCATCTATCTTGTGTGTGACTTGCTAAACATGCGGAGAAAGACACCCATCTATCTTGTGTGTGACTTGCTAAACATGCGGAGAAAGACATCCATCTATCTTGTGTATGACTTGCTAAACATGCGGAGAAAGACACCCATCTATATATACATCCGTTTATTTCGAGGATGACATGGTAACTTGTGAAAAAATACATCCTTCTGTTTCGCGTATGACATGGTAACAGGTGGAGAAATATATCCGTCTATCTCGAGTATGACATATGTTGTATGGCAGTGTAATTATAGTTAAACAATGTTGAAATTGTAGTACATTGTTTCTGTTAAGATTCGATGGCGGTTTATTGTAGTGCGTTTTTACAATAATTAGCTATAGACTAATCCAGCATGATGTGGAACCTTCTAGAAGGGATTTAGACTATATAAGTGGGCAACTGCATGCCTCACTCATCTCACATTACATCAAGACCAGCAGTTGTGTGAAGATCGCATTTTCACCCTGGATATTCAGTCTAGTTCTATATCTGTTTATGGTAGGTGAATGTAATTATCTCAGACTTTATTGCTATTACCACAGCTATTGTATTTTATACTGCCATTGCAGGGTCTGTCGATTTGTAAACCTAGTTAATTTCATAATACAATTGTTAATTGTATACCATTTCTTTGTTGTTTGTTGGTTTCACAATGTTTTTGTACGTGCATATTTCTGCTTTAACTTTGCTTTGTTTCAAGTTAGAAGCTGAAAGGTAACACAAGGTACGCTTGTGGAGAAATACATCCTTAAATCTCGTGCATGGTTTGGTATGGTAAACTTGTGGAAAAATACGTGCTCCTATGTCGAGTATGACTTTGTAAACCTGAAGATATATATGTCTTTCTGTCTGCAATATGACGTGATAATCTAGAGGATTAAATTCTTCTTTTTTTGAGTATGAGATGGTAATCGTTGGATTACATACGATCTTGCATGTCGAGTATTAAATGATAATCAAATTGCGTGAAATGGTAATAATATGGCAAGCTACACATTTTGTTCCAGACATTTCAGCAACGGAATCTTATAGAAAACACAGTAATGCCGTTACATAGGTCAAGATGGGTATAATATATTGTTGAAGATAACCATAATGCATTAAATCCAGACAAGTTTGTTTACACGTTTCTGCAGATATCTGTGGAATCCCTACTGATTTCTTGAAGCTTACAGAAAAAAGACGGGGGCTTGCTGACTCCAGAGCTGTGGTATAAATAAAAGCGACAAACTAAGATTCAGAATAAGTCTCTGCCAAACACGGTTGTACGAATCCGACTACATCATCAACATGTGTTCATGAATCACTATCAAATAGTGATGATACCAGGTGTATCCTGCCCCACCAGTGGCACCCGTCCAAACACATGCAATAGCACGTCATTTGTTTACCTGAAAACACACGGGAACTTATGGTACCAGTCAAAATAGGGAATTGCACCAGACATATTTTGGTCACTGATGCGACAAATTTGGAAATGTCTTCCACATATCTACCATAAACATTTTGAAAGCTTTACTGAGGCCTTGAATGTTTCGACCTTGGTCAAACAATTTCTGAGCAAGAGTTGTATGACGCTCTTTGAAATCTTGGTAGAAAGGGCATGTTCGATTGTACCTCCAAAATTGTGAAATGTGGACACCAAGGACTGGAGCTTCAGGAATATTGCTCGACATAAATGGAAAGTTGCCTTTCGGAAGTTGAAGTCATCCTTCTTGTAATACAATCTTGTGGAGAGTGTTTTGTCACTCTAAGAGCCCACGTATCTATTTCCTAGGGGTGACCATGTTATTGTTTTCAAGCCACCGTATCGAGATCGATTCAGTTTGTTAAAATTTGTGTACATGATTACAGAATTAAAAAAATACATGTTCCTTTGAAACGTATGAAGGTTATACGATGAAATATTTAGCACAATTTAAATAACTTGGCATTCGTAACGACCTCTTGACACGTGCATACACGTATTTTCACCGTTCAACGCAATGCAACGAAAAAAACACGATCATGTTTCCGGAAGTGAAAGAGTGCAGGTTTATTCGTAATAGCCCAGAACCAGGATTCCAGTGTATGACCTTGCCATGGTAACCGAATGTCTGTATACTGAATTTACATATGTTATCTATTTAACAACATTAGTAATTCTGTGAAACGTTTCAACAATTCAGTAAAATCTAAGTGAGAATATGAGTCTGCAAGTTGAAAGTTCTTTAATATCTTGCTAGCCCACACCATGAGAGGTACACACATCCTCACTGCCACTTACTTGCATTGATCAGGCTCGGTGACCTGACTGACTTGGTAGCTTACCCCGGCGGTGTGGATCACTGTTCTATGTCAATCACTGGATCGTCCTTATATGTTAAATGACAGGAGTATTGCTGATTGCGGCGATGGGCACCAAACACGAATTGCGAGTGGCGTGAGCTACCATTAGGCCAGGCCTAGCTGCGGTGACATATACCTGAGCTACAGGCTGTCCCACCGTGATTTCTTTATAGATCCCCGACCCAAAGCTGCATCACACCTTATATACTTCTGCAAAGCGCATGCATCGTGATCTAACGGCAAATGCAACATGATTAATTTAGGATTACTTCCCAAGACACTATTCTTCAAATGCGTTGTGTAATAATATATTTTTTATCGATTTGGAAAAACGAGACCGCAAAATATTTTTATCAGCCATTTCTGAGGTGAAGAGGCAACCAAAAGTCCCTACCCCTTCGACGATTCCAATCCAATAAGAACATGGAAAATTGCATGATCGAAACCATAAGTACAATTATTTGAAGGCAAGTGTGTTAGGAGGCGAATCGTGTTGCTGTGTTCGTAGGATTACGATTCATGTCAATTTTGGCAGGATTTTTAGTGGGGTATGTTCCGAATTCCGAATATATCAGGAAAATATTTTGGAACAGCCCGTAGCTCTGTGTAGCGACAAGTCAATATCAAAGTCGTTAATAGGAAGCAGCACAGAGGTTTAGAGCACGGTTGCCTCAGCTAGAGCATTACCCATGGTGTCATCATTGATTTTCAGTCATCCGTTCATAGAATGTTCTTTCCTATTTTACCATTTATGCCCAATGGAATCTGTTTCGGTGGATATTCCCTTGCGTTCCCTTTTGTAACTTTGTTCACCGATAATCTTTTAAAAGTTGATTGTGATCTTCTTCTTGCTGACCTGTTTCTTTATGCAGATGAATCGGCATTTTTTCTCCTAGGATTAACAATATCAAAACAAGGATATGTGATCTAGAAGTTTAACTTAAGCACAGGTATAACGGCCAAGTCCCTGTCACTAGTTTACCCATTGGAATTAGTAATCATTGAGACCAGTGAACCTGCCTCATCGTTGATTATTTAGATGTATGCATAACGATTCAGAGTGACAGAACAGTCCACTAGACTGTTTGACAATGACTTCAACCTTCCACTAATCAACATTTCCTCTGCATGTTATGTCGAGAATTATTGTAGCAGCTCCAGCCTTTGGCGTCTACATTTGTCAACGTCTGAGCTCTTCCAGCAAGATTTCATAGAGCGTCATACGACCCCTGCTCGCAAGTTGTTTGATCATGGTTACAACTTTTGTGGCCTCGGTAAAGCTTTCAAAAAACGTTTTCGGTCGATATCAGGAGGACATTTCCAAATTTGACGCATCACTGACAAAAATGATGTCCGATGCAATTCCCTATTTCGACTTGTACCAGATGTTCCCGAGTTTTCACGGGAGTAAATGACTTGCATTGTGACGGATGTTACCAGTGGGGCGGGATACGCTCTCGAACACCTGGTATCATCAATGATTCATAAACACGTGCTCAAGAAAAAGTCGGAATCATACAATTTAGCAAAATTTTCTTATGAATACGAAAAGTGTTTTGTCGCTGTTACATATACAAGCAAAACTTGGGGTATTCAATGTGGACGACTTCCAAAGGAGAAGTTTGTTTGTAAACGGCACAAAAGATTTTGTTTACAACACTAGGAGGCCAGCGTTGTCAGGAAGATTAATGGGGGAATGTGGGATACGGGGATAAGAAAATCTGTTTGAAACAGCATTTACCACTGTACCTGTTGTGCTATATTTAGTCTCAATTTAAACATCCACCATTGCTTTGAAATACCTATTAAGGGTTTCCTATTCAATACTACGAGAAAACATTCAGTCATACAAATACTCCAGATCTAAAATGCTAACGTGCGGCGTAATATGTTTAAATACTCGTTTCAATGAGTTGCGATCCTTTGTTAAGACAGTGTCTTAAACTTGAGGAAACTGTTTCTCCAAACAAAATGCATAATGAGACCGTCTTTAGCACTAATCACTGAAAGAAACAGGATGATACTTTGATTCTACGAGGATCACTAAAACATTTTTCATTTGCTATGCTGCCTTAACAGGTAACAGTAAGAAGTACTGTCTGCATGTATAAAAAGAAACACTCATCTTGGATGATTCTTCTGTCAAGTAAACAATGAATGTGAAACATTAATTGTGTTGATATAATGTTAATTGGCAGCACAGGGAATCATTCGTATATGGCGCCCAATTCGCTATCGCTGTGTTGAGTTCTGTCCCATGAACATACCGTGAACCTAGATCCGCTGTTAGATTCCGTGATTCGTCTTGATTGTGATCTTAAGTTTCTCAGCAAACCCAGTGATCGTGGGTTTCACGAAAGACATCCGTCCAAGTCCTCCCTAACACACCGTGAAAAAACTTAACTATTCCTTCAAAGTTAAATATTCACTCACTTATCAAAGTTAATTGCTCAAACAAACAAAAACACATACATATACAATCGTTCCGTTTCTCTACAACCCATGGCCTTAAAAGTCGGCTCACTTGAGGAACAGTTCA
Source organism: Haliotis rufescens (assembly GCF_023055435.1). Classification (NCBI taxonomy): domain Eukaryota; kingdom Metazoa; phylum Mollusca; class Gastropoda; order Lepetellida; family Haliotidae; genus Haliotis; species Haliotis rufescens. The sequence continues at coordinate 4,553,522 of NW_025964112.1, forward strand.
GTTAACATTCTCTTCTAAACTTGTGGCCGAGCTGTCATCGCTCACCACTGGACTCACTCACTCATTCATACTTTACATATACAACGTCAACGCCAGATCACGCCAGATCACGCCAGTCTCGATCAACGCCGAGATTCCTCTGGGTGGAAGAGGCAGCAGAAATAAATACGTATTTTAATAACAATATTTCGTCCTCAAATATATCTTTAGATTCTTATACACTACAACGCAAAAGTCTTTTACTTTATTCCGCAAAATTCCTGCAAAATTCCTGCAAAATTCCGCAAAAGGTTTGCGTAGATACGCGGCGACTACGCAGAATATTTGTAAAAGGTTTGCGGAGATACGCGGTGACTACGCAGAATGTTTGTAAAAGGTTTGCGGAGCTACGCGGTGACTACGCAGAATGTTTGTAAAATTTCGGCGTAGCTCCGCAAACACTCTGCGGAGCTACTGCGGAGCTACTGCGGAGAATCTGCAAAACTAATTACCCCTTTTATTTGACCAATTAGTTATATTACCCCCGGGCGTCGGCAAAAGTATGGTGTTGGAAGACAAGTTATACATGCAGATCCCATGTGGTGACTGTTTTGTACTAATCATATTCTAATTTCATTCATGCTACCACACCATTAAAGTACTCCTTGAAACTTTAAAATGACTTCATATGTTAAGTACAATAGATTGAACGAGAACAAATAATGAACTACACATAGATTATTCAATTATCAGCAGAAGACATATTGAATGAAAGGAATTAAAAAGGAATTCGTTATATAATCATATTTAACAAAACTTCATGTATTTTACCAATTTTAAAAAAACTTTAACACACGTTTCGTTCCAATGGACCTGGATAATTCAACTCGCTCGCGATGGTCGACGGTCGTATCCTAAGTGAATACATTTACAGTGTACATGTATATGTTTAACTTTTAACTGCATAATATATATTCATGATAATCAATTATTCTCGTTCCTAATTCTTCTGAACACATTGTGATTTTAAATCTGCAAGATGAAAGACAAAATCCTTCTTTGTGAAACGGACACAATACAAACGTAGCTGCTGATAAAAGATAATATATGCTTACTCCTTCACCATTGTTACGATTCTAGCTTTTGTTACCTTATTACTTCTGTTGTTCTTACATGTACATATATGCTCTCTGCCTCATAGCATCCATTCACCCGATAGAGTAAGCATATATTCAGAAACGTTGTGTTCCTTATAATAAAAAACTTGACATCCATAAATTCTCTTCCTTATCAATTTGACTGATAAACTCATAAACTATTAAATGCATCTCCTGATAGATACGATACATGTACAATTATACACCTACACATAAACCAACTGGTGCATGTACCTACATATGCCACTTACCCGATATAAACAGATATAATCGTATCAAGATACTTGTATACATGTAGACATGTTCATTCTTCTCAGTTGATAAGGTATATTGAACACCTTTCTGTTTCAAAAGGTATCTGTGACATTCATTTAGTTTTTGGACGCATTGAGTTTTGTCCTGGTCACTGATGGAACCGTTTGAAACTTATATTTAAAACAAATGCTACCTTCTATTCGTCAAATGGCCCCTACATTCCATATTGTCCCAAGACCGATGTCCACCTCAAACATTTCTACCGTAAACACCATCTGTAGTGAACACTCAAGCAAACAGTTCTTTGTCTGGTTGTTCTGCGTCCTTTCTTCATCATCACCTAAACATAACTGATTTTTTTAAACTATCATTCTAATTAGGTTACAGTACCATACACACCCCTAATAAATAAGACTTCCACACGCATACATTGGTATAATGGGGGAACCCCCAAGGTGAGTCCTTCACATGTTGAAAACGTCGAAATCCCGTACAAACTGATTTATATCGCTTCTCCCAAGAGGATGATTTCTCGATTATTGTAGTTTGATAACCGACTGCAATTTTTAGAGACAATGTGCCAATTCATCCTTCTGTTTGCGAGTAGACGATCCAGTTTGGTACTGGATTTGAAGTATCTAATTTGTGAGTTGTTACTTCCGTGTACAGGTACTGGTGATTGTAGATTTGTCTTCACTGTAAATTAATCAGTTGTTAAAAATACTAACGAGTATACAATGTATATTTGCACACACCTGATGTCCAACTGTATCAATGGTAGCCCCATGTAGATATAATTTGCTGCAGGCAAATGATTTATAACTGACGTTTGTTGTGTGGCAGTGTCATATTGTATGTTTAGTACGTCGTGTTAATGGAGTTGAAGACGATCAAAGAGTCAAGTGGTTGAGTTTATTCCGTCGGATATTTGAAGATCGGCGCAATACCGCTACTCCCAAGGTTAGTTTATGATATGTACGGAGGCATCGCAGTGTGTATTTATATGTGTGTAGGTGTGTGTAGGTGCGTATACATGTGCATGTGAGTAAGTTAGTGCATGCAATGACGTATGTATGTAGAATGAAATTTTTAAGACATTATTTAATTATTTATCCGTCTTCATTTACTTGTTTCTTCCTTGGATGTCCAACTGCAGCAGTGATGACCACGTTCCCGCAAGACAACACTTAATTTCCAATTTATTCCAGACAACTGATGACCCACTGTAGAAATAATGGAGCTGTGTAGTTTTAATTTATTCCAAACGACTGTTTGTTTCTTGTTTAACGCCGTACTCGGCCGTACTATTGCAGCAATATGTCGGCGGCTCCAGACATGGGTGTCCAACTGCGGCAATAATCACCCTTTTCAATATCACGTAGATTTCCACACATATTTTTTACTTCTTCAGCAATAATGACCGATTGTGATTTTATATTTAGCATTATGGTTACAGGTAAATACCGACCCATTTGGTTATTATAATCTCCGGGTATGTGTGGTGTCATTGACTAGCGTCCTTCATCAGCAATGAGATCGAGGTACATGTAAGAATCGAAAAAGTTATAATCTCCGACTCCGCATAGATTAATCAATTATAGCAGTCAGTCAATACATAACGTATTTGATTAACAGTGCTACTACATGTACAAGACATTAGAAATAGTTATCGAAATGAAATTTCTAATCAGCATGTGAATAAGAGAAAGTGACTTAATCACAACCATCGCAGACACCTCAAGAAACCTTCAGTTCAAGAGTTTTATTCAGCATTATATTTACTACAATTTAAAATACTTAGTGTCACATGTTTAAGAGAAAAGGGCATGCACACAAGACTTATATGCTTCGGTGTGTGCACGTAATCTCTGTTCTCCGCTTCATAATGCTACCAGGTGGTATATCTGAATGTGTAGTGTGTAGATAGAAGCATACGTATACATGTAGAATAAAAACCATTTGCTATTGGTCAGCCTACAACAACTCAAAACAGTCAAACATGTTTGTGTTATCTGCACAATAACCTATCCTTGTGAACCGCTTGTGCACAGGCAATTTAATAAATATTTTTTATCAAAATCTATTTTAATTTCTCTCCACCAATCTCTCTTATACCTTTTTATGCATGTGTAAGTTGCTTAATCTTATTGCTCATGTCAGTGACTGATTTCAACCACATGTTTGGGTGTTCCCAAATCTCCTGTATCTTAAAACACTTCAGTGTTTCTCCTTCCTAATCTAACGTTATAACATTTCAGCTCCTAACTACCATCTAATGCACAACAGATGTTGTTTAGACATATTTTATTTAGTTTTATTGTCTGTGGCCAGTGCATATTTTCACAAACAGGACCGTTAGCTGATATAAGGAATGTAACATTCAACAACTTGTGAGAATATGGGAATTATCATGAGAAGGCTGTTCTTTTCGGAACTGTTCTCGATTTCAAACCAAAAGTGGCAATGCATGTAAACGTTGGTGTCGTGTCACAATAGTCACTAAAGTCTTCATCAATCGGCGGAATATCACATCACCCATGTTCGAGCATCTCCGCATCCTGACATTACCGACGTACGTGGTATATACATTCAATGTAAGGTATTACATTTCCAAACCCCAGTGTACATGTTGTTATAGTTTGTTATCACCTGAGTCTGTGACTCGGTTACACATGATTAGTGCACACTTTCTCCAGCACAATGAACATGGGTGGAAATAATATATATATTATATGGGAGGTGATGATAACTGAATCACAATACAAGTTCAATAGCTTTTCCCATCTCGGAATATTAATGGGGGGGTGCGAAAGTTGTCACTCAAGTGTAATTACTACATGTATATCTTGTATGCACAATTCTTAAATACCAAAGGTCAGAATAATCAAACCTGGTTATTTAATCTTGATAAACTATCATTTGTTCACACATTACACTTAAATCATTATACAATGATCTTGCGTGAAATAGGACACATTATACATGTACATTATATTGTTTTTGCAACACTGAACTGATCATTCTAAACATACTGCGCTGTTTAATATCTACCGAAAACCACACAGATTAATATTATTTATCTGACCCTTTTATATTAATAGACAGTATGTGAAATATATGATTGACTGAGTATAATATCCTGACCCTGGTTTCATACCGCAAAGGGCAAAATATGGAAAATCTTGAAAGATATTTTTGCATATGCAAAACATATCATAATACAGGTAGCTAAGTCATTAGTTATGACAAAAATTGTTTGTTGGCACACGTGACCAAACACACAGTGAAAAGGGTATGTCAAGGTGTAGGCAACTACTTGGATGCACTGACGACAATTGATGTACAGAACACATAAATGACAAACTAATACAAGATAGTAAGCTACTGACCGGCTGTCTGATTGTAATATCCTGTACTGTACGTGTAAAACGTGCTTGAATGTACAAGGTCCACTGTTATATCACAAGGACACTTATAGTTAATAGTTGGCTTTAATTTAAATATCATGGGAATTGAAGTATATGTGTCTAATGCAATTGTGTATATAATAATCACTTTTGTAGGAGTACATGAAATGCACTTCATTGTTAATTGTTGTTATCTAGTTCGATAAACCTGGTTCTGACTAACACCTACTATATTTGCAAGGAAGAGGGGATTAAAATAGTATTTATTGCAATTTGTTTTCAATTTTCATATTGTAAGTCACTGTAATACATCTCATAGACAGTTTTGTGCCTGACTAGATTCACAGCTGTCATCATTCCCCGATGCCATTCGATCCCTTTCCGTCACACTCCCTTACCTAACTGAAAAAGTCAACGACCTTTCAAAACAATTACTGCAATGATATAAGCACATCCATCTTGCAGTCAGTTATTATTGTCAATTCCAATGTCTTTCTCTGCAAGTATTCCAGCAGCAAACATGTTTGTTCTGAAGAAATAGTTTCCAATATACAGTTGATATCAGTAACTCATGACAGAAATCAACAAGACCAGATAATAAAGATGTTTCCTGACAGCAAAGTGACGGTTAAGATTTCACCTCACTTAAACCCCTACTTTCCACACACAACCTCCTGCCATTGGCAAACATGCTCCTTGTTATGTATTGCCCCACTTGATGGTGTACTGTCTGTTCCGAGAGTGTTGTGTATATTTCTCCTGTGAATATGCCTGCGGTTAAATCTAATAGACAGGCGTGTGGGATTGATGGTAAAGATAGAGGATTTCCTGTCTTCAGTTATTATTGGAAACCTTGATACTGCATTGAAGTCTAGACTAGAGTAGGTCATGTCAAGATCATCTTGACTATTTTCACTTTCGGACGTTTGATTACTATCATGTTTATAGTTTAACACACGCACAAACACAATGCCATTTTGCGTTGTTTGTTTTCCTCCATGCGTCTCTAAAAGGAATGAAGTACGTATATAAGCGTCTGAGATGTCTCACATTAAGCTAACCTCTTTCTCGCCCGTACTCAAATCACCAAACTCTTGTGAAGAACGAATAGTTATTAATAACCATTAACCTGTATAATGATGTTGAAAGTAAATAAAATCACATTCTATTGTGGCGTCATTCTATTGTTGAAACGATCCATTAAGTTCAAGAATGGACAATGGTTGTCAATTATTCATTACCCTGAACAAACATTTCAAATGTACATCAATTGAAATGCTTGTTCAGAATAGTGAATAGTAATACTTGGAATAATGAATGACTGGAATACTTGGATAATGAATAGCTTGAAACGGAACTATTTGTTTTATTTTGACAATCAATGATTTTAAATTTTGTCGCCCGCAAGGCTCGGAGCCAGATCGCATGATAGCTATCACGTGACAGGGTTTAATTCCCTTTTGCTTGCAAATATGTTAGGCGTTCGTCAGAAGCGGGTTCATCGAACTAGATAACAACAAACACGTTTCCACACAGCGATCCAGCCTCAGTCAGAAGAGATGCTTGGAGCGCGTAATACTCGTAGGCTTTTGATTGCTAAAGAGATACACCACTACAAATCTTGGAAGATAAATTTCTGCATGCTAAACTGTCATGGTCAGTGGCGCGTGTCATTGAATGAAGGTGTTGTGTTGAGCGATGAATTGAACGTATTTGCTGATCGTACACTACAACGCAAAAGTTTTATATCGTGTTCTGCCGTAGAAATGCGAATAAATTGCGGGTATGAGCACAAGTCTGCACCAGATGTAAAGAACCATGACGTCATCGGTAAGGAAGACCATTTAGCCTGAGTCTGTTGTGATAAGACTTCTCCCATTTAACTGTTATCGTGGCCTCTTGTCTGTTCCGTGTTGCTCCATTACCTAGATGAAACGATCCCAAGCATTATGTCAGTGCATGGCTGTAAGGTTAGGCAGGTTTGACGTAACTGAAATTCATCCAGTATAGCTCATAAACCTGGTCGAGACAGGATACTGAAGACGATCGCGATGACCTTAAGTTGATATTTACACCTTTTTATTTACTGATGGTAAATGTTGAAGGATAGAGATGCTGCTAGATCTGCTTGAAGTATGGAATGTTGTGATGATTGAGCAAAACATCCTTCACTGTTGAATCAAAGTTAATTGGGAGGCATCACTCGTATGAGGCGCTGTAATTTAAGACACTTTAATCTTCGAAAACACGGTAACAAAATGGAAGGGATGAACTACTACACGGGGCAAAAACAGCAGTCATTTACATGTTTTGAGACACCATCACAGCATGAAATAAACCACGCTGTGTTGTAAATGCACTGCAGTGGGAGGTGTGTTACAGGTGGTGCGTCTTCTGCTGTCTGGGACATGGACGGAACATGCTCTAGAAATCAGATTATGAATATGTATTTGTATATAAGATATACAAGATCAACATTCACTGACGCGAGCCATTGGTCATAACGTCTTTTTGTAGGTAGGAAATTTTTCTTCGAGTTCTTTATCTACCAGGAACCTACGACTATCGTACCTTCTGAGGATGGTTCTAAGTAGAGTTTGCGCTGCCTCACATTTGTGTTTTTAATTTTTATGAACGAGTGTAGACGATATTGATATTTTATTATATATTACATTGTTTGCCGATGAAACATCCCTATATGTCGTGGTAAATGATCCGAATATAGCAGCACATTGTCTGAATAACGATCTAAGTAGAATATCCTCTTTGGTAGAAGACTGGCAGGTCGGTTTCAAATCTAATAAAACAGTATGTATTCAACTTTCATTGTTTTTAAAAAGAGCAACGCCACAGTTCAGGAAGTTCTTTCTCATAAACATCCCGGACTTACTCAAGAAGATTGTATGTGGAACGATCACATTGATAGCCTAGTAAGAAAGTAGGTCCAACGATTCACTGTCTCAGGAGCATTAAGTGTCATTTTAATAGAAAAACACGAGGAAGTATGTTTAAATCTTTCATATTACCTATATTTGATTATTGCTGCCACATATGGGACAATTACACAAAATAACCGACATTACTACTTGAAAAACCGAAAGTAGATGCACTCAGAACTATTTTGGGAGTGTTCGTGGCACTAGTCACGGTAAACTTTTTTAGAAACAAATCTTACGTCATTAGAAGAAAGAAAGCATTTTCCAAAGTTAAATATCTTTATAAATTGGTTGACAATCTAGTACCGGATTATTTCTCATCCTTAATCCCAAAGAGAGTGTCAGATGCAAGTGATTATAATTTGAGAAAGTGTTCACAGCTGCAAAACATAGGGTGTAAAACAAATAATTATATCAAATCATTTATTCCAGAAACAGCTAATATTTGGAACTCATTACCAACTGAATACACTACTGTCAGTAGTTTAAGGAGGTTTTATAAAAAAATGGTATATACTTTGATGTAAATTATGGATCAAGATTCTGTCAGGTTATACACTCCCGTCTCAGGCTTGGCTGCAGTGATCTTAACGCCGACAATTTTGCCAGATTTATATCCGACAGCCCGAGATGTTGTTGTGGCTATCACATGGAAGACGAACTTCATTTCTTTCTTACGGGTCCCTTAAACAGTACATTAAGGCAAACTATGTATTATTTCGTAAACGAATACGATTTAAATTCAATCTTAAATGGTAATTCACATTTAACGACTGTATCAAATCTTGAAATTGTGAATTCTGTGTATTGTGTTTAGTCTATCTTCTTGCCGATTTAGAGATTTTGTCTGAGTATTTTTTTAATGTTGGCTTTGCTATATGACACTGCGATGTTGTTGTGCTGGATGTAAATAATAATGTAGCTGTAGTTTCGAAAGATAATCGAGTAATAAAACACTTTCAGAACAATAATTGTCTTTAATTTCAATTATATAATGTATGATATTTCTCATGTCACATTCAATACATTGTAATCTGTATGTGTGTGATGTTTGGGAGAGGCATTCATATACGCAAAATTTGCTTGTTTGCCAATCCCACATCAGGTAGGGCGATTGATGACAGGACGACTATTTTTCATTATGTTTTGATGATATTCTGCATCTTGTTGCGACTTTCTTCCGAAATGTTAGGTTTAGCCTCACACAAACTTTGCCATCTTCTCAGCAAAGGCCTCCAACGGTACGGCTGCCATATCGATAACCTCGTTAAATGTGTCCAGGTGCCAGTCTGAAATACATGTAATATTTTAGTGTTTCGTTTTATCACTTCAATTTGATATATGGAGGTGTAATGTACACCCGAATCAGTTAGATTAGTTGGATTTAAGCTCTTAAAGAAAACATTTTAACATATTCTTATACCTTGAATAATTCTCAGTCCCCACTTTGTATTTTTCTTCGTTGATTCAGACTGATGTAATTACGCACAGTGCACTAACTTGTCCTCTGTAGCCACTCTTTGAAAGGCTTCGGAACGTTGTTTGACTGGCACGGACAATTTGGGGGTTGTAAATCTGTGTAATCAGAAACTGCTAACTCAACTTCAATTTGGTCATTTTCTATGATGCCGTCAAAACTGTTTGCAATAACATCAGGAACGCCCATGTCAGAGTCATATAAATACATCAACTGATCAAATTCATCGTCCTGCACCAGTGTTGGCCATTTCAATGGTGTCTTGGGCCAGTAGGGGTCGCTCTACGTACTCGGCGCGTTCGATGATAACAAACAGATGTTTAGGACAACAATTATATTATAAAAAGATAGAAATTCGTTATGTATTTATTCAAGTTTTGTTGCTTATATATACACAGGCAATATTTAGAGTATTAAGTTTGGACAACTCCCGAAGGAGGAGTTTGTATGTAATCGGCACAAAAGTTGTTTGCAACACTTGAAGGCCACAGAGTAAAGGACGTCAGGAGGAGTAAAGGACGTCAGGAGGAGTAAAGGAAGTGAAGAGGAGAAAAGGACGTCGGGAGGAGTAAAGGACGTCGGGAGGAGTAAAGGACGTCGGGAGGAGTAATCGGGGAACGTGGGGTACGGAGACACGACATTCTGTTCCAAGCATAATTTTCCACTGTACCTGTTATTTAGTCTCAATTTAAACATCCACCACTGCTTTCACTGTTTCACCGGCGGTCGGGTAGCCTAGTGGTTAAAGCGTTCGCACGCCACGCCGAATACCCGGGTTCGATTCCCGACATGGGTACAATGTGTGAAGCCCATTTCTGGTGTCCCTCGCCGTGGTATTGCTGGAATATTGCTAAAAGCGGCGTAAAACCATACTCACTCACTCAAATAGTTTCATATTTTATTCCTAGAGAAAACATCAAGTCATACAAAGACTTAAACTAAGGCTGGTTCTTGATAGATTTTGATGACTGTGTAGTAACATTAGTGTTGCTATCATGTTCGATGAACTTGCTTCAGACTAACGTGTGTATAAACAAAATGGTGTCAAAATGTTGTGCAATTTATATTCAAATTGCATATTTTAACTCAGCTCTGTGCCTAACTAAATTCACAGCTGTTATCATTACCCGATGCAGGTCGATCCCTCTCCTACACATTCCCTCGCCTAACTAAAAAAGTCAACGACCTTTCAAATAAATTACTGCAAGGATGTAAGCACATCCATCTTGTAGTCAGATCTTATTATAGCCAATTCCAAACACTTTCTTGTCTGCAAATATCCCAGCTAGCCGGGCCGTTTGTTCAGCAAGAAATAGTTTCAAGCATAAAAATGACATTAGTAAGGCATTACAGACATTAAATCAACAAGGCCAGATGATAAATACGGCCCCTGACAGAAATATGTGACGGTTGATATTTCACCCCACTTAAAACGCTACTTTCCACACACAACCTCCTGTAATTGGCCACCATGTTCCAGACATATATTGCTCCACTTGATGTTGAACTGTCTGTTACTGCCGGGGTGTGTTTTGTATATTTCTCTTGTGCATATACCTATGGTTAAATAGACAGGTGTGTGGGATTGATTGTTTAGATAGAGGATTTCCTGCCTTCAGTTGTTGTGGGAACTCTTGATGTTGCATCGAGGTCCAGACTACAGTAGGTCATTTCCAGTCAGGTTTACCTTTACCCTTTTATTATTATCCCAGGGGTATGAGGTATCGCACTTCACTGTGCAGAGGTATGTCCCCTAGGCGAGTCATGGGCTCGAATCCAAGATTCAGGTAAATTATAGGCTTACAACTTTTGAGATACAATCGAACATGCTATTTTTTTACCAAGATTTCAAAGAGCGTCATATGACTCTTGCTCAAAAGTTGTTTGACCAAGGTTACAACTTTCAAGGACTCAGTAAGGCTTTCAAAAAGATTGATGGTAGACGTGATTTTTCAGGTGAACATAATCCACTTGCTTTTGCATGTGTTTGTGATGGGTGTCATATATGGTATCACCACTATTTGATAGTGATTCATAAACACATGCCTATGATATAGTCGGAATCGTCCTTACGACTCTGCTTTATGCAGAGATTTATATTAGATGTAGAAAGGGTTTTGTCGCTTTAATTGAACCCACCGACTCAACGTCAAAAGCCCAAACTCAGAAGTTTAAAAACTCACATACAGATAAACAGGTGCTGTTTATTTAAGTTTGTGCCAAGCTTTTATCACTTGCCAGTGTACTTTAAGATACCTTTATCTTTGAAAACATGGTAACAAAATTGATGGGTTGAACTTCTCAACAACAACAATTATTTATAGTCTTGGAACACCATCACAGCTTAAAAACCAAGCAATGTTGAAGTTGTACTGTAATGGTAGGTGTGTCAGTCGGGGACAGGGAAGAACATTCTCTACAGCTGTTCGTTGTAAGGTCGAAATCAGATTATAAATATGTTAATCTATAATATTTCGAGTGCGAATTGATTTCTAGATTATAGTATATATTCAATATGCCTATACAAAAGAACCACATTCACTGACGCACAACACTGTTCAAAGCGTTTTTGCAGGTAGGAAGCTTATCTTCCACGCCATTTCCCTTCCAGTAGCCAACTGATATCACGCGCTACAAGCTGGTTCTCGGCTTACTTTGCGTTGCGTCACGTTTGTGATGTGTAGAAACATTCTAGTTCGATAATAAATTTCTGGAAATCGCTTAATATACTTGCAGACGAAATATAACTCAGTTGTATTTGGACTGTAAAATATAAAGTGTTAATGAACGAGAACAACCATTCTAGGTTATCCGCCATAAAAATTCCATTTGGCGTATAGGGCAAAATAGATGTAGAAGTATATATGCATGAATCACTGGAAATCTGTGATGACACCAGGTGTTTGCTAAAAGGGTGAGCATGTCCTGCCCTACCGGTAGCAGCCGCCATTAATTCTTTGCAACATGTCTGGTATATACCTCTTTGTGAATGATAAAGATGAGCAGAGCTGTTATCATAACCCGATCCCACTCGATCCCTACCCTACACATTCCTCCACAAACCAAAATATTAACGACGTTTCTTGCCGTCAGATCGTATCGCAGTGAATCTCGAACATTTGATTATCTGCAAAACTCCCAGCAAACAGATTTTCAGCAGGAAAAAGTTTCACGCATAAAATCGAAATTAGAAATCAGCAAGACCAAGTGATAATGCTAATTCCTGACAGAAACATAATTAGAGCTATTTTACACCCTACTTAAAACACTGGTTTTCACACACACCCTCCTGTAATTGGCCCTAGTCATATACATTTAATTATTGTGCTCCATTTGATGTTGTACTGTCTGTTACTGTGTTACGGTGTTTGTTATGCATATTTTAAGCGTCTGAGATGTCTCACATTAAGCTAACCTCTTTCTCGCCCGTACTCAAATCACCAAACTCTTGTGAAGAACGAATAGTTATTAATAACCATTAACCTGTATAATGATGTTGAAAGTAAATAAAATCACATTCTATTGTGGCGTCATTCTATTGTTGAAACGATCCATTAAGTTCAAGATTGGACAATGGTTGTCAATTATTCATTACCCTGAACAAACATTTCAAATGTACATCAATTGAAATGCTTGTTCAGAATAGTGAATAGTAATACTTGGAATAATGAATGACTGGAATACTTGGATAATGAATAGCTTGAAACGGAACTATTTGTTTTATTTTGACAATCAATGATTTTAAATTTTGTCGCCCGCAAGGCTCGGAGCCAGATCGCATGATAGCTATCACGTGACAGGGTTTAATTCCCTTTTGCTTGCAAATATGTTAGGCGTTCGTCAGAAGCGGGTTCATCGAACTAGATAACAACAAACACGTTTCCACACAGCGATCCAGCCTCAGTCAGAAGAGATGCTTGGAGCGCGTAATACTCGTAGGCTTTTGATTGCTAAAGAGATACACCACTACAAATCTTGGAAGATAAATTTCTGCATGCTAAACTGTCATGGTCAGTGGCGCGTGTCATTGAATGAAGGTGTTGTGTTGAGCGATGAATTGAACGTATTTGCTGATCGTACGATACAACGCAAAAGTTTTATATCGTGTTCTGCCGTAGAAATGCGAATAAATTGCGGGTATGAGCACAAGTCTGCACCAGATGTAAAGAACCATGACGTCATCGGTAAGGAAGACCATTTAGCCTGAGTCTGTTGTGATAAGACTTCTCCCATTTAACTGTTATCGTGGCCTCTTGTCTGTTCCGTGTTGCTCCATTACCTAGATGAAACGATCCCAAGCATTATGTCAGTGCATGGCTGTAAGGTTAGGCAGGTTTGACGTAACTGAAATTCATCCAGTATAGCTCATAAACCTGGTCGAGACAGGATACTGAAGACGATCGCGATGACCTTAAGTTGATATTTACACCTTTTTATTTACTGATGGTAAATGTTGAAGGATAGAGATGCTGCTAGATCTGCTTGAAGTATGGAATGTTGTGATGATTGAGCAAAACATCCTTCACTGTTGAATCAAAGTTAATTGGGAGGCATCACTCGTATGAGGCGCTGTAATTTAAGACACTTTAATCTTCGAAAACACGGTAACAAAATGGAAGGGATGAACTACTACACGGGGCAAAAACAGCAGTCATTTACATGTTTTGAGACACCATCACAGCATGAAATAAACCACGCTGTGTTGTAAATGCACTGCAGTGGGAGGTGTGTTACAGGTGGTGCGTCTTCTGCTGTCTGGGACATGGACGGAACATGCTCTAGAAATCAGATTATGAATATGTATTTGTATATAGGATATACAAGATCAACATTCACTGACGCGAGCCATTGGTCATAACGTCTTTTTGTAGGTAGGAAATTTATCTTCGAGTTCTTTACCTACCAGGAACCTACGACTATCGTACCTTCTAAGGATGGTTCTAAGTAGAGTTTGCGCTCCCTCACATTTGTGTTTTTAATTTTTATGAACGAGTGTAGACGATATTGATATTTTATTATATATTACATTGTTTGCCGATGAAACATCCCTATATGTCGTGGTAAATGATCCGAATATAGCAGCACATTGTCTGAATAACGATCTAAGTAGAATATCCTCTTTGGTAGAAGACTGGCAGGTCGGTTTCAAATCTAATAAAACAGTATGTATTCAACTTTCATTGTTTTTAAAAAGAGCAACGCCACAGTTCAGGAAGTTCTTTCTCATAAACATCCCGGACTTACTCAAGAAGATTGTATGTGGAACGATCACATTGATAGCCTAGTAAGAAAGTAGGTCCAACGATTCACTGTCTCAGGAGCATTAAGTGTCATTTTAATAGAAAAACACGAGGAAGTATGTTTAAATCTTTCATATTACCTATATTTGATTATTGCTGCCACATATGGGACAATTACACAAAATAACCGACATTACTACTTGAAAAACCGAAAGTAGATGCACTCAGAACTATTTTGGGAGTGTTCGTGGCACTAGTCACGGTAAACTTTTTTAGAAACAAATCTTACGTCATTAGAAGAAAGAAAGCATTTTCCAAAGTTAAATATCTTTATAAATTGGTTGACAATCTAGTACCGGATTATTTCTCATCCTTAATCCCAAAGAGAGTGTCAGATGCAAGTGATTATAATTTGAGAAAGTGTTCACAGCTGCAAAACATAGGGTGTAAAACAAATAATTATATCAAATCATTTATTCCAGAAACAGCTAATATTTGGAACTCATTACCAACTGAATACACTACTGTCAGTAGTTTAAGGAAGTTTTATAAAAAAAATGGTATATACTTTGATGTAAATTATGGATCAAGATTCTGTCAGGTTATACACTCCCGTCTCAGGCTTGGCTGCAGCAATCTTAACGCCGACAATTTTGCCAGATTTATATCCGACAGCCCGAGATGTTGTTGTGGCTATCACATGGAAGACGAACTTCATTTCTTTCTTACGGGTCCCTTAAACAGTACATTAAGGCAAACAATGTATTATTTCGTAAACGGATACGATTTAAATTCAATCTTAAATGGTAATTCACATTTAACGACTGTATCAAATCTTGAAATTGTGAATTCTATGTATTGTGTTTAGTCTATCTTCTTGCCGATTTAGAGATTTTGTCTGAGTATTTTTTTTAATGTTGGCTTTGCTATATGACACTGCGATGTTGTTGTGCAGGATGTAATTAATAACGTAGCTGTAGTTAAGATAATCGAGTAATAAAACACTTTCAAAACAATAATCATCTTTAATGTCAATTATATAATGTATGATATTTCTCATGTCACATTCAATACATTGAAATTTGTATGTGTGTCATGTTTGGGAGAGGTATTCAGATACGCAAAATTTGCTTCTTTGCCAATCCCATATCAGGTAGGACGATTGATGGCAGGACGACTGTTTTTCATTATGTTTGATGATATTCTGCATCTTGTGGCGACTTTCTTCCGAAATGTTAGGTTTAGCCTCACACAAACTTTGCCATCTTCTCAGCAAGTGCCCCCAACGGTACGGCTGCCATATCGATAACCTCGTTAAATGTGTCCAGGTGCCAGTCTGAAATACATGTAATATTTTAGTGTTTCGTTTTATCACTTCAATTTGATATATGGAGGTGTAATGTACACCCGAATCAGTTAGATTAGTTGGATTTAAGCTCTTAAAGAAAACATTTTAACATATTCTTATACCTTGAATAATTCTCAGTCCCCACTTTGTATTTTTCTTCGTTGATTCAGACTGGTGTAATTACTCACAGTGCACTAACTTGTCCTCTCTAGCCACTCTTTGAAAGGCTTCGAAACGTTGTTTGACTGGCACGGACAATTTGGGGGTTGTAAATCTGTGTCGTCAGAAACTGCTAACTCAACTTCAATTTGGTCATTTTCTATGATGCCGTCAAAACTGTTTGCAATAACATCAGGAACGCCCATGTCAGAGTCATATAAATACATCAATTGATCAAATTCATCGTCCTGAACCAGTGTTGGCAATATCAATGGTGTCTTGGGCCAGTAGGGGTCGCTCTACGTACTCGGCGCGTTCGATTTTAACAAACAGATGTGGAGGACAACAATTATATTATTAAAAGATCGAAATTCGTTATGTATTTATTCAGGTTTTGTTGCTTATATATACACAGGCAATATTTAGAGTATTTAGTTTGGACAACTCCCGAAGGAGGAGTTTGTATGTAATCGGCACAAAAGTTTGTTTGCAACACTTGAAGGCCACAGAGTAAAGGACGTCAGGAGGAGTAAAGGACGCCAGGAGGAGTAAAGGACGTCGGGAGGAGTAATCGGGGAACGTGGGGTACGGAGACACGACATTCTGTTCCAAGCATAATTTACCACTGTACCTGTTATTTAGTCTCAATTTAAACATCCACCACTGCTTTCACTGTTTCACCGGCGGTCGGGTAGCCTAGTGGTTAAAGCGTTCGCACGCCACGCCGAATACCCGGGTTCGATTCCCGACATGGGTACAATGTGTGAAGCCCATTTCTGGTGTCCCTCGCCTTGATATTGCTGGAATATTGCTAAAAGCGGCGTAAAACCATACTCACTCACTCAAATAGTTTCACATTTTATTCCTAGAGAAAACATCAAGTCATACAAAGACTTAAACTAAGACTGGTTCTTGATAGATTTTGATGTGTAATAACATTCGTGTTGCTATCATGTTCGATGAACTTGCTTCAGACTAACGTGTGTATTAACAAAATGGTGTCAAAATTTTGTGCAATTTATATTCAAATTGCATATTTTAACTCAGCTCTGTGCCTGACTAAATTCACAGCTGTTATCATTACCCGATGCAGGTCGATCCCTCTCCTACACATTCCCTCGCCTAACTAAAAAAGTCAACGACCTTTCAAATAAATTACTGCAAGGATGAAAGCACATCCATCTTGTAGTCAGATCTTATTATAGCCAATTCCAAACACTTTCTTGTCTGCAAATATCCCAGCCAACCAGGCTGTTTTGTTCAGCAAGAAATAGTTTCAAGCATAAAATTGACATAAGTAGGGCATTACAGAAATCTGCAAGACCAGATGATAAATTAGGCCCCTGACAGAAATATGTGACGGTTGATATTTCACCCAACTTAAACCGCTACTTTCCACACAAAACCTCCTGTAATTGGCCACCATGTTCCAGACATATATTGCTCCACTTGATGTTGAACTGTCTGTTACTGCCGGAGTGTGTGTTTGTATATTTCTCTTGTGCATATACCTATGGTTAAATAGACAGGTGTGTGGGATTGATTGTTTAGATAGAGGATTTCCTGCCTTCAGTTGTTGTGGGAACTCTTGATGTTGCATCGAGGTCCAGACTACAGTAGGTCATTTCCAGTCAGGTTTACCTTTACCCTTTTATTATTATCCCAGGGTTATGAGGTATCGCACTTCACTGTGCAGAGGTATGTCCCCTAGGCGAGTCATGGGCTCGAATCCAAGATTCAGGTAAATTATAGGCTTACAACTTTTGAGATACAATCGAACATGCTATTTTATTACCAAGATTTCAAAGAGCGTCATACGACTCTTGCTCAAAAGTTGTTTGACCAAGGTTACAACTTTCAAGGACTCAGTAAGGCTTTCAAAAAGATTGATGGTAGACGTGATTTTTCAGGTGAACATAATTCACTTGCTTTTGCATGTGTTTGTGATGGGTGTCATATATGGTATCACCACTATTTGATAGTGATTCATAAACACATGCCTATGATATAGTCGGAATCGTCCTTACGACTCTGCTTTAGGCAGAGATTTATATTGGATGTAGAAAGGGTTTTGTCGCTTTAATTGAACCCACCGACTCAACGTCAAAAGCCCAAACTCAGAAGTTTAAAAACTCACATACAGATAAACAGGTGCTGTTTATTTAAGTTTGTGCCAAGCTTTTATCACTTGCCAGTGTACTTTAAGATACCTTTATCTTTGAAAACACGGTAACAAAATTGATGGGTTAAACTTCTCAACAACAACAATTATTTATAGTCTTGGAACACCATCTCAGCTTAAAAACCACGCAATGTTGAAGTTGTACTGTAATGGTAGGAGTGTCAGTCGGGGACAGGGAAGAACATGCTCTACAGCTGTTCGTTGTAAGGTCGAAATCAGATTATAAATATGTTAATCTATAATATTTCGAGTGCGAATTGATTTCTAGATTATTGTATATATTCAATATGCCTATACAAAAGAACCACATTCACTGACGCGCAACACTGTTCAAAACGTTTTTGCAGGTAGGAAACTTATCTTCCACGCCAATTTCCTTCCAGTATCCAACTGGTATCACGCGCAACAAACTGGTTCTCGGCTTACTTTGCGTTGCGTCACGTTTGTGATGTGTAGAAACATTCTAGTTCGATAATAAATTTCTGGAAATCGCTTAATATAATTGCAATCGAAATATAACTCAGTTGTATTTGGACTGTACAATATAAATTGTTAATGTAAGAGAACAACCAGTCTAGATTATCCGCCATAAAAATATTTGGCTCATAGGGCAAAATAGCTGTAGAAGTATATATGCATGAATCACTGGAAATCTGTGATGACACCAGGTGTTCGCTCAAAGGGTAAATATGTCCTGCCCTACCGGGAGCAGCCGCCATTAATTCTTTGCGATATGTCTGGTATATACCTCTTTGCAAATGATAAAGATGAGCAGAGCTGTTATCATAACCCATCCAACTCGATCCCTACCCTACACATTCCTTCACCAAACTAAAATATTAACGACGTTTCAAAGGATGCAAAAGCATCTATCTTGCCGTCAGATCGTATCGCAGTGAATCTCAAATATTTGATTATCTGCAAATCTCCCAGCAAACAGATTATCAGCAGGAAAAGGTTTCACGCATAAAATCGAAATTAGAAATCATCAAGACCAAGTGATAATGCTAATTCCTGACAGAAACATAATTAGAGCTAATTTACACCCTACTTAAAACACTGGTTTCCACACACACCCTCCTGTAATTGGCCCTAGTCATATACATTTAATTATTGTGCTCCACTTGATGTTTAACTGTCTGTTACTGTGTTACGGTGTTTGTTATGCATATTTTTCTCGTATATATATGAATATATAAGAAATAAAGTTGGCTCTACCCCCATGCGAAGTGTACTAAGTGCAGTTTTGCCCTGAACTATCATAAACTCATGGGCAAAAGAATTATACACTTTTTAAATTGTTTTTTCCCCCAAAACTATGAAAGTGAGCAAAATGGTAGAAGGCTTAAAACAGTTGCCCAAGAACTACAAAATCAATCTCCAAAACGCAACGCGCTGGTCCTAAAGAAGCACGTGCAATGGCCAAAGGTCACCCAATAGATTGTCCAGGTATTCGTAAAATTGCACGTGCTAAATTTGTATAAAAAGGCGATGAACCGTTGCAAAGACATCACATGTAATAAAATAACACAAAAGATATGCCACGGTTACCTGCCGAACAAAGACAGAGAGCCATAGGTATGGAGCAGATGGGAGCCAATCTCTCCCAGATTGCAAGAAACCTCAACTGTACACGTGAAACGGTCGTCAGACTGTTTCAACGCTTCAGACAGACTGGCTGGACACGAGAGACAACACAACAGGAAGATGGGCACTTGCGCACGTACCATCTGCTCAACAGGTTCGTCACGGCACCGGAAACGGCAGCAACAGCGTTAGGACACCGTATCAGTCGACGCACGGTGCTACGACGTCTGCGTGACGCAGGTATTAGAGCTCGCCGTCCCTTCCGTGGAATGGCATTGACCCGGGAACATCGACGTCGAAGACTGCAATGGGCCCGGACAGTAGGACGTTGGCATGTCCCTGATTGGCAGAGAGTGCTTTTCTGTGACGAAAGCAGGTTTCAGCTGTTTCACAATGATGGCAGAGCTCGGGTATACCGTCGCAGGGGGAAGGGGGAACGTTTGGTGCCAGGCTGCATTTAAGAAGTTCATCCCTATGGTGGAGGTGCTGTGATGGTTTGGGGGGGAATTTGTGGCAACCCACGGACGAGACTCTCAGCATCCGTGGCAACCTCAACGGCCAGCGAGATGATGTTCGTCAATCCGTGGTGCTTCCATTTCATCGCCAACATCAACAGGAAAACTCCTGCAATCTGACAACGCTAGACCACATACTGCAAGGCTCGTCCACGACTTCTTGAATACGAACAACGTCAACGTTCTTCCGTGGCCAGCACTCTCACAATATGCTGCAGTCAAACAAAACGGCCTCTGTTGCTCTCCCTCCGCCATGTTGGTCCCACGGCGACGTTATATTACGTCTCAAGCAGTCGAATCACGTCGGTTACGGTCTCATCTGGTGCAACCATCGCGTTAAGCGCACTGTTTCATGGCTTACGTTTGCTTCCGTCTGGTCATAAGTGGTGGCAAAAAAGTTTTACAACAGTAAACCTCCGCACTCACAATAACCAGCTACGCCGACATGTTTTTATGTGTCAGCTCGTCCCCAGAATGCACTTTGGAATGTTTCGAGTCACGTGATTAGATTAAAGGAAATTAATAAAAAAAACCTAAATTTATATCCTACTTATTTCTGCGTGGGATTATGGATGCGGCCCATTTAAACAATAAACTACCCATTTTAGTGGTGTTGTGTTATGTGTACAACGCATTGTGTCTTTCAACGTAACGGTGCAGGCAATTTCATGGAAGGGGTCGTCAGTTGGCTCCATTAAAACACAAGGATAGTCTTAAATTCGGCATCTTGTAGAAGTAATAAAGTTCGCTCTACCCCCGTGCGTAGTGTTTTAAAGTATAGTTTTGCCCTGGACTATGATAACGTCAAAGCACTTGTGCTTTAACTATGATAGTTCAGTTCAGGACACTTTAGTACACTTCACATGGGTATAGAGCCAACTTTATTTCTTGTACACCGTAACACAGTAACAGACAGTTAAACATCAAGTAGGGTACTATAATTATATGTATATGACTACGGTCAATTACAGGAGGGTGTGTGTGGAAACCAGTGTTTTAAGTAGGGTGTAAAATATACTCTCCAAAACAAAGAAACGCAAAGCCAGATTTGTGTGAGGTAGGAAAATACATTTATACGAGGAACCGTACAAGGTAGTGAGCCAAAATGTTGTGAAGAGAACACTTGGTGATTGCAGTCATATCAGTTATCGGTACATAGGAAAAGTCCAAGGTGAAGGTCAGCTACTATCAATAATGCGTATGTCCCCCGTTGGAATAGATAGCGGCCTGATATCTCGGGCCCATGGAAGAGACGAGTATGCGATTCACATCCTGGTGAAAGGTAGCCCACTCGGCCTGCAACGCAAAAGCCAACTGCTGCAACGTCTTGGGCTGTGGTTGACGTCGGCATTGCAGTCTATCCAATTCACCAGACAGGTGCTCTATCGGGTTCAAATCCGTGGATCTGGAGGGCCAGGGGAGAACATCAACGTTGTTGTTGACAGGACGTCTTGCTCGTAGACATGCTGCTCTTAAACAATTTTGTACGGTCTGGTCGGAGATTCTGTCCAGACAGGGTATTTGGAATGCGGTTGAGGTGGAGGTGGAGGTGTCCCATGCTGTTAAAACCGATCCCATAGCCTTTTGATAGTGCTGGTCGCTACATTGGAAACCCTGACTACAGCTGATCGGGATTCCCCTGCCTGCAAGCGGTTTATGACGTTGTTTCTTTGCACTTCTGTTAATCTTGGCATGTTGTTGAACTGTCACTGTTCGATTGACGCAGATGCCAGGCAATCCAAAACTCTGTACTTTAATACCGTTCGTAGTGCTGCTGCACGTGCAGTACGTGCAGCTCCTTGACCCTTTTGTTAATGCACGGGGTGCGTTTTTCCGAATCGTACGTGTTTCCCGTATGTGTCCTCGTGATCATTTTGATCCGGGAAATTTGTCGCTGACACTATAACACATTTAACCTCTTCATTTTGCACCTCTTGGTCCGCTAATTTTGCTTTTATGGCCATAAATATCCGTATTGCGTTTCTATTTTTGAAGAGTATATAATTGTCTGAGATTACATACACTAGGCCAGCTGCCTACTCATCCGAATTCAATTCACCAAAGTCTTGTGTAAACTGTATGTGATTATAAAATACCATAATCATGATGATGATGAAAGTAAATTTTAACACATATATGGCGTCATTCCATTGTTTACACAACCTATTACGTCCAGTAATGGACAACTGGTTGTCAATGATTCATTATCCTGACCACATTAAATAATTTAATTAACTTACACTTACAAAAGATGGAACTATTTCGTTTATTTTAACGCTCAAGTGGATGATTTTAGCTTTTGTGGGTAAAGGTGTTGCCAGCGGGGTTCGAACCCAGATTGCCTAACAGTCAACCTCGGCTATGGCGACACATGACTGTGGGTGTGAAGCTTCATTGTTGGCACCATTGTTTCAAAGGAATGGACAGTTACTCGAACATTCCCCTCTACCTAATGTGTTAATGTTCATGTCTACATCAGCGGTATGAGAGTGAGCCTACTGCAGTATTCTGCGCCGAGTGTTAACAACCATGATGCCATCGGTAAGGAACACCTACAGAGTTACCCTGTTGAGATAAGACTTGTTCCACTTCATTGGCTTCTTAACTGCCGGCATGTTCTGAGCTGCTCTATTACCTAGATGAAAGCGCACCCAGGATTAATGTCAGCACATGACTGAAGGTTAAAGCAGACTTGACGTAACTGAAGTGGACCCATCATCTGATCAACGAGATAGGTCGCTGTGCTTAGTTGTGTTCCTTAAGTATGTCAATGCACAGAAGTCGTAAGATCAAAGCTGTACTTCGTGCTGATCATTAAAGCTAAACTCACTGACACAACCTTAAAAGCCCCCAAAAGACGTTAAAAACTCACATATAGATAAACTGGTCTATATTCACCCTATAAATTAAAAAGTCGGCTCTCTGAAAGAACAGTTTATTGAAGTTTCTACCGAGCCTTTATCACTTGCCACTGTACTAGAGACATCGTTATCTTCAACAAATGGATTAGATGAACTCCTACACGTGCCCAAAACAGCAGTTATTTATATGTTTGGAACACCATCACAGCATTCAAACCAATGTGGGGGGCACGGGTGGCCTAGTCGTCTAAGGCGCCGCGATTCGCTGTGCAGAGTTGCGTCCTTTGAGCACGCCAGAAACCTATGATTGTGGGTTCGAATCCCGGTTCGCCCTAATTATGTTTCTAGGTTTGTCAGCACCATAACCGTGCTCGTGGGTTTCACCGAAGTGGTAAACGTCTGAGACCTGCATCACTTCGGGCTTTCCTCCCACATTAAGCCGTGATATAACTGGAATAATGTTAAAAGCGGCGTTAAACCCAACTCACTCACTCACTCACTCATTCAAACCATTGTTGCAAAATGTACTGTAATGGTAGGTGTGACGGCCCAACAGGTGATGCGTTTTCTATCAGACGACAGGGGGAAAAAAGGCCAACAGCTGTTCATTGTTTAAATATGTATGTCTATAATATTTCGTCGGCAAATTTACTTTTAGATTCATTTATGATAAGACAAAAAGTTCAATTTATGGCTGAACACAAGACTCATATTCAATGACGCGAGCCAACGCGATCATAACGTTTGTGTGGGAAACCTTTTAAAACTTTTTTGCTAGTAGAAGCCTATGTGTAGCACCCGCCACAAGCATCCCTTCGAACTTAGTCTGGTTCTCGGTAGATTTTGCGTTGCGTCACGTTTGGGATGTATGGAAATATTCTTGTTGCGATCTATTTCGATGAATTGATTTCAGAAATACATTAGCAGAGGAAAGGTGACACAATTGTATTTATTAAAAGCTGTAACCAATTCTTACTGTTTAACTCATTGCAAAACGTCACTTATATACCACTTTGTGCCTGACTACAATCCACACAGCAGTTCTCATTACCCGATCTCACTCGATCCCATTCCTTAGCATTCCTTCGCTGAACAAAAACTCAACGAACTCTTAAATAAATTACTGCAATAATGTAAACGCATGTATCTTGCAGTCAGATCTTATTGTCTTGAATTTCAAACATTTGATTATCTGCAGATCTCCCAGCAAACAATTATATTCTTAGAGATGCTCAGCAGGAAATAGTATCATGTATGAAATCTAAATTGGAAATCAACAAGATCAGCCGATAATGATGAGTCCCGACAGAAACATAATTATGACTTGTCCACCTTACTTAAAACACTTGTCACACTCTCCTGTAATTGGCCCTAGTTATATACATATAATTACACCAACACATTCGCTGGTCACGTGTCATGTTTTCAGGTGAGCCCCGATTCACTTTGCAATTCCTTGATAGACGTGGTCGTGTCTGGCGACGTCGAAATGAACGTCAAGCCACTGTCAATCTGAGACCTCGTAACAGATTTTGCGGTGGATCGGTTATGGTGTAGGGTGGCATCAAATGACTGGGTGAACCCCACTCCATATTGTGCAAGGAAGAGTCACTGGGACAGAACTATCGGGACAACATCCTGACACCCTTTGATGTTCTGTTTGCAAGGCATGAGGGTCGACGTGTTGTCTTTCAGGACGACAACGCACGTGCTCACAGTGCACGAATCGTCAATGATCAACTTCAGCAGCACGACATACATCCATAGACAGCCATGGCCAGCAATGAGCCCAGACCTTTCATCCATTGAGCACGGCTGCTGACTACATTGGCGGAATATTGGTAACATACATGTTTAACCGTATTGGAGTGAGTGAGTGAGTATGGTTTTACGCCGCTTTTAGCAATATTCCAGCAATATCACGGCGGGGGACACCAGAAATGGGCTTCACACATTGTACCCATGTCGGGAATCGAACCCGGGTCTTCGGCGTGACGAGTGAACGCTTTACTGGTGGAATATTGCTAAAATCGGCGTAACACCCAACTCATTTATTCACTCTCTGCAAGGTTGAAGGATAGCATCTTCTGGAGACGATTGTCTGTCATGTTGTGTATCAGTCTATCATGTTCATAACACTGGTGATGAATGACTGCTTTTGTCAGCATGATACACTCCCTACTTTCATACTTTCGTTTGCTAACTCTAAGGGTCCACGGGCACGTACATGTGTATTTGTTTGTTTACAGGAAGTATGAAGCCTATAGGTGGCCAACTTTCTTCAGCCAGAAAAGGACATCAGACTGAAATTATCTCCCAGGTGCTGAGCAAGGCGGAGATGCACCAGATGCAAACGCTTTAACCACTAGGCTACCCGACCGCCCCTAACCGTATTGGACACGTGCATACATGTTTAACCTTATTGTCACTGTTCATCCGAACGAGACGTAAAAGGTTACAGGAAATGACCGCTAAGAAGAATAATTACCTTGACAGGATCATGTTTCTTGATTTGATAAATCCCAGGTATATTCGTAGCAGAATCAAGATTCCAAGGTCTCCAAGATGACATGAGAGCTTTGTATTGAATCACTGGATTGTTTGATTCAAGCCCTATTGATTACACGCCACCGCCATATGGCAGGTGTATTGTTGAGTGGGACCATAGGCAACAAACAAACGCAAATTGCTACCAGTTGAGTAAACAATACTTACCCTTTCTTCGAACACTCACAGTCTTTTAAAAGTGGCTTATACCGTTACTTATACATAGACGCCAAGATGGCGTGCTCTGCGTCATGCTTTTCATAAACAATTGCCGCTTCTCTCGCAATAACCTCTCTTAATTCTGCTGGTGCTCTCATTTTTGTACTGTTGCTCAATTAATATTGCTGCGTCTCCTATATTCTTGGTGACATCCATTGACCTTGTTGTTTCTCTGTTTCTCCTTATATGTCGGTAATTCTCCGTCAGTCATGTTTCGCGACTACTCTTCCTCCACTGTCAGTACATCTTCCCGAGGCAAGGGAGTTAACTGACTATAAAAGTCCAGTTTCCACCCTTGCCGAACTAGGCTGGAATTCCTTGGCTCGACCGTAGCGCCACCAGTGGTTATTACGAGTTATGTTCCTTCTAAGCCTCTCCTATGGACCAATCAGATTTCACCTCTCGTATCACCTGCATTTGTTTCAAACAAAATGGTGGCGCCCAGTCAAAACGATCTGATTGATAATCAAGATCTATATTGTGATAAAACGGGTCTTACATAGCGAAGTGCGTCAAATCACGTAAGCATCTTGATTAAAAACATGAAAAGACTTGGAAAATATCTGTTGACAGCGAGTTGGCGGTGCACATGCTTTGCAAATCCTGCAGTCGACCGAAATCTGCAAGACATTTTACAAACCGGATTTCGATTTCGGTGCGCGATTCTGATTGGACTATGCATAGACTCGTTAGCCCAGCCAAAATGTAACTCCATAATACCAGCCTAGTTCGGCAAGGGTGGAAACTGGACTTTTATAG
The DNA here is from genome assembly GCF_023055435.1 of Haliotis rufescens. Classification (NCBI taxonomy): domain Eukaryota; kingdom Metazoa; phylum Mollusca; class Gastropoda; order Lepetellida; family Haliotidae; genus Haliotis; species Haliotis rufescens. The sequence goes on from NW_025964112.1 coordinate 4,580,150, forward strand.
TCAGTTAACTCACTTGCCTCGGGAAGATGCTGTCAGTATTGTTGCCACTTTCCTAATCGTGCCGCTCCTGCCTTATTCTTGCTGCTTCCTACTTAGTCTGTTGCTATCTTAATTGTCCTGCTTCTCTCTTAACCAAACTGTTGTCAGGTGTAGCGATATGATGCAGGGACATTTAGACATGGGGGCACAGACAATGCCAGCGCTTGGGGAAAAGCTGATTTTGTTATAGGGTTATGATGAAGAGTAGCCAGCATCCAATGTTGTGATGTACCTTACCAACATAATATGGCATACACAGGAGATATTTAGAGCCGACAACCAAAGAAGACGCTTGCATGTAATTGACACAAAAGGTCTTGTTTACATCACCAGAGTGAGTGAGTATGGTTTTACGCCGCTTTTAGCAATATTCCAGCAATATCACGGCGGGGGACACCAGAAATGGGCTTCACACATTGTACCCATGTCGGGAATCGAACCCGGGTCTTCGGCGTGACGAGCGAACGCTTTAACCACTAGGCTACCCGACCGCCCCTTACATCACCAGAAGACTATAGGCCAAAAGAGATATAAGAGAGAGTAATACGTCAACGTGGGTTACAATGTGGGTTGCAGGTTGAGATAGATATTCTTCTTGGAGCATCATTTACCAAAGGACATGTTATTAATCACACATTCTCAACATAAACGTCATCTATTGCTTCTAAATATATTATCAAAAGTTTGCCGAGTCGTGTCCCCAAAGCGTGTCTTGTCACATTGACGTGGGCTCGATATGGCCTGATTATGATCATTGGTTTGTCAGCACTATACTTGTGCTCGTGGGCTTCACAAAAGACTGAGCATCAAATAATCGCATCTATTGCCGCGCACATAACGCTGACACTTCGTGCAAAAACACAAATTCTCTCACTCATCCACCCACCAACTCACTCACTCAATCATTAACTCACTCACTCACTCATAACCGCCAATCCTCCAACCAACACAAATCCAGCCCACCCACCGAACCCCTCAATCACTAACCCATACCCCACCAACCCTCTCAGCCTATAGACAAAACTAAGACGTCTTTAAAGTCTGCTCAGTGGTGGAACAGTTTATTTAATGTTCTCTTCTGAAGTTTCTGCCGAGCTTTTATCACTCACCGCTGTACTTAAAGTCAGCTTTATCTTCTGAAGCAAGGTAGGATGGATAGGATGGATAGCTTGGTTAAATAATATATATGGGGAATCTACCACATTTTCTTGGACCATAATACTTGATGTATTGACCTTTACACCAAGATATTTCTCACAGGTATTTCTTCCAATGCATCAAAATGATTACACCCCCATATCTCTGTCCCGTAAAGCAATATCGGACTTAATTAAATCACATATTCTAAAAAAAATAATGGCTTGTCATATCTCCGAGAATATTACTGTTCCGTTAACACAATTTAAGCTTTCACAAATTAGATGATAAACAAGATAGATGGCTCATGAAGTGTACACCTAAACGTACAAATGTCTAGGTTTTCACCTATCTACGAATATTTTTATTACCTGCAATCTTTTCACCATTCTGAAAGACAGTTATTTACAGTTAACTCGCATTTCCAACAATAACCTTTTAATTCATTAATTTGATTCTACAGACCACTAAGTGCAATCGAAATTAGAAAGGCGTAAATGAAATCAACAAAACCAGCTGATAGAAATGTTGCTGCACGAAAACATACGACGTTTTCTTTTTCATGTAATAAAAACGTCAAGCAATTACTAATCAATTCCCGCAATGATGTAAGCACATCCATCTTGCAGTCAGTTATTATTGTCAATTCCAATGTCTTTCTCTGCAAAAATATCCCATCCAGCAAACATGCTTTTCAGCAAGAAATGGTTTCAAATATACAGTCGCTATTAGTAAGGCATTATAGACATGAACAAGACCAGATGATAAAGATGGTTCCTGAGAGAAATATGTGAATTTTGACATTTCAACTTAAACAGCTACTCTCCACACACAACCTCCTGTAATTGGCCACCACGTTCCAGACATATATTGCTATACTTGATGTTGAACTGCCTGTTACTGCTGGAGTGTGGTGTGTATATGTCTCTTGTGTATATACCTGTGGTTAAATAGACAGGTGTGTGGGATTGATTGTTTAGTTAGGAGATTTCCTGCCTTCATTTGTTATGGGAACCTTGATATTGCATTGTTTTTTTCGCAATGTTTTTTTTCCTGTTGTCTTGAACACAAATGACAAATGCAATGGCCCTGTTAAGTCGAACAAATTATATTAACCTAATGTACATCACCGTCGATGTCAAAATGAAACTTCGAATATGTCGAATATTTTCTTAGGTCCTTAGATCTTATAATTTAGTATTAAGCACGGGGTACGGCAAGTCCCTGTTGGGGGATATTGGTTTACAGTGGGTCAAAAGGGGCCCAAATCAAACCCTTTTATGTAGTAGCTTTGCTGATAGCAATCATCCAAAATGCAAAGGTTCTGTCCAGCAAATATCTCATAGTTATTATGATACATACTATGATAAATCGGATTTAAACTAAAATCTTCAAAATATAAGCCAAACAACCAAATACCAGTAAGCCAAATGAAATTTAAATACAGTGAATGTACTTACACAAATTGTTGATCATTATATATTGAATGCATATAGCTACAGGGTGCAACTGGGTTGTATGGAGTTGAAATGAAAACACAATGCCAAAATGTGTTTTGTTATATGCGTCTGAAGAACTTAGTACGTATATACATGTCGGATATTTCCCACAATAGGCCAACAGAACCTCCAACACCCCACATTCAAATCACTAAAGTCCTGCATAGAATTGACCACAATATAATAATGTTTAATAATGCAGTAAGATAACGACTCTGGACCAGGTGTTAAGAACCATGACGTTAAGGAAGACCAACAGAGTCAGACTGTTGTGATAAGACTTGTTCCAGTTCATAGTTAGCTTAGCCCCAAGCCTGGTCTTTGTTGCTCTAGCACCAAATGAAAGCGCACGCCCATGGAATGAATGTCAGCGCATAAGGGGAGTTGAGCGGGTTTGACGTAACTGCAGTGTATCCATACAGCTACTCGACCAGAGAGATCGAGACAAGACACTAAAGGCGAGCACGATGCCCTCTAGTTGATATACACCTTTCTCTGATGGTAAAATTTGGAAGGTTATAGATGCAGACTTGTGGAAATGTTATTGGTGGTACGTCCATGTCTAATATTCTTGCTACTTTCCTCCTAAGATCGTCTCTCTTATTTTTGCCGTTTCTGCCAATGGGTATAAAGTAAGTATAAAGTAAGGTTGAGGTCGCACTCAGATATATTCGTGTCATATGACGGCTTGTATGTAATCACATCTGTGCCAGACAAACCATTGTCTGATATAACAAGCAACGTCTTAAAGTAGTCAGCCAGGTCACGGGGACTGGCCGCCCGATCCACTGAGACACGTGTACGTCAAGCACAGGTTACTGAGGGTCACGTCTTACCCAGAGTCCTCACAGAGTCGTCAGCATGCTACACTTGGCCCTTGTGTTCAGATAGAGACTACTTACGTTGTACGTTTTGCTGTGTCTATATGGACTATGTAATAGACGGGAAGAAATAGTCCAATTGAAAGTACGGAAATAATATTCCCTGTGTTTGTTTGTTGGGTAGTTGTGGAATAAGGTTTATTTATGAAGGTGGGGTCCGCAATGACAGAAAAGAATAGGTCTTGATCGTTACCAGTTTATTAATATGGAAAAATACATTTCAAGACAATTATCAGAGTTCAGACTTCGTACCATTATGGGCCATAGCACTGATCCAACTACATATTTTCGTTAAGATATCTACCACTATCTCCTGCAACGAATGTCAAAATATACGAGACAGAAACGGGAATCCATAGCCTGAGAGAGCAGGGAAACAGTGTGTTGAATGAATGGAAGAGTTTCAGTACAGAGTACAGTTACTTATCATAAATACAACCAGCACATACATGTAAGAGCATAGCAGAGAGAATGAGATAGGTGTGCGAGTGCGTGTGTGTGTGTGTGTGTGTGTGTGTGTGTGTGTGTGTGTGTGTGACTGTGTTAGCATATATACATGTATGTGTGTGTGTTTGTTCGAGTGAGTATGTGTATTTTGGCATGTGTGTGTGTTTTTCTTTGTGTATTTTTATGTCTAAGCATACATGTCAATGTTCGCATTTATGTGTATCTCTTCAGTTGTACTTAGTGATTTACTTATCAAGTATCGCCACCTTGCTAGGATTGCCTGAAGAGGTAGATGTTCCGTATGTACACTGTATTACAATAGTATAGTGCAAAAGTGATTTTAATATGAGCAGCGAGAATGTGATATTTCGGTCGAAGGTGATGGATATTACATTTTGGTCGATGTGCGAGATTTTACGTGCGGCTCAGAAGGGTGACATTCGATTTTCATTCTGCTTTCAAACACGTTGTACATTGAGCGAGGAGAATGACCCTAATCATTTTGTAAACATTTTGTTTTATTTTGCGGAAATGAAAATTTTGTTACAAGTTACATGGCCAATATGTGATAGTGGTTCAATTAAGAAATGACTTTCACTTTGTGTGAGTTCATTGGAGTATGAACCTTCATAGAGTGAGGGCCAAACTGTATGAACGTCGGAGCTTGCGAAATTCTTAGCCTTTTTTATATCACTATTTTGTACATCAAAGGATCTAGATCTATACGCAATATTTAGTACGTGTGACTTTATGTTTACACTGACAGCCATACAACAACCAGCTGTATCGCGGAATGAAATATAAATATAGTTCCTCAAAACGAGAGCTGACATGAACGTATCTGTGAAAACCTTTCTGGAAATATGAGACTCACACACCACTTTTAGTTTCTGCTACTAAAAAAATATGTTCTAGTTTTTTCCCTTTTTGTTACGTTAAAAGTTTTATTATTTGCAGGTGTTATATTATTTGTGGTGTTGTGAATGTGTCTGTATGTGTGTGATGTTGTGTATATGTGTCTCTGTGTGTTGGTATGTATTTGTGTCTGTGTATGTGTGTGGTGTTGTAAATATGTGTGTTGTGTATGTGTATGTGTGTGGTGTTATGAATGTGTGTCTCCCAATGTGTGGTGTTGCATATGTGTGTCGTGTTGTGTATTGTGTCCTCCAATGTGTGGTGTTGTGAATGTGTCTGTATGTGTGTCGTGTTGTGTATTGTGTCCTCCAATGTGTGGTGTTGTGTATGTGTATGTGTGTCGTGTTGTGTATGTGTGTCTCCCAATGTGTGGTGTTGCATATGTGTGTCGTGTTGTGTATGTGTCCTCCAATGTGTGGTGTTGTGTATGTGTATGTGTGTCGTGTTGTGAATGTGTATCTCCCAATGTGTGGTGATGTGTATGTGTGTTGTGTTGTGAATGTGTGTCTACCAATGTGTGTTGTGTATATGTGTGTCTATCTGTGTGTGGTGTTGTGTATGTGTGTCTGTGTGCGTGGTGTTGTGTAAGTGTGTACGTGTGGTTTGGTTTCGTATGTTTCTCTTTGCGTGTGTGTATATGTGTGTATGTGTCCGTCATATCAGCAAATCATTCGGGTACATATTTTCAACGAAAATAACAATTAAATGGCTCATTGTAGTACGACAAATGTTCCCCAAATTATTTCCATACAAATTTGAGTGCATCGACACTGTCTGGTTTCCGCGCTTAAACTGTCCAGTGTATATCAGTCGTTGCTCACTTGCAATCAATATTGTTTCACTTAAAATTAATTATTTGGATATGAACAGAACATGGTTACCACGTTTATAATTGAGCTTATCCGGCATATATGAATACAGGACAGGAGAAATACAAAAAACATATAAATACATACCTTTTAAAGCATTTAAAAACAGAAACAAATACAAACTAGACTGATTTGTAACAACTGTATGTATTAAAGTTCATCTGAAAAATATTACCAATATATATCTATACAGCTGTATCATTGTTATCAATACCGTGGGGAACAATTGTTTGAAGGACCCGTAAATTGTATATGGTAAACTATACCGTTTGAAATGTGACGTAAAAACATCTCTGCTATCTTTTATTAAGAAAAGAGGCTCAGCCTCTAAGACTGAAGAAAAGACATGACTCTACCCAAAAAAATAACCTCGTACTGTTGGTCGATTTTACAACTTCTGTTGCAGGTTCTGGCACTTGCCTGTATCTGCGACCTGACATAAACATGGCTTCACTCAACTCGATTCACTTGATTAGTGGTAGCCCTCACACATTCACTCTTCCTTTTTGAAGCTAAGGATATTGACTTGTGTATATACTGTAACCAGGTCGACTACTTACAAAGCGGCATGATATTGATGCACTCAAATTAAGAACACTAACAAGGGTGAAGTTTGATATAGTATGAGATGCTGCATATGACGTATTAGAAAATTGGTGAATGCATACGATTTTCAAATTCAATTCTTTAAATACGAATCTCCAAGAGTGTCGGTTTTATACAGTTGTTGATTTGTTGAAAATTATTAGGTAAATAAAACTGACAAAACCCTTTCCATATTCATATAAAATCAATGCTGAAAGTAGAGTTAACTGTACGATTCCGACCATGTCATGAACATGTTTATGAAGCACACTAAACTACTGGTAGATGAGGGTATCCTGCCCCACCGGTGGCACCTGTCAAAAACACATGCAAAGGCGCGTTGTTTGTCACCTCGAAAAAGGAACACGGCATATAGATAAAGATAATATTATTGAGTTTATTCAACATTGTACACATATACTTATACGTAAACCAAGACTTTTTACAATCATAGTTATTTAAATGTATCATTTACATTATTAAGTACATTATTATCATACAATACAGTACACAGGCACTAGCATACACACACATTTATGATTATTAGACATTATGTGACATCAATTGTTGTTATACCATGATATATTAATAAAATCCTTCAATTATTTCTTTGAATCAATAAATGTCAGAAACAAAAGCAGGGACACACACACACACACACACACACACACACACACACACACACACACACACACACACACACACACACACACACACACACACACACACACACATAAACTGTGAATTTCTTATTTTCCTCGCCATTCGAGACTGTTCATTTCGCAAAGAGCCATTTTTGTTACTTGACCAACGTGTATTATTTCGCGAGCCACACCTGACTCGTAGATTTCAAGAATAGTTTTGCTTAAGTTGCTTTTCTATATAATGATATCTAAATGATTGATACAGAATTTTATTGACCCTAAATAGTTTTTGTTAATTTTGTTATATTGTTTAAGGTTTTGGAAACACACACACACAAATGAAAATTAAATATCAAGGAAATAACATGTTATCGCAGAATTAATCTAATAGAGTTCTCTTCTAAATTGTTGTCATAAAACATTGATGTAAATGGCTACCAACAACACTGCATAGAACATAGAACCGCACTGAATTTTTGAGAAAACATAATTGGTATTGTGTCGTCCAAACGGTCAGAGCGAAATACAAATCACGTCACCGTCAGCATAGACGGTCTACCAAATGGTCACCAAAAGAACCACTAAAACGTCATAAAATGTGTTTCATATGAATTTAGAACCGCACTTGATGTTTGAGAACACATGATAGAGAGATATCTATCGGTCAGAATGAAGTAGGCCAAAGTGCTCGGAGGGTTGCAAACGGGTTTAACATTGTGTCTGCCAACCTGTCCCCTCCAGGCGAGGTTTAATGCAACTGACGTCACCAACGACAGTCCCCGCAGTGGTCGACCGGGAGCGACGTCAGCACGGCAAGACCATCAGCAGGTCAAATGCATCGTAGTCACCTGTAAGAACTCCTTCGGGCCTTTGAAACTGCCTGAAACAACATTGGAATCCATGGCAACCCTTACATCATGATGCATCGTTTGTCTAAAGATGTTTTGCGATGCAAGAGTTCCGTTATTGACTCAACGTCACCGTCAGCGTAGTGGTCTTAGAACCATGCCAATTGGCATCAACAATTCGGACACAGCATTGTAATTATACACATCACAAGTTACACAATCACTGAGGTATTTCAGAATGTCTTGATTCAACAATGATCATTTCACATGTATGCCTGAATAGCGAAAGTAGTTAGGAAGCTTGAATGAGTTTGGCGTAGCGCCTCTTTAAACAGTAGTTTAATTATATATCACTGTGTTTCAGCTTGATGTGAGAGGAACGCCCGAGGTAATTCAGGTCTTAGACGTTTACAAACATAAGTTTCTGGGATTTCTGAGTGCGACAACTTTTCACAGAAACTTGCAGCGGGTTAAGCGACTGGGCCACCAGTGTCCCCTCTTCAAGATACAGATTTGTAAGTGATCCAAAAGGTTACTCTCCTTTATTATTAATAGTAGGAGTAGTAGTAGTAGTAGTGGTAGTAGTAGTAGTAGTAGTAGTAGTCGCAGTAGTAGTAGTATTACATGAGCTGCTGGTGCATTCCGCCTTGCTCAGCACCTGGGAGATATTTTCAGTCTGATGTCCTTTTCTGGCTGAAGAAAGTTGGCCACCTTAAACGTCAATACTTCCTGTAAACAAACAAATACACATGTACGTGCCCCCGGACCCTTAGAGTAAGCAAACGAAAGTATGAAAGTAGGGAGTGTATCATGCTGACAAAAGCAGTTATTCATCACCAGTGTTATGAACATGATAGACTAATACACAACATGACAGACAATCGTCTCCAGAAGATGCTCTCCTTCAACCTTGCAGAGTGAATAAATGAGTTGGGTGTTACGCCGATTTTAGCAATATTCCACCAGTAAAGCGTTCACTCGTCCCACCGAATGCCAGGGTTCGATTCCCCATATCGATACAATACATTTCTGGTTCCCCGATGTGATGGTTCTGGAGTAGTGTCAACAGTGTCAACGACACTCACCCGATCACTCTAATACTAAAGGAACACGTATTTCCATTTAGGTTCATGATTACAATCGTGAGACACCTTTCATGCCTAATTAATATGCGAAGGCGTTTGTTAAATTTCTCATAGAAACCTTTCAGGTGTATGAAGGATGTTCACAATTTGTTTATAACAATTAGGACGTGTATTGAATACTGCCTCAAAGGATAAGATTAGTTTATCAGATGCTAACATATATTTGTAACACGTCACATCTTATTTCTGGAAACAAATTGTCCACACACACAACCCTTACATACGAAGGAAGGAAGAAAATAGAAAAGCTTCTTCTTTAAATCTTTAGGTTTAAACCGTGTGGCCTAGGAGCCAGCTCAAAACTCATTTTCTTGTTCTTATAAAAACATAGAGTTGTAACGTCAAGTATCGTGACACATAATTCAACTTTTTTTTATAACATAGCTCAACTATTTAAACTATTCAACTACTATTCAACCATCTGGCCCATTGGCCAACAAAGTTTACTTTGCTCAAAACTCTTCTCTTTTGCGAATGAAAGTCCCCACAAAGCTATGACGAGAAGTATGATGATATGTAATATTTTAAGATAATTCAGCTAATTTTTTACATTAAAATATTTGTCCATTTACTCAAACTCATTTTTTGAATTTATTTATTTATGTTTTCATATTGCTATTTAAGAACGTTAATAAATGGAAATATGCTTAACATGAATAATGGTACAGCTACACTAACGACAACTTCCACTTGTACAAGCATGCCAGAATGCATCGTGAATTAATTATCAGATTGTTTTAACAATTTTAGCATTTGATAAGAAATATATATAGACACACACAAAGAAAAAGGTTAAGCACAGCCTAATATATTTCATTATTGTTTGGTCCCAATATTTGTGACAGTCATGAAAGATATAATTACGGGAAGAATTGTTTTCTCGAGATGATGTTATCAGTCATGCGTGACGAAAGTTCTCGTGCCATGCATGGTATGCCCGTGCAGCATGCTACCTTCGAGTAGTATATCAAACCGTTAAAATTGCTTTCCTAAGCTCGGTGTTAAACAGTTATACCATGATATTGTGTGACCATGGCACGAAGGCGATTATCAAACGCCACAAGATGGCAAATAATCACGTTGCATAACGTAGGAATGTCTTGTAATGCCATTGGTAGGAATTTGGGGTATCATCACACTGTCGTAAGCAGCACCAGAATCGTCAGGAACCGGTTGAACGAAGCAGGACTGAGGGCTAGACGAATCATAAAGCGTCCCCTGTTGAGAGATCACCACAAAGCTGCTCGTTTAGCATGGTGTATTGCGCGACAGAACTGGAATCTGAGAACTTGGAGACGGATCCATTGGTCAGACGAAAGTCGCTTTCTGCTCCACGACACTGATACACCCCCAAGAACATTAAACCAACTGTTGCATACGGCGGGGGCTCGGCAATGGTTTGGGGGTGTATCTATCATGATTGCAGGTTGGATTTGATCAATATAAGGGGCACCTTGAAAGGGGCTCAGTACATCCGGGACGTTTTAAGGCCAGTCGTCGTTTTTCATTTTGACAACCACCCTCTTGCCACTCGACCTCAGTACATGGATGACAATGCCAGGCCTCATCGTTCGCATGCAGTCAGGGATAACATGAGGGCCAATGCAATAACGACTGGCTAGCAATGAGCCCAGATTTGATCCACCTTGAACGTGTATTGGGTATTCTGGGGCGGCTCATACAGGCACGAGATCCTCCTGTACAAGATTTATGCTAATTGGAAGCAGCATTGCATCAGGAGAGGTTGTTGTTGACCCATCAACAGATCCAACGTCTGACTGGAGGCATGAGACGTAGGGTGGTATGCGTCATCCGGGCACGTGGCGGTTAGACCCGCTACTGATCTGTTTCACGTGTCATGTCAAGTAGAGACTTTAAGGAACATTTTCACATGAAACATCAAACGTAACTTGTTTACTTAATCCTGCAGCTCCATACTTTTTTTAGGTATTGTCTAAGTCAAAAACAGTACCTGTGTTACCATGATGTTTTTGTCAGTAAATTGCAATCACAACTCACCAATATCTTCTTTATTTGTTGTCAAATGTTTGTTCTAACCGATGACATTGGTATCGCCCATCTCCTGTGGTCAGTCATCCCATAACTTGATTTTTGCCATTTGTCATTGTTCAGAAATAGGGGTGTGCTTAACTATTTTCTTTGTGCTATATATATATATATATATATATATATATATATATATATATATATATATATAATATACTCTTGTTCAGGGCTCTCATCTTTCAAATAATTCCTATCAGCATGTTCCCGAACCGTGCAAAAGATTGATTAAAAAAACGTTATTTGGACCCAGTGAAATTGTAAAGAACCTCGTTTTCAGATGAGAAAACTTGAAAGTAGAAAAATAGTGTAGCCTTCCCATCTTTATTTCATGTGCCAAAATGAAAATTCACGATTCTTTGGTTTCGGTGTTTTGATTCCCAATGCTGGCGATGAAGATGACGAACGTCGAGATGATAAACGAACGATATGGTAATGATAATGATGAAAACAGGAATGAATTGTACCTGTGTGTCGGGCATTCGTTCAAACTTCACAGTTCTCAGAACATGAACCAGGGCTATTTTAGCCTCCACCAGAGCAAGCCGCATCCCAATACAGATTCTAGGACCATATCCGAAAGCCAGGAAGGACAGCGGATTGGACTTTTCATCATGTCTGAAAATTGCATTAAATGAAATAATGTCAGATTGCAGGCTATGCCAGACAAAAATCATATTTTACATATTTTCAATTACACACAATCTAAAAGTAAAAAAAGTAGAATCTTTAACTTGATGTTAACGACAGTCCCTTTGCTGACACAATGTGCTTATGAACTTTGGTATTCCGTGTTTCCAAAACCAGCCTAAATAGAAACAAAGCATACTGGGCTCAGAAAGGGGGATTTGTTTTCATGATGATGGATGCAGACACAAACTGTGAATAGTGTCAATGTGTGTGTCAGGGTGCATTGCGTGTATGTCATGTCCCACTGCTGGTGCAAGGGTGGATGAGCTTGGTCTCTTCCCCCGGTGTGACTACAGCAATATCATCAGATACATCTGGTGGATAGCATTACCTTTCTGGTTTGAAGGTCTCTGGGTCCTGGAAGAGCTGGGGGTCTCTTTGTAGTGCGAATGTTGGGATAAAGATGGTTTGTCCCTCAGGGATTGTCAAGTCTTGGATCTGAATAGTCTCAGAAGCTCTGCGATGTAACCTGAAACACAGGATAAAGTCTGAATGAGCATGTGCACTGATGTAAACTGCCCCTTTGTACCTCTGACGATGATAGGTAGCCGAACATTTTCTCATTGTTGTTGAACATGACATTATGCTTCCAAAATGATATTATTGTTTTTGGAGGACCCCTGTCCTGTTTACCAAGCATATCCTGTAGTGGCACAGACAAGTTTAACAAAAGATGGACGCTACCTGTTAAATTCTGTCAATGATTGATTAGATTTGAGCATGACTATTTTCTTAAGTCCCCGAAATAATTCCTAAACCTACGACACATATGTATTGTCTTTCAATATGTCACACCATGGATTTTTACCACGAAATACCCTGAAGTCACTCGCTCCCATTACGCCACACTGTGTTTTCCTAAATGTAAATCTTATTATACACCAATGCCTCTAGTTCATTTCACGAGACATTTCTATATACTTCCGGCCTGACGATGTGACTTCTGGCAATGGAATATACCTACAATTTAATTTGTGACACTATACAGTTGACACAAGTGCCATATTTCCAATTCATAAAACAACTGCGTACTTCTGACTCACATACATGTTTTGCACGGATGTTGTCGTGACCTTGACAGTGACCTTTACCTTACTTCTTTGAAGGCAACAACGAGAACGTAACTTAGGAATTGACTTGGTACAAATCATGGCTCTGTTCATTCAGCAGTGAATGGCTACCCAGTAGGATGAGATGATAATGTGACCGTTAACCTACTAGCGCCTACAAGGCAGCTTGGCTTGTGTCATCCCCTAGGAGCTGACAATAACTATCGCGTACACGCTGATCCATTGACCGGAACTGACAATAACTATCGCGTCCTCGCTGATCCATTGACCGGAACTGACAATCACTATCGCCTCCACGCTGATCCATTGACCGGAACTGACAATAATTATCGCGTCCACGCTGATCCATTGACCGGAACTGACAATAACTATCGCGTCCTCGCTGATCCATTGACCGGAACTGACAATCACTATCGCCTCCACGCTGATCCATTGACCGGAACTGACAATCACTATCGCGTCCACGCTGATCCATTGACCGGAACTGACAATAACTATCGCCTCCCCGCTGATCCATTGACCGGAACTGACAATTACTATCGCCTCCATGCTGATCCATTGACCGGAACTGACAATAACTATCGCGTCCACGCTGATCCATTGACCGGAACTGACAATCACTATCGCCTCCACGCTGATCCATTGACCGGAAGTCGAGTCAGGTCAAATATTTTCCTTGAATGTTTCATGGTAATTTAAAATACCCAGAATTTCATGAGTTTTCCAGTTCCTGTTTCCTAGTTCTACAAGAAACCAAAACTGATAATTTGGGTGTTAATATTGGTATTAAGGACAATACAGATGTTCCTAGAAATAGACAGGACGAAAATCTGGAGGGTTGGGAGTTCTAATGAAAAGAGAAATAACAACATATGTTACAGTTGTTCCATCTTTAAGCGATAGAGCCTTGTGGACAAGTGTCAATAGGTCTATTTTGAATATTGACAGTGATCTGTGTACCACCTGTGTTTACATTCTGCATGTTAACTCTGGATTTGCAAGTGATAGCCACTTCCAGGATTTATAGTGATGTTATACTATATTTTTACCTCTTGGGGGATTCCAATGCCCACACTTCTACGTTAGAAGATACACGTGGCATTAACTACACTGTTAGTCATTCCATTGGAACAGATAATTCTGTGATAGATTACCTTAATAATAACGATATCATCGAAACCATGATGTGTCAACAAAGTCTCCCAAGACTAATCCGAACCGAATAGATGTGGTCGGCAACTTATAGACATGTGCAAAACCCTACCCATGCTTGTCTTAAATGGGAGATTGGAAACGGTAAATATACGGGTACTGTCACTTGTAAAGACAGCATTATTGTTGACCATACTTTTGCATCGAATATAGCCGTCTCTTTAGCCAAAGACTTTGAAGTACTCGACTTCGACTGTTTATATAGTGAGGCTCACATTGTCCGCTCCTAGTGACGTTATCAACGAAGGTGCAGAGGGTCGAACCGCGGCAAGATCTTCCTGACACGTCTTATAACGAGGCAAGGCCAAGGTGATTCGACATAGAAAATGAACAACAGTTCGTGACAGCACGTCTGATGGTTGTGATGACCCAGTGGCCCTTATTGACAATCGTGCCTCTGAATTAACACAGCCACAGATGTGTTCGGGGTTAGAAGGAAGAACACTGGTATAATTAAGCCCCAAACCAACTTTAATTAATGGTATGACAAAGATTGTCGTGATATGACATTCAAAAGCTAAAAAGCATGAAGTCTGGTTGATTAATGATCAAACCTGTTTATAACAAAGTTGGGGACGTTCTGAAACCAGAAAAGTACAGACCTATCACTATATCATCCTGTCTAGGGAAATAGTTTACAGGTGTGATAAATCTACGTTCAATACGGTATGTTGAGGGCAATAGTATTCTGTCAGAAGCTCAAGAGGGATCCCGGAAGGGACACCCTACTGTTGACAACGTTTTTCTTCTAAATAGCATCATTGAGTTGTTGAAATCCTCAGGTCAGAAAGTTTCTGTCTTTGTCGATCTTAAAAAGGCTTTCGATAATGTGTGGAGATACGGACTATGGCTTTAGAAAATATCTTATAGTATCTCAGGAAAAATATTTACTTTAAAAAGAAATGTGTACAATGATATTGAGTCATGTATTTGTTTAAATGGTCAAATGTCTGGATTTTTAACTGTGACAGTGGGGTTCGTCAAGGGGAAAACTTGTCACCTATGCTGTTTGCTCTTTTCCTTAACGATGTAGAAACATGTTTGCAGTATAATAATTGTGATGACATTGAAATTGGTTTACTTAAACGTATGCCGATGACACAGTACTCGTTCCAGAGTCCCCTGAAGATTTACAACATAACTTGAATATGTTTGATAATTACTGTAACACATCGACATTTAAGATAAGATGAAAATGCAGTTGTTATGTTTTGTACATCTGCAGATACTTTACATAATAGAAAAATTGAATTGAAAATTCATGATGACGAATCAAATATTTTTGACAGTTTTGCTTATTTAGGAATCATTTTCCATAGAAATTGAAAGTTTAACCACGCCATAATATCACTGAAGGAACAAGGACTAAAAGACATGTATTATTTGCTATCTTATGCTAGAAATTTAATCTTGCTTTAGATTGTGTTATTGCCTACTATTATATGGTTGTCCCGATTCTCCTATACTGCAGCGAAGTCTTGGTCAGTTATTATAAAGGGAATTGTATATCACAAACATCTTGATAATGTTTATCATTCACCATGGTTATTATATTGCAAAAAATATTTCTGATACTTGTGGTCTAATGCATGAATGGAATAATCGATTAATAGATAGTGAAGAGTCGTTATTAGAGATAGTTGATCAAATATTTTAGGAACTGGCACAGTGCCTA
Source organism: Haliotis rufescens (assembly GCF_023055435.1). Lineage (NCBI taxonomy): Eukaryota > Metazoa > Mollusca > Gastropoda > Lepetellida > Haliotidae > Haliotis > Haliotis rufescens. The sequence continues at coordinate 4,595,870 of NW_025964112.1, forward strand.
ACGGTCTGAAGGTGTCTGATATGGTGTTATTACACCAAACTTCGGTTTTGAAAACTACTGATCTTATAACGCCAATATATGTGTCACCCTGCATAAACCTCAAACTTCTAATCATTCTTTACCCATAGAAAAAGAATGTTCCTATTTTAGTAACAAATGCAAACAATTCCTTAAGGAATATAATATAGTCGTCCAAATTATTATAAGCTTCAACCGTTAATTACGTGTCCATAGCTTTCCACTGTCAGATATCTATGTAAACCTTTCAATTGTATCCTCAATGTTGTCATTTCAATAAACAGCCGATGTCTTGTACTTTCAATCGTTATATTGTAACTGTACACCATGCGCCGCTGTGGCAGGAGGAATAAGTGAGTGAGTGAGTATGGTTTTACGCCGCTTTTAGCAATATTCCTGCAATATCACGGCGGGGGACACCAGAAATGGGCTGCAGACATTGTACCCATGTCGGGATTCGAACCCGGGTCTTCTGCGTGACGAGCGAACGCTTTAACCACTAGGCTACCCGACCGCCCCGAGCGGTGGAATAAACATGATGAAGATGATGGTGGTGGCACGGATTCCTGTTGCACAGCGCCCAGGTCACAAATCAGGTGAAGGTGGCTGTCAATGAAATGGAATGAAACTATCCTTTAAACGCAATTCTCTTAGTGAGGTATCGATATCCAAGATACATGGCATCGGTTACGGTGGGGATTAAATTGTCACACTTTTAAAACTCTGTAACTTTTGTAAACTTACGCAATAACTGGTGGGTAGAGCCTGAGCGTCTCTGTGATGACTTTGTCCAGATACTTCAGTTTCCCTATGTTGTCGTAGTTGGGTTCCTCCTGGGGAAAAGGATAAGGACAATGTCTACTACTGATTGACGAGACTTGATACGATCATTACGATCGCAATAAAGTATGAGAAATCGTCAGGTTGCAATATCAGTTAAAATTATCTTCTCATTTTACAATGACAAAGTTTGTGAGTGAATCCCTCAGGTAGGGGATGTGGTCCTCGCATAATATATTAGGTGAAAAGTGAACAAATCTATGCACCCAAATGTTCATACTGACATTTCCAAGCATTTCTTTGATTTCATTATACGCCTTCTCCTGTACATTCGGGTTCATGGCGAGACTGTGCGACGCAAAAGTCAGTGTCGAAGCAGTTGTTTCGTATCCAGCAATGAAAAACAGAATCCCTTGGCCAACTATTTCATCTGTTGTTAGACCTGTAAAAGTCGTTTTACAATAGAATACGAAAACCAAGTTGTGTCATATATTGAACGCCCTACACAGCTACATTCGTGATATGATGTTGACGGTAGCCAGTGAACAATCGAGTATGAATCAACAGTGACTGATATCATGAGCAACGTCCCGCACCATTGGTGTACGATGACGGGTAATCAACCGTATCACTGCCCGCCATATGCCAGACATATTGCTCATGCCACGTTAACACTCAAGTCGCTCATCAGTGTGCCTGTACTCACGTCTGACTGAATGTTTCTCTGGGATCTGACCATTGGCTGCGTGACCGTTTTCGTCTCTATCTGCCTCTATCTCAGCGTCCACCAAGAGTTGCAGGAAGTCGACTCTCTGCTGTAAATACAAGATGTTTTCTTGCCGAAATCTTAGAAACTCAGTCGTTGCTTCAAACCCATAAAAGAATTTAAGGCAAGGTATTTTCATTTTCTTAATCATCATTTTTGTTGGCATAAGTGTTTGTAAATACAAAATAGGTTTAAAGAGATAACCATGACTAGATTGCAGCCTTTGGAATAGCATCCCTGGATAGTAATGATTTCTATTAATAGAACGTTCCAAGCAGTAAACATTTTCATGACTTATCAATATATGTGTGAACGTCATTAAAATTGAACGTCTTAGCAAACACGGCAGCTTCTGTGTAGTAAACATTATCATCTATCCTTCACCAATATATATTCTAACACATTTCCTTGTTTTCTTATGATATAGATAGTGTTTTCAGAGAAAACGTTCACATCGATTGAAAAATTATTCAAATAAGCGTGAAACTCCTTTACCAAGTATGATTCTAGTATGCTTCTCGAAACAAGGTACATGACAGAGCATTTTATATGAAAGAATGTTTTATCTGAATGTCTAGGTTTAGAGTTTTAGAGACTTTTTTCTACTGACCGATTTGCTGTTAACACGTTATCAGAAATGGACCTCAATTCAACAGTAATGTCTAACCTCTCGACGCTCTTTTGTGTCGCTCTGTCGTTGTTTGATCATATCCGTAATATTCGTTTGAAAAAAGTTTATGACGTGTTTTGGAAAGAATCCACCCCCCAGCTTCGTGATGATCCAAACAAGTGGGGGACAGAAACCTGCAAACAAGGAAAGCGAGCAAGTTGTGTTTTATCGATCCTGGGCATGAACAATATTTGAGACGACGTGACAACTTAGTGGGAGGAAAGCCCGAAGTGATACTTTGGTGGAAATATTTGGACAAAACTCTTACCATGATCATGAGAAATATGTGCTAATAGTCAAGCCCATTGTACTAATCCGTGTTTATAGTAATCATGTGCTCATGAATCATTTGAATTATTATCAAACAGTGAGCATATGTCATATGACCTATTGAAATCTTCAAAAGTTGAAATGTATACACTAAGGGCTGCAACTTCTGGGTTACTGTTTGTTTGTTTGCTGCTGGACGCCACACTCAGCAACATTCCTGTTATATGACGGCGCTCTGTAAATAATCGAGTCTGGACCAGACAATCCAGTGTTTGATATCATGAGCATCGATCCACACAATTGGGATACGATGACATGCATCAACCAAGTCAGCGAGCACCGTCAGTCGCCTCTTGCGACAAGCATGGGTTGCTGAAGGCCTATTCTACCCCGGATCGTCACAGGTGCTGGATTACTACTGGACATAAAAGTTGACTATTGTAAGGTTGGATCTTTGAAAGAGAATTGACTGTTTGACCGTTATTAAGCGGTATCGGATCATCGTTAGCCTTGAAGCTGGTCCTGATTTCTCAAAACAAAAGTTAAAGGTTTTTTTAACTCAACTGCCGAATTGTCTTGAATCTTTGAAGACCGATATGTATAGCTATGGTCATTAGGTGTAGTGATAAATGTTCTGTGGGTCAAGGAATGAAGTTTTCTTCTTTTCCGTGTTTAAAGATTGAAATTGATCTTACTTCTCTTGCGAGGATTACAACAAAATGAGAAAAATCCTTTGAGTGATTTTAGAATCAACATGCTAGTAATTCAAATGGTCTCAGACGTTTTTGTGAATTTCAAGAAAGTCCTGATTGGATTGTATTGAGGCTTCCGGTTAACCAAGGATTTGGTGGTACATTTGCTGTACCTTCTAACATCTTCCTCTCTCTGTAAGATTTTATGGAGTTTTAGAAGTACAAAACAGTAATGAAGATGTCTTTAGATTTTGGAGTCAAGTCCAGTGTTGATAGTGTTGATAGTATTCCTCAGTTAACATATTGGTCTTACATGTGCTCTTGTGTGATGTGTCACTTACTATACAAAGTTCTTCAATCAAACATGAATCATCCGTACAATCGTGATAAGCACATATATCATTATATAAATGCATATCCATGTGATTCACTGACCAAATCACTTTGATCATCGAATAAAAACTAAATACAAATCAGCTTCAATACAAAAATACTGTGATGTGTAACATGTTTGCATCGCTTTCACTGTCTACTATGGCATATCAAGAACCGTATTTCGTTTTGTTTGTGTGTTTGTTGTTTACCGCCGTACTCAGCCATATTCCAGCTATATGACGGTGGTCCGTAAATAATCGAGTCTGGACCAGACAGTCCAGTGATTAATATCATGAGCATCGATCCACACAATTGGGATACGATGACATGCAATTGTCTAGCTATCTCACGGCGGGGGATACCAGTAATGGACTTCACACACTGTTATCATGGGGAATCGAACCAGGTTCGGTACGACGTGTTAACGTTTAAATTACGAACCACCCCCACCGACCCGAATAAGGGCAACGGTTGACGCCTTGTGCGAAAAATCGATATTATTAATGTCAATGTAGCTGTGTTTTATATATCCAAATCAAACTGCTATCATATTTGCAAAATAATCACAGTAGACAAAACAGATTCATTCACCGCAAAATGTACAGACGAGGCTGTTGAATGAAGAGAAGTTTCACCTACACATCTATCTTCAGAGGTTCAGGTCAAATTCTCAAAAATGACACCAAATGCCATCTGAGTAAGTGAGTTAAAGTTGAACGTCACATCGGCAATATTAAGCCATGTCGTGACGAGACAAAACAAAATGCCACCGGACATTTACTGAGGAAACAATATGTGAAATGCTGGAATTTCTCATTGACAACATATATACTACTCAAAACAAATTAAAGAACACCAACAATGGGAAGCTGTGTGTGTTCAATACTCACCAGCCATAACAGTTTATCTATAGTTATTTGAAAAAAATCAAGTGTTCTTTAACTTCTTTTGAGCAGTATATGTAAACTTTGGGGGGTAAGACATTTGGGCAAGAACCAGGCATGCCCATTGGCACCAACTGTGTCCCCCTTCTTGCTGATCTGTTTCTTTATGCATATGAATTAGAATTTCTGTTTGGACTGCCAAAGCCAAGGTAATTTGGCCCAGAAGTTAAGCTTTAGCTTCAGTTATATCGAGGATCTGTTATCGTTCAATAACCATAAAATAGCTAATTCCCTTCCACTGATTTACTCACCTGGGCTAGAAATAAAGGGTACCAGTGAGGCCGCCTCATCTGTTTCATATATAGATCTTTGCATAAAGATTCAGATTGACTATACACTCTCCACATGACTGTATGACACAAGGGACGTCTCCAGCTTTCCAACAGCCAACTTACCCTTTGTATCGAGCTATACTCTTGCAGCTCCAGTCATTGTCGCCTACATTTCACAACTTATGAGGTACAACCGAGCATGATCTTTGTGTTAATAGAGTGGCCAGACCCTCAAACTGCCGACATACCCCTCCTCATAGCAGAACAAAGCAAACTTAGGATTTTCTTTTTACCAGTGAGGCCGCCATGTTCCACCTGTAGAAGATGCTTTCAAGCAACACATGTTTTTGTAAGCCGTAATCCCTAAGTCTCTTTAAGGCTCGGGGGAAGGTGAAGAGGATCATCCATCAACAATGAGTGAGTGAGTATGGTTTTACGCCGCTTTTAGCAATATTCCAGCAATATCACGGCGGGGGACACCAGAAATGGGCTTGAAACATTGTACCCATCTCGGGAATCGAACCCGAGTCTTCAGCGTGACAAGCGAACGCTTTAACCCCTAGGCTACCCGACCGCCCCTCCACCTATAGAAGATGCTTTCAAGCAACACATGTTGAGAGCCATGTTTCAGACGACAATATGGCTGCCGATACATCACGCATCTCATCTGCAGTGACAGATCATATGTCATATGAACCTGAAGGCTTGAGTGACAGTGGCAGTGGTGGCAGAGACTAAACGTATCTTACTGTATTGGAAAAAATAATGGATTTGGTAATGAGTTACTGACTATATTGAAGCAGTTGCATATAAGTGCTTAACATTGACTCTTCCAGGTAAGTCAATAAGATCAGCAATTATAGAACATAAAATAGGCGATAATTATCTTATGTATGATAATAACACGATACATGGAGTTCCTGGTCGAAACCTACATTTTGACATTTAAACTTCTCATACATTCCGAAGTGAAGACGGCCATCTTGGAGGCCATTTTGTTCGCCTTATTGGATATATCAAATTTCTCAAGCTCACATTTGTAAGATACTTAAACGATTCATGTGTTCAAATAAAACAAATTGGTGCACAAGAATGTTAGTGTTGTGATAGTATTTTTTAAAATATGTTATTATACATTTCCTTAACAGAATGGGGGTTGAGATCACATGAACAAAATGTTCATACATTATATTATACCTACAATAATTGTGGAATTTTTCGTAAGCATTCAGGCAGATTTTGAGATATCACATTGTCAATATGGAGGTTACATTATCTTTAGTTTTGTAATAATTTGAAAATGAAAATTGAGTGATTTTTTCCTGTTTTTGACACATTTTTACATTTTGGCCCGTAACTCGACTTAAACAATTTTGCTAATTGTTTATTTGTTTTATTGTAGGTTTACTAAGTCAAAACACTGATTTTGTTTATAAAATGAGCATTGCTATATGTAAAGTGACTTGTTTAGAGCCATTTATTTGATTTACTTAATTTTGACACACATATGTGCATTTTACCACCAAAAAACATGTCTGCCACCAAAAGAAATCACCACAACCATTATTTTCTAATACATAAATAACATCTTCTGAAGAAAAATGTGGTTGTGCTTTGTTCTACTGTGGGGAGGGGTTACTCCTTAAATGGCCTCTTTTTAAGGGTTGGCCGCTACTCTGTAAGACTTTAATAGTTTGATAAAGAGTTCAGTATGCAAGGCCTTAGTACAGCTTTCAAAATGTTTAATGGTAGTCCCGTGGAGGACATGTCTAGATTTGATCATCACTGACAAAAATGATGTCCGATGCAATTGTCTATTTTGACTTGTACCATATGTTCGCATGTTTTTTGTTTATATTTGTCATGTGAATAGTTGACTTGCCTTTGCATGTGTTTGTGACAGGTGGCACCTGTGTGGAAAAATATACTCATCTTTTCGCGAATACCTGGTATCATCACTGTTTGATAGTGATTCATAAACACAAAGCCGGTTGGTACAATCGACTCTGCTTTCCACAGAGAGTTGTTATGAATATGGAAATGGTTGTGTCGCTTCTATTAAGAAGTATGCAACCTACTTGCTAGCAGTGGTAGTAGTCTTCTTGGCCCTGCTTGTCCAAACATCAGCTTAGCATGAGCGACGAATGGGTTGTTGAAATCGTTCTGAGAATCTACTTTTATACCAAAGGCAGTCCTTGAAATCACGTCCATAGTGAAAGCTCCAAAGTATCTGAAAAATAATGATTATAGATTAACGCTTTGCAATGGGTATTAATAATAATAATAATAATAATAATAATACTTTACATGGATGACCTTGAACTTATTGCCAATGGAGGATCCACACTCAAAAAACAAATTCTCCTTGTGGTGTCCTTTTCTAATGATATCGGCATGTTCTTTGGACTCGACAAATGCAACATTCTTCATCTAAGACGTGGCAAGGTAGAAGAGGGAGGATCAGTCAGTTTACTTGGAGGAGGAGTTATTGACCATCTCGTGGAAGGTCAGGCCCATACGTACTTTGGGATGAAGGTTAGGGACAAACTCCAGAATGCTCATATCAAGGAAAAACATCGGGCAAAGTACAAACGTGGACTTACGAAAATCTGGAGTTCAGAGCTGAACGCTCGCAATAAAGTAAAAGCCACAAATACTTATGCTGTGCCCGTCCTTTCATATTCTTTTGGTGTTGTTGATTGGACTAAACAAGAAATTCAGGGTATTGAAAAAACACGAAAAATCATGTCAGACAATAGATACCACCACCCTCGCTCTTCCCCCAATCGCTTATATTACCAATTATGATAGGAGGACGTGGTTTGATTAACGTTGGGGCTCTTCATGACAGAATTGTTTTGTGCACTTTGTCTGATGATCCTCTTGTGAAGCATGTCAAGACTCATGATGAAAACAAGGCATTCCACAGTTTTCTAAAACGAGCCAAGGATGGCGGAACATAATCTCAACGTCGGTGTTGATTTTGTTGATGTTTCTGTACTGCTGGACGGTAATGCGTGTCAACCAAGCGAAGTGCCATATCAAGTCGGCCCAGACTAAGGTTTTTAAAGGAGAGGCTATCTGAACGACCACTGCATCAAGTTTATGTGCAGTGTGTTGAGAAGATCAGCAATCCTTCGCTTGGATGAAGTCGTCTGGCCTGAAAAGTGAAACAGAAGACTTTCTGTTTGCTGCTCAGGAGCAGTCACTTCCCACTCGAAACCGTCAATGTGTGGTTTTGCATCAAAATGTAAATATGAAATGTAGATTATGTAAGTCTTTGGAATAGGCCCATTTTACAGGCTCAGACGCATGCAGGCCAACAAACCTGATCTTGTCCTTTCTGATAAATCCAATGAAATCCTTTACATGATTGAATTTTCTGTCCCTTTTGACACTAATGTGTCCTTTTTGTAATGAATTTAATGAGGCTGTCAAACCCATTGTCAGTGGATGCCCAGCTTTGGCACAAACACAGTATCTTAAGCGACATGATCGAGTAGTCGACATGCTTGTTGATTTGACACAGAGGTCCATCCCTGGTACCACGCAGAATATGTACAGGGCGTCATGGAAAATGAGAAATACAAAATTCTTTGGAATATACCCGAATACTGCCTAAGACCTCTCCAGCCAAAAAGAAATGATCATGTTCTTTTTGATAAATCAAATGAAATCATTTATAGTATTGAATTTTCTGTCCGTTTTGACGAGATTCAGGAAAAGCATGGCAAATATGCGGATATCACTTTCGAAATGTCCCACTTGCACCCCAAGTACCAAGTTGTTCGACTCCCCATTGTTCTCGGTGTCTTAGGTTTCGTACCTCCTATATTTGGTGACTGCCGTTGGGAGAGTACCCGGGTTTGCTGCCAGGAATACAGCCCTTCTGACAATCTGGGTAATGCAGAAGGCTGCAATCTCTTGGTGGGTTCGACTAGGCAGCGCTTACTGGATAAAGTCCCATTCGCTGTCTGGGTTGCGCATAAGAGGAGGCAAGGGCCCTGGTCTGATGATGAGCCTAACCAGTCTGACAGTGTCAGGATCACAAAACCCCTGTTGTCTGCATTTTTATTTTAATCTGTATATAACAGTAAGTCAATTATTTTGCGATATGTCCACACCACAGGGGCATGCTCAAAGTGCTGCACTATTATAACCCCGGTCAATTGATCAGTGTTCACCATATACAACCCAAGCAGCCTTTGAAAGTATACCGAGTTTGAGATTTTATTCAATTGAAAATTGACAGAACAATTAACTTATTGTATGTCTATCTAACCATCACTCAATTCTGCAATAGTATGTGAAAAGTAGTACGTGGCTGGGTAATCGATCCACGCAATTGGGATACGATGGTATGGATCAACGAAGTCAGCGAGTCTGACCACCCGATCCCGTTAGTCACCTCTTACGACACGCATAGTCGCCATTTACGACAAGCATGGGTTGCTGAAGACCTATTCTACCCCGGATCTTCACGGGTCAGAACGGAGAGTAACATAATGTATAGTAACATAACGTACCCCGGATCTTCACGGGTCAGAACGGAGAGTAACATAATGTACAGTAACATAACGTACCCCGGATCTTCACGGGTCAGAACGGAGAGTAACATAATGTACAGTAACATAACGTACCCCGGATCTTCACGGGTCAGAACGGAGAGTAACATAATGTACAGTAACATAACGTACCCCGGATCTTCACGGGTCAGAACGGAGAGTAACATAATGTACAGTAACATAACGTACCCCGGATCTTCACGGGACAGAACGGAGAGTAACATAATGTACAGTAACATAATGTACCCCGGATCTTCACGGGTCAGAATGGAGAGTAACATAATGTACAGTAACATAATGTACCCCGGACCTTCACGGGTCAGAATGGAGAGTAACATAATGTACTGTAACATAATGTACAGTAACATAACGTACCCCGGATCTTCACGGGTCAGAACGGAGAGTAACATAATGTACAGTAACATAACGTACCCCGGATCTTCACGGGTCAGAATGGAGAGTAACATAATGTACAGTAACATAATGTACCCCGGATCTTCACGGGTCAGAACGGAGAGTAACATAATGTACAGTAACATAATGTACCCCGGATCTTCACGGGTCAGAATGGGGAGTAACATAATGTACAGTAACATAATGTACCCCGGACCTTCACGGGTCAGAACGGAGAGTAACATAATGTACAGTAACATAATGTACCCCGGATCTTCACGGGTCAGAACGGAGAGTAACATAATGTACAGTAACATAATGTACCCCGGATCTTCACGGGTCAGAACGGAGAGTAACATAATGTACAGTAACATAACGTACCCCGGATCTTCACGGGTCAGAACGGAGAGTAACATAATGTACAGTAACATAACGTACCCCGGATCTTCACGGGTCAGAACGGAGAGTAACATAATGTACAGTAACATAACGTACCCCGGATCTTCACGGGTCAGAACGGAGAGTAACATAATGTACAGTAACATAACGTACCCCGGATCTTCACGGGACAGAACGGAGAGTAACATAATGTACAGTAACATAACGTACCCCGGATCTTCACGGGTCAGAACGGAGAGTAACATAATGTACAGTAACATAATGTACCCCGGATCTTCACGGGTCAGAACGGAGAGTAACATAATGTACAGTAACATAATGTACCCCGGACCTTCACGGGTCAGAATGGAGAGTAACATAATGTACAGTAACATAATGTACAGTAACATAACGTACCCCGGATCTTCACGGGTCAGAATGGAGAGTAACATAATGTACAGTAACATAATGTACCCCGGATCTTCACGGGTCAGAACGGAGAGTAACATAATGTACAGTAACATAATGTACCCCGGATCTTCACGGGTCAGAATGGGGAGTAACATAATGTACAGTAACATAATGTACCCCGGACCTTCACGGGTCAGAACGGAGAGTAACATAATGTACAGTAACATAATGTACCCCGGATCTTCACGGGTCAGAACGGAGAGTAACATAATGTACAGTAACATAATGTACCCCGGATCTTCACGGGTCAGAACGGAGAGTAACATAATGTACAGTAACATAACGTACCCCGGATCTTCACGGGTCAGAACGGAGAGTAACATAATGTACAGTAACATAACGTACCCCGGATCTTCACGGGTCAGAACGGAGAGTAACATAATGTACAGTAACATAACGTACCCCGGATCTTCACGGGTCAGAACGGAGAGTAACATAATGTACAGTAACATAACGTACCCCGGATCTTCACGGGTCAGAACGGAGAGTAACATAATGTACAGTAACATAATGTACCCCGGATCTTCACGGGTCAGAACGGAGAGTAACATAATGTACAGTAACATAATGTACCCCGGACCTTCACGGGTCAGAATGGAGAGTAACATAATGTACTGTAACATAATGTACAGTAACATAACGTACCCCGGATCTTCACGGGTCAGAACGGAGAGTAACATAATGTACAGTAATATAACGTACCCCGGATCTTCACGGGTCAGAATGGAGAGTAACATAATGTACAGTAACATAATGTACCCCGGATCTTCACGGGTCAGAACGGAGAGTAACATAATGTACAGTAATATAACGTACCCCGGATCTTCACGGGTCAGAATGGAGAGTAACATAATGTACAGTAACATAATGTACCCCGGATCTTCACGGGTCAGAACGGAGAGTAACATAATGTACAGTAACATAATGTACCCCGGATCTTCACGGGTCAGAATGGGGAGTAACATAATGTACAGTAACATAATGTACCCCGGACCTTCACGGGTCAGAACGGAGAGTAACATAATGTACAGTAACATAATGTACCCCGGATCTTCACGGGTCAGAACGGAGAGTAACATAATGTACAGTAACATAATGTACCCCGGATCTTCACGGGTCAGAACGGAGAGTAACATAATGTACAGTAACATAATGTACCCCGGATCTTCACGGGTCAGAACGGAGAGTAACATAATGTACAGTAACATAACGTACCCCGGATCTTCACGGGTCAGAATGGGGAGTAACATAATGTACAGTAACATAATGTACCCCGGACCTTCACGGGTCAGAACGGAGAGTAACATAATGTACAGTAACATAATGTACAGTAACATAACGTACCCCGGATCTTCACGGGTCAGAACGGAGAGTAACATAATGTACAGTAACATAATGTACCCCGGATCTTCACGGGTCAGAACGGAGAGTAACATAATGTACAGTAACATAATGTACCCCGGATCTTCACGGGTCAGAACGGAGAGTTACATAATGTACAGTAACATAACGTACCCCGGATCTTCACGGGTCAGAATGGAGAGTAACATAATGTATAGTAACATAATGTACCCCGGATCTTCACGGGTCAGAACGGAGAGTAACATAATGTACAGTAACATAACGTACCCCGGATCTTCACGGGTCAGAACGGAGAGTAACATAATGTACAGTAACATAATGTACAGTAACATAACGTACCCCGGATCTTCACGGGTCAGAACGGAGAGTAACATAATGTACAGTAACATAACGTACCCCGGATCTTCACGGGTCAGAACGGAGAGTAACATAATGTACAGTAACATAACGTACCCCGGATCTTCACGGGTCAGAACGGAGAGTAACATAATGTACAGTAACATAACGTACCCCGGATCTTCACGGGTCAGAACGGAGAGTAACATAATGTACAGTAACATAACGTACCCCGGATCTTCACGGGTCAGAACGGAGAGTAACATAATGTACAGTAACATAACGTACCCCGGATCTTCACGGGTCAGAACGGAGAGTAACATAATGTATAGTAACATAACGTACCCCGGATCTTCACGGGTCAGAACGGAGAGTAACATAATGTACAGTAACATAATGTACCCCGGATCTTCACGGGTCAGAACGGAGAGTAACATAATGTACAGTAACATAACGTACCCCGGATCTTCACGGGTCAGAACGGAGAGTAACATAATGTACAGTAACATAACGTACCCCGGATCTTCACGGGTCAGAACGGAGAGTAACATAATGTATAGTAACATAACGTACCCCGGATCTTCACGGGTCAGAACGGAGAGTAACATAATGTACAGTAACATAACGTACCCCGGATCTTCACGGGTCAGAACGGAGAGTAACATAATGTACAGTAACATAACGTACCCCGGATCTTCACGGGTCAGAATGGAGAGTAACATAATGTACAGTAACATAATGTACCCCGGATCTTCACGGGTCAGAATGGAGAGTAACATAATGTATAGGAACATAACGTACCCCGGATCTTCACGGGTCAGAACGGAGAGTAACATAATGTACAGTAACATAACGTACCCCGGATCTTCACGGGTCAGAACGGAGAGTAACATAATGTACAGTAACATAATGTACCCCGGACCTTCACGGGTCAAATATATTTGTAACAACATGACACCTACTTTAAAACTTAAAACCATGTGGAGGTATTCTTTAAGTACTGACTAAGCGACTGTACAGTTCGTCAACTTACGACATTTTCAATTGAAAATCAAACATATGATAAAATCAACCGTGAGAGGTAGTTTCTTCTGCCCCTCACTGTATAGGCTGAGACAAACATTCTCTTCAATGGTGAAGAGGATTATCTGTTAACAAAGGGTCACTAGGGCATGCGAAGACACGGGACTGAAGATGAAGATGGAATGTGGCATTTTGTTTGCAAGGGTGTTCTCGTTTTGATAAAATGTAGATAGAATGCAATCTCATCCAATTTACGCTCTTCCAAGAGTAAAATAGAAAAATCCCGAATACAATAGCTTACAATAATAAAATGTGTAATTATCTCGTATATGTAGTATCCGATAAATACAAAATATCCATTTCAACGCATATAATCGAATGAAAGGTTCAGTTTGACATGTCAACACAATACGTACTCCTTCATAGTAACCCCTTCTTTTCTCCCGACGACTTTAGAGAAGTTACTTGAAAGAGTCGTTGCGCAGTCGTTGATAGCAGCACACATCTAGGATGAGAGAAGTTGACTTACATACCTACACACTGTTCTTAATATTGTAAAACTATATAACACAGAGCTCCATTAAATGGGACAGAACGTCGCAGAACTAACATTTGGGTTTTTTGTAATTTAAAGCAACACTCAGCAATATTCCAGCAAAATGACGAGTCTAGACCAGACAATCCAGTGATTGACATTATGAGCATCGATTGGAATTCGGTGACATGCATCAACTAAGTCAGCTATCCTGACCACCCGATTCCGTTAGTTCCCCCTTACAACAAACATGTGTTGGTGAAGAGCAATTCTAACTCGGAATCTCCACGGGACTACAGAACTATCAACCTGTATGAAAACGTTATTTACCTCAGAATACGGACCGGTCTGGATGAGATGTACACTCATTTGCTTGTTTGCTGTTGTTGCAAGGCGACACTCAGCAATATTCCAGCTGTGTGACGACGGCCTGTACATGGTCCGGGCTGGACCGGACAACCCAGTAATTCACATGATGAAACGTAATCAAGCAACTCGTCACCTGATCCATTAGTAACAAGTAAACGTTGCTGGGGACCAATTCTAACCCAGAATCTCTACGTGGAGAATATACCCTACAATGAGTGAATGTGGTTTTACGGCGCTTTTAGCAATATTCCAGCAATATCACGGCGGGGGACACCAGAAATGGGCTTCACACATTGTACCCATGTCGGCAATCGAACCCGGGTCTTCGGTGTGACGAGCGAACGCTTTAACCACTAGGCTACCCGACCGCCCCATATATACCCTACAAAGACGACGAGAGTGACTCACCTTTCTCAGTTTGCCGCCGCTGAAGCTGGGGGTGATTATGCTTCTCACTCTCTTCCAGTGGGAATCTTCCAAGAAGAACACACCCAAATTGAATGGGAAAGGCACGAGTTTGAATTTCTGGAAATAGATAAAGAAAATGTTACACTGGACATGTAACACTGATTTGTAATATTCATGCCACGAGAGTGAATGAGTTAGTTTTGAATGTCTCGTTTAACACAATTACAGTTGATAATGACGTGCCATCAGAGGATGATATAATCTCCCACGTATATCCTTTACTACAATAACGTTATTGCCTTTGAAACAATATCATGGATAAGCTACTTGAACGTATTGTTTACCATCCGGTTCCTGAAAGTGTTGAAGCTCTTGACAAACACTTCCTTCAGAATGTCCAGATCAGATATAACTAAAGCTGGCTTTTGTCCCAAAAATACCCTTTAGGTCAAGAAACAACAAAGAACTTGTTAAAACATTGAATAAGAAAACAAAACATGTCACAACAATGTCGGGTACGGATGTTCTGTTTTTAAACAAATAATGGAAAAGCTTCAGTGATTACAATTGGCGCAATGTTAGAACTATGAGGGCAAGCTGTGACAAGTGTGTTCACGCCGGCGTCACGGAAAGCCTGAAAATAACAAGACCGAGTGAGTTAATATGAGTAATGTTTCTTGGCGTTCCGTCAAAAAACGTGTCTGGACCAGGTAAACCATTTACAAGAAACGACAAAGGAGTACGATGTCACACAATCGACCAGGTCACACAGCCAGACCACCCATTACATTTTAGTCGACTCTTGCGACATGCACAGGTTACTGGAGACTCTTCCCCGGAATCCCGACAGGGTTCTGACAATGGAAATGGACAGGTTTGTGACCATCCTCAGGAACAGTTAACTGCTAACAGAAGTTGATGAGACCAAGACATCTAAACTAAAGATATACTATCCTGTAAAGGGTGGTTCGAGTCCCCGATTAGCCTGATTATGATTAATGGTTTGCCAGCACGATACCCGGGATCGTGAGTTTTCTAAGGCCTGCATTACTTCGGGAATATCTCCCACATGAAGCTATTGTGTATGATCCACCTGAAATACTTCCAAAACAGCGGTAAACCCAACTGGGTCGCCGTCAAGGATGTATTCTTCTTCAAAAACTCTTTGATTATCTTTTCTTCTTCTAAATAACTATACTAATAGCTGCGGTCACTACTTCCATACGACTATCATGGGAAGGATGCTACTTCTGCGTCCGGAAGACGCTTAGTCAAAGCATTTAATGTACGAGATGCACTTACCCGTATATATTTCCATATTGTCGGTTCCACTCTTTGAATTTGTGGAAGAAACCCTGTTAAAATAGAAAGATAAATTATAGTTTTGCATTGTACCTCATTTCATACAGATAGTGCCACGGAACTGTAGCTTAGCTGGATGTGAAATCAACAGTTTAGATGTCAACAAGGAGCGTCACCCAACGCATGTATATTTTCTACATTATAATGAGGATAACTGAATAACAAAGTAACAAGTAACTACATTTCCACAGTGTTACTCAACTGCAAGAAGACATGTTTTACCAACAACAATGTTAAAGACCTTATATATTTTGTTTATTTAATAACACTTAAACTATGGAGACACAGCCATTATCTTGCACACACAGATTCAACTCTCTAACCTGACCTTCACAAACATCAGCGAGGATGGGCCCTGCGAATAGGATTTTCCACAAGCGAACCAGAACGTTCAGTATTTGCGTTTTGGTATATTTTTTTACATACAAAATACACGAAAAGACACAGATGAAAGTAAATTCTGTTATTTTATTAAAAGCCATATCGTTATTACCTGAAACGATTGACGAGACATCTGTGTGGTTATTCGGTTTACACGTACAGTCAAGTCTCGTTAATCCGACAATCGGCTTTATGCGACACTGATGATGGGAACCGATTAAATCAGTACTATTTAAAACCCGTTAATCCGACAGTCTTTTTTGCGGAATTGCTTATCGTGACCATAAATGTGATTCAGTGTTATAAACATTCTCCACGCCGATGTCACGCTAATAATTAAATGATTATAACAAAATCGATGTACTGTTGTCAACAAGATTTGGTTCCATGCGTATATAAGTTCCGGCGGAACTTCTACTACCAACATGTGTTCCTTTTGAGGTGCATATCGCGCCAAACTTGGGTTCCTATTACACTGAAGTTTGTTACAGTCACACAACAGACACATACACACACACATATACTAATGTTCTACCTTGTGAAACTGTCAAGTGTCTAAAAGAGGGTTGTTTTGACGGAGCTATATTAAAACATGGGGCTTGGTTATTGTTGGGAGGGGTAGGGGTGGTTGTAGATGTGGAAGGGTGGAAGAGAGAAAGGATACATGAATTTTAAGCATGAAACAAATAAAGAAAGACAAGTTCTATGGATGAACAACTTCTTTATTACAATAAGTGCGACGTTTCGGTGAAGATCCTAACACCTTTATCAAGCAAGTGATGGATAGTGCTGAACATCATAGGTATATATACTTATTAACATCAATGTGTATACAGTAAATAGATTGATGGGCACAGAGAGCTGATAAAGATGATTGGAAGCCAGTGAATGACTAATGGGACAGGGTAAACAACTGGCTTCACTTCCAATCATCTTAATCAGCTCTCTGTGGCATTTCCGTTAGCAGTTAAAAGAAACCCAACAAACTCTTTAAAAAAATGTTTTTGATATATCTCTGTTACCATGGTAAAAGCAAATTCTATTGTTTCATTTTCTGTTAGATATTTTCAGGATACTTCATCCCGATAGCCCTAGTATTCATTGGCGACTGCAATGTTGTGTAATTTGCTTGACATAAACACACTGTGTTATTTCATGGAATCACCGTGCAGCAGAACTTCGGATTTCGGTTGCGTTTGGGGCTCTGTATTCTATTCGTTTCTGTCATAATTACATGTTTTCACCATTGCCTTTATCATTAATTAACTATCGGGTTTTGTTTTATGCTTTCTTTTTTCATCCCATTATTTTGTATCTCTTCTTAATTATGTTTATTTGTATTGCGATAATATGTCTTAGTTTGCCTGTTTTTCATGTTGCACATTAACAATAAACAGGAACATTGCTCATAAACATATCCAAACATTTGGCCGTGCCAACGGGAACTTTTCACTGCAATTTTATGTATTTAATCCTGATACCGTTTTCCAGGGCGGAACTAAAATGGGGGGGGGGACACAAACATATTTACTTTGTTTCCAACAAGGGGGTATGGTGTTGGTCCAGGGATGCCGCGATTCTTGAAGTAATTGAAGTTCCAGGTTCCATATCTGTAACAAACCAACCATTGTAATGCACGAAGCTCTAACGCCAAAGGCACTACAGCTCACACCTCGAGCGTGTTAGTGCCGCATTCTCAAAAATAATATAATCTACGTAGGTGAAAGTACCATCTACGTAAAAGATATATTTTCTTAGAATGCAGCACTTATACGCACTTATACTTTTGTGACTTGAAAACCAAGCTGAAAAATTACGAAATCTTCTTCATTCTTCACGAGATCGATAATTTTGGTAAGTGAATAGAGTGCCTTCAAAGAACTCGGTCGCTGGTTCGATCCTCTGAACACGTCATACCAAAAGACCCCGTGGGGATTTCTGGTTAGAAATACGTCCCAAGCAACCTTTGGTGACTGTAAGGGGTGAACCAATAGATCTGGTAGTCAGAATCGATGACTTGGTTGATAGCGTGGCATCGTTCCCATACTGCGTGAATCTTTGTTCACAACATGAATCACTGGATTGTCTGGCTCAGACTCGATTATTTGCAGACCGCCGCCCATCTTCCCGAGGCAAGGGAGTTACCTGACTGTAAAAGGGTGGCGCCCAGTCAATGCGATCTCATCGATAATCAAGATTTTTATTGCTATATAAAGGGTCTTACCTCGCGAAGTGCATCAAATCACTTGACCACCTGGATTTGAAATATGAAAAGGTGTATAAAATATCGACAGTGCACATTGACAGTGCACATGCTCAGCAAATGCTGCAATCGACAGAAATCTTCACGGCAACCGGGTGTCGATTTCGTTACGCTATTTTGATTGGACTATGCAGACTCGTTAGTCAAGCCAAAATATAAGTCCTTAATTCCAGCCTAGGAATTTTACAGTCGGTTAACTGGCTTGCCTCGGGAAGGTGGCTGCCGTCATGCAAAATAAATATTGCTCAGTGCGGCGTAAAACAGGAAACAAACAAGTCATTCCAAAATATGTAAACAAATGTACTTGGTGTTACCCTTGCATAAAGAGGCATAACGAGGACAAAACATTGACTGGTCGCATTGGAGACAGTATAACGTGTCTGAGTGTGGTATCCATGTTAAACTTCGTATCTCAGTGAACAAGCACTGTAAAATCGCCATGACGCCGTACAAGTACAAACACACACGTGCATGCACGTCGCTATATAAGTGCAAAATCTTAAACCCCATTTCACCTCACCTCTCGGTCAGTTCTAAATAAAGATTTGACCAGGCTCGATGGGATCGTTTTGACGCGACAATGACTAGACCGAGCAGCATGCACATACATGACGACCTCACCATGCAGCCTGTCAGATTGACCATGAGATAAGTGGTCCACCTAAAGCGTAATACATGTAAACCAGCTGTCTACTTACATATAGAGCAGCACAGCCCCCGCCACTGCCAGAAGCAGATACAGCGGGACGTCCACTAGCCCCAAGATCTCCATGTTGATGTGACGAGCAAGATCCTGCGAGCGTTTTCTTAATCCTCAAACTACAAGAACACACCCCGTCTTGGGCACAGCAGAGCAGCCACTATCCAGTGTTCAGAGGGTGACCTGCTTTTCGTGTACATGTGACTGATGACAGGGGTGTGCAAACTGCGCACTTAACAGTGTACTCAGTTTCTAACCCCTAGTGCGGCACGAGGGACGTAATCAGTTACATTTGATGTTAGTCCATTGTGATAAATATCTGAATCATGTAATAACGATTTCAAGAAATGCCGTACTATTATCACCAACTAGTGTCGGAGATTTCTAAACGCACAAATAAATATAATGGGATTATACAAAAATGTGTTTAACGTCAAAGCATAAGATTCATGAGGAATATTCTTGTCGAAATTACATTGAACACGTATTTCCATGAATGTACACTATGAGTTGATAGAAAGATTTCTTGATTTGGTGCTCAAGTGAGTGAGTGTAGAATTTGTCAGGAAACAGTTGCCGTCAGCATGGCTCGGACCCCCCTGTGTAATAGTCGTGTAATAGTCGTGTAATAGTCGTGTAATAGTCGGGTAATGGACGTGTAATAGTCGGGTAATAGTCGTGTAATAGTCGTGTAATAGTCGGGTAATAGTCGTGTAATAGTCGGGTAATGGACGTGTAATAGTCGTGTAATAGTCGTGTAATAGTCGTGTAATGGACGTGTAATAGTCGGGTAATAGTCGTGTAATAGTCGTGCAATAGTCGTGTAATAGTCGGGTAATGGACGTGTAATAGTCGTGTAATAGTCGTGTAATAGTCGGGTAATGGACGTGTAATAGTCGGGTAATGGACGTGTAATAGTCGTGTAATAGTCGGGTAATGGACGTGTAATAGTCGGGTAATGGACGTGTAATAGTCGTGTAATGGACGTGTAATGGACGTGTAATGGACGTGTAATAGACGTGTAATGGTCGTGTAATGGACGTGTAATGGACGTGTAATAGACGTGTAATAGTCGTGTAATGGACGTGTAATGGACGTGTAATAGACGTGTAATAGTCGTGTAATAGTCGTGTAATGGACGTGTAATGGACGTGTAATAGTCGGGTAATGGACGTGTAATAGTCGTGTAATAGTCGTGTAATAGTCGTGTAATAGTCGTGTAATAGTCGTGTAATGGACGTGTAATGGACGTGTAATAGTCGGGTAATGGACGTGTAATAGTCGTGTAATAGTCGTGTAATGGACGTGTAATGGACGTGTAATAGTCGTGTAATGGACGTGTAATGGACGTGTAATAGTCGTGTAATAGTCGTGTAATAGTCGTGTAATAGTCGTGTAATAGTCGTGTAATAGTCGTGTAATGGACGTGTAATGGACGTGTAATAGTCGGGTAATGGACGTGTAATAGTCGTGTAATAGTCGTGTAATGGACGTGTAATGGACGTGTAATAGTCGGGTAATGGACGTGTAATAGTCGTGTAATGGACGTGTAATGGACGTGTAATAGTCGTGTAATGGACGTGTAATGGACGTGTAATAGTCGGGTAATGGACGTGTAATAGTCGTGTAATGGACGTGTAATGGACGTGTAATAGTCGGGTAATAGTCGTGTAATAGTCGTGTAATAGTCGTGTAATAGTCGTGTAATGGACGTGTAATAGTCGAACTCGGCTACCGTGACGCATCATGGAACTATGTGAAATTAACCATTGAATATTTCCAAATATATATATTTTAAGTCTCAGAAAATATTAGCTTAAATGCTGTGCTATATTATGTTACTTATAACGAAGGTCATGATAAAGTAATAAGATAACAATTTTATGAGAAACCAAACTACAGGAGCATACACTGTAAACAGCCTTGTGCGGGGCTTTGTATTCCATACAATACGTATACAATCCATGTAATGCGCGTACACATGTTGTCAAAACATTTAGGACCCCGTGACTCATTGAGGACCCCACACACTAAGTCTTGCAAACTATATCATATCCCTGGTCCTAAAAACACCTTGGTCGAGAAAACTCAGGTATCTGAGGAGCGGTCGGGTAGCCTAGTGGTTAAAGCGTTCGCTCGTCACGCCGAAGACCCGGGTTCGATTCCCGACATGGGTACAAAGTGTGAAGCCCATTTCTGGTGTCCCCCGCCGTGATATTGCTGGAATATTGCTAAAAGCGGCGTAAAACCATACTCACTCACTCAGGTATCTGAGTTTGATTGCGAACAACAAAGTTGCGTAATCCTAATGCCAGATTCGCCCTGACTACAGCTTGTTAGCACCACCCGTGCTCGTCTTTTTCACCAAAGTAACGTCTACGTACGCGACTAAGACCTGCGCCGCTTCGGGGTTCCCTCACGCTAAGGCACCGTCATATAACTGTTACTGTTAATTCAAGCGACTTTGAACCAGTGTACAGTTTACTGGGGCCATACTGGAAGTGACGATATTGTAACCGTTACTATCTCATATTTTAAACTCTGCATAAGTACCCATGGAGATTCGCTTGGTCGTTAGTGAAGCTGGCGGTATTTTACAAATTGTTACATCAGATTTTATTGTATCGCTATCAAATGCAGAACTGCGCTTTCGTACCAACGGTAATTCACTGTGTCGACAGTGTAGCTGACGATATTTTACCAACTGTTACATCAGATACTGATTTCGTATGTAGGTTATCTTTATTGGGCTGGGGTGTGTTTTGGTGATTACGTTCAATAGTGAGTGAGTGAGTTGGGTTTAACGCCGCTTTTAACAGTATTCCACTTATATCACGGCGTGTCAGCTTAATGTGGGAGGAAAGCCCGAAGTGATGCAGGTCTCAGACGTTTACCACTTCGGTGAAACCCACGAGCACGGGTATGGTGCTGACAAACCTAGAAACATAATCGGGGCGAACCGGGATTCGAACCCACAATCATAGGTTTCTGGCGTGCCCAAGGGACGCAACTCTGCACAGCGAATCGCGGCGCCTTAGACGACTGGGCCACCCGTGTCCCCACGTTCAATAGGGCGTTGTATGAGTTGCATTTGGGTTTTTTAAAGTTATTGCCAAAGACACCCCTTTCCTTAGTAGAAATATCAATAGTACGGCCATATCAGTCAATCAACCAGACTATACCATGCATGTGTTTCAGTTACGACTAAATTATACACCTGTCTGTCCTTGCCCCAAACACTACAATGTCTTCGTGACTATTGATGAAAAGGGGTTTGTTTGATCACCATTTTATTTCATGGATGTGTAACTGTTAACATTGGCATGAATCTTATGGTAGCTGTGTACGATAGGCCGGGTGACATTGTCCCTCCTGATCCCATTTTCAGCATCTTGAGACGTTGAAAGTATTGAAAAGATTAAATCATTGAGAATATTAGCTGTATTGCAAAATTTTAACATATCTTGCGTAAGTTGGAAAATAATTTTGCCGAATCTTGTGTTCCACTGCAGTCAGGCACTATTTCACCTTCATCCTGGGGGCTTATTGTTACTATTGAGACAAGACCAGGCACACCAGGAACTGTTTGAGGTCGGTAGTGAGAGGAGGGCCTCAAAAGACCTGAAAGCCAAAAAATAGGCCGACTTGCTTCTCGTTTTCGGATATCAATTCAGTACAGGGCAGACGTGAATTCGTTCCACACTGTTCAAAGTCAGGATAAAACATATTCAGCGGGTGGATGGGTGGATTTGAACACGTGATGGTGATGTAGGACCAGCGGGTGGATGGGTGGATTTGAACACGTGATTGTGATGTAGGACCAGCGGATGGGTGGGTGGATCTGAACACGTGATGGTGATGTGGGACCAGCGGCTGGATGGGTGGATCTGAACACGTGATGGTGATGTAGGACCAGCGGCTGGATGGGTGGATCTGAACACGTGATGGTGATGTAGGACCAGCGGCTGGATGGGTGGATTTGAACACGTGATGGTGATGTGGGACCAGCGGGTGGATGGGCGGATGGGAATTGAACACGTGATGGTGATGTAGGCCCAGCGGGTGGATGGGTGGATTTGATCACGTGATGGTGATGTAGGACCAGCGGATGGGTGGATTTGAACACGTGATGGTGATGTAGGACCAGCGGGTGGATGGGTGGATTTGATCACGTGATGGTGATGTAGGACCAGCGGATGGGTGGATTTGAACACGTGATGGTGATGTAGGACCAGCGGGTGGATGGGTGGATTTGATCACGTGATGGTGATGTAGGACCAGCGGATGGGTGGATTTGAACACGTGATGGTGATGTAGGACCAGCGGGTGGATGGGTGGATTTGATCACGTGATGGTGATGTAGGCCCAGCGGGTGGATGAGAAACACAGATGGCCTTGCTTCACCAAGGGGGTAAAAACCAGGGGATCTAACAGAAATACTGTTCAAAGGTATTTGAACCACTATCAAATATTGGTCATTAAAGCCATGTAACTTGTAATTGCATCAACATTTTCATTTGCTTAAAAACAAACCAAATCGGTTACAACATGACAAGAACTGTGTCGCAAGTATGGTCATCCAGGTATTCTCCTCGCTCAATGTACTACGTGTGTCATGATGTCAATCACTTGATTGTCTGATCCAGATTAGATTATTTACATACCGCCGTCATGTAGCCGGAATATTGTTGAGTGCGGCGTTAAACAACAAACAAACAAACTTCCAGGCAATCCAAGTTTCGCATGCTGACGATGCCGTTATATCTTGTTGAACCCGTTGGGTTAGAATTGATCCTCAGTAACATGTGCTTGTCGTACACGTGTCTCAGTGGAACGGGCGGCCAGTCCCGGTGACCTGGCAGACTGCTTTGAGACGTTAACGTTGCTTAAAATATCAGACAATGGTTTGTCTGGCACAGATGCGATTGCATAAAAGCTGCCGTCATATGGCGTGAATATTTCTGAGTCCGACCTCAAACAACAAAGACAAAAACAAACCTCGCTACGTATCCGCACATTGCTTTATTGTTCATTGACAGGAAAGGCTGGATTAAGAGATATGGGAAAACATTGTTTTCGTGTAACCCCAAAACGGGGCCGCCTGCTCGGCTTGGGTCGAGCAAGACGGGGTCGCCAGCTCGGCCAAAGGCGGCATAACGAGTGAGGCGGTTCCGTGATAACTGTTTATGTTAAATCGTTTACTATGTTTAAAATGTGTACCAGAATCATGGTCAAATCGGTTTTTCAAATCAGCCAATGTTAAAGAAGGGTTACGCTACGTTTCCAGAAAAGTGTAGACCATTTTCACAAAGAAGCTGCTGGGGTAAAATTTGTGGCTCTTTTATACACAGCGGACTTACTATTTTTTTTAAGAACCTGAATATGCACCGACTACGCCAGATCAGAATCGGTCGTTCGATCAGAATCGGTCGTTCGACCAGCAGCTTTCGTAGAGACGATTGAAAGTAGATTGAGAGATCTGGCGGCTTTGTGTAAGGTGTTATGTTTTCTGAAATGTACGTCCATCCAGTAATTAAAACCGACCATGTTTTTTTCAATATTTGGAGTTGTCTTTTGAACAGGATGACCAACTGAATTGTGATCATGCAAGGATGTTTTCAAACTGGTGACATCGACATTTGGTGCGGGACTGGGTTTGATTGGTTGAACTTCCTGTACTCTGAAAAGGAACTGACTAAGCTAGCCAAAATTTGTTTTATTGTAGCTTTTAGGCTAGACTGTGCATGCATCGAAATGTAATGGCTTTTAAACTTAAAAAACGTCGTTGGTTTTCGTGTAACCCCAAAGGTTAGCCGGCTCGGCTAAGGTCGGGCAAGACGTTCGTGTCGGCTCGGCTGTGGTCGAGCAAGACGGGTCCGTCGGCTCGGCTATGGTCGGGCAAAACGGTCGTGTCGGCTCGGCTAAGGTCAGGCAAGACGGTCGTGTCGGCTTGGCTAAGGTCGGGCAAGACGGTCGTGTCGGCTCGGCTATGGTCGGGCAAGACGGGTCCGTCGGCTCGGCCCAAGATGGAGCTCGGCTTGTTTATCTTGCATTTGTAAAACAGCCTCTTTGGCTGTAATTATCTTGTAACTGTTTTCATTAAGATATTTCCGAGATACAGAACCCATGTCAATACATAAAGTTTGAAACAAATTAGTACCTGTTTGATCCTTAAGGACATCGAAAACAATCACTTGAAAATCCATATTACTAAGTTGTTATTCTTTAAGTAACCCATTAATCATATTGAAAGTATCAGCGTTATCATTAACTGACTAAATGGACTTGTGTTGTGTTCACTCCTTGACCCACTGCCGATACCACAGGCTGATAGCCATGTTAGCTAAGTGGTGAAGTAGTGCATTCAACTCTTCTGATGCTGACCCAGATATCAGTTGCATGGTATGGTCCTGACAAACCACAAGAGAGGGATACCTGGCATGACGTTTTGACGCAAAAGCCACCATCGTAGTTCCGAAAGTTGGCTGTGAGGAGGTTGTAGTATGCTTTTTGAATGATGAAACCTCGACCCTATGTACACGATGTCTTGAGTTGGTATTTATCTGTGTAAAAAGCAATGGCGCTATTGCTATTCCGAATGGAAACACGTTGAATTCGAACCTTAGACCGTTTACTGCAAAGCGTAGGTAGGGTCGACAACTTGGGTGAATAGGCACATGCAGGTAGGCATCCTGTAGGTCCAGACTGACCTCTCAATCTCCCAGTTTGTACTGATTTCATTTGAAACTTTGGGGACGTACTAGGTAGTTTCGTATATACAAACATGAAAATGTCGTCCTTTGGAGTGGACTACAAGCTCTGGACGCTGTCTTTTACCACTTCGATTAGCAAAGGGTCGTCCGTAATTGACTTCCAATTTTCGGTGTCTTGTGACAGACGACCACTGTCTGGTTTCCCATACGTTTGACTCGTTAAAAGTTATATTTGTTGTAGTCTGACTTATGTGTCAACAAAGTTTGCGATCGAGACCGCATGAGCCTCGACCGTGACTTGTTTGTTCAAATAAAATATTTCATCAAAGCTAGGCCAAGCGAATCTTCGAACGTCAGCACTAGACCCACCTCGCTTTACTTTTTCAAGAAATGCAGTCAACTGTCCATCATTCAATTTCCAAGAAGTCTGTGCCATATATGGAATTGTTACTGGCCTGCCTGACATCGAAGTGTATTAATCCCATTGGTTGACTGTATGTAAATTGGATTGCCGTTCTGTGACAATAGCAAAATATTAGCCAATGAAATATCGTAACATGATCACATGATTACATTCTCGTGAAACTTGACCCAGTTCATTTGCATGCTCTACTTGGCCTGCCATTGTGATAGGAGAGTTTTGGAATCTCTGATTAGTGGTGCGTGAAATCTCAATAATCACAGAGATTAGTCTGCCCTTGAGGAACTGGGGAGCCACTATCGATGGAGACGTCAAACTTCGTCTTAGTGGATCTGAGATATTGTGTTTAACCCGTTGAATAAGATGATTTCGGTGAGAAAGCAGGAATTATGTGGCCATCCATACCTGTGCAGTTTGAAGATCTACGTGCATCTTCAGTATGTTATCCAATGCACTATGAATGAAACCAACTTGTTCCAAATTCATCTCAACTTTTGTGTCACAAGGTCGGCCAGTAAATTCCTCACAGTTAACAGGGGGAAGTACATGTCTGATGCCTGCTGCAATCCAGTTCATATACATGCTTATATTTTTCATCTGCTTATTAACATTGTCAAATTCTTTGAATTTGTTCATCTCAACATTTATCCTGGTAATAGTTTAATAGCATTGTCTCCCTTTCTGAGGATAAGGCATGCTGAAAGCTTTACTGGTAGCAGCGTTTAAAACCACATTCATTTTGCGACCACATTTTCAGTGAATTAACCTTCCCTCTTTTCTACAGGATTTTCATAACCAGCCCGTTCAATAAGCACCGGATCCTCTGCATCGTTGCTTGGTGGCTTGACAGATGGGATCAATTGATGGATTTCATAAACAATATCTTCAAAAGTGTTGTCGTTTGATTTAAACGTGAGTGTACTATTAGCATCCTCCTGAGAAGCGCCCGGAAAATCCTCTCGGTCGTACCCCCCCGGGCTCTTACCACTGGGGTGAGACGGTATCACGTGGTATATGGTTAACTCTCTGCTGCGACTCCTGGCTCGAGCTGCACGAGGATTATACTGTATAACTGTAATAGTTAGGTGATACATAACTGTCCGAGCTATAGACGCGATTCTCAATTGTGACTGTGGCTGAAGGAGCGCCCTTTTGTAATGGAACCTTTTAGTTTAGCACGATTTTCTTCAATGAAAGTCGTGTTAGGTTGATAAGCCCGGCTGGAAGAATGGTGTTTATTTTGTGAGATTCTCGTGATACATGTTTCTTTTCCCGAGAAGCACGGAAAAAGAATTGGAATAGATTTGGGCTCCACAGTTACTTTAAAACCATGAGTTACCAAACTACCCATAACACCCGGGCATAAGGCGGTGGTCCCAAGACAAGAGCTGGATGCCTGCTCCTTAGCTTTGGGCAGGTGGGTTGAGCAACGTGATTTTCCCTCACAGCAAAAAACCGGGTTCTCTTTTTGCATCACCCCTTTAGTGCCCGTGTGTTTCTCTGAGGAAGTCAGTTTACCTGAGAGACAACACTTTTGATTTACATTTGATTTAGATTTAGTTTTGGTTTGGGGAGAGATCGATGAAGACTTTTTGTCCGATGATCTAGTCTTCCGTCTGGATTTAGACTTAAGACAATTTAGAGCGTTATAGAGCTTGTCAATTTTTTCCTTTGATCTGCAGTATGTGCATCTTGATCTTGGAGTGCACGTGCTCTTTCTACAAGTACACATCTCGGGTGAGGGTCCCCGATCGCTTGATCAATTCCACACCCTGAGCAGAATCCCGATGACGGTAGTGGGGAGGCATCCATACCCCACACTACGTAAACTAAATTTATTTACTTACATCAACGATCTTGCTTCTTATGCCACTGTTCCCAGCAAGCTTGACTGTAGTAGGTCGTCTGCTGCAAACTTGACGATCGTAGGATGTCTGCTATAATCAAATGACGATCGTAGGTTGACTGTTGTAATCTTTTTGGATCTTGTACTAGCTGTGAATTATTAACCAATACGTGTTTGGATTAATGAGCAAACCATTTTGCTTGTTGATCCAACTCACACAGGAAAGAAGTGATGTTTTCCCGCCTTACGCATGCACAGATTCAGTTTGACAAGGGATAGGGTTTACCCCTAAAGTATGGGATAATTGGCAGTGAAGAGGACGTCTGTTGGAGACAAAAATCTAAAGACTTTATAGTGTGATTATTGCCAAAATGGGAATTGTGGCTATGATGTAATAGAGGTAGGGTATTCGCAGGAATTATATATATACCATAACAGTTTTTTTGTATTGAGGGTGATTTGTCTTTATTATTCTTTGATCACTGTGATTTAGTCAGATTATGCACTTATAATCATGTATGTGCTTTATCATGTTTTCCCAGGGACTTCCCCCCCCCCCCCCCCCTCTCTCTCTCTCTCTCTCTCTCTATCTCTCTCTCTCTCTCTCTCTCTCTTATTACTCGACAACAACCATCGGTGGTACATGAGTTGTACAACAACAAAAACTACAGTACTAGTACTACAGCTTGATGGCATATGTTGAAGAATACGTCACAGTATAGCATTCAAATGTCTGAGGAACTTGGAGAGGCTTATTTAAAGAAACCAACTTTACCATTTGTGAGCAGTTTACGATATCTACTTATGTTTAGCCAGTGTGTGTAGTATTCATTAACTCATTCAGCGCATAAGGTTAAAGAGGAATTACAGTTGAATACATAATGGCATTCGTCACCAATTCCTTGGCAGTCACACAATATACATATCTTTTTCTCTCGTGATATAATTTCCCATCGGCCTGTTTCTATTGGTAGTTTGTGCTTACCAGTTCAAGAAAGGGTAAAAGTTTAGAAATATAATCAGGGAAAAGTAAATATTATATATCATCATGTTCAAAAAGACAACACTAAATATTGGAAAAACTTGGACACTTTTAATTTACTCCATAGATGTACATTTGACAAAATTATCAAATCTCACACAAGATCATCCAAACACAGCTGCCAGATCTCTCAATCCACATTTCATCTTTCCCTACGAAAGCTGCTGGCCGTCTAAGCCGGTATACACGTACGTCTAGGCCGGTATACACGTACGTCTAAGCCGGTATACACGTACGACTAAGCCGGTATACACGTACGTCTAAGCCAGGATACACGTACGTCTAAGCCGGTATACATGTACGACTAAGCCGGTATACACGTACGTCTAAGCCAGGATACACGTACGTCTAAGCCAGGATACACGTACGTCTAAGCCGGTATACACGTACGACTAAGCCGGTATACATGTACGTCTAAGCCGGTATACACGTACGTCTAAGCCAGGATACACGTACGACTAAGCCGGTATACACGTACGACTAAGCCGGTATACACGCACGTCTAAGCCGGTATACACGTACGACTAAGCCGGTATACACGTACGACTAAGCCGGTATACACGTACGACTAAGCCGGTATACACGCACGTCTAAGCCGGTATACACGTACGTCTAGGCCAGGATACACGTACGACTAAGCCAGGATACACGTACGTCTAAGCCGGTATACATGTACGTCTAAGCCGGTATACATGTACGTCTAAGCCGGTATACACGTACGACAAAGCCGGGATACACGTACACGTCTAGGCCGGTATAACGTACGTCTAAGCCGGTATACATGTACGTCTAAGCCGGTATACATGTACGTCTAAGCCGGTATACATGTACGACTAAGCCAGGATACACGTACGACTAAGCCGGTATACATGTACGTCTAAGCCAGGATACACGTACATCTAAGCCGGTATACACGTACGACTAAGCCGGTATACACGTACGACTAAGCCGGTATACACGTACATCTAAGCCGGTATACATGTACGACCAAGCCAGGATACACGTACGACTAAGCCGGTATACATGTACGTCTAAGCCAGGATACACGTACATCTAAGCCCGTATACATGTACGACTAAGCCAGGATACACGTACGACTAAGCCGGTATACATGTACGTCTAAGCCAGGATACACGTACGACTAAGCAAGGATACACGTACGTCTAAGCCAGGATACATGTACGACTAAGCCGGTATACACGTACGTCTAAGCCAGGATACACGTACGACTAAGCCGGTATACATGTACGTCTAAGCCGGTATACATGTACGTCTAAGCCGGTATACATGTACGTCTAAGCCGGTATACACGTACGTCTGGGCCGGGATACACGTACGTCTAAGCCGGTATACACGTACGTCTGGGCCGGGATACATGTACGACTAAGCCGGTATACACGTACGTCTAAGCCGGTATACACGTACGACTAAGCCGGTATACATGTACGTCTAAGCCGGTATACATGTACGTCTAAGCCGGTATACACGTACGTCTAAGCCGGTATACATGTACGTCTAAGCCGGTATACATGTACGTCTAAGCCGGTATACACGTACGCCTGGGCCGGGATACACGTACGTCTAAGCCGGTATACACGTACGTCTGGGCCGGGATACACGTACGACTAAGCCGGTATACACGTACGTCTAAGCCGGTATACATGTACGTCTAAGCCGGTATACATGTACGCCTAAGCCGGTATACACGTACGTCTGGGCCGGGATACACGTACGAGTAAGCCGGTATACACGTACGACTAAGCCAGGATACACGTACGTCTAAGCCGGTATACATGTACGTCTAAGCCGGTATACATGTACGTCTAAGCCGGTATACACGTACGACTAAGCCAGGATACACGTACGTCTAAGCCGGTATACATGTACGTCTAAGCCGGTATACATGTACGTCTAAGCCGGTATACATGTACGTCTAAGCCGGTATACACGTACGTCTAAGCCAGGATACACGTACGTCTAAGCCGGTATACATGTACGTCTAAGCCGGTATACATGTACGACTAAGCCAGGATACACGTACGACTAAGCCGGTATACATGTACGACCAAGCCAGGATACACGTACGTCTAAGCCGGTATACATGTACGACTAAGCCGGTATACATGTACGACTAAGCCGGTATACATGTACGACCAAGCCAGGATACACGTACGTCTAAGCCAGGATACACGTACGACTAAGCCGGTATACATGTACGTCTAAGCCGGTATACATGTACGACTAAGCCAGGATACACGTACGACTAAGCCGGTATACATGTACGACCAAGCCAGGATACACGTACGTCTAAGCCGGTATACATGTACGACTAAGCCGGTATACATGTACGACTAAGCCGGTATACATGTACGACCAAGCCAGGATACACGTACGTCTAAGCCGGTATACATGTACGACTAAGCCGGTATACATGTACGTCTAAGCCGGTATACATGTACGTCTAAGCCGGTATACACGTACGTCTGGGCCGGGATACACGTACGACTAAGCCGGTATACACGTACGTCTAAGCCGGTATACATGTACGTCTAAGCCGGTATACATGTACGACTAAGCCAGGATACACGTACGATTAAGCCGGTATACATGTACGACCAAGCCAGGATACACGTACGTCTAAGCCGGTATACATGTACGACTAAGCCGGTATACATGTACGACTAAGCCGGTATACATGTACGACAAAGCCAGGATACACGTACGTCTAAGCCGGTATACATGTACGACTAAGCCGGTATACATGTACGTCTAAGCCGGTATACATGTACGTCTAAGCCAGGATACACGTACGTCTAAGCCGGTAAACATGTACGTCTAAGCCAGGATACACGTACGTCTAAGCCGGTATACATGTACGTCTAAGCCGGTATACATGTACGACTAAGCCAGGATACACGTACGACTAAGCCGGTATACATGTACGACCAAGCCAGGATACACGTACGTCTAAGCCGGTATACATGTACGACTAAGCCAGGATACACGTACGACTAAGCCGGTATACACGTACGTCTGGGCCGGGATACACGTACGAGTAAGCCGGTATACACGTACGACTAAGCCGGTATACATGTACGTCTGGGCCGGGATACACGTACGAGTAAGCCGGTATACACGTACGACTAAGCCGGTATACACGTACGTCTGGGCCGGGATACACGTACGAGTAAGCCGGTATACACGTACGACTAAGCCGGTATACACGTACGACTAAGCCAGGATACACGTACGACTAAGCCGGTATACATGTACGTCTGGGCCGGGATACACGTACGAGTAAGCCGGTATACACGTACGACTAAGCCGGTATACACGTACGACTAAGCCAGGATACACGTACGACTAAGCCGGTATACATGTACGTCTGGGCCGGGATACACGTACGAGTAAGCCGGTATACACGTACGACTAAGCCGGTATACACGTACGTCTGGGCCGGGATACACGTACGAGTAAGCCGGTATACACGTACGACTAAGCCGGTATACACGTACGACTAAGCCAGGATACACGTACGACTAAGCCGGTATACATGTACGTCTGGGCCGGGATACACGTACGAGTAAGCCGGTATACACGTACGACTAAGCCGGTATACACGTACGTCTGGGCCGGGATACACGTACGAGTAAGCCGGTATACACGTACGACTAAGCCGGTATACACGTACGACTAAGCCAGGATACACGTACGACTAAGCCGGTATACATGTACGTCTGGGCCGGGATACACGTACGAGTAAGCCGGTATACACGTACGACTAAGCCGGTATACACGTACGACTAAGCCGGTATACACGTACGTCTGGGCCGGGATACACGTACGAGTAAGCCGGTATACACGTACGACTAAGCCGGTATACACGTACGACTAAGCCAGGATACACGTACGACTAAGCCGGTATACATGTACGTCTGGGCCGGGATACACGTACGAGTAAGCCGGTATACACGTACGACTAAGCCGGTATACATGTACGTCTGGGCCGGGATACACGTACGAGTAAGCCGGTATACACGTACGACTAAGCCAGGATACACGTACGACTAAGCCGGTATACATGTACGTCTGGGCCGGGATACACGTACGAGTAAGCCGGTATACACGTACGTCTAAGCCGGTATACATGTACGTCTGGCTTGTTAGATTTCCTCCAGCTACACGCTGTGTTTGCCTGCCCTTATTGCACTCCGGAATGACAGACCAAACATGAACGAATGTTTCGTGGGCTTGGTACAAACACTTTTAACAACGATGAAGTAACTTGTTCCTTATCTGCAGGTGAGATTTTGAATTAGGGATGATACATTTATTGTCGGACCTCACTAATAATTCATTCTACGTGTGACAGAAATATGACTAATACACCCCATCATGACATTCACGTGACAGCATGACTGGAGCCGCAACGCTGATGTAGGCGGCCTATTCACGAAGCTGTCTTAGCTCTAAGAGTGGCGTAAAGGTGTAACGAAAAACGTCTTAACTTAGCGCTAAGACAGCTTCGAGAATAGACTTAGCTATCTTAAGTTTAAAAAACAAATAAGACAGGGTCGCACCTGTCGTAAACCACAGGACCATGTAACTGATAATAATAATAATAATAATATACAAACTCGCAGTCGAGGCCGAGAAGCAATGCAACAGAAAATTCCAAACTCGCCCGCCTCCATGTTTTGTCTATTCTTCGTCTTTTCATCTATCACGATAAAGGTATGTGCAAAACTGTTCCGTATACATTCCCCAAAATCCATTGTATTGAATCACCCACCTGTCAATCAAAATTTAATCAATAATGTCCGTAATCCATTCTTGCTCGACTTCCGGGCTGTCCGGAGCATCGAATAAAAAGGTAAGTGAAATTATTTATAATCGATAAGAAAAAAATATTCTGGAATAGAAATAGGGTAAGTGTATTATTTTCATTTATAATTCACGCATAAAATCTTCCAAATTAATTATTCTTGATAAAATTCCGGGCAGACAACTCTTACACTGACGGGGAAAAAAGCACGTAATATGAATAATGACAGCACGGACTTGGTATTTGCCATGATCGATAATACCATAATAATGATGTTATCAGCTGGTAAGATTTTCACATCTTTATATGATCCTTTTTTATTCTGATTGTTGATTTTCCACCTAGTGTAGATTCTTGTTTTATCCAAAATCAACAGCTGTCACGGTTTTTCGGCTGACAACTTGGATCAGATTGGTCTATTTCTATTGAAAACATGATCATTACAATTTACAAGCGTTTTATTATCTGGTGCTTTTGTTTTCAATTTTAAAGATGAATACCCCACGCACTGTGACTCAGATACAATATGCTGCGTCCGAGTCAACCAGTGTTAACTTGGCTCTTCACGCAGACGCTATATCCACTAGACCAAGTATACAGTATATTGTGAGTTCTAAAATTTGAAGGGAACAAATAACAGTCTGAGTGTATAGCGTAAATTAATATATTTATTGTTTTGTCAGAGGGCCTTGTTGTGGTTCCAATGACAGACATGTACTCAATCTCTGTATTTTTTACATGGATGTCAAATCTGAGGGTGTGATGGCATGTGCATTACTTTCCAAAACTTGCACATATATATATTTACTGTCCAGTAAAATATCAAAATAGATAATAGCACCTTAGCAAAAGTAAAAAAATAATTTTAATTATTTTATCCATGAGATATAAGCATTTAGTTGTTTATAGGAAATATTTAAAAATTACATGTAATCAGAACCACAACATTTTCGTATAAAATCATACAAATTATTCTGCCGTGTGACATTTTCTATGAATCAATTTAAGTTCCCAAACAGTAAGTATAACAAATGTGTTTTCCAGAATATGCAGGTACTCAGGTTCGTTAAAAAAAGAATACATAAGAAGTTTACTGTTCTCACATGAGCTGATATGTTTCTCCACAGCAAACATGTATCCACACAATGAGCAATGCAATTACCACGAAACCTTACACACTTTCTCTTTTTACCTTTCGCTATCCATAGGGCGGTGGGGTAGCCTAGTGATCAAAGCGTTCGCTCGTCGCGCAGAAGGCCCGGGTTCGATTCCCCACATGTGTACAATGTTTAAAGCCAATTTCTGGTGTCCCGAGACATGATATTGCTGGAATATTGCTAAAAGCGGCACAAACATATCCACCCACTTACTCGATCACTCCCTCTGCAGACGATTTATCCACTAGAATACGGACGCAGTTGATTCGGTTTTGAAGTGATCCTCAGAAATAAATATTTGTTTTACTGGGCGATTTCATTAATCGGATGTTCAGGTTTGGCGTACACCGACGTCCTGGATCTTTGCTGTTAATATCAATCACTACACTATTTTTCCAGGGCCAGATTTGATTATTTACAGGCCAACTTCATATAACTGCAATATAGGAGGGTTAAACAACAGCACCCGGTGTGTATGTAGGCCAACACTTACTACAAGTACCAGTAACAGCAAGGATGAGCATGCAGGTAATATTCCCTGCGTCAAATGGCGACCCTGGCTTAGAATCGGTTACCAGTAAACGGCGCGTTTTGTTAGAAGCGACTAAAGAGCCTCGGGTAGTCAGGTTCGTCATTTGGTTGATTGCGACATAGTACCTGTTGACGTGGAACGTTGTTCATACTTAAACTACTCGTTTGTCTGGCCAAGCCTCGATTACATGTACTTATATCGGGGTACATGGCACCACACATTCAACCAAGTCACCAAGCATGCCCATCCGGTCCATCGATAGTCGTCTCACGTAAAGATGAAACGTCTGACACCAGGGCCCACTTGCACAAAGCGATCTTAGTGCTACGACTATTGTAAACCTATGTTAAAGCATGGGAGTTACGATCATCTTAGCGCTAAGATCGCTTTGTGCAAGTGGGCCCAGAACTGCTGGACATTAAATGGAGTGCTCACATACGGTATCCTACAGTGCAACCAATTCGGTGAGCACTCCATTTAAAAGCCTGCAGTTCCGACAGTTTCCTATCATCAGTTCTGGTGTCAGAAGTTTCAACTTTTACGACTATAAAATTTTAATAATCAGGGACAGCTAGAGGACTTCGGCTGTGTACATGTGTGAGCTCGGTTTACTCTTAACCGCTCTTCTCGTTGCGCATCTCAGTTTCAGCGTTGCCATCAAGATCGACGGTAGTCATGAAAACTTGGATCTGTAACTAACGCAATCATTATTTCATTCTACATCGTGAACTCAGTTTCTGTTGTTTGCCTTACCCAAAGTAATTGGAATCTATCAATTTAAATTGAATTGAAATCTCATAGTTTTTCAAGAATTCAATATTTATTTTGAAATAATGCCTTACGCACTGACGGATTTCAAGTAAGACATAGTTTAAATATAGTGTTTATACAGTGAAATAGTAACCAATTTTTATTAAATGTAGATGTTAAAAGAACTTTCACCAAAATAGTCATACATTATATTTGAGGAGTAAAGTGGTGTCACGGTAGAACCCTTGGATAGAGTTTGTATTCGGTTAGTCAGGTCTTAATTATACCTTATTCTATTGTATTTATTTTGTGAAGATTATCATTATACCTGAAATGGAAGAATGACGATTTTCATATTAGCATATGGGAGAGCGTAAGCGGAGTTTCATAACTGTACGAATGGTTTATATCTACAAACCTTTATCGGGTCGACATAACTTGAGCCGACACAGCTGTACGCAGAACTTAAAAGGAAAACTTAACGATAAAGCAGATTCTACACAACACGATCGTTTATGCCTGGACAAAAAACAGCACTCAAACATCTAGATTTGAAAAAATGGTAGTCTATCATACAGACCCTGAAACAAATATAGCAAATACAGCCCATACAAGTCTATAATTGTTTGGCAAGTCTAGATTCCTGCAATATCAGTATCTGAAAATGAATTCTCTGGGCTCCTTTCTATTATATTTTATAACCATAATTTAACAACTGTTTTTTGCAGAGACTAGATGTTAGTCTACCACAATGCTTACTCCCAGGAAAGCTGTCTCGAAAGCATTCAGGTCGAGGGAACGCGAGTGTACATCCTGTCGTTGACCTCTCTTCCTGAGAGGTACTACATTCCCCAAGCATAGCTGTGTGATGGCTGTGTAAGGTTGGAGGAGGTCAAAGGTAAGCTCTCCAAGGGGGCGCGTTAGAACTGGTATTCAGCAACACATGGTTCTCGTTGGTTTGGTTTGTTGATTAACGCCGCACTCAGCAATATTCCAGCTATATGACGGCGGTCTGTAAATAATCGAGTCTGGACCAGACAATCCAGTGATTGACATCATGAGCATCGATCCACGCAATTGGGATCGATGACATGCATCAACCAAGTCAGCGAGCCAGACCACCCGATCCCGTTAGTCGCCTTTTACGACAAGCATAGTCACCTTTTACGGCAAGCATGGGTTGCTGAAGACCTATTCTACCCCGGAATCTTCACGGGTCTACAAAATGAAGGACAAAGAGCTATTGTTAACATTATATAACGAAGATAAAAAATGTATTGTTATCCAGTGGATAGAGCACAACATCGGGATAAAGTTAGCACATACAGAAATTATTAATCAGACTGAGTGAGTTGGGTTTAACGCTGCTTTTAACAGTATTCCAGTTATATCACGGCGTGTCAGCCTAATGTGGGGGGAAAGCCCGAAGTGATGCAGGTCTCGGACGTTTACCACTTCGCTGAAACCACAAGAACGGGTATGGTGCTGACAAACCTAGAAACATAATCGGGGCGAACCGGGATTCGAACCCACAATCATAGGTTTCTGGCGTGCCCAAGGGACGCAACTCTCACAGCGAATCGCGGCGCCTTAGACGACTGGGCAACCCGTGGCCCCTATGAATCAGAACTAAATATGAATGGAATAGATATGCCCGTCCCCATATCTCAAATTTCAAAGTTTGAGAAACAAAATGGCATTCCAACCAATGTATTAGCTTGGGGTGAGAAGAATGGGGTATCTCCTTCACATATATCAAAGTTCACATTTTCCACCCGGATAGACATTATTACTAATAAGGAAGAAAAGAGAGATTCTGTCTTATTAGAAACATGCGTCGTTTAATGGAAGACAGGACTACACATGAACATAAAACATTCCATCGCCCAGGTTCAGCAACAAGGACCTGTTGGAGTTGCAAACACCTTACTATGTAGGACAGAGTATGCAGGTCAAAGTACCACAAACTGAGGAAGAAAGATGGGACAGGCTTAATCATATATGTCGTCAAATCTGTGTACCTGTGTGATATACTGCGACCTAGAATCCATTACTAGAAAGATTCGTGGCTGCCACGGATTCCAACCTCTTCTCACGCAATATTGTTTACAATATCAGAAACATGTATCATCAGGTTACTGGTTTAAAGCTGTGTCCACTGATCCCAGATTCAACAAATGTTCTCTCATTCCTAGGGGAGCCAATGTTATTCAGGACGTAATGAAGGAAAAACAACAGGACATTGCTGAGTGCGGCGTTAAACAACAAACAAACAAACAAACTTATGAATTTGTCTTCTCAGGAAGATAAAGACTTTCAAATGGCTACCATGTGCGACATTTGTCAGAAAGAGTTAGGTACCGACCCTGTTCGAGACCGTGATCATCTCACTGTTACCTTTCGAGGGGCCGCACATCAAAATTGTAATTAATAATTTCAGTTCCGAAAATCAAAAGGCAAAAGAACAAATATAGTGAGCGACAAGAGTACTTCATTGCTGTCATTTTCCATAACCTCAAAGGCTATGATTCACTCCATCTGATAAAACATTGGGATTGCAATGAAAAGAGACAGACTGATTGTCATGCTGGCAACATGGAGAAAAACTATGAAGTGAAAAAAACGGTTCCAAATATTTTGAATAAATCAAAGTATGAGTTGCAATGCAGAAATTTACAATTCCACTCGAAACGGTATGACGCTGATTAAATCCATAGGGCCATTCAATTTAAACAGTTTTCCTGATTGAAACCTTTCATTGATTTCAATACAGAAATGAGAAAGTAAGTAAAAATAATGAAGCAGATTAAGTGCATTTCAAACTCTTTAATAACTCATGTCTTGGACGTCCAATAATGAATGTGAGAAAACATGTAAATGTAGAATTGATCTATTCATGTAAACTGTTCAGAAACCTATGTGCCAAACCCACTTCATTACAAATCTTTAATTCTGAACTGGCCACTGGCCACTGGCCACACTCTATACCTTTACCAACCTGTTTATGCAGGGTTTGCTATTCTAGATCTATCAAAAGAATTTATGTGTCAACATCTTGATTATGAGGAACACAACGTTTCGGAGTATATCTAATTTAGGTAGTTTGCTCAGAGGTTCCCCCCTCTGTTTACGGGACATCATGTTCTCACATGATGCTGTAGATCATGACTATTCTCAAACATAAGAACACACTCGTCACAAGTACAGTACTCCAATCTGTCTAGCAGGGAGATGAGCTCCATGTAGACGATTTCCAATCGCCTGACCCGTAACTCGTACTCCAGTAGCCAGATCAAAGCAATTGCAGCAATTCTATTTAGTAGAACCTAGTTTCGTATTAATCGGTCCTGTACTCTTGTCCTCTTCTTTGAGAGGCATTTAGAAGTAAGGATAAGATATATGGATGAACAACTTCTTTATTACAATTAGGAACGACGTTTCGGTGTAGGTTCTAACACTGTTATCAAGCAAATGATGTACAGAGTATGGTTGATATGTATACCGGATAGGAGGCAGTGTTTATACAGTTGAGTAGGTTTAAGATGCAGTTACACTGCTGGAGTGGAGAAGCATGTTATGTACACAGAAGGGTAAAACATGTTGGCCGGTGAAGCCTGTAATATAAGCAAAAGGGTGAACCAGTAATATAACAACAAAAGGACTATGACTGATTGGGGTCTTCGATGAATTGGTGGTACGCCGGTGGTATGTAATAGCCTTGGTCACGGTTGATTGATGGTTGGACTCTTTGCATGTTGAAGACTTCTTGCAGTTGTCTGATCTTGAAGTCTTTGAGGTTGGTAGTGAGGGCTTTGACTTTGTCCACTAGATGCTGTGGCTTGGGTTGTCCCGGATATGGTCTGATAGAGCTGATTTAGAGTCATCTTTGGAGACTGACTTTGATGTTCTTTAATTCGGGTTTTAGGGGCCAAGATGTTTCGCCAATATAAGCTTCTCCACAATTGCACGGAATGTGATAAACTGCTTCTGATGGTTCTAGCTTGTGGCTGGATGGTGGTTTTCCCGTAGCTTTAGTTGTGTTCTGAATGCTGTGACTTCTTTTGAAAACTACATTTATGTTGGCCTGTTTCTTTAAGAGTCTCTGGAGTTTGTGGCTAACTGTTCCAAAGTAGGGAGCCTGATCACAAAGGGTGAAGGTCGTTGACGGGCAGATTTCTGAGATTTCTTGGTGATGTTCTGTATCGTCTGTTGTTCCAGCTGCTCAGGGTAGAGGTTATACTGTGTGAACACTTGTTTGAGGTGGCTAAGTGTAGTGGTAAGATGTTGCTTCATAGAACAGATGTTTTAAGCTCGTCTTGTAAGGGTTGAGATGATTCCTCTCTTGACTTGAGGTGGATGGTTGAGGCATAGTGAAGATATTAATCTGTGTGGGTTGGTTTCCGGTAAACAGTGGTCTGGAGTTTGTTGTTGTGGTCTTTCTATACAAGCACATCAAGGAAGGGTTGTTGACGATTGGCTTCTTCCTCCATGGTGAACTGCATTCGTGGGTTTTGGGTCATTGTTGGGATGTAGAATGACAAAGGTGTCATCTACTTTGCGGAACCAGCAGATGGGGTTATGTGAGATGTTCTAGGTGGGTCATAAACATCTTGGTGATGCAGGGTGATAGTGGGGACCCCATTGTGAGGCCGTGGGTATGCTGATAGATGGTATCTTTTCGGATGATGCTGTCAGTTGGGATCGGTAGATTTCATCGATGCTGGTTCTGATGATATCATTGGCCTCGTCCCGGGGTACATTAGTGAACAGATCGACAACGTCATAGCTGATAAAGGTGCCTGTTGGGGGATGTCGTGGATCTTCTTGTAGAATTCAGACGAATCTGCCACAAAGGACTTGGCAGTCTTCCCAAGAGGTGCGAGGAGGCGGGCTAGGTACTGAGCCATATTGTAGTGGACAGTGTCTCTGGAGCAGACTGGGAGGCTTTGACGGGGTCTATATGAATTTAAGGTGGCTTGGGGTGAGGGGTGATGAGATGACTTGGGACGCCCTGAACAGGGTCGATCGTCAACATTTTGGCTTTGTTGGTGCCTGTCCCATTGTCTGCTTATCACAGCCTGTGAAACATGGAACGTATTGGCCACTGCACGCTGACTTCTGCCAGTTTCCAGCCTCATCCCGTAATAGCAATAGCCCATTTCCAGCAACAGCCCATGCCAGTAGCCCGTAAACGATCCGCACCGCTGCTTCGTACACAAACAATGAATAAAAGCAAGAAAATCACAACCGTTTGATAAGCAGGATCAATAAGATTGACAGAAATAATGGTCCCAAGAGATTAATCGACCTTCCTTGAAAGTGTCAAAATCAGGAATAACCTCCTACGCACGTGTGGCGCTACTGTGTACGGCACGTGCAAACTATTGAATGTGTTTTGGTGTTGTGCTTTCTTGAATAAAAGCAAGAAAATCACAACCGTTTGATAAGCAGGATCAATAAGATTGACAGAAATAATGGTGCACAGAGATTAATCGACCTTTCTTGAAAGAGTCAAAATGAGGAATGACAGCCTACATTCATGTTGCGCCACTGTGTACGGCACGTGCAAACTATTGAATGTGTTTTGGTGTTTTGTTTTACAGACATAAACGCTCTTGCATAGGATGTTTGTTGCAAACACTTATCTTTGGTTTAATATAACATCACGATCCCCTACTTTTTGCTGGAGTATATTTTGGGCCATATTTGACAAAGATCGTTATCGCCAACAATACATACGTCTGCTGTAATTATATGCAGTCTCATTAGAGCAGCAACAAATTGTGGACTGTATATCATGAGCCGCCAAGTCCACATTCTGCAACACGTTGCTATAACTGAACAACTTAAGAAGTTCGTATGGGTAAATGAAACTGTAAGTGGTTCCTGAAACTGTAAGTGGTTCCTGAAATTTGAAATATTGTGGAATTAATGCAAGTTTTTTGTAAGTTAAGTATCAATTCCCTTGTTTGCAGGAATCAAATTCAGAACCATTCGGTCTTTTTTCTAACTCAATGAGTCTGTTTTGGCCAAACGTTTTAGTTTTGCTGTGTGTCCTTCCTGGTGAGGCAATGTTGTAATGTAAGGGAGAATCCATTTGACTTTCAATTCTATTTTTTCCCCAGCTATATCCGACAAACTATTTCTTTACTGAGTACCATCAAACAACTTATTCATATTCACTATTAACACAAAATTATGACGCTTGGCTATTACCTAGTTAATAATTTGGTTATTTTTTAAAAAAGAATAGAAATCTTTTTTTACACTGCCTACAAACTATTCATTTTGGGCATGTTCTTTAACAAACTATACATTTTGTTATTGTACCACATAGGTGTGGGGCGTTGATCGTGCTATTTAACACTGGTATGGCAAGTCCATCTGTTATTATCCACAGGCCACCCTATATTTGCCAGGTGAAAATCCCCAAGACTTGAATATATGACACTTTTTGGTAACAACTTCATTTATTCTTTGTCACGACGTATCGGAGCTACCCCTTGCTCCTTTATCAGATAACTTGGTTAATGAATGCCATCGTATCCCAACTGCGTATATCGATGTTCATGTGTCAATCACTGGAATGTCTGGTCCAGACTCGAATATTAACAGATTGCCACAATATAGATGGAATGTTGCTGAATGCGGTGTTAAACACAATGTAAACACATAATGTATTTGGCAGAAATCATAAGTTGACATGTTACTGCTGTTCCAACAACAGACGACCGCCTCCGTGTTATAGTGGTAGAGCGTCCGCCCGGAGAGCGGAAGGTCCGGGGTGCGATCCCGGCCGCGTCATACCAAAAGACGTAAAAAGATGGTACTTGTTGTTGCCCTGTCTGGCGCTCGGCATTAAGGGGTAATAGCAAGGACTGGTCAGCTCGGAGTCAGTATACTGTGTCTGAGTGAGGTATTCATGTTAAACTGCGGCATGGTATCTCAGTGGGATGGCACTATGAATCGACATCGGTCCGTTCTAATACAAGCAACCACACACACACACACACACACACACGTACATGCACGTCGCTATATAAGTGCAATAATCTTGGACGCGACGTTAAACCCAATTTCACCTCACCTCCAACAACAGACAAGGACTTGATACCACATATTTATTATTGACCAGTGTACATGTATCGGTGTGAATTTGCAGTGGCTTATTACTTTATGCTAATTTTTACACAGCGAAAATTTGATTTCATAAATGAAGACGAGCCTGTTGAAGCGCCAATAGATCGGAATTTGCAATTATATCATTAGTCTTTCATTCTATGTCAGAATAAAATAATAATTAAGATGAGTTAATATGTCACTGCTGTTCCAACAACGGACAACAAGGGTCAGACGTGAGACGACGCATTTTGCTTTAATTAGTGCGTATGATCGTCCCTCCATAACTCGAGAATCCATCTCCCCTGAGTGGAACAACACCTGTTCCTTTGATGCTCATCCAGACCTGGTCTCCTCCATGGAGGTGTGTAGCTGTGGTGATGGATGCTACGCCATATTGAGAGCCCAAACGAGTGTGGCCAAGACCAATCAGCTTCTTATCTTTGTGGATCCTGACGTCCATATTAGGTTTTCCATTCGACATAACATATGCCCAAAAGAGATATGTGCCCGACACGGGCGCTGTGAAAATACCAGTCGCCATGTTGTAGGCATCGCCTTGGTTGTACAAGATGTGGTCAAATTTCAGATGCGTTTCCTGGGGCTGGTTTGTATCGGAACTCAGAGACACCTCGTATGCTACATCAGTTGCCTGTGTTGCTGAAATATAGAAAATATCAGAACCTCAATTTTAGACAAGAATTTCTGTTGGAATTGCGCTGTTATCCCTTAATGAATCAAATTCCCCACAAGAAAAAAATTCAGAATTGACATTCGACCAGACAGAACATTCGAATTCATCTGGTAGACAAGGAGACAAATTCCTTTCCCGCTAAATGCTCTATTAAGGCACTATTCAGTCAACACATTTTATACTGTGTTTAAATGTGATATTGTATTATTCTTTTTTAAATACATATGTATGCATCTGGTATTACTTTAATTCAACAATACAGTTCATTGTGGATTGTAGATGTGCTGAATTGATCGAATATTTAAGTTACTGGTTAAAGATATTTGAAATGATCTTTGGAACGATAGGTTTACAGGTACGAAAGCACTATGGTATTTGTTTCGCATATTTTGTGATAATCTTCACACTGTTTCATTAATATTATACAACATACTTTTGAAAGAAATACGCTACCTGACTAATCAAATATGTTTCGGACTTTTGACAA
Source organism: Haliotis rufescens (assembly GCF_023055435.1). NCBI lineage: Eukaryota > Metazoa > Mollusca > Gastropoda > Lepetellida > Haliotidae > Haliotis > Haliotis rufescens. Next base: position 4,640,789 of record NW_025964112.1, read on the forward strand.
AAAGAAAGAAATTGCCTGCACAAAAATTACATTGATGCAAGGTGTTTTTGTTTCACAGAAAGTCAGGCTAATGTTCTAAATAATAAAATATCTGGTGTTGTAGATGTAGCTGATAAAAAGTTGTGCAGGATCCAACATAAACAATAAAGAAAGCCCTGTGGGGACTCTGGGTTAAAATGTGTCACCATCCTATATCTGTAGTTACGGGTCACTAAATGGATCGGGGGGTCAGGAACTGGACTTGCATGTCATCGTACTCCGACAGCGTTTATCGCTCATGATGTGAGTCACTAGATTGTCTGGTCCAGACTTTATTTACACGCCGCCTTCATATACATGCCGTTTGAATACTGAGGGCATCGTTAAACAACAAACCTTATTAACATGAAATAATTTCAAAAAATAAAAATGTACAAAAATAATACTGACTTTGTCCATGACAAGAGTTCTGACAAAAGTGGTAAAAGTATGCATCAGACTTGGTACCACAGTTGGGGACACCAACTAAAATCATATCTTACTTCACACTCTTTACTTTACACACATGAACAGCTCGTTTATGTATTAAACGTATTAATACAGCCCTCTTGTCATGCAGACAAGCGTTTTTGTACTCACCAAGAGAACGGGTAATATTCTTGAAGAAAGCATCCTTATCACTTAGCTCTGACTTCATCGATGACAGTCTTTCTTCGCTTTGTCGCAGCTGTGACTCCACCGACTCCACCTTCGTGGACAAAGCATGCAGCGCACGTTCCAGTCGGAGCACATTAGTGGTTTCACTGTCCATGTAACAGTTCTGTATGTGGTTCACTACAGGCGTGGCGGTGGTGGTGGGTGTGAGTGTACTGGTGGGGGCGACGGCAGCGACAGTCACCACACTCAACACCAGCACGCAGAGACAGCGCATCATGGTCATTGTGCTGAGAAATGTAGTTGGGGAGTCCTTGGTGGTGTATATGTCTTTGTGCCTGGTGTGACGCATTGCAACAACATTGGCTATCCCAGTACCAGTCACGAGCACATCCATCAAGTGCCCCAATATAATAGCTTGCGTCGTACATCACTCTCTCGACCCGCATCCTTGACCTCTCACATACAATCCTAAATGTAAATGATGTTAAACATAACGCGAAGAAGATACTTGACTGACTGACTGACTGAGTTGGGTTTAACGCCGCTTTTAACAGTATTCCAGTTATATCACGTCGTGTCAGCTTAATGTGGGAGGAAAGCCCGAAGTCATGCAGGTCTAAGACGTTTACAGATTCGGTGAAACCCACGAGCACGGGTATGGTGCTGACAAACCTAGAAACATAATCGGGGCGAACCGGGATTCGAACCCACAATCATAGGTTTCTGGCGTGCAAAAGGGACGCAACTCTGCACAGCAAATCGCGGCGCCTTAGACGACTGGGCCACCCGTGCCCCCAGAAGATACTTGAAGATCAATTAATACAAAATAGAAAATCTCAAAAATTGTTTTACTCAGAATCTTAAAGCAGAATTGACTCTAGAACACTTTCTCCCGCGGTCCATTAAAAAACTGCCCTCAGTGAAGGTTAACATAATATACTCAACAACAAAAGTTCCCGTGACACCAATATTTTAGTGCATTTTTCAAACAAGAAAAATTTGGTTTTCAATATTGTAGTACATGTATGGAATCAAGTCACAAAAACGCAACTGCTACGGAAAAGCATGCATTCCATGCAAAAGTTGACTTTTATGCAAGCCCCATGCATTTCACTACCCAAGAATGGGTATAAAAACATGTTCGTTAACGGGATTCCATATGCATTGTTTAGCATCGTGCTGACAACAACCACTCAGAAAAACAACAAAATTACGCAATTATTCAACATTACGAAATGCCACGCCTGTCCGAAAATGAGCGTCTGCGAGCCATTGGTATGCTTGAAGCAGGATTGAGTCAACGTGACGTTGCAAGACAATTTAACGTCCACAGAAACACCATTTGGTGTTTATGGCAACGTTGGCAACAGACGAATGCAGTCAGAGACCATCCTCGGAGTTGGCAGGCCACGCGTAACCAATAATCGACAAGACAACTGGATTCGAACAACACGCCTACGAAATCGACTCCAGCCAGCAACAATGACTGCAAGAAGCATCCCTGGCCTTCGACGAATATCTTCACAAACCGTACGTCGTCGACTCAGATGTGCAGGGATTGTCGCCAGAAGACCCGCCAGACGTCCCATTTTGACAGGAAACCACCGCCAAGCACTTCTACGTTGGTGCACAGGAGCGTCTACGCTGGACGGCCATGCAGTGGGGACAAGTTCTATTCACTGACGAGTCTCGTTTTCACCTCAGCCACAGCGATTGACGGATTCGAGTGTACCGACGTCGAGGTGAACGTTACGTCAATCATTGTGTCATGGAAGAAGATCGGCAACGTCATTGTATGGGGTGGGATTACAGCAAGACAGAGGACTCGTTTGATAGTGATAGAGAGAAATCTCAATGGACAGCACTACCGCGACGAGATCATCGGCGTTTTTGCGTCGTCATGGCCCAGGCATTACCTTTAAACATGACAACGCCCGGCCTCATATTGCTCTACTTGTTCAGGATTCTCTTCAACAAAACAACGTGAATGTCATCCCCTGGTCGGCTCGCTCCTCTGATCTCTCACCAATCGAGCACATGTGGGATGAGATGGATCGGCGCCTTCGACGTCAACCACGTGTTCCACAGACAGTCCAGGAACTTCGAAACATGCTCCAGCAGATATGGACAGATATCCCCCAGGACTTTGTGCGACGCCTAGTCCATTCCATGAGACGAGGATGCGTTGCTTGCATCGCAGCGGGAGGTGGACACACACGCCGTTGATTTGTAAATTGACATTTTGGCATGTTCATGTTTTTTTTATGAAATCACGCATTTTCTGAAGTCAGTATGGCAAATTAAACCATTTGAACGCTTACATGCGTCTTTTATCTGTTGCAAACCGAAATTGTTTCAGATTTTGTAAAAAACATAACTTTGCATTAAATCTTATTCAATGTTACGCGAACTTTTGTTGTTCAGTATACATTCCTTCCCAAGCCTACCCCACACACACACTCACACACAATATTCCTAAGAGCGAGGGGCTCTCCTGCCTCTTGGCAGCTAGTTAATTAAGTACCTGGTATCCTCCCACTTGTTAAAACATTTCCAGATAAATGCACCGCAAGGTTTGTTTGTTTGTTGTCTAACGCCTCACTCAGTAATATTCCAGCTATATGACGGCGGTCTGTAAATAATCGAGTCTGGACCAGACATTCGCGTGATTGACGTTGTTAGTGCCCTTGGTTCCTCTGTCTCGTTGTTCCAAGGGAAGATTTTTATTTTCGCATATTGATATGATTTCATTTTTTTCTTAGGCTGCTCTTTAAAACAGAAGGGAGAGATGCCAAGCTCGGCCCTGCATGACCAGTTTTGTTTGTTGAGAAATTACCAGAACGCGTTTGCAAAATTTTGGTTGTAATGTTTCAGTAAATGTATCTTTATGCCAGTGCAGAACTGAGTTCGGCCAATCGACTCTGATTTTGGCAGAGATTTCTTATGAATGTGTAAAAGGATTTTGTCGCTTTTATTTACAATAGATTCCAAACCATGTTTAAATGTAGAATTTGATGAAATACAACACCTTAGTTTTGCGTGTTTAACGCCGCACTCAGCAAGATTCCAGCGGTCTCTAAATAATCGAGTCTGGACCAGACAATCCAGTGTTTGACATCATGAGCATCGATCCACGCAGTTGGGATACGATGACATGCATCAATTAGAACAGCGAGCCTGGCCCGTTAGTCGAATCGGATAAAAGAAGCCAATCATCAGCAAACAGTAAATGACATATTTTGAAGCCATCTAGAGTTTGGCTATTTATATCTTTATCAAAATAAGATTCAAGATCATTAATCTGTCCAAACTCATCACAGGTACAGCCATTGAAACATTGCTTGAAAAAAACGTTATTATGCAGTTTTGAATTTTGATTCCGACAGGAAAAATACTCGAAAACTATTATTTTTGCCCATTCTCAACTTGAAGAGTTTCGTTTATAGTGTTTGAATAGAGAAGGATCTCTTATCCAGTGAGGTGTATGTCCAATAGTTGTTCGAGCACCTTGAAAGATGACTAATAGAAACCATTGAATGATCATGACGTCAAATCATTGCCATGCAATGCAGAAGCTTGGATGTGTTATAAGATCTTTCTACAAATGTCCAAACGTTGGTAGTTATTAAAACAAAACAAACTCAAACAAAAATACACTTGATATTCCTTGAGAGCAACTTTATCGACACCTTTTCTGACAGTCATGATCTCATTTTTTCTGCTTTTCAAATGTTTTTGGTGTGGTTTTTTTAGTTGAATTTTGATGTTTCATCTCGTATGGTATCGAAACAATCCCATACTTCCTATTTTTGCTGATTTATTTCAAATATATCTGCAAATTAAGAAAACAAAACAATAGAATTAAGTTACTTTAAAAAACTACCCTGACATACAATAGACGGCAGTCATATTATAGATAAGTTGTTTAAGATGGTTTGTAATGTATTCATAAATACAGTTCTGATATACATATTCGCTACTGACTTTATCAGATACATATAGCTTTCATTGGCAATAAAGAAAAAAAGGAATATTATGTTCGTGTCGCCAAATTGAAAAATCCCAGCTTATTCACAAAGGGGAACAAACGGTACTTCACTAGGCTCCCGAAATAATAGTGGCCTAAAGGTGAGGTGAAATGGTGTTAAACGACGCGTCCAAGATTATTGCACTTACATAGCGACGTACACGCGCGCGCGCGTTGCTGCTTGTACTACTCTGCAAGCCCACTGAGATACCATTCCGCAGTTTAACCCTCTTGGTGCCACGGACCATATATGGTCCCTCACTTTTCACACCCGCATAGTGCCAGGGGACCATATATGGTCTCGAGAAAATGCCCTATTTAAACTGTGAATTTTGATATTTAACACTATCACGTATGTCCTTAAATGTACATGTACATACCTAGCTAGGTGTAAATACACTTCTAAAGTCGCATTTATAAATCAAATGAATAAATAAAAGAAAAAGTGGTATTTCATGGACTGGCCATACAAGTATATTTTGAGCAAAGGTCTAAGTTAGGCAGCCAAGTGCGAAATACGAGCTGATACGAGGATGTATGTTTTCTGGTGGTCATAGTGAAACAATGACATATGGCGCCCGAGTTGCGAGTGATCGAAAATAGGTTTCTTGATTAGATTTGCTGCCCATGAAAACGTTTCAACAATTTTGATTGAATCTACATGTACTTACTCTTGGGTGGTATTACGTTAGTATAATCTTGTAAATTATTAAGAAATAATAATGATGCCTGATATTGAGCGATGTCAATTTGAGTATTGTTAGGGCTGTTTAGCGATCTTTCACATTTTGTCCTTTGAAAATGTACGATGTCAATTACCCCGAAGTTGTTTTTATAACTATTAAAAGAGCACGGTCATTGAAACATACATGGACGTAACCGGGATTTCTTCAAGATATACATTCCAAACTGTCATTCGTTTTGTGACATAATATTTGAAACAGTCTGCGTATGAATTAATCACGACCACTTCCGTCAATTTTGTTTTGACGTCAAAAACACGCACAATTTCATCGGGATTTTTTATCGGTAAATGTAACTCACGGAAAATTCTCAGTGAATGTGTACTTCAACATAAATATCATATGTCTATCACTGTTAGGACATGTACTTGCCAATGATATGAATTATTGGTCATTTAGATTTCAAACAAGGGCGCTTACTTGACTTTACTTGCCATATTCGGGTGCGTCCATATTACGATTAATGTGGAAAAGTAGGAAACTTATAATACCAGCACTTTTATCGATGGCTGGGCAGTGCATAGATCTTTTGGATTTGGTGACTTTATAGGATACTGTTGGAAAGACAATCAACTCGAGTTGCATGTTATACAATTTGGTTACACTGTGTGGAGAAATAAAGACGTTGCAACACTTTTGATACAATGTATACGTTTTTGTAACCGCGACGTCAGCACAGTGCGGCACTGAGCGGTTTGCAGGCTGACTGACGTCCAGGCACTATTCGTTCAAGGCTCAACATTTTCAGAATGTGCATTAGGAAGGGAATCGGAGGAAGAATTAGGGAAATTAAAATAGATACATTGCAATGATTTGATATTTTCAACAGAAGTTGTCAAAGTTACCGTTCTGTGTGACGCCATGACTGACGCAAAATCACGCACAACGACAACGGTATTTATCGGAATTTCTGACTATTTCCGTTGGTTTCAATGAAAATTATGACAACAAATAACAGTACATAGATTGTCAGAATGTTTCTGATTACTTACATGTCACATTTATGTGTATACGATCCCTGAATCAACGAAAGTCCCCACGTAAAATCCCGCGTACTGTTGACAGTGAACACGCCATTTTGTAAAAGTCGGTCACAGGTAGTGATGTCATACGTCAACATTGTTGTACATATTTGGTAATTTCTTTGAGGTGAAGGTCCTTGAATGAGAGTGCACACGATCATTGTATCATGCTGTTTACAGTTTCAGTTACGATGTAGATTTTGCATATGTTTTATACATTTTTTCACACAATTAATTTCACTTTGGATATTTGTCAATGTTCAAAATGATATCATACGTAAATATAGGCCGCAACATGTATGAACGAACCTTTGAAAATCTCCTGTTTGTTTGAACATAACAATTGATATGTTTATAGTGTCGACTACGATATTTCTTTCCTTTGGACAAGTGTTACAAGATGAAGTGTAAATGTAACTGCATCATGTACGTATTTCTTGGGATGTGTAATAGTCAATATTATATATAAGTTCATAACCAATGTCCATGAATAGCCGTTTCATTTTATTTTATAACTAAAACTGAAAATAGTATTACTTTAACAAATGGATAATATTTTTCGGTAAAATAAATGAACACATTTGTGAAATGTCTTGGTCTTGGAATTGTCTTTTATGTCGTTGGATACAGAGAACAGTGATATCTAACAATTCGCCAGGTGCGCGTTCGTCACAAACAATTTACGAATTATTCCTCTCGTTTTGCATTATATAATCAATGGGTTCATTCTTTTTTCAATATTGTGATCACAGGATAGTAAACTGTTTACTTTATTTCTCCAGGAATTGTAAAAAGTATAAAAATATAACCTATGCCAGGTACCCCGTTGGTTCAAACGTATACGATTATCCTGATAATTCTATACCAATATAACTTTCTTCGCATCTTTTAGTGTGTAAGAAATAATAACATAATAATGAACAAATATATGTCCAATATTGAATATAATTTTGGTTGTTTTGTAATATTCTTTCGGGAATTTCATTACGTAAATTGATACCAAACAGGTGCGTGTCTTGTCCAATTAAGATACACGATAAACTATCTAATTGTTTACATATTCAAGACATTATTTACTTGGTGAAGGCAGTCATTTTATGTTGTGTCGTCAAATTCCGTTCCAAACATCGAGATTTTCCATACCATGAACGAAGATTAGGGGAGATATATATTAATCAAAATACCAGTGTCGTCTTTCTCCGACGTTATCAAAGACATAAAACCAGCCATGACGTCAAAGGGAATGGTGTTATTTTTAGGGTATTTCATTACATTTGATGATAAGGCTAGCGCTCCATTAATAATGATGCAACATTAGTGCATCACAGTTTCCGTAAAGCTTCTTAATTAAAAAAATCGTCGCACAGTACTTTTATCGGTGTACGATAAAAAGCGGAGAAATTGTTTTTCAACGCAGAATAAATTCTCGGACAACACTTGCAAGTGTCTTTTTTTTTAAACCGGTTTAATATTTGTAGTTAAATTTACACCATCAAATAGGAAATTTAATATTCTCCACCCATGCGTAATTTTATAGCCAGAGGTAGATCCAGTGCCGCGTGAGCGCAATTCTCGCACAACCTTCACTTTTCCGATCTTAGGAAAATGTGCGTCAGAAAAAAAACCTCGGCATCCAGAGGGTTAATGCTGAGCGACAGGCAGGGTAACAACAAGTACTATCTATTAACTTCTTTGGTATGAGGCGGCCGGGTATCAAACCCCCTGAACTTCCGCTCTCCTGTATTGTGCACCGCCAATGTAATTACTTTGAAATAATTTGTATTGATTAGTAAACCTAGTTACTTTAAAATACAATTGTTAATTTATAGCTGTTCTTGGTTGTTTTTTGGTTTCACACTGAATTCTTTAAGCATATATTTCTGGGTTAACTTATTGTTTCAATTTGGAAGTCGGGTGGCCCAGTGGTCTAAGGCGCCGCGAATGTGCACAGTTGCGTCCCTTGGGAACGCCAGAAACCTATGATTGTGGGTTCGAATCCCGGTTCGCCCCGATTATGTTTCTAGGTTTGTCAGCACCATACCAGTACTCGTGAGTTTCATCAAAGTGGTAAACGTATGAGACCTGCATCACTTCGGGCTTTCCTCCCACATTAAGCTGACACGCCGTGATATAACTGGAATACTGTTAAAAGCGCCAACTCACTCACTCAAGATGTTGTCAAACTTCAGATGCGTTGCCGTGAGATGGTTTGCATCGGAACTTAGTGTTCAGCTTCAGATTATCCAGCTTCCATATAACGATTAATGTAGTAAAATAGCAAGCTTTCACCGACAGCTAGGCAGTGCATATGCCTTTTGGATTTGCTGAATGTAGATACTGTTGGAAGGACAATCAACTCCAGTTGAATGTTATACGATTTGTTTACACTATGTGCAGAAATAAGAACGTTGGAACACTTTTTACGAAATGTATACGTCATCACAGTGCAGCACTGGGCAATATACAAGGCCAGACGACGGCCAGGCACCGAGTGAGTTCAATGATGACGTCAAGCTATTGTTCTTGCAGTTGATTCTGAGCCAGGAATTCACCGACCATTCTGATCATGCATTCTCTGCAGCACCTCCAGAACTGTCTCTCCACACCCCCCCGCTGGTGCTACAGGAGCAAGGTATTACATATTTGACATATAATATTGACAAAATGGCAATAATTTCTTTGATCTTATTTTCGAGCATATAATTGATAAAAAATTAGACAAAGATTTCATTTCTTTCTAATTGGATGTACAAAACAGGTGTTGGAAAGAAAGTCCATTTTGCCAAAATAAGTACCTCTTAGAACAGAAAAAAATGTCTGTCTTATTTGAACACGTTAGTCGGCAATAGCTGGTGATATACATTGTGTACAAGTTCTATATTCTCTCAGGTGAGGTGAGGTGAAATTGGGTTTAACGTCGCATCCAAGATTATTACTCTTATATATGCATGCACGTGTGTGTGGCTGCTTGTACTATTCCAGATAATCAAGTCTGGATCAGACAATCCAGAGACTGACATCATGAGCATCGATCCACACAACTGGGATATGATGACATGCATCAAACAAGTCAGTGAGCCTGACCACCCGATCCCGTTAGTCCCCTCTTACCACAAGCCAAGCATAATGGCCTGTTACCCCAAGTATGGGTATGCTGAGGACCTATTCCCTAGTCAGATCTTCCAGGGTAGCATGTTAAAAGGAATTCCCTATCAATACCCATGGTCAAGTTCATGACATGTAAATAATTTGAAACATGGTTCCAATTCAGACCAAACATTTGATCAGTCATGTTCCACTGGACAACTGCCAAATAACACGAATAATGACACAACAAAAGAAATGATAAAAATCTTCACATTTATTCATCTAAACATCCTTTTCTACTTTGATCAGTTTTTCATGCTTGTCTGTATCCTTATCCTTCTGTTTATCATGCTTATCTAGACGTTCCCTGTCCTTACTGTCCACTTTGGTTGTTGCACTATTTTGTGTCTTTTTTAAGCCAAACATCTCATCAATGGATGGTGTTGGCTGTACCTGAGGGCCAATGTTTGTCCATATGTAACACAGGTCTGGCTGGGAATTGAGCGAATGGTAGGGGGCATTCTTTGCCTTATAGTAGTCCGATGGGGCATGACAAACAAATTCCATGAATTCAAGTTTCCGTGGCAAATCCTCTTCTGGGCCTGAAATCAGAAACATTTAAGAATGAATAACAAGAAACATCTTAGGGTGGGTTTCATGAGCATATATTTTTTATGTCACTTCATGACCACAATCATGTTTTCATAAAATTGTTTTTTCCTAATTGTTGTAATACTTTTGATTACTAGTTTATTTACAGTCGCATGTGTCTTCCAGAGTTTGGTGGGATCTACATGAAAAACAGCAATGGAAAAACATGAAAACGATGTTATATTAAAATCTTATTATAATACAGTATTACCATTGCTGTAACTTATACAAAGCCTTTCAGATAATAAATAAACTCATTTTAGAGACACTAAAATCAAGCATGCATCTAAATGTTAAAGCAGAGATTCATCCAGGATTTTTCACTAAGCCCCCTGGCAGGGAAATTAGGAAGACAGAGTTATTTTTGTTCAAAATTATCATTTATTTGACATGTTTAAGGCCTTATTTATATAAATTCAGAGGTAGGCCTTTTTTGACATTTTATTTTGAAATTGCATCCAATGCAATAACATATAACTGAGCATCACAACACCTTCCTCTTTATCCGTCCTGTGATCATTCAAATACAGGTTATTGCTACAAAGCAATATTAGTCACATATAATAAGATGAATTGGAAAAACTTTTAATTCCAATTTAGAATTTTTAATAACATTTGCTGCAGACTTGTAAAAGTGCTGAATAACCTCTTTGCTCAGATCATCCATGCAAACTTTAACCTTTGAATACTTTGTGGTTTCAGCTGTGCTCATGGATGTTGAAAAAAAACGTTTACAACTCGCAGTGGAACCTTTCATAAGCATTGATAAGATGCAACTGAGCTGAAATAACATAAACCTGTCAGGACGATTGAGTATATAAACATGACATCCTTCCTTGATTATCCAGTACATTAAATCTCCATTCCAATATTATCCACTGGACCTATCGCTACCACAACATTAAAGTGACGCCACTTGATACTGAATTTCTCTTGCTCATGAGCTTGACAACTTATCAATATGCCTCTCCGAATGCATGTTTGGCATAGATCTCTCTAAAGACAATAGGATCAGAAAATAAATTAACTCTCAGCTGCAAAAGATGTTTTACTGAGTATTCAGACTTAAAATGAAGACATGGTGGCAAATAGGTCCAGAGTATTTATGATAATAAAATGAACAACACTGCCCTATGTCCGATATTCTGTTTAACATCGAAATCAGCAATATGAGGTTGGTCTGTAAATAATAATGTCCAGGGATTTACATCATGAGCATCAATCTATACAATTGGGATACGACAGTCTTCAACTGTCAGCAAACCTGACCAGCGAGTGATCCTCTTAGTCGCCTCTTATGACAAGCATGGGTTGCTGAAGACATATTCTAACCCAGCTCTTCACGTATGTCCAATACTCTGACTCACCGAGAGTGTAGGTGCATGGATCGAACCTATCCTTGGGACTTGATAATGTGGGAATCATCCATGTTATGACAGCACTCTTCTCATTGTACTGGTCTTGCATGAAGCCACGAATCTGGGCATAGTACACGGAGCTGTCGTGATCAACCAAGGACACAATGTCACCAACTTGAAAGTACATGCCCTGCAAGAAAAAAACACAAACATTTGTGAAACAACAAAAACAGAATACTGAATAGTACTAGTATTATTACTGTCAAAGAGCACAGCGAGCACTTTGCATCTCAGGGGTGCATGACAGTAGATAATGAGGGGGAGGGGATTGGGGGTGGGGCAAGGCATGAAATCATGTTAATAGATAAACAGTGACACGCCCTGAAAGATACAGACTTGTCTCCTGAACAAACAGAATAGTTCACAGATCCTATTTTGGAATGAATTATCTAATATGTCTAAGTGTGTTTGAAATAAAAAGAATTGCCAGGGTGCCACAGTCTTTAGAAGCTGCAGGCCCTGATTAAACTCTTCGGGCCCATTTAAAACTACAGCCTATTGTGATAAATCAACATGTAAATTTACTGCAGGTCATAAGGAACCATACAGTTTTAAAACAATGGGTTCGATACAAGATCTACCTGCCATGGGCCTACAGGCAGGCACTTATCTCGAAACACAAACACAAATGTCTTCAATGACTATGTTTGGTCTTTTAAATGAAAAGGTTTGTCATAGCCTTACCACATGTGCCATGTCACATTTCCTAAAGATAAATTGTATCTACATTTTGCAACAGCAATAACATTGATGATTTGTTTGCTTTTTACTATCATATCTCAATATGCCTACTTTTATAACTATCAGTGCACTGGAATCATAATTTTCAATAAACAATGATAAAGAATGACCAAATTGTACATTCTAGATTTTTGTAACATATTTGAAACTTGAGTTGTAGACACCTTTATTTCGACTTAATATCTCTGCTAGGAAATGGACATCGTGATCGTGATAGTCCTGATACTTACATTATGGTATACACTGTCACCCGTTACTACAGTTGCAACAGCTGTTGGGGCCTTAATGGGTTGCTGGAAGGACAAGATGAAACAACATTTCAGTGAGGTAGTGGGAAGCTGCTTTTTCTGACGGCAAACATAAATACAAAATCAAATGTTTTCAAACAAAAACATTTTTCAATATCATGTAACATGTCTATCATAGTTTCAGGAGCACACATCCGATACATCTGCAGCTCCAAATACAAAACAGTCTCTGGAGAATTTCAGAGCTGTGGTACGTACAGCATTTCACATGCATATTTTGACAATGGCGAAATATGCCTGATGTAATTTGGAAAGAAAATAAAAATTAGTTGGTTTGTTGTTCAACGCCGCACTCAGCAATATTCCAGCTTTCTGACGGCGGTCTGTAAATAATCGAGTCTGGACAAGACAATCCAGTGATTAATATCATGAGCATCGATCCACACAATTGGGGTCGATGACATGCATCAACCAAGTCAGCAAGCCTGACCAGCCGATCCTAAAAGGATTTAACAATCAAATTATAAACATTATCCTATTGACAGTGAAAGAAATAGAATGAATAGAAGTTCATCTCTAAACCGAGCATGCAGAAGTGAGAACTCTATTTTTTCCTACAATAATTCACTGCGTTTGGTCATTGTGTTGTTTGTAATCTTACACTTTTCTTGAAGATTATTCGTCTGCTTTTCCCTTTCGTTGCTAGAGCCTTGGTCGCCGCTTGGAATTTACTTTTTGATGGTCTGATCCTAGAGCTTTTCCTCAACACGGGTCCACCGACTAAACTCGACAAACCATTGTTTTTACCCAAGGACGTCCCATTCCCGTTTGATCCTGCCTCTTTCCCGCCGCCATTTCCAGACTGTTTGAGAAAGCAGGTATTGCACATCACCTCACCTTGAACCCCTTTCCTCCATAGTGTCGAATTTGATATTTTACAAGAGTTACACGCTGGTTTTGCACCGAGGGGCATGTTAAACAAACCAGCAAACAGCAGTCTTTTGCAAAATTAACAAAAACCGCTTGTTTCAGGGTAACTTTTAGTCGTTTCCGGTATTGAATTAACTGGTCTCTAGAAGTGAAGATTCAACAGAGGGAGGTAACTCTGTCAAGTTCCCGGCATGTAAATCGAGAGATTATTTTGAAATCAATATACTGTTAAAGTTGGAGTGCTGTTTCCCTTTAATAATAGAATTTAGTCCTACCCTACAGGGTTCATCATTGTGATTATCAAGGGTACATTTTTACATTGAAAATTACAAATATTAACCCATCCGAAGGTCAATATATATATTTATAGTCCCTGTGGCTGGATAAAAATGGCCCCATTCCTCAGTGAAAACGGCCCCACTCCACATTGGCAAAGCTGCCCAGCTAGTCAATTTAAAAAAAAATCCCCACTCGATCTTGTTTGGCGACAACGGACCCATTCCTCATTAGTGAAAACAGCCCCATTCCTAATTAGCGAAAATGGCCCCACTTTTCATTGGAGGAAATGGCCCTTATCCTCATTGGCGGAAATGGCCCCACTCATCATCAAAAACTGCCCCGCTCCTCATTAGAATCGGCCCCACTCCTAATGAAAAAACGACCCGTAAATGAAACGACAACGGATACGATAGAAATTAGGGCTGGGACGGGTAACTCGGGTACCCGGGTCGGGTGGGTACTAATTTAAGTAGCACCCGGGTACCCACAGGATTACCCGGACCCGTGGTTAGTCACGTGATACGTTGATGATTGATAAAAGTTATTTAGAACTCTATGGTTACACTACAAGTCACTAATGTTTGCATTTCTTTCTGACTATGCACCCATTCCTTCTGATTTTTCATATGGTTGAATAAAGATATAACTTAATTCAACTTCAGTGTATGAATGACCAGATTGTTTAATACATGTATCCAAGTACGTTTTGCCAGGGCTATTCTAAAAATGTTCCCATTCGGACATTTTGAGACATCTCCTGAGACATACAGTGGGTACCCGGGTCGGGTAATAGGAGGGTGGGTACCCGGGTCGGGTAATAGGAGGGTGGGTACCCGGGTAGTAAATTTGGACTCGTCCCAGCCCTTATAGAAATGTAAGATTGTGTGTTTATATATTTCAAACATTTACACAATATCATAGATCGTTTCCCCTACAACCCAAACCATGACGTTCTACCCTTTCACAGGATGACGTACGCGTATAACAGTGGTAAGGCATGACGAAAGTTAAGATCATACTGTTTCATTTCTACATGTACTTCCATCACAACTTCTTAACTGGATGGCTATGTAGAATTACGAAAAACACGAACGATATCTCTTATGTAAAATACCTCAGTTTGTCATAAAATGAACGTGTAATCTGGACGTCAGTTTGTTTCGCGAATTACATGTCAGGTATACTATGCATGGGCGGATACAGCTTATTTGAAAAGGGGGGGGGGGGGGGGTGTGTGTGTGTGTGTGTGTGTGCACAATTAAGATCTATTTATTGTCTTTGGTGGTAATTTATACAGAAATACAGATTTTTTTCGAAATAAAAAGGGAGGGTGCGCAACCACTCCCCCCCCCCCCCCCCCTGTATCCGGCCATGCTATGCTACTATGCATAATAAAATTAAGACGATTGTCCACACCCCTACACCCCCACACCCAGAGACAGACAGACACAGACACAGACAGAGAGAGAGAGGGGGGGGGGGGGTCTGAGTCGGATTCCAGCCTCGCGAAGATGGTTCCTGACAGTCTGGTCCAATATCCACATCAAACCAGGGATGCGTCCTGCAGTTTTCGTAGCTGTGACATTGCGATGACGTAGGTGGAACAGTCGAATGTAGCGATCCTGTGTAGGGGTGATATCTCTTGGTCGGCCGGTTCTCGGACGGTCTGCAGTGGAATTGAACTGTGTGTATAGGTCACAAAGGCGGCAAATGGTGCTGTGGTGGACGTTCAAAGGGCGTGCAACAGAAAACTGCGATTCCCCTCTTTGGATACGTCCAATGGCGATGTTCCGATCGGCAGCGCTGAGTCTCGGCATTTTCGAACTTGAAAAATGTTGACATTTGAATGACAAATTATTAGCTTATGCTTGCCTTTTTAAAGCCGCTGCACCACGAGTAACGAATGCCATAAGTTGCACGTGTATTTTGCTTTAATGTTTTTCTCCATGACTTTTTTTGAACAAGTGTGAAAACAATGCCGTTTAAGACATTGCAAATCAGCAATGGCTGCGTTTTGACGCAGCGTTTGTCGAATATCAGGCCACCAACATTTTCCAATAACATATAGCAAATTTATATACCGGATTTTCTTTGTTGTCAAGTTCAATGAACTACATACTGCCAGTGCGTTTCTTTTTTTGATGAGTGTATGTGTTGGGTTAAGGGTGTTCATCATGCTAGAATGCGCTCTCCTACCCACCAGAGTTCCATGCGGCCAGCATAGCATCTCTGCAACATATCTGTCAAGTTTACACATCTTGATAAACATTATGTCATGGAATGGTTAACTTTTATTGAGAAAATATCCTAAATCGTGAAAAGCTATTTCCATTTGCGTAGTTATCCTTTATTTACATTGGTTGTACGACCCCACGTGCTGTCATCGAAGCCCTACAGAGAGTTGGCGATATGATCACTTTGATGGATTATATTGTCATGCACCTCACTGTCGCAATTTAAGGATAAGGATAAGTTTTGTTCCACACTGAAAGGCCCACAGTACAACATCGGGGATGGTCGCAGATACGTTAAATTAACAGGTCATATTCTACTTAGCATAGCATGGTAAATGAACATTAATAGTTTTTTAAGGGTATGATTAATCGGTTGTGGACACGATCGATATACATTTTTGTTGAGTGGGATGCACATAAAAAAGGCAGTTCTATATATTTACTTCTTAGATAGCCGTATTTTGGACAAACTAACAGAAAATGAAACTTATCTTCAATCACATTTAAATCACATTACTCACACATTCTCATTACTCTAGTTATGTTTCTATGTCTGCCTACGTAAACCATAAGTCTATTAGAGCTGCATCCTGTGCTAAAGCTATTCTTAATCCTTTCTAATTGATATCAAACAAATAGTATTCTGGGGAAATGTGTGTAAAAACTGCAAACACGCCGTAGTAATATTTTTGATAGATACCCATATCAGTGTTACAAAATGTTAAAGGTACTTGATGATAATGGTAAAAATAATTGGGTTTCAGATGTGAGAAATCTATTATTTGGCTTTTCATATGTATGGATTTCCCAAGATGTGGGAGATCCACAGTTATTTTTATATTCATTTAAGCAAAGACTAAAGGATATATTTTGTCAACAGTGGCACCAAAGTATTTCTGAATCACTTTATCTTAGCAATTACAGCAAAGTAAAATCATTGTTACAAACTGAAAGATATTTAACTTGTTTAAATGATAAAATTCCAATAAGAGCTTATTGTAAACTTAGAAATTTATTACACAATGTTAATGTACATATATGTCGCAGGTCCAAAGACGGTTATATTGCGAGCTCTATTTGTACAAACAGTTCATCCGGAGAAGTAGAAGATGAATACCATGTCTTACTTATATGTGAAACGTATTCCAATTTAAGGTATAAATTTCTCCCAATGTTGCAAGGTATTTTTAAAGACCGTCAGTTAATGATAAATCTGCTTAACTCTGAAAATCCTGTTATGATCCATGCGGTTTCTGTATTCTTAAAACATGTCTTTAAAATGAGGAATGTGTAACTAGATTTAAAATCTAATCATGAACATCACGTGACAAATGTTATCCAATCTGCATTGTACTATGGGCCTTGATGCCTCAATTACTGAATAAACTGTCTGTCTGTAATAACTGCATTTTTCTGAACTTAAAACATGCGATGACCATTTTCGAAAGTAGATATCCTCAAGTCTTTGGCGAATAGAAACTGAAAACGAATCTAGATTGTTGGGCACACATTAATTATCCCAAACATATCCATAACCGCATTCATTTAATAACGATTTTACATCATATACCCAATCGCGAATTCCATGTCTTTCATGCAATAACATCATATTATAACATTTTCTTGGTAATCTATCAAGAGGCATTTTTAGAATCTTGAACCAGAACCTAAGAATTCTAGCAAATTGAAATATGTAATATATCACATCCACCATATACCATAACACTCGATGTACACTGTTTTAGCCAAGGAATTATTTACAAGCATAAAGATGGACCAGTTCTATAGCTCTGTATACATTATGACACCTGACCTCAGCCCTATATAAAAGAAGGGGTTTTGTATAAAATATTTAAAAAAAACCGTTTTATATAAAAGATCAGTGAAAGCGTTTAAACTATGTAAGTTACCAATCGGTATCTTTTTTTGCCAGCATTGCCGCATTCATGGTGTGACAATTCTTCCACGATAATCTCCCCTCATGGTTTATTCTCCCTGCAGTGTTTTATTGCATGACAAACAACTTCCCTTCGTCATTTATTTCTTAAATACAGTATTTATATACCGCAACTCCATTTACATTTTGATAAATAATCCACAAAAAATTACTCACTTTGATACTCACATCATCTAAAAGAAATAATGACCACATTCTATTTCTGTCGCTGCTGTAGTAGCATAATCTTGATATAATTATGCAAAATAATATGTAAAGCGCCCCAAACGGCTTGCAGTAGGCCAATCTGTTCTGATTTCAGAGTGCGTTTGTTTACCAACAAGAGAAAAGTCCGGTCACGTGGTGTTATGCGCAGTCCCAAATTAGCACCGGTGTGAAAGGAGAAAGAGTTATCGCCCGTCTTTCAAGATCGTGTGAAATCGGAACGTTTCGATGCGACTTTAGATATCTCGACGTCAGCAACTTATACGTGCATGTACGACAAGTTCTGAATGTATGGTGCAGACGCCATGGTTCCCTACTTGCGAAAAATATGATGTGTCCAACTTCAAGGTAGGGAGCAATGTAATGATGTGGAAAGGAGAACTTTAAGCGTCACGAAAAGTATATCTTATACATGGACCTTGTGATAAAATCGCATTTTACGATCTTTGTTTTATCACTGAACGGTGCCTGTCAAGGTAAGATACGAAAAGTATATCTTATACATGGACCTTGTGATAAAATCGCATTTTATGATCTTTGTTTTATCACTGAACGGTGCCTGTCAAGGTAAGATACGGCCACTAGGCCTAGGCAAAGGAACCTTTCAAAATAGCGAACTAGGCCTAGTTGGCTGTATGACCAAAAAGGTCTACCCCAGTCTGGAAAAAAAAGATGTCAGACATTTCCATCAAGAAATGAGCGCAGAAATGAACATCAATCTAAGTAAATATTTGATTTGTCCACAAAGCTAGGTTAGATCAGACCTACCTGTGCGAAATCATCATTTAGCCTAGTGACAAACTGACAATGTATTGAAATTGTAAGTTCTTTAATTTCCCACTGCATGTGTACCTGCATAGTGGATGAGAAGGGTGCCCTGTCAATTATTAGATGCATAGAATCCAGAACTGTATCTAGCCTAACCCTAGACAAAAAGGTTTTAGTTTCATAACCATTGGAACAAAGATTGTTCCTTACCGCTCGAGATCCTCAAACAAATTTAACTCACTGTGCTTTTAATAACCAACGCCCCCCCCCCCCCCCCCCCCCCCAATTTTTAAAACTAGATTTGGAGAAATCATAACAGGTCCGTCTAGATTTTCACTAGTCACAGACAAGTTACATCTAACCTTGCATCTGTACCCAAACTTTGCTTTAAAAGAATAAACAAATCAAAGATTTAGGGGTTACCTAGATTCAAATACTATAGGATCAAATTTCAAGAACCCAAGGCCCACCTTAATTATGTAACACTGATATAATACAGTTTCTAAATGTCATTAATTCTAGCGACATGGTCCATTCCACCTTAAAGTTGGACTTAAATAGTTTATTTACTTCATGTTGTATATTTGCAGCTATGTTCTTCAAAAGTCAAAGATGAAGAAGCATGTCAACTGCCCCTGTCAAAGATGTCTGAGCTGTGGCCAACTGGAGAAACCAAGAATACATTTTTCCTTTACATTGGAGGTGTGATTGGTCTATTCTATCTAGTGGCAGTGATGATTGGGTTTTTACAGAGAAGATGTCAGGTAACAGGCTTAAACAGAAAGTATCACGTTTATAATTTATGTGGGACTGTTCTGATATTATTGTACTCACAACTTAACAGGTAATTTTATTGTTATCGAAATGTTCTGAATCAATCCACGACAATGTGTTTTGTTGTGTTTTTTAAAGTTCAGATGTATATTATTATCTTCTGCTTCCTCAAATTTGCCAAAATAATTTGTGAAAGGTCCAATCAGCTTTAATTCATGTCAGAAGAGTCATTAAACATGAGTGCATGCACTGCGCCATGTGCATCTAGGTTGTTCCACATAGAACTTCAACACAAATTGTAGAATGTTGTTTCCCACTGTTCTTCAGGAGAACAGATAAAAACAATTAACATATTGATAAATATTTTGAGACTTCCACATGACTACTTTGATCTATCTCTGAGTGTAAAACAGATTGTTAAACCCCTGTGTGGAAAGAGGCCAAACTTTAGCCCAGCCTGACTGCCATCAGGTTATATTTCTTATAAATGTAGGTATCATATTGTTTTAAAAGAGAATTTTAAGAAGCATGGGTAACAAATATGGCAGGGAAGAAATGTTCCACAGTCCTTGGGAGACGCAAGGTAGCAAGATAGATCATACGATAATGATATGGCAAGAAAAACTCTGCTCATAGTCCCCTTTACTTGAATAAAGACAATGTTCAGGGGTAAACATCCAGTGGAAAAGTATGGTGGAAAACCTGGCCTTGATGGGGAAAGATGGTCTGAACACCAGTTGTTAAAATAATATCTTTCATTGCAGGATAAATATGTGTTTAAAGTTTCTCCCTATTTTTATAGCCCATCGTTGTGCCACTGACAAACCCAGAAGAACACGAGAGAATGCATGAATATATCTTCGTGGTGAAAACATCACTACTGCCATGTAAGTAATGTAGTAGCTAACAGTATCAGGAAGTTAGTTATCTTCAGCGGTCTATATTCACCCACAAGTCTGACACAAATTTCATTAAAAAAATTCTCAAATTGCAATATGAAGAATTCCCATGTCAAGTTACTATAGGATTAATAATGTTATGGCATTGCAGAGGTTACTTGGATTTCACTGATAACAGGACCAATGAACAGGAAGAGTATTTAATGCTTAAAATAATTTACAACTTTGACATTTTCTTATTACTTTTTACAAGGAACAGACTATATGTTTTATTAAAGGCATTTAAAGTCTTAGATACAGGAAGTGACTCTTGAATAATGATATATCTATTTTGTCTAAACGCATGTTTATCCCCACGTCACATGTTTTCGAGCCCCTTAACAGTATGTGACCACACGCTTAATGACGTTATCAAGGTACCGGTAGACTCTTAAAGCCCACGGAAGACACCAATAAGCTACACAAAGTGAGACATTCAGAAAGTAATAAAAACATACCTCAAACTTAATTTAATGATACATGGTCATTTGACCATCCTAGTGTTAACAGAATTTTTTTCTCGAGGGCTCAATAACACAGTACACGAGGGATAGCTAGGGCAACAACTCCTGCAAAAATAGCACTTGTCCAGACTATACCTTTGGTCACACAAGTCAAGTTTAGGCAGATTCCACTGTAATCTAATGATACAGAATATGATACTACAACTTTCAAACATTATTTGACAGAAACCCAATCTTAGATTGACATTTTCTAGATTCAAATAATGGTAAGACTAAGAATTAACGGCTGTGTTGCAGTTTTATGGGCTCCTACCACAATGAATGAAAAGCTGAAGAATTCCTTTCAGATTCTGGGTGTCCTTCGACTACCAAGGTGTTTGTCCAGCTTCATGGTCAGTTTCACAACTCAACTTTTTTTCATTTGAAGAAAATGTCGGCCACAAAAGACATTCTCACAAGAGGCAGCACTGACATCTTTGTCATTCACACATCAGGTATGTACATATATATTTAGGTAAGACCCAGACACAAAATATGTGTTTTAAATGTTTCAGACCATCCCAAAATAGTGTAGGCTGGGGTTAGGATTTTTTTAAAACTTTATTTATTGTAAAGACCTAGTAGTATAAAATACAGACAATTTCAAGGGTAGTGATAAGAACTATGGTGCAACATGAAATGAATGGTTTAAGCTCTTGGGCTGCAGATCGTTGATAAATCTTTTTTTCCTTTACACTTCATGATTGTGCTATTATATAAACAGATTTTGGCGTAATAGTTACCATTTTGAGCCTAAACTTACTATAATGATAGTGTTTTATATTACTTATAGGTTTCAAACCCAATAACTATGGGAAGGACAGATTTCAAGTTCATAAGTTCCTGTGATAAGGATGTATCTGACAGTGTTACTGCCAGCCTGCAGGATTGTCATCCTGGACGTCTCATATATTTACAGTGAAACTTCATTAATATGAACTTTGATGACTTAACCTGTATCATACCATTAGTATTCCAAGCAGTAGTTGAATGTGTCAATATGTTGGAAAAGTTGATGGCAGAATCACTGCAAAAGCTCAATTAAAACCTCCCTGACAAAACTGAAGCAATTAATATGGTCAACTAAACCTACATTAACAATTGGAACACGTACAACACTGACCAGTACTTACTGTAGTGTTTGTGGACGCCAAAATATTTAACCATTTGTGATCTCAGTCTGTTTCAGAAAACCTAAGTCTATAAAAGTGTCTTCTAATCCATGAATTCAGCTTGGCTATACTATTGTTGTCATATTTGCTGAGACCCTGTGGCTTAAGGACTGACTAGTAGTTGCAAAAGTTAGAAAAAGCTTTAATTTTCACTTTCTGAAGATTGTAATTCGAATGTTATGAAAATTTTAAGTGAGGATGATGAACAACATCTGTACATCCCTTGATTATGAATGACATAATAAAAACATGCCTCCTAATGAAGTCAACTTATTACATTTGAAGGATGATATTTTAGTATCTCAGTTATAATAATATTTTCAGAGGATCTAGGAGAAATTACAGCAGTTGGAATTGAACTGATCAATGAAATTGGTGTCAAGTCTGTATGGTAAGTGCTCTTTGATTTTTAGGTTATTTCACATGAAATGTCTCCATAATGTAAAAATTCTTTGGCTTGACCTTATTTCATGGCAGGTTCCCCAAAAGTTGCCTGAAAATCTTTTATCATGACTCACAAACCAAAAGAGCAATGAAGCTGAAACTTTGCATGGATGGTCAAACTGATGACCAGTTTAATTTTGATTAAATGACAGCCACATTTGAAAACAATTTGAAAGATATTGGCCTTTTACTTATTACCTGTGGAGCTTATTGTGACTGACATGGATCAAGTGATCAGGCTCGGTCACCTGGTTGATTGTACGTCATCATTCCCTGATGGCGTGTGACGTTCATCATTTCAACCACAGGTTTGCCTTTGGCATAAAAAAACATTCACTCTGTCACCTACAGTAATGATTTATTGAAATTGGTGTGCAACCAAAGTCGTCAAAACAAAAACAAAATAATCTGCCTCATTTGTCATCGATTTTTTTATTGTATTTGTTGTACATGTTATGTCCTTCAATTGCTTGTACTTTTATCAACTGCAGACTTTATGCAGTCAGAAGGAGACTGTCCATGTTAATTCTTGTCTCTATATATCTTTATTAGGAGACCATCACATCTAGAGGTTTATTCTCCGGAATTGTGTATGTTATGGTCATCTGATGACTACATCCCCAAGATGCTGTGTGTACAGAATCTGGAAGCCCATGTCACACTGACAGCCTGTGAAATAACAGCCAAAACATTCAGGTGACTTAATTCAATTTGAATTTCAAAAATTCAGGACTACTCCACATGGTGCTAGAGATTAGCCTGGGGAAATTCGGTGGGAAACCCATGTTCAGAGCAAAATTTTTAAACCATTGCATCCTGGATTGCATAACATTGATACTGTGAAGAAGTCAAGTGCTCATCCCAAGAATCATGGAATGGAAACACTGTTATTATTCTTCCTCTTTCTGTCGATGATGAAAGATGCCGAAAGTTTTAAGATTTTGTTACAAATTAACTGCTGAAAATACATAACATTCTTGAAAATAGTTAAATGAAGATAACATTTTTCTCCTTTTGAGTCTTGAAATAATAAAAAAAATTCATGTTAAGACCTATGGATTGAGACAAAACTACATGTCCAGCCACACTTTCTTAGTTGAGAGAAAATGTTTGCCGTAAATAATTTCATCTCATCTAAGTTCATTGAGTATTTTGGCTAATCTGAGCTATCCTCTACCTCTGCTATCTATATATTCATTAAACCAAATCATATTTCTTGCAGGGACAAGGGCGTGAAGTATCTATCTAACCTGTGTGTACAGCATCAGTGGTTATCCATGGCGTTGTGTTCTGTCAGATTGGGTCCGTTTTCTACAGTTGTAAATCTGATCCTGTTCTTTTCCATCCTGGCTGTCCTCCTTGCTGCAAACCTCATGACTTTGTTAATGATACAGGACACAAGCACTGTGTTCAGCCTGGCTGATGATGAAGTTATTGGATGTGTCCTTGTCGTTATTGTCGCTGTCTCATTATCATGGTGTCTAGAGATTCTTTTGAGAAATGTGAGCCCCTCTCCAAAGCTTCGGAAGCGTTTCTCCTTTAATGGTTTACAAGAGTTGAAAAAAGAAAACATCGCCTTGGAAACATCTTACAAAGTAGATGACTCTGCATTAGATGACACCATCATTGAAAATTTTGGAGCCAAAGCAGTAGATGATGATAGAAGCACACACAGACTGAGGTCAGGTCATTCTGATGCACACATATCTGCTTTACAACTTGCTGCAGAGGTCAGTGAAGATGATAAATTCTTCTCGAGTTCAAAAGAGACCAAAGAAATCGAACATGTGGACATTTCCAATGGTTGTCTACTGGAATGTAGTGGTGTTACGGATGTGGATAAAGAACAGTTTGCTAAAAATCTATTCCAAGTTCTGATGACAGAATCTCAGTTCTCAAGTCCATTTTTTCTGGCTGAGCATTATGCTGGGATTCTGCTTTCTTCAACAGGCCTGCTTTTTAACCAACTTACCCATGACACAAGGGTTATGGAACAATGCCTTCATCAGCTACAACACTCTCTGAATCACAGTATGTTATTTCTTGTGAACAGTTTTCCAGACAACTTTCAAGAACATGTTCAGAAATCATCACCAACAAACACAAGTTTAACTAACACTCAGACTGATACAGATAGCTCGCATATGATTGAATATATATCAGTGTTCGATCGTCTCAAGCACAACATTCCCTATTTGGGACAGACACTTGACACTCGTGGTTCTGTTACTATGTGGATTGACAGCTGTATGACTCTGCAACATATACAAAGAAATGCAGGCTGCAATATCACAACTCACAAGAGTGTGGAAGATAGAGGAAGAAAAACGGATTCAGAGGAAACAGAAGATGATAGTATATTCAGGACAGTTCGGGTGGCATTACCACTGATCTTAACCCCAAAAGAATGTTGGTTGATATCTACAGATGTCTCAAGCAAAAGTGTACAACTTTCAAGAGATGCTACAAGTGTCATGGCATGCTACTCCAAACCAGGAAGTTATGGTCAGGGATTGCTTGATGCTTGTAGAAAAGTTAGCAGTGACAAAATGTTACTCACCCACTCGCTACTTAAAGGACTATCACTTGTCATGATTCGGAACTCCTTCTGTTATGTACTTGAAATGTCTCAAATTGAAATGTGCTGGAGTCAGCTTGATATTCAAGAACTCAGGAGACACATGAAAAGAAGGCTTAGTGAGATGATTTATTCCTTTGTGTGGAATGTCATTTCTCTCTCTGGGGAAACAGGCTCAGTTGCATCGATTGATGAATACACCTTGACAACAGAGATTATTGCTGCTGTCATCACCTATGGCGTATTGAACAGGGCTGTGGAAGTTGTGAAAAACCAGGAGCACATGAAACTTGTACAACATCAGGCTCACATCATTACACAGAGGGTTCTTGAAGCATCAGTGATGTACCTTCAGTTTGAATTTCAGCTGGACAGAACTGTGAAGGACTTATGTGAATCTGTGATAAAAACTGCCTCAGATGAATTGTTGGCTGATTATCAAGATCATCTGTACGTATTTTCAGAGAGTGTCTTGAAACAATCAATGTTGGATCTTATAACCCAAATGGGTGATGATGTCCTTGAGAAAACACATCATGATCTTAAGCTCACCAGTGAGCTTCAAATTCTTCAAGAAGCATCAACAGGATGGGTCAGTGAGCTTGATGAACTGCCTATGAGTCCAGATGTTCTCCTGGCTCAGAGTCTCATCTTAAAATTCAAACTTGAGCGTTTGAGTCTATGTGACTTTTTCAAGTCTTTGTCAGAATACAATGAATCAGAATGGGAAGTTCGCAAACTGTGCTTATCACAGGCAAAGACTTTAGTGAAACATATCCTGAATATGGTTCAGAAGGAGATGTTCATGACACATGGACAACACAAGAAGGGAACAGTAGCATCGGTAAGAAATAAACTTGACATACACCTGCTACAAGGCATTTGTGTCTATGTGGAGAAGATACAACTGTCGTCACAAGTTGTGTTGCAAAAGGTCTTTCAGCAACTTCTGGCCAGAGCTATTGTTGAAAAGGCGACCAAGGATGCAAAGTTGAGCTACAAGACAGAGTGCCAGGTAGGAGTTGTTGTATTGGAAGTAAACTTTCATAAAGCCATCTTTGACAAGTATGTCAATTAAAGGTTTATATTTTCCAATATTACCCATTAGTGTCGAGTGACTGTGTTTAATAACTTTCAAATATTTGGACGTGTGCATTTAGCATTTTTCAATGCTGATTGGTAGAGGTGTAATGATGTAGTGGTTTACAGCATTTTTCATTGGGTAACCAATATCTTTTCACTCATCTATTCATCACTCTATTGGGTTTTCCCAAAATGAGTAAACATTTTAAGATTTCAAGGAAATGAAATAGTGTTTTGGTTTTAGAGAGGCCTCTTTCAACTGTATTTCAGTATATCAAGTAGGCCAGTACCTTGTATACTGCAGGATAAAATGTTTGTATTCATGTTGTGGTATTTGAAACTTGATGCATTGAAACTTGATGGCGCTGCCAAGTAATTGCAAAACATCCACCATGTTTGAAAATGTTCTGCTTAGCAACTCGGACCACGCAAACTGCATTATTTTATTCGGGAGGTGATTCATCTGATTCATTTACTCACTAACAATCTAAACTAAAATAACAAAACAAAAGTCATTTCGTTGTGTCTTGTAATATTGGACTTTTGAATGATACTGGTTCCATCGTAAGCACACACATTGGTTAATTTCAATGTCGTTTCATTTATGCGACACAAACTGCAGCTCATGAAAAGTGTTTCACCCTTGTTTTCAAAAATATGTCATGGAAACTTTGTTTCCCATTCTGTGATTGTTCGTTTACTAACACTTCTGTGTTGTTTCTGTCTTTCCATGTACATTGTCAATAACTGGTGTCAAAAGAGCATTAACCAACCAGTCAGAGATCAGACACATGGAAATAACCTTATCCAAAATAATTTCCACATTTTGATTGGCTTCACGTTTTGCTACATGCATACGGTCATGCAGGCAAACAACATATTTTTCTGTGTCGTTCGCTGCAATGATTTTCTACCTAGGTGAATGGAATCCACTATTTCCCCACAACAAACAGTAAGCTACGTGCTTAGAATTCATTTCAAGCTCGTGACAGCAAAGTACTTGCGATTATCAAATTGGGAGGAAGTGCTATCACATAGCATACTCTGCAGCAGAGTATATAACGGTTCTAATTATAGCCTTGACTCGGAAAGGATACATTAGCTAGTAATTGTTTTTTGTAAATGAGCTCTGTTGTACGTATGCTTAAAAAGCTTCATTGGGTATTTATGAGTGCTGTTTTTATACATTTCAGTTTTTCATTTAATGCATGCGTTTCTGTACGCAAATTAGTTAAAAGTAATTGGGTTTGGAATATATTTGGGGGGTATTTTACGCAAATACGCAGCTTATCTGTAGCTCTGTGTATTGCTTATAACATTACACCCCTACCGATGTCACAGTGCTTCATTGTTGAGAAAAATATGGTATGATGTCATCCATTGTTCATGACGTGTTAAATTGATCACACTACCTCATCTACACAAAATGGTGCCTTCACTGACTTTTCTCTGAGAAAGGTTGTCACTGCATATATTGCTTTTTCTTCATTTTCTCAGTCAATGCATAATATGCAGAATATCCCACTCAAAACTCGGAATTATAAATCATCTGTCCCTCATGAATGAATGCAGTCAGTCCAAAGCCAAGGTTTTGGATTAACACTCTTTATTCACTGGGGCGGATAATCCGTAGTTCCTCGTAGCTGGTTGATTGTTCTGTAGACATCATCTGAATGTCAATGCTTCACATTGCTAGGGACCACTGTCCGATCAATATGGACTCACTTTCTCCCTATTTCTAATATTTGACCAATCGATTTCTCAAGTACTGGTATTCAAATCAGTCTGAAGCTGTGAACTTATTCATCACTCTGACCTACCGGTACTTCCAATGAGGACCACAATGCCATATTTTAAAGTTGAAGAAATGTGAATGAAAAAAGGCTTTTTGTCAATATGTTCATGGATAACCTTTACATTGGATGAAGTGGTACTGGTTGCCAAAGTTGAACCAAAGTCAAGTGTATCATATAAGGAGTCCAACTGATGGGCCATGCACATTTGGGGATTTCATGATATATCAATAATGTGATAATAATCATATGTTTAAGGGACAGTACAGTCAGTTTGGCCAGAGCAACCAAGGAAATGAGTCTGTGTCTAAATCATCAGAGATATTGGAACTTGCTCAAGGTAAACATGTGAATGCATAAATATGAACATTTGTGATGACACTTTTCAGTTGATCATATTCAATGTTAGAAAAGTAACAAATTGATTAGCACCTTTCTGAATGGGGTCAATCATGATGGCGTACCTGTCTTAAGGTGTCACAGTTCGCTGGGCACAGTTGGGTCCATTGGACATTGTGGCGATTGTAGGGTTTGTTCCCAGATTCGCTGTGTCTCGGTTTGTCGGCACCATATCCATACCTGTAGGTTCAAGATGTGTGGGTTTAACGTGTAAGACCTGACTCAATCACTTTTGGGAACATTGCTACAAACTCTCCCTGAAATGTTTAAATATTTTTCTTTGTGTGCTAAAGGATTATGACATTTATGCTCTTCTTTCATACCTTGTTCCCCAGACCTGAAATCAATAAGACAATACCTCCAGTATGTGAAGATAGGAAATAAGCAAAGAAATGACAAGGAGCTGAGAGACCACCTCAAGAGAACTGCCAGAATACACAAGGAATTGGTCTCCATCAACCTACAAAACAAATTGGACTCCTTCTATGTGACAGATGCTCTGCCCCGAGAATACACAGAGGAAGAACTATATGTCGTTGAGTGGTTTGTGAGTGGTGATCTACGCAATGTGCTGCCATTTTGGATCAAGCCAGTTCTAATTGTGCTGATGCTTGTCTTTACGCTGGGTGCCATGGTGTACTTCATCATGATTGGTGCTCAACTGACAACTACCCAGGCACAAGAGTGGAGCTGCATGTTTCTCATCAGCTGTACTCTCTTTGGGTTTGTTTTTGAACCCCTGAAAGTTCTTCTAGTAATGGCATGCATGAAGGACTGAGTGTGTTTCTAGCTTCAGTTTCTTCAGCTCTTTACACAGCGTGAGAGATACTACAATTATGAACTTGTACTATCAGCGGTGTTCATTGCTAGAAAGCAGTAGGCACATCTGTCTTGTGTATGAACTCTTGTTCTTACAGTTGGTTGCCCTTTCTTTGTCAGCAAAGTGTCAAGTGTTTTAAATATGGCCCCTGAAATATGAAATAGAGGAGTGACAGGACCTTAACAGGATATAAAGGTGCAGCCAAGTCCCACTGTACAAGTACTGTCACAACGAATATAATATCCCCTACTTATCATAGGAGTACACTATCGGCATATTATGGTTCTGCCCCCAAACGACAAACACTCATTGCACCAGAGCATGTTGTTGTAATGTACTCAACCATGTTGTCAGACAGACGAATGGTATCAATCAAGGGACACTTTATGCCAGGTTTGTACAGTCGATGAAACAGTTCAATAGGACCTTTCTTACATGGCAAGAATCATGCAGTCATATTTGCATGCTGCTCATTAATTGTAAGGTATTCTATGCATATTGATCATGGACATGTAAATATTAGAATACTAGTTACATCTGTAGGCAGTGATGTTAATACTAATTGAGCAACGTTTTTTCTTTAATAATATTGCCAAGTGCAACAATCAATAAACAAACAAACAACCAAATCTTTAAATAACCATTAGCTTTGGTTATTATCAAATTTGTCTGTTAAATGTAAGATGTTAAAATTGTATGGAAATTTTTTATACCCAAATGTTTGGAAGAGAAGCACTCGTAAAATACCATTACTGTCCCAAGTTTTCATATTGTTTGTTCAGCTTCTAGTTGTATCTTAACTATCGTATTTATATTGTTGTAATTTTCCATCAATCTCTTAAAGTTGGACATATTTCCTGTTTCATAAATATAAGTTGGGTCCTTACAGGGTCTGGTTTGGTTACACAGTTCGAGAAGTAACCATGGACACACAGCTGCAGGGTTTTAACTTGACCAACAAAACTGGGGGTCCACAGGGACCCCAATAATTAATAAGAAGGGTCCTTACAGGAAATGTGAGGGTCCTATAAAGCAATAAACTTATGTAGTATACTGTACTTTAATTTTTGATATTAGATTTAATTTTTGACAGAACCTTTATATTTCTTGCCATGAATTTGGTACAATGAATATTCCTGCGCATCTTGAGGACACAGTATATTTTGTTTCTGCATCCATTCTATACATTTGTGAGTACTGGACACACATTTCTGCCTTGTGTAAAACCCTGCAGTTGGAAATTTATAATAATTTTATGACATGGTTAGAATTGAGTTTTTCATTGAGCTCTGACCATGCCTCTTGGTGAAATAAACAGCATATCTGTCACACAGCAAACTATCCCATTTATAAATACCACTAGCCAGTCAGTAATTGACCCAAAAGAAAATGGAGGTTGCCATCAAGTATACCGGGTGCAGTCATTACTGTAAACCGAATAAGAATATTAATTCAAATTGTGAAACATAAGCTTATGTAAGCACTTAAACATAATACCAGTTATATGAGACACTTCCTCAGAATGTGCAAAAACCCATATATTTTTCAGATGTTCATTGTTCAGAATACTCCCAGCACTTGCAAAGTCAGCACCATGTGGCTACCAGTTGCATTATCTACAGTAGGCCGTTCATTGATGCTGTTTGGTTAAAACATTCCTGCAGACAGTAAAATGGTTATTAGAAATCCCATGTGAATTCTGGCTAACCTGAAAATATCCAATGGCCTGATCTTGTTGGTGTGCAGTAGTCTTAACTGATTGCCAGAAATGATTGATCAATGTCTTTTTATACCCAAGGCTGCCATGTGCATCTCGTGCTTGTGAACTTTTATGCCTTATTGGTCATGTTTTTGTACAGGTTATGCTCTTATGTTATTGTTAAAACATTAAATGTCCAGTTACATTGACACAGCAGAGTTTTGGATTGGTTCTTAACTTCATTTTCAACAACACTGACTGATTTTCAACTAAAATGCCCTAATATGTTTTTCCAGATTTGGTAATGATATATAGAAGAGTGAGTGAGTTGGGTTTAACGCCGCTTTTAACAGTATTCCAGTTATATCACGGCGTGTCAGCTTAAAGTGGGAGGAAAGCCCGAAGTGATGCAGGTCTCAGACGTTTACCACTTCGGTGAAACCCACGAGCACGGGTACAGTGCTGACAAACCTAGAAACATAATCGAGGCGAACCAGGATTCAAACCCACAATCATAGGTTTCTGGCGTGCCCAAGGGACGCAACTCTGCACAGCGAATCGCAGCGCCTTAGACGTCTGGGCCACCCATGCCCCAGATATATGGAAGAATGTCCTATCAAAATTAGATAAAATCATGAACATGTCCTAATTCAATTTGTCTCTAGCACAACTACTGCACAGTTACATAAGATTAACTATGTATAAAACCTGCATTTCTTTGGAGTTTTAGTTTTATCAGCCCTCGTTGTGACCACCACAATGCCAATATTAATCTGCATGTGAACCGCATTTAAACCTTTTGGCTGAAACATGTCTCTTGACATTTTCAGTAGATTATAGTTTAAATAGACAGACTATCATGATCAATAGCTAGGCTTGCAAGAATAAATGTGAAGGCCTCAGACTAGTGACTATGGCTGCACTGGGGATATCTTCTCCCTCAAGATTCCCACAGGATACTGATGCAGCCCAAACTTTATTAGTTTGTTAAAGAAAAATGTATGTATGCCTCCTGGTTGAATTGTTTAAGACCCGAGTTATTTTGGTTAGAGAAGGAAATTGCAGCAGTGTTTGATTTTCCATCTATCATGGAGTGATTCTGTAGGGTGGTGTTTTACTGATTGAGCCAAATGTTTGGTTTCTATTTAATGATTTATCATTCATTTTGGGAGCTGGAGCCTTTTCAACACACACATTCAAGAGCCAAAATACATGGTATGTCAAAGAAAATGTTAAACATTTATTTCAATTTCACTTTTAGAACCTGTGGATTTTGTTTGTCTTGTATCCGAGTATGGTGTTAGCAGTTAAAGGGGCTCTCCTACAGTCATTGAGGTTTTCCGACTTCACATTTGACTTACCGTATTCGACATCATAAGCGCCCACGGCGATATTTGCTGATATATCAGAAGTGAACAATCCCAATAAGCACCCCTTCCAATTGATCAATGTACACAAAACTTATCTATTCGTGTATAAATGCGCACTCGTGTGTTATATGCACCCTTAGTTATGGGAAATTAATTTTTGGAAAATGTATCTGTCGTGTAGAATACGCACAGACTTTTCTTTTGTTTCATTTCAGGCTGTTAGCATAAACCATGAAAACTAAGATCTTTCAATTCTGTTTTTTTTCCACCAAAATTATATTTTAATAAGAGCCCCCTATTTCTAATTTTGAGATTTCACTGGGCGCTTATTACGTCGAATACGGTAAATCTAGTGGTCAATAGAAACTTAAACTTTTTAACATTGGTGATACAAGAACAACTTCAGGAACCCATGATTTAGGTCAGTGCAGTAGGTATAAGCTATGGCATTGTTTTCATCATTACTGCATAATCCTTCCCAGATTCTAGTCTGTTAAATAGTATCAGATTCCATTATCATTTCACAATGTATTGAACTTCTGTTAAAGTTGGAATGTATGAGTTTGTTGTTCATGTGTTCCGTATATAGTTACCCTAGTCAGCTGTAAGATAAGCTTAGTCATGGCACTACAAGCATATCCACTGTTCACACAAACCCTCAAAAGCACAACGTTGTTCAATTTCCATTTTTTTTCATTCTTGAGTTTGCTAGCCTCAAATGCTTGTTGTAAGAGGCAACTAAATGGATCACATGGTCAAGCTCAGTGACTGACTGGTTGATGGCATCTCATCAACACCAACAGCGTGAGATGTGCATCACTGGTTTGTCTGGTCTATACTCAATTACTTACAGGACACCGTCATGGATATTGCTGTATGCTGGATTAAACAACGAAGAAATAAACTTAGTGATAAATTATCTTGCTTTCAAGGTATATTCTGTTCACCTGTCTCTCAGTTTCTTGAATAGATATGATATTTATTCTTTTTCTAATTGACTATGACGATGCAACCACAAACCATAGTCCAATACAAGCAGCTAAAGTAAAAAAAACAATATCTTCATGGCAACATGAATAATTGGCCTTTGTCGATTGTAATTATAAACAATGACCAGTCCACTGGTTTTGACTTGTAGTGTATATTCACTTCAACTGCTGTGCAAAAGAAAGTAAACACTTGGAAATTGGATTTGACAAAAAAAATTTTTTACAGACATTAGGCTTAAAAAGATAAAAGAATTGGTTCTCAGGAAATGGCTTTTGAAAATATAGTGAGCATGGGCGGGGTCATTTTTTTCTTTTATATTTTCAAACTATTATGTAACCTTATAAACAGTTTTGTAACCAAATAAACAATTTGTACAATCAACCTGGGAAAGGGCCTCCCTACATAAATATATTTCTTGATGAGTAAAATACTGGAATACCGGTACATTATTTGACTACAATTGGACTTGAAATGTTTAAGGATTTTTTTATGTTTTTAAAAATGGAAACAAAAATGAAACGTGCGGTGGACTTTATGATGATGCGGGCGGTGCCTGAGAACCAAGACTATTATTTTTTAACCTTATTAAAACATTACAAGGCTGAAAGTAGTTGCCAAAACACTTCAACCTCAAGGTCCAAAACACTGTTTGTAATGCATCACCATTGACAACCATTGTTTGTTTTTAGCCAACATCAAACATGGGTGTATACTGTCTTTTGCCCAGCAGTTTACATTGTTGTTTAAATTGGACAAATTGAGAAAGAATTGACCTCTTGATAATTTACACAAGCTATTTCTCTCCATGTTTAAAATAAGATATATATATGCTTATAATTTGTATGCATCTTATTTTCATAAGCAGATGATATGTTGTTCTCTGCTGTACTTTGGAGTTGCTGCACTGAGTGATACTTTCCACAAAGTTATTCAGTCAGAAATAAAACATATTTATGCAAAATGAATTTATTCATCTTTCAATTGCTTACCAATATTTACAAAGACACTGTGTTTTATTCAAAAGGGTCACACAAAATAAATAAGATTTGGGGCAAAATATTAACACCAGATTTTAACATGTAATGAAGACAATAAAATCAACAATATTTTGCACAGAAATAAAGAGCAGAATATTACACAGAACTGGAATCGAGTGTGAAAGTGTTGATGGGATGAAATACACAATTCAGATGTAAGTCTAGTCTACTGTGTGAGATAAACAACATGCAGTACAGATTTTAATTAATGGGGGAATATAAACAAAAATTTACATTTCATCTTTTGTGTTTCAATTGTACAATGTAGACTAAGTACTTCACAGTATTCTGATATTCACCAACTGGTAGAACCTGTTTCATGTTCTAAGCAAACCTATCCTTGTAACCTTGTCATGTCCACATGTCCTTGCTATATGCAAATTTGAATACTGATCACATGATTCCACATGCACTAGGCAGAAATATTTGATGCCACTAAACTCTGAGGTGTTCGAGGTGCCCCAAATTCCATACTTGGTGGCTGTGCTATCCATTGAACAAAATTCACCTAGAGAGAATCTGCATAAGAGTCTTTTATCAGACTGATGTCCACACTTGGGTCAGTCTAAAAAAACAACATCTATATATTATTCCAAATGTGCCTTTTTGTTTTGAATGAGGCCATTTGAAGATACACTTGTTCTAAACAAGAGAAAAGTACCAAATCCGATAATTTCAACTTGTTAGTTCTCAGTGTTAATGAAATTCCATTATTTACAATATGGCTGAAATTCTGCTTTTATGACTTTATGTTTCAACTCACAAATACAATGAGAACTATGTGGCTCTGATGACAGTTTCATTTTGAGATTTATCTTGAGTGATGATTTGAAATGTATCCTTAATCACAATTAAAACCACTGACTGCACATGATACATTATACATAGAATATTGTAAATGGTTACGTTTAAACTTACATATTTGTTTTAATTAATTAAAAGCTAACCTCTTGGAAGTCATCTGAATGATAATTTCAATAGATGTATAAACAAACAAATCAACAATGATTATTCAACATAGGTGATAAACATATGAAAACAAAAACATGAAAGCACTGTTGCTATTTACAATGAAACACATACTGCAATACAATAACATATCAATGATAAATATCTCGCAATTAACCT
Organism: Haliotis rufescens; assembly: GCF_023055435.1. Lineage (NCBI taxonomy): Eukaryota > Metazoa > Mollusca > Gastropoda > Lepetellida > Haliotidae > Haliotis > Haliotis rufescens. The sequence goes on from NW_025964112.1 coordinate 4,676,462, forward strand.
ATCAAAGAAATAATTCTTAATTCCAGTTTTCAGTGCCTATCATAAAGTTTTGTTTCACTTTAATATATAGATGCCAGAATGCTAGAGATATTTTATGTTGTGACATACATTTCCTAAAAAATGCTCTTGAAATAAAAGTAAAGATGATGTTCAAAATAAGTGCAAGTTTTGCACATTTTGAATTTTGTAAAGATTCAGGGCAGACTCATCTGTAAAAATATGAAATAAATGAGCCTATCCTGCCTCCTAAGGAAATAATTTTCTGAGGGGGAGAATAAATCCTTTATACCCCACCATGAAGAAAACAGGCTGCACATGGATTTTCTGAGCTGGAGAATAAAATCCCTTATGCCCTGATACAAAGCAAAAGGCTGCATGTTGTTTACCAGTCAATGACAAAGTCATGTGACACAGTCCAAGTTAACCTCAGCTCATGGTATAAAGCCTAACGTGGGAGGCTTAAGCCACACATACCCCTCTTGATACTATTACAACTAATAATATCCCCAGTGCACAACTTGCCTTCTTGCGTTCCATCTCGAATACAACTGCGAATGTGTTGCAGCATAAGGTCTTCCATCCTGTGTCTTAATACTCAAGAATATGTCTTTATAAGTCAAAAGATCATTTATTAGATTTCCAATTCACTTAAATATGAGGGCTTGCTTTTAGATGTAGATCTATGCCGAACTCTTTTTCAGGAGAGAGCCACGATGCACTGGATAATCCAAGATGAGTGTCCCCCACCAAAAGTCAGTTCTTATCTATGATTACCTAAATTGAGAGTGGTGATACTCAGGCTACAGAATTGAGTAGTAGAAGAACTGAAGGGAAATGATTATAGTTGCTTATCAAGGAGGTAGATCCGAAGTATGATGGTTTACATTTTCATTTTCAATGAGGACCTTGATAATTGATAATGAGGACATGGCAAGAATCATGAATGGATCATTGATACACTGATCATTTTACTACAACACAGCAGTGTAAGCAGCTATATATGTGAGCCCGCAGGGTTCTGTGAAGCAAATATAATGTCACTTCCAAAAATAATGTCAATAGATCCCAGCACCTTGTTCTCTGTTAATACTATACCTAAACGTGACATGGGTCACTTTATTTCGCATTCTTTGGTGTAAAGTGTAAGTACAAGTGAAAAGCATAACTACACAAAAGGTGTGTCGACTTGGAAATATTATCTTGCTACATTGTATTAATGGAGATCCTGTGAAGAAATACAAAGTGCGAGCTCACTTATGGCCACTTTCAGTAGATGCTGTAACAATGCACACAAAATGACTGGACAGGTGTCTGTATATATACAACAATTAATGATCTGGACAATGCATTAAGAAAACATATTGCTCTTTTACAGAATGATGTGGTTGATGATGCTATGACAAATTTACAAGTGCATTTTTATCAACACAAAATATGTACATCTCGGCTGGGGTGGGGAGAAGGGAAGAGATACTTAGATTTTTAACAAACAAAGATAATTAATATCAAGTGTTGGATTGTATCATGGTAATGGTATGAGGATAGAACTAAAGCAGACATTTCTCTCAGCGCCATTTCATCATCAATATACATGGGTCCAAGTAGAGATATAATCCTTGGTCCCAGTAAATTGCTAATGATCGGTAATGGAATCCAAGTCCAAGAGGAGTACACTCCTATGATGCATATGTCGGCATACCTTGGACGAAGACTAGGATCAAGAAGATGACAGATTCCCAAGACTGTAACAAGATTTACATATCTGCTCATCAGCAATGACGTAAGTTCTATCATCCTTGATCCTCACTGGATGTGCCTTGACACAGCCATTAGATTGAAAATATTTTTCCAAATTCATTTTCAGTATATTGCAACAAAATCCACATTTTATAGTTTTCAGCTCTGGATGGTTCCTTTATAAGAAGGTTCAGCTATTTATGTGTGTTTGATCACCATCATTACATGTAGAATTGTCATGCGAGAGTGTTTAACGTTTATATTCCATTTGAATTGAGAAATCATTATTTAGGAATGACTACCACATATGCCTATAACAAACCTGACAACAAAAGTTCGGGGTCATGACTATTTGGGGGGGGATGTTTTTATGTAGTAAAGACTGAGCACACAGCTTCATAAAAATATCCTCAAAAATATTCAGGATACTTTTTCTGCGTAAGTTTATAAAATATCCAGCAGGTTAAGATAATGATAAAGTGTTTGCAACAAATGTTCCTTTCCCCACTCTATATATCACCATAGTATCCAGAAAACATATCATAAATCTGAGGTTTATTAATTACAGACATGAAACAACAAATAAACCTGGCTTCATCAATAATCACAACAAGGATATGTATGGCTGATCTGTAAATTGACAAAATGTACTGGACTCCATAAACGTTTGTCTTTAGTACTTTTCAGTATATAACAATATCATTTTAACTATCAAAATACAGCAAAATATGATACACCCTTTCTGAAGAATATTTAAGTATATGAATTCCAGTATTTCTTTGTTTCTATACAATAAACTGTTCATGATCTAATTACAAATGAAACTAGTTGTCCACCGACACAATAAACTGTTCATGATCTAATTACAAATTAAACTAGTTATTCACTGACACAATAAACTGTTCATGAACAATTTCCAAATAAAACTAGTCCACAAACACATTAATTTGCCTAGAAAGCATTTCCAAAGTACACCTTTTTTTGCCTTGTAATTACATTGTTGAAGTCATTCTAAAACTGATAAAATGCTTGTTACATGTATTACTAGTATGTGAAAGATTTTGTGTGTTGAGACTATATTGCCAACACGGACACTGGTTGCTGGGCACATTGTACGCTGTATTAGAATCATTCCATCATCTATATTTCACTTCCTTCTAGGAAGATCATCCATTTAACATTTTCCCAAGCTTCTATTCCAGGTCACAGCTGAAATCTTCAGCAAGAGTAACATCTTGTGCATCCTCTTTGATATTTCTCTTTTTTTCTTCACATTGGAAACAGAAGTATCCAAGCGTATTTGAAGCCAAACCAAAATAATTGGCAAGCAGTTTAGGATGTGCTGGGCAGAGGTGAACATCCATTAATGCAATGCTTTCTGACACGCTTCTCAATTAACCCTGTCTGTGGTGGCTGCGAGAGACTTCCGACTGATGTAAACTGAATTGCCCCCGTTGACAGCGGCCGTCCCCGAGTCGGAAGCACTACATCGTCGCATTGTATAGGATGAATATCTATACCGGGTCTCCTTCTGCACACTCTTGCTGCAAACACAAAAACAGAGTGAATCAGCTGTAGAAACCTTTTTAGGAATACTTTTTGTATATACTATTACTTTCTGAGAACACCATTGATAAACATTGACTTGCACTGTGAGATCTTTGCTGCCACATCAATTCCACTATTATATATGTGTGTAGGAAGATATGTGTACAGACCATTTTGTCGGGGGGTTGGGAGGTGTTACACATTTTGATAGTAAAACATTTAGTCAGTAGGTCGGAAAAATACTAAAATAAAATGCATTATGCGGAAAATTTTTGATCATGATAAAGTTTCATTTGGATCGGTAGTTGATAAAAAATCTTGTCCTGGTCCTGGTGATTATAAATATTATAAATTTAAAATCTGACAGGTTTTTCATTGCCATTTTATTGTCGAAACAAGCTTAATCATCATCGGTGTATAAAAGCTTGCCATACTGATCACATTTTTTTCTCTGTTTTTTTGTTGGTATTTTTATTTTTTGCAGATCCGTAAACCAAACTAAACAGAAAGGCCGAAAATCTGAGAATAGTGTTCTTACCCTGTGAGATCTGTGTGGCCATTATTCATCTGTTGACTACTGGTTTATTTAATTACTATTGATACACTTTGACTTACACTGTGTTGCCATAAGATTTCCAAAAACATGCTGAAGGGAGATATAGGGTTAAGATGAGTCTCACAATCTGTGAATCTGTATCCCTCTTCAACACTTACACTGAAACTGAATCTCATTTATTGAAGATATAGCATGTTTATCCATCCCCGTGTAAACATGATATCGGAAATAAATATAGCACCCCTGACTGCTAGAATTACTGACTGATGGCATGATTCCAGTTTAGAGCTACAAGAAAATACAAATCCTCTATTCCACTCAAAGGATTTTATCTTTTTAGGCATTCATTCCATATAACATTTCGAGAGATTAAATCAAGAGGAACTGACATATCTTAGTTTGCTATAATAATTAAGGAAGAACCTTGAATGGAACGTTCTGTGTGGGAATATGGCCTGAAGCAAGCGGCAGAATGGGGATAAACTAATGACCCTAAGTCCCCAGCAGCATAAGAAGGAATGTAACGGATCTGGTGGTGGGGTTCACTGACTTGACTGATTGGATGTCATCACTCATAATAACATCAATGTCTGCTCCACACTTGTTTATTTACAGGCACCCGCCATGTACCTGAACTATTGCTGAGTTCAACAATAAACAAAGAAACAAAATATTTTTAATCCAAATAAAATACTTATTTTGAAATATTTTTTTTTAAAGATTTGTTGTCACACTGACATTAGTGTCAAAAGGTCATAGCTTCTCTATGCCGTTAGATTCACGTGAAACATTTACAATTTGTTCTGACAATAAGCAAGTATATGCCTTGTTAATATATCCTTTTACAGTTGCAACTATTCTACAGCTGGTCTTTCTTGGGTTTTCCCAGTGCAACTGTAGGCTTGCTGGGATTCCACTATTGAATAGATGGGTGTGTCCCTTCTTGGCTATGGAAGTAGGTAATGCCATCAAATGTTGAACTATAGCTACTTTGTACAGGGGTGTAAATTATATGAATGGATCACTGAAAATCAGTGATGACACCAGGGTTTCTTGAAAAGGGTATGCTAGTCTTGCCTTACCGGTAGGCGACGTAGCACCTGCCACTCACACAACTGATTAAAAAAGTAAATGTTTGTTTTTTACCTGACGCCACACACCAGTGACAAACCAGACAATCAGGTGATGGATCATGAACTTCATTAATGAAAAAGAACGATGCACATAATGTCAATCACTGGATTGTGTGGTCCAGACTCGATTATTTACAGACCGCCGTTATATAGCTGGAATATTGCTGAGTGCGGCCTTAAACAACAAACAAACAAACAATGTATATTGTTTGATGTCATTCTATTGAAAAAGATATTGGTGCTATTGAATAGGTATTAATCACTGGCATGCTCAATAATTTAATATTTGTTGTTTATCAAAATATAACCATGGGTTGGGCCATTTTAAGTAAGGTATTATCACACTTGCTCAGACTTGAAATATACTAACTTTAGTGGAAGTCTATTATGATAAGAGTGTAGGTATATTGTGATGTAGATTAATGGAGACTAACCCTTTCTTCATGGTTTCTGACCACTGACTGAAGACAATGATAAATTGTTGGTTTGACTGGAACTAATACCTTCCAAGCAGTTTTGGGGTTTGACCTGAATGTCAAGCACAGTAATATCTGCTGTGAAGACTGCAGGTATCACCTAGATAACCTTTCTGCTGTAAATCATTGAAGCGGAATACAGATGGAAATTTCTCCACCAACCCACTACCGCTCTTCATGTCTTCAGGGACAAGCCTGTTATCGTTACCTGGGAGTCTTCCATTTTGCTCCATTTGTGGAACAGAAAAATATATGTTCAGATGAAAATGAAATTCTTGTTGCTTTAGAGGGAAATAATAGAAAAACACACAAAAGTACCACCTAAGCCACCATTCTGAGGACTGCATACCAACAGTGTGGTATGCTGGTTGTGACACAATGGATCATGTTGCCAGGCTCTGTGACTGCGTGGATTGTGTTTCATCATACCCAAGTTACTGGTTTGTCTGGGCCAGACCTAATCATGTACAAGCTGTCATCATATAGCTGGAACACTGCTGAATGCAGCGTTAAACAAGAAACAAATAAACCAAAAAAAACACAAACAAACAAACAAACAGAAGATGATAACTCAATGGTGGGACTACATGCACATGCAATATCTCAAATAAGTCAAAGTTACATTTCCTGAAGCAAGGACTTGTTTGATAATGGGGACATGTCCAGAATTTGGTTACCAATGCTGATATGTCTTATAATTTGGGCAAGAAGCAGGCATCCCCATTGGCACCAGTTTTGCTCCCCATCTTGCTGACCTGTTTCTTGATGTTTTTGAATCGACTTTCTGCTTGGATTAGCAAAATCCAATCTCATTAAAATCATATCTTAGTTCTCGCTATCGCTAAACAAAGATCTGAGGACATCCCATTATGGGTCACATCAGAACGACCTTTCAATCAAAGCGTCGCTTACCAGATCATGAAAGAGACAGTTGGAATGTGTTTTCTAATCATGCAACCTCAAAAACGTTAACACGAGGTATTCAGAATGACAGTTACTGCCTATACAACTGATTCTGTCAAACTTATTGTCTATCTCTCCCTTCCATGGGATAAATAATTGAACGGAGGAGGCATTGCACAGTATGTAGGAAGCACTGCCATACAATCTCAACCATATATTAGACATTCCTGAATGTTCGTTTGTTCAGTTTTCAAATTTTTTATCGAGAACTGTGTAAACATATTTTTCAAGCGTAGCCTGTAATGGAAGTCACCAGGTTGAAACAAGTGCTGTAAAGCTCGAGAAAGCTGCTTTCTAATCGGCTGATGTGGACTTCTTGTTATTCATTTCAGTGATCGATCAAAGTTCGCGAAAGGTCGTTCTGACATGACCCATAATGGGATGTCCTCAGATCTTTGCTTAGCGGCAGCAAGAACTTAGATCTGATTTTAATGAGATTGGGCAAAATCAAACAAGGGAATTTGGCCAAGAAGTTTAATTTAGGCTCCAAGTTTACCAATGACCTTGTATCATTCAACAACAGTCATTTAGCCAATTCCTTTCCACTGATTTACCCGCCTGAACCAGAAATAGAAGAGACCAGTGAGACTGTCCTCTGTTTCATGTTCAGATCTATGCATGAAAATTCAGAGTGACAAAAAACTCTCCATAAGGCTGAATGACAAGAGGGATGACTTCAACTTTCCAAGAGTCAACTTTCCCTTAATGTCAAGCAGTATTGCAGCAAGTCCAGCTTTTGGTATCATCTTTTTTTAGGTCAATAATTGACTCGCCTTTGCATGTGTTTGTGCCAGGTGCCAATGGTGGGGCAGGATACGCCCATCTTTTTACAAACACCTGGCATCACTTTTTGATAGAGATTCATAAACACATGCTTATCATATAGTTAGAATTGTGCAATGTATTCTGCTCCTCTTATGAATATGGAAATGATTTTTGTTGTTTTTATTATGTAGTAGAGCTGTAGCACTTTGTCTCAATATGATGTATGATGGCTAATATGATGTATCGCGTTAGTAATATTGTGATTCAATACGTGACAACTTTGCCATGTTAAGCAGTCATGTGCCATCATAATTGGGATGCAACCCAAACATAGTTTGTAAAATGGTATCATACATTAACTTGAAATAATCTCGCATATACCAGAAAAGTTTTATCTCATTTTTATATGCCAAATAATGTGCTTATTATCCCTGCATGATCTTATGACACAATATTCATATCGATACACAACATACCGCGTTGCGCCAAATCCTTGTGAATCATTATAGCTTTTATATAATCAGGTAACAATCACTCAATTGACAAAAGAAAGATGTATAGAAATTTTTGTTTTATTATGAAACTCTCATATGAACATGTATTACATAAGAATGAAAGTTTGGGGCTATATCCTCGGAGCAATCATAATACCAAGACCATTGTACTCTCCTGGCCAAGACCATCTTAGCATAAAGCTAAGTTATGATTATGTGTCATGTTCTATCATTTGATTACGTATTGTCTGTGATAGTGGCTATGTACCTGGGTTGATTTCTTCCAGCCTAGCCCAGATGGTAGAAAGATCTATTTGGTTGAGATTGCTTCGAAAATAGGCCTCTTGTTTCTAACCTTGCAGCACAAAGAAAAACGCTCACCCCCTGTGTCTGGTAGCATCAGTGAAGGTAGCGACACTCATGATTAGTGAACATATCTTAAATCTTCTATAACATCCTTCAAATCTGAACTCGTCTAAAGCTACAGCAATATTATGAAATCATGTTGCCAAGAACAAAGGAATTATTATTATGATCAAAATGGCAATACATATATATAAATATAGTGAGTGAGAGTGAGTGGTTTTACGCCGCTTTTAGCAATATTTCAGCAATATCACAGCGGGGGACACCAGAAATGGGCTTCACACATTGTACCCATGTCGGGAATCGAACCCGGGTCTTCGGCGTGACGAGCGAACGCTTTAACCACTAGGCTACCCGACCGCCCCTATATATAAATATATTTCATGCTATGACATCAAATAATGACATCATAGCTTAACTCAGTTACAGCAATAATTGAACAAGCATCTCAAGCAATGTAGTGCAGAACCAAATTAGTATTTCTGATGTACCCTGGTAGGTGAAACCATAAGATTATGTATATTTATGCATTTATCTAACTCTCAATTTGGGAATGAACACAAGAGAAGAATAAGTATATACTTTAGTTTTTGCTCTATTTGTGTATAAAGACCAAGGAAGTTGACTTTACTTGAAGCCAGCCTTGAATAGAGGTATGTGTGTTGAGAAGACAGGTCAGTGGAAAAGATACAACAGTTCAGGCCTCACTTCCAGGATGTATTGTCTTAGTTCTTGAAGGATGTCAGCTTCCTCATCACGGCATGCTGGGTTTGTGTTGCAGCCAGCATTCACATTTCATCAAACTGTGTATACATGTAATTTGGAATACTATCATTTTGGTCCACTGAGAATATAGGTGGTAAATTCTAATCAATTAAATTCCCACACTGTGTGCAGCTTTCTCCTATAGCTGTTAGTACCAATTAACTATGTGTACTCACAGTTAAGGACCCTGCATCAAATGTGATGTATCTAGTCCATGTTTATAAATGGGGGTAGGGGGGTTAGGTAGGTAGGTAGGTAGGTAGGTAGGTAGGTAGGTAGGCCCTACCACATCTGGCTTCATTTGAAAACCGGTTGAGTCAATTATATTGTAATATATATATAATCTTGTCACATCTGGCTGTATTTCTGTACATTTACACACACGAATGAAGCCAGATGTTCTCCCACCCTGCCAGATGTTCTCCCAGCCTGAAACGTTGTAAATGTGTTATCAATATTATTTGCTACCACATGGGACAGCATTTAGAAGATCAATGCACAGAGTGACTCAGTGGATTGTTGCTTACCCAAACCTGTCGCTGAAACAACATCTGCACAATCTAACAACAAAGAAAAACAAACCATGCCCTAACACTTTCATCCAAAATTTACATGTGTTCATACCTAGAATATCTCTTGCACAGTTAAGTAATGTTGCCAATTTAAGATTTTCCTGCTGAATATATCTTCGATTTACAGTTGTTGTACTGTTTTATTTGTCAGTGATTGTGAACAAACCTTTACAACATCTTCCAAGCTTCTTTGACATACATACTAAATCATCTTGAAAATAAATTGGAAATTGTTTGAAACAGAATCAGCTTATTGATGGTATGACATTCCTAAGTAAAATGACAAACAGAACAGCTGAAAGTTCAATTACTGAACCAACCATTTCACTTTTGGTCTTTAGGTGAAGGTCAACTCTCTGGACTAATTTTGCAAGATTCCTGTGTTTCTCTCAAACTTTACAATATCTTACTGTGCGAGACCAGACACATGTTTGGGTGTTCACCCATACTGTAAATCTAGAAAGCAGGAAAGTACTGTGAAAACTGCGGACGACACACACTCACAGTAGTGTCATGATGCAGCAGATTTCAACAACAAACAAAAGACGAGAGGAGTCAAATTTCTTGACTTCACTTCCACACGTCAAACCAGCCAGTTCATCATTAAATACATAATCCCTCACTTCATGTATTTCCCTAATCACACATTGTCAACACTCGATAATTAGTCTAAGTTCACTAACGCTTGTCTAGTTGTTGACATAACATCGAGTAACCCGGACATACGCCAGCCAGTCTATTCTGTTCGATAAACATGTTACTCCAACCTCCATTGTCAACTACAGTAACACCTGCATCTATATAAGGATAAGATTTATGGATGAACTTCTTCACGTTTCGGTGTAGGTTCTAACACCGTTATCATATCAAGCTTCCTACTTATCAACTATAACACCTGCAAAAGTGTAAGAGGGTGTCACAAAACTTTTCAGCTGCAGTTAAGGCGATTGTTAGCCAGTAGGAAAAGGTACAACTTTATAGATAACGACTTCTGGTTTATTGTCTATAGCGATGTTCCATGTCCATTCTTACACCGTTATGAAGCTGGAGACCTACCCATTCTGACCAGTACATTCTCTTCAACACTAACCACAACCCTAAATCTAAGTCTGGCATCATCTCGACACTGACCAAGAGAGCCAAGAACATCTGCTCCAGCAACCTTGACTTTGACCATGAACTTAAACATCTGCAGCATGTCTTCACCAATCTCAACCAGTCCTATCGAACTAGTCAAGAGGACCATTTACTTCACACTGCAGACCAAACCCAAATCGACCAGACCAGATCGGCCCCCATCAGAATCACCCAACCCTACACTGGCATGACCTCTCATCAAATCAGTAGATTACTAAAGCACCAAGCATGCATTGATACCATCTTCACTGGCTCCCCATCCCTTAGAACCATCCTACAAGCCAATGGCCATAACCCCCTCCTCAAACAAGCTACCCCCCAAAGGAATAATCTATAATTGTGATTTAATTGTGACTGTGGTGAGTTGTACATTGGTGTAACCTCCTGCCCAGTAGATACCCGTATCAAAGAACATAAGACTCCAACAACCAAAGCAGACAGCAACTCAGCCCTCTCAGACCACCAGCAAAAATTCCCTTGCCATCAAATTCCCCAAACCAAACATCAGATCTTCATCAAAAGAAAATGCCCAAGAGCTATAAAAATCTGCCGTTACAAACCTTTGATCACCAGAGATCAAGGGCTTTACATCTCGTCTGCCTATGAATATCTAATCAGATAATAGACTGTTATATTTAGGATCTAGTCAGTCTGTCAGAACTGTTTAATCCTTTCAATCCTTATCCTTACTGTAAACTGGCTTCATTACCCATGTGCTTCATTACCTGTGTGCTTCATTACCTGTGTGCTATTTGTTATTCCCACTGTACATCTAGCTTCATTACCTGTGTGCTCTATGTTATTCTTACTGTACATCTAGCTTCATTACCTGTGTGCTATTTGTTATTCTTACTGTACATCTGGCTTCATTACCCGTGTGCTATTTGTTATTCTTACTGTACATCTGGCTTCATTACCTGTGAGCTATTTGTTATTCTCACTGTACATCTTGCTTCATTACCCGTGTGCTATTTGTTATTCTTACTGTACATCTGGCTTCATTACCTGTGAGCTATTTGTTATTCTCACTGTACATCTGGCTTCATTACCTGTGAGCTATTTGTTATTCCCACTGTACATCTAGCTTCATTACCCGTGTGCTATTTGTTATTCTTACTGTACATCTGGCTTCATTACCTGTGAGCTATTTGTTATTCTCACTGTACATCTGGCTTCATTACCTGTGAGCTATTTGTTATTCCCACTGTACATCTAGCTTCATTACCTGTGAGCTATTTGTTATTCTTACTGTACATCTGGCTTCATTACCTGTGAGCTATTTGTTATTCCCACTGTACATCTAGCTTCATTACCCGTGTGCTATTTGTTATTCTTACTGTACATCTGGCTTCATTACCTGTGAGCTATTTGTTATTCTCACTGTACATCTTGCTTCATTACTTGTGTGCTATTTGTTATTCTTACTGTACATCTGGCTTCATTACCTGTGTGCTATTTGTTATTCTTACTGTACATCTGGCTTCATTACCTGTGAGCTATTTGTTATTCTCACTGTACATCTTGCTTCATTACTTGTGTGCTCTATGTTATTCTTACTGTACATCTGGCTTCATTTCCTGTGAGCTATTTCTTATTCTTACTGTACATCTGGTTTCATTACCTGTGTGCTCTATGTTATTCTTACTGTACATCTAGCTTCATTACCTGTGTGCTATTTCTTATTCTTACTGTACATTTGGCTTCATTACCTGTGTGCTTCATTACTTGTGTGCTATTTGTTATCCTTACTGTACATTTGGCTTCATTACCTGTCAGCTATTTGTTATTCTTACTGTACATCTAGCTTCATTACCTGTGTGCTATTTGTTATTCTTACTGTACATCTGGCTTCATCCAATTATCTGTATGCTACTTGTTATCGATTACCTGTTGTTGTCAAGGTTAATCTGCTGCTTATCACAAAATATCATGCATTTATACCTCTCATCACTTGGTTGTTGACTCTCCAGCTTGATAACAGTGTAAGAATCTACATCGAAACCCCGCTATACGCAATAAACCAGAAGTTGTTATCCATGAAGTTGTACATTTTCTTACTCACCAACTTCTAGAATGCCAATCAAACAGTTATTATTAGCCACTTGCAGTCATTTCATGGTGCAAAACCTTCCAGATTTACAGTATTTATTTCAGTATTAATGTCTGTTAATTTCAGTTCTTCAAATCAAATTTATATTGTTCCTAGTAAAGAATGCTAGGCATATTTTCTGAAGAAACATGGTCTCACCTCTGAAGGTCTCAGTCTATTTCAAACAAGACACAAGTATGTTTTCTAATCCAGCCCCATTATTTGTTATTATTTATATTTATTGTCAAAGAAAGGATATGCCTGTTGGCAATAATTGTTTGCATGGTTTTATTTTCTCACCAAATTTAGGTATTTAAAAGATTAAAATCAAAATCATATTTCTCGTTTACTTAATAGGAATTGTTTTGAGTCATTCTTGTACCAACAATACATAAGTAGAGTCAGGGAAAATATAGATCACAATTTTTGTCCAAACATCACTTAATTAATAACACATATTTAATCTAATCTATGCATACATGTCAATTGTGACCTATAGTTATTAATTCTACAATAAACTATCAAAGAACATTTACTTGTTTGCTTAACTGTAACTAACACAGACGATTCAGAAGCTGTACAAGTATGGATGGTTACATACAAATAGTTTTGTTATCAACGCCTAGAAGTCTGTGTGAGTCCCGCACTGTTTGATGTGGCATTGTTTGGGACGTTTCTTTGTTAAGGGAGGTCTGATCACGTCATTTAGGTCATAGAAGTTGGCAATCTTTGGTGACACATTTTGACACATTTGTGTTTGCCAGTAATAACTGTGTCAAAGAGAACATAAACTAAAAGATCAACATTACTTTTGTATGATTGGTTTCCTGGATTATCATAGCGTTCTGTCAGATCATTGAACGTTCGACTATGTTAGAGTATGGAGTTGGATCGTCATACAGCTAAAAGATCACATTGCGAGCATTTCTATTTAAGGTACAAACTTCTTCTACCCAGTAACACTATCTGGACTATAGCTACAGTCAGTATGATACGTTCCTATCTACACACACAGCAGCAGTTTTATCTGGAGGAGTCATTACTAAGCTGAAAAGCCAGCTAATAATGGTACTAGTCTAGACTGCAAGAAGATTCATTGGATTAAAACTCACACATGAATCGGTTTATTATCACTGTGTGGACAACACTAGCTTGTAATTAGCACCATACAAATTATATACAGTAAACTACGTTTATAATGAACACGGTTATAACAAACTGGCAGATATACCGAACTGTTGTTTTTGGTCCTGTCCATATGCTGAATGTGCTTATAACGAAATCAGGTTTTAACAAACTAAATGTAGTGGTCCTTTGAGTTCATTATAACAGTAGTTTACTGTATTGTGTTATGAAATCTCTAATTTATCACATCATTATTTAGTAGTATTTTTTCCAAAACTACTTTTTAAGTTACTTTAAAAAAACAACATATGATAATATTATATTAATAAGACTTACAGACTCAAAGTAAAATCAAGCTTGGAAATCTCCTACAATCAAGTCCCTACATTTATAGCACTATGGAGTGTTTTTCATTTAATCTACAGACCAAGAACTGAATTAATATGAAAATATTTAACAAATGTATGATGGAGTCTGATGTTTTGATGACAATGTTGAATGACATTAATGTTTTCCATCTGCTGTCCATAACTAGCAAGATGAGGATGTCAAGGTTGGCCACCCTTGCAGCTAGATTCCCGCTAAGGCAGACACCTGAGAGATATTGTACCCTCGGTGTCATGAGCCGTGCTTCACCCACTGGGCAACTCCACTTCACCTTAAAATGATGTTTTCTGTCTGTAATATGATGACACAAACAATACTGACATTTCACTAATGTTGCGTTTCTTGATGAATCATCCATAATTGAATGCAGCTGTGATTTTTTTGGTCTATTTTTAAGTGTCCCCTTAGTCATCCCTCAGTATTTACTACTCAAAAGAAGTTAAAGAACACCCGATTCTTTCAGGTTTGGGGTTGGAATGGTCTTTTTCATGACGCCACCCCCCCCCCCCCCCCCCCCAAAAAAAAAAAAAACACCAAACAAACAAACCCAAAACAAAATACAAAAAAATACATGTAACATTTTTTCATGACACCCACCACACACATCATACTAAATAATGTTCAGATTGCTAAAAAAAATTGTTGAAAAAAATCTAAGTGTGTCACTTTTACATGACTCTCCCTATAATATATCCATGACCAGTCCCTAATGATAGTTATATGACAGAATTGGGTGTTCCTTAACTTCTTTTTTGAGTAGTATATATCTGTTACAACAGAAGCATATGATGCTGTGTGATGGACACACTAAACAGTTGTCTCCTTTTTGTCCACTGTTATTTCCCCATTGACTTTAAGCACAGGGATAGTTTTCACACTGTGGGATTCACGAGTGTCAAGGGGATGTGTCCGATCATTTTTTATCTGGGGCGACCAAAATGATCTTTGTGCAGCTCCTCGCCGTGAGTTCCTGTCCATATCACAGATATTGCCTGCACTTAGGCTGTGGACATCAAGTCTTTCCGCACTCCCATTCGGGGAGCTCCTTTCACTGTACTGCCGTGGAGGAACTGGTGGAGGAGGTCCGCCATGGGAACTCCTCTTGTCCAAGCTGGGTTCATCTCTGGTTCTTGCACCATACGACGGCTTCACAGGCCTGAGCGTTTTGTGCCACAAGTGAGTGGTAGGTTCTAGCGTGCTTCCTCCCAGCTCCTGATTGTCTTCGGGAGAGTGCACGGCAACACGAGACTTATGTGGCAATGCATACAAAGACAACACTGCTTCATCATTAGAGTCCTGACTCTGCATCTTAACTAGACTAGGATCACGCCGAATGTCGTCTCCAAACAACTTTGAATCACTTGATTTGTTAGTTTCACGATCAAAACTCTGAGTTGTATTAAGGCTGCATGCATAGGAGTCGTGTTCAAAGTGTGACGTTAAGGAATTGTCTTCATTCCAACGATCTACTGAAGACCTACTGGGAACATTGTGTCTGTCTATGTCTTCTAACATGCTGGAGTGAAACTGCAACTCTCCTATGTTAGAATACAACACGGGGGAAGGTAGATCTAGATCGAGTTCACGGTTGGAAAGGCATGCTGATCGTATGGTCAATTCAGTGCTCTCATTAGTAAGGTTAGCTTGATTCAGTTCATTTTCTGAATTTTCATGATTTTTTGGACAAAACAAACATGCGTAAAATCTTTGCGACACATGGGGACAAGCACTCCTTGAGGGACGTTCATCAGCCGTTATTCCATGCAGTAGACGTACATTCTGCATGTGGTCAGGGACTTTTTCGAGGTCTTTATTCAGGTCATTTGTAGACTGGTTGCACTGCTTGTATAGGGCGTCCATTTCGGCATTTTTCTCATTCATATTTTGAGAACCTCTGATGTCATTTTGGCTGGATTTGCCATCACGACGTCTTGGACGTGGACCGGTACGGAACAGCTCACTAAAAAGCAAAAAAAGGAGAAACAAACTGAGACAAAAGCTGACACAAAATGGGGAGTGAATGTTGAAAATATACTCAGGAATGTTCATTTTCAATCTAAAATTTCTAAAAAATCTTCATATTTAGCATTAGCATTATTTAGCTGATAGTATTCTAATTTCACAATACTAAAAGAACTTCAAGGCTCACATGAAGTAAGGATAATGTTTTCCTAAAAACTTATCTACAGAGAAATACATGCATTAAAGAACACACCTTCGCCCATCATTCAAACACATTAAGTTTTACGGAGGTGTTTAAAAGACAAAGCCCTTAAACACCTACAAGGTCATTAAACTTGAATGTCCTAATAACCATATGTTTTCAAAGAGCACATAAAACCCTAATTGTAACGAGGAAACAGCTGAACACCATTCTCAATACATGACATCACAAACCTTGTCAGATGTATATTGTATATCTTAGCAATATCATATTTCTGAATAAGTTCAAGACATATTTATGGATACTTTCAACATTCAAAATAAAGTGGGAAATACACAAAACAGCAGCAAATCAAATCAGAAAAGATGAACAGAAGAAATTCAAAATGAATATAATGAATAAAAGCTCCTACAACAGTGACTTACTGAACATGAATGTAACAACAAGGTCTAGAACAAAATAACACACAGTATCACCAAACAAATCAAACAAATAGTTGTGAAGATAGCAAAATCATTTGAAACATTTGATAACTTCTTCAAGCATACATCCGGTGTAATGTTTGTTTTGTTTTGTTGTTTAACACCGCACTCCGTAATATTCCAGCCATATAACGGCTGTCTGTAAATTATTGAGTCTGGATCAGACAATCTAGTGACTGACATCATGAGCATCGATCCACACAATTGGGATAAATGACATGCATCAACCAAGTCAGTGAACCTGACCACCCGATCCCATTAGTCGCCTCTTACAACAAGCATGGGTTTCTGAAGACCTATTCTACCCCAGATCCTCACGGGTCGGTGTAATGTTTCCTGAAAGTCGCCTGATAAGAAATAATACCCTCCCTGCACTTGACCAGTTTCTTGAGGTAACCTGTCTGTTTTGCTTAAGACTTGACTATTTTGTATGTTTATAGAGGTATAAATGTAAAGCCAGCAAGCACACAGTGTAAATTCGCATTACGTACAAAACAGTGTGCATACTGTATAAATCCCCATCAATTCTTATAAATATATAATTTATTCATTAATATTTAATCATAAACACAAAAACCTGCAGACAATGATACGAAATCAGTGACATCTTTCAGCACAGTGATGCCACCCAAGCCCCGCCCTCCCTATTATCAGCCAATGAGAAAACAGTAGTCTGCTGGTGGGCATGGTCTAATTTGTTTTCAATTTATGCAAACATAAACACCAGAGAAACTGTTTGGTTAGCTAATCATATGTGGTGGAACCTCTTGCAATTTCTCTATAAGCCAATGGCTCTATTCCAACACAGTCATATCTCCATGAAATATAACATTGCAGGATGGTAAGATGAAATGTGTGAGATTAGGCCATCATAACATCTCTACAAAACTTATACAAAATATAACAAAAGGGAAAGCCCCACATGGTTGTGAGCTAAACATAGAATTGAGTACAACAAGAATATGTCTCCACCCATGAAGATGCTGATGCAATTGTGGCGGCCATAAAATTTCCGAGTCCCATGATGGGATTCGAACCACGGACCTTCTGATCAGAGGTCGGACGCCTTGTCCACATGACCAAAGAGGTTAACCCCGTCAGCAAGCTGACAAGGTAAGGATGTCATCTGTAGGATGACTCCACGCCCTGCTACATACTCCCCCGTCAACAGAAGGCACGTCCCGGGCCGCATAGTAGGGTACTGAGGCTTATTTTGTTCAAATTTAATATGAACAAGCTCAGCCTCACGTTGGGCGCCAAGGTAGGGGCCATTAGAAGTTCTCTCATCAATCAGTCGATTGACAATGCTTCTGTCACTGATGCCCAAAATGCACTTTCACAATCTCCTCGGAATCATTTAACATAACAGTAAATTCTGTTTGTCATCCTTCGGCATCTTGGCGATATTCATTTACATGCTACATTAAAATCTAAACACTAAAATCCTCATTGAAATGAATAGTTTGACAGAAAACACTTGTTATCAAAATACAAATATTTCATCGAGAACTGTAATGATGAATCAGCAATTCAGATTTTCTCAGATATGAGGAACAACAATAAAATCAAAGACATTGATTGAAAAATTATGATGAATTTCCATTGTGTCAAAACTACTTCTTCATTCAAGTTACAGGGATGCAGAATGTCACATTTTGTCGTGTTTTCCCACAGCCAACCAATTGCTGCAACCAGTTGTGCCATCATTCACTGGGAAGACTTTATGGCCAATCTGTAGCTATCTGACAGACAGATAACTAACTTTAGATTCATCGATTTTTGTTTTTGTACTGTCCCAATATGATATAGAGTGAAAGCGAGGAAAGCATTGCACTTGAAACATGGACTATTTTCAAGATAAAAATAGGATTGTACAAAGAGACTGTTGATCGTGATTAAATAATGTTATGACATTTCAATCATATCAGATTCCTTTGACCAAACATCTTTTTTGAGATAAAGAAATATGTGTGCTAAAGTTCTAGAAAAATAATGTTGATTGAGAGCAAATAGTGAAACCTTGATCTTCTCCTAGTCATTCCCATTTACCCAAAGTTAAGCCCTGTGCCCTATGTTTTTTTTAAAAAAGAAGATTTTTTAGATTTGTTTAAAATTTGATTTTTAACCCAAATGAATAGCAATTAAAGCACAGTGATTTGAAAATGATCAGATGTATTCATAAGAAGGAACCTGCATTCCAAACTCTAGCTTCATCAGTGAAGCGGTATCAGAGGAGAATATAGAATATATATAAGAGAATGGTAGAAGTGTAAAGGTCTTTCAATTGCAAAGGTCAGTGCAAGGGTTATGGGGAGTCACATGGTTCCTTTTAAGTTGTCAGTTAGAAGAAAAAAATCCTTCTTTGAAGTGCTGTAGGTCCCTTCCCTTGATGCTTAAGCAACAGCAGCCGCAGGGATGGCATAATAATAACCATTAATGTGTTTCTAAATATGGCTTCAGTGCAGGCTTTTTTAATATCATATAAAAATTCTGTCAGCAATTTTAAGGGACACCATAGCAAAAATCATTCACGCAACTTCATAGACCTTGTAGTTTCAAAAGAGATGTTGAAAATGCAGTAACACTAGAAAAACGGGTACATAAAAATCAAAGGTCGTAGGTTTTCAAAAAATCAAACCAAACCGAAGAACATATTATTTGTTGTACTGAAAACCTCATACCTGCTGCATATCAGATTGCATAATGATACATGCAGAAATGGCTTTTATGGCCAAAAATAACATTTGCAATATGGCCGTCATGGTGGCCATGTTTAAAAATGGATGGGACAACCTTGGTATGATGACACAATCAGTGAGTACAGCAATATTCTCAATACATCACAGCAGGGGGCATGAGACAACAGCTTCACCCATGGGAGGGAATCGTCCCTGGGCCTTGGCATGACAAGAGAACGCTACTGCTTCAACAAAAAATCGACCTGGTTACGTGTTGTCCAGTTGTCTGGGAAAACTGTGTCACTCCATGTTGGTCTATAGAGATAGGTCCTAAATGTCCGATTAGGAATAGTTTGACCGTAGCCCTGGTCAAAATGTATTTAGATACACGTATAAAACGATCTGGTCATACACTGAAGTTGACTGAAGTTTTATCTTTATTCAAACATATAAAAGTCAGAAGGAATGGATGCATAGTCAGAAAGAAATGTGGACACTAGTGACTTGTAGTGGAACCATAGAGTTCTTGATTATTTTTGTCATTAAACAATATATCACATGACAAACCATGGGTCCGGGTAGTCCTGTGGGTATCCAGGTCCTTTTCTGTATCTATCCGACCCGACTCGAGTACCCAAGTTACCTGTCCCAGCCCCAGATAATTGGCTGTTATACTTATTGTTTTAATTTTATCAGAGGTGCAAGTATACTCGCAAGAAGAAACACTTATAATTACATATATACCAGTCACATTATAAAATATTTTCCAAGGACATGATTATAGTGGAAAAGATGCTTGGCATGATATGACGTTTATACACAACACCTGATTGTGTATGTTGTGATATGACGTTTATACACAACACCTGATTGTGTATGTTGTGATATGACGTTTATACACAACACCTGACTGTGTATGTTGTGATATGACGTTTATACACAACACCTGACTGTGTATGTTGTGATATGACGTTTTTTACACAACACCTGACTGTGTATGTTGTGATATGACGTTTATACACAACACCTGACTGTGTATGTTGTGATATGACGTTTTTTACACAACACCTGATTGTGTATGTTGTGATATGACGTTTATACACAACACCTGATTGTGTATGTTGTGATATGACGTTTATACACAACACCTGACTGTGTATGTTGTGATATGACGTTTATACACAACACCTGACTGTGTATGTTGTGATATGACGTTTTATACACAACACCTGACTGTGTATGTTGTGATATGATGTTTATGTAAGAGTGAATATTATGCTACACTATTTTTTATCCGGGGGCTGAAATTCTCTAGTGTCAGGATGATTCTCCCTTGTGAATTTGAACCCCTACCAGTGTATTTAATCCTATCCTATACTATACTCTAGAGTAAAACCTTGCTTACATTTATACCACCTGACTGTGTATGTTGTGATGATTATACACAAAACCTTACTGTGTAATCTGACTGTACATGTTGTGATATGATGTTTATACACTTCATCTGACTGTACATGCTGTGATATGATGTTTATACACTTCATCTGACTGTACATGCTGTGATATGATGTTTATACACTTCATCTGACTGTACATGCTGTGATAAGATTTTTATACACTTCATCTGACTGTACATGTTGTGATATGATGTTTATACACTTCATCTGACTGTACATGCTGTGATATGATGTTTATACACTTCATCTGACTGTACATGCTGTGATATGATGTTGATACACTTCATCTGACTGTACATGTTGTGATATGATGTTTATACACTTCATCTGACTGTACATGTTGTGATATGAGGTTGATACACTTCATCTGACTGTACATGCTGTGATATGATGTTTATACACTTCATCTGACTGTACATGTTGTGATATGATGTTGATACACTTCATCTGACTGTACATGTTGTGATATGATGTTTATACACTGATGCCGATTTATAGTCACTGAGATACCATGCTGCAGTTTAACATGAATACCCCACTCAGTATACTGACTCCGAGCCGACCAGTCCTTGTTTTAGCCCCTTAATGCCGAGCGCCAGACAGGGTAACAACAAGTACCATCTTTTAACGTCTTTTGGTATGACGCGGTCGGGGATCAAACCCCGGACCTTCCGCTCTCCGGGCGGACGCTCTACCACTAGACCACAGAGGCGGTCACACACTTAAAGGGGCACTGATCTAAAGCAATTCCCCGGGACTGGTTGTTGCCTTCGTTATTGTTTTTTCCAAGTGAGTACCCGGATGTATAGCAGAAATCTAGACAAGTTCGTGACCTCTGCTGCGCCATTCGTAAGCGCATTAGTCACTTTTATCGGTAGTAATAAGGGCGTATGGAAATACAGTTTTCGAGATTATAAGGAAATGTAGGTATCTTTGTTGGTAGCATCGGTAATGGTGACGAAGTTTTGATAAGTCACTTGCTTGGTAATTTTGCGATTTTCGTTTACACTGTTTTGACTTGCAACACAAAGTAAATATTTCACCTGAGCATTGCTTTTTTATAGTGTGTATATTTTTTTACTGTCAAAATGTGTAACATTTTCAAATTTATTAAACGCCTAAATATTCAGTTATTTTACAAAGTGACTGAAAAACATTTCCATCTGCATTATTATAATAACGAATTCCAAACATGTTGATGTTTAATGTCATCACCAAGAGACTGAAAATGTTACGTTGAAAAGTACATTTCTATGTTGTATGGCTTCTAATCCTACATAATAATCTGTTGTGATGTTTTTAGGCCCTTTTGATCGTCTTAATCAATTTTAGTGAATCTACAATCAAATATTTTAAAAGATATATATCGTTTCGGGATGTTATAACCCGTGTTCGTTTCTCAACTGATCACATAGATTGTTTTAGGTGTTTCACATAGGTGTTAAGTCTCAAGGCTCGGCTAAGAAAGCCCACGTGACAACTATTGTCATAACGTCCACGGTTCCTAAAAAATACATTGAGTGATAGATAACAATGAGCAATCAATCAACGTATTATCAGTTAACCCTTTGAACAAAGTATGTTGTTTTTACATCGGCACTTTACGCCATGATATGAGTGTATTCCCTTTGTTTTAGTAAACCTCGACATGTAAACACTCACTTTTGACATATATCCCCTGTGCAAGATAACAGTGACTAATCAATCAATGTATTTTCTGTTAATCCTTTGATGACTAGGAACGATCCGTTGATTTACAAAAAAAGTAAATCAACTGATCATTCACCTCTTGCTGGGCTGCCACGTGCATATTACATAACAAACATTTCACCTCACTTCAAACCTGGATTTAGATTGAATAATTACCCCAGACACAATAAATGCCAAGTGGGACCCTTTGTCAGGTAATCTAAGTGGTGCTACCAATAATTGTACCTGTAATAAATTCATTAACTGAGCATCAAGTGAATGACGACAAATACACAAGTGTAGGGTTATACCAGAAGACGTGGATGACAACGAGGGAGTAGTAATCATATTATCGACGCAATCCGCAATTCACTGCATGGATACTTTTTTTATTATTAAACTATAACTATCTGGAGTATTTCCAAATGACGACATCCGATGAGCTCCGCCGTTCTTTTTGTCTGTTTGTTTAGGCTGAAGAAATTAATTAACATGCGCCCTTTGTCGAAATCTTTATAGATCACAGTTAACCAATCATTGTTCAAAAATGCGTAAAACAAATATTGCCTCCAGCCTCTAAGTTTATTTAGCTGTCCTTGCAGACGGTAGCCCAGTCTCTGGTCACGCTCAGTTGCGTTGCGTATCATCCGGGTACTCACGGGGAAAAAACAATAACAAAGTTAACAACCAGTCCAGGGAATTGCGTTAGATCAGTGCCCCTTTAAGGAACCTCGACCAAATCATATTCCAGGGGGCTGGGTCCTTGTATCGAGATTATATAGTTTTTCAGCTACAGCTACAATACCAGATATTTTTTTAATTTAAAACTAAGAGCCTTTTTGGGGGGGGGGGGGGGGGGGGGGAAACACCTTGCAACAATGTTATTTTAGTGGCAAGCAACTCTTTCTTTTTCATCAATCTGTATAAAACAATTTTTTTCAAGAATATTTAGGGGTCAGTTTATCTTTTTTGATAAAATCGAATTAACACATTCACAAACAAATTTCATCTGATTTGGGGACTTATGGAAATTCATTGGCATCTGGAATTCCCCCTAATTCCCCCATATTATATGAAATAATTAAGAAGAAAAGCACAAGGCTACAACATCCTGTTTCTTTGCTGTAGAGATCGGCCACACACTGAGAATGTACTTGTCAACAAACAACTGTAGAGATCGGCCACATACACAGAGAATGTCCTTGTCAACTAACTACTGTAGAGATCGGCCACACATTGAAAATGTCTTCATCAACAAACTACCTGAATAGGAGTACTTGATATTGCTGGAGAATTGTTTTTTAAAGTCTTTTGTTTGCTTTATTACATATTTGTCTGCAGATGTTCCTGTTCTACCATAGTGTGTGAAGTGCGTGAAGAGGATAGAATTACCACTTGGTGCACCACAAATACATGGCGCTCATCATCAGAATCTGGGATTGAACCCATGATCCTAGTAGCTCCTGTGCAACCCACCACTTGGTAACAGGGAGCCTACTGGCCCATCAACTGCCCGGTATTATTCAAAACATCCCCCCCAAAATGGTAATTTAAATCCCTCTGCCCTTCCCATCTTTGCTCCTTCTCCTATGTCAATCTTGAAGATCATGCATGCAGTAAGCACAATATTGATTTTTGTTGCCTTTCCCTTTCCATAACAACTCTCTATTATCACACAGCATGGTGGGATATAATTCAGTAGATTGGACTGTCATTAATATGCTTTGGTGACAATGTCCTTTAGGTCCATGACCTATAACAACTCAACAAACATTGGAAAGGATGACATATACATTTTGTGGCTTCTAGATGATCACGTTACAGAATTAAACCAGCTTGAAGTTCCAGCACCATTAGCAGAATCAGATGAACTTTACGTAAGTAATCTTGAAGGACAATCAGAAAGTACATTCTTTTTCTATAACAGGAATTCCATTTTCTTCTTCAAATGCAATACCATTTTTATACAACATTTTAAATCATAAAATGAAATACTTTTTCTATGTATACAAGGAATTGAATTTTCTTCTTGATATGTAATATCATTTTTATAAAACATTTTAAACACTGAAAATGTCCTCTGAGGGCCTACCACATTAAAACTTGACTCCAAACATATTATTATCTGAAAATGGTCTTGTATTAGAAAATAAGCTGGTCTTACTGTCAATGCCCAACATAGCCTAATATCAGATCATCAGACAAGTTTCATCAGACAATTTTTATCAGACCACTGTTCACTTGTGAAGAGTTACAAGATCATGTCTAACCTCTTGAGCTTAACATGTTGACTAAAGTCATAAAACCTTGAACTAAACTAAAACAGACAAAATATAACTTAAAAATGAACAAAATACAAAATATAACTGGCTCTTAAAATCCTTTTAGAAAGTTTTAAATTACATAACATCAGGGCACACCAACAATGAGGTTCGCCTTTTGTACGCCTGTGGAGTATCATCATGTCTTCAGCAAACACTTTACCCACTGGGCTAGCTCATTAACCATGGAGTGAGTGAGTGAGTGGACATTTAGTGCTAGAGTCAGCATAATTCCAGCTATGTCATGGTGGCCTGTGCTGCTGAAACCTGGTCTCACCCTGGTCTCCATGGTTACTGGTATGACAAATCGCGCCATTTGACTCGTGCAAGATTAGGGTGTAAATTTTGGAAATCATGTGCAGCATATCATGAAAAGAATAAAGATACTCTGTGGTAACACTAGTCTGATTGTTAGTTTTGTCATTAATTGGTCTACATTGGAAACATCTCTTCTTAACGTACATAAGTCTCTATATGTATCTATGATCCATGTTTCTTTTGGCAGTGAGTATAGATACGTCAAAAATTATCAACACAAAAAAAAACCCCGTAGACATTACAAAATCAGTGACATCATATAGTGTAATAATGAAACACAAGCGCTGTCCGTCTATTATCAGCAAATCAGGAACCCGTAGTTAGGGCATGGCTTTAATAATTTTTGGTACATGTAAAAATATTGTTTTGTTAGCCAATCAAACATCTCAGAATTACTTGAAATTTATTTATCAAACAATAAGAATTAGGACAGAAAAGCTATTTTTTTGTGAAGTATTTTTCTGCAGAAAGTATGTGGAATACTTTAGAACATCAGAAATATTAAAAAATTGAAATGACCACAGAGAGTAAACGGATGTGATATCAGTATCTCAGCACACAATGCGTGAGTGAGGGAGAAGGCTATTATACAACGATGAAAAACAACTGCAGCAATATCAATAACCTAAAGACATAAACTGTCAAAATAAAAGCTTTTTGTACTGTGTTTGACATAAAGTCAGTGTTTAGCCACATCAGCTACACCTTCGGGCTCGCTTCAGCACTAACCTAAAACAGTGGATGAACCAGAGACGGCACGGTTGTTGGATGTGAATGCATCATTCAGAGTAATTGAAATAAACATATCTTGTTAATACCGTATTCGACGCAATAAGCGGCCAGGGCTCTCACAAAATTAGAAAAAGGGGGCTCTAATTAAAATACTATTTTGGTTAAAAAATCAGAGTTGAAAATTATATTTTGTGGTTTATGCTGACAGCCTAAAATGTTTATATACGACAGATGTATTTTTCCAGAATTTAATTGCCCATAATTAAGGGTGCATAAATAAGTCTTCAATTGGAAGGGGTGCTAATTGGGATTGTTCACTAGCCAATATATTAGCAAATATCGCTGTGGGCGCTTATTACGTCAAATACGGTAAATAAAATTGACCCCCCACACCCTGTGGCATGACAGATCATCATTCATATCCCGAGTTTGAGAACAAGAGGGTCATGTTGGTTTGGTCCTCAAAATTCAATTTCATCTGAGCCCTGGAGCCAATAACATGGCCAGCACCCTCTAATCACAGAGAGTGACAGTGGCTTATTTCTTCAGTGTCATATCTTAGACACGATAGTCATCTTAAAATGAGCCTTGGGTGTTTGTTTGGACGAAGTAGGGTGTATGACGGTAAGTACAGAAAGACTTCAACACAGCACCGTTGCTTCATCAGCAGATGGGGTGCTATCATGATGCTCTGCGGGGCGTTGGGGACGGAGGCAGGAGAAGATGTAAATCTCACAATGTAAGTTGTCAACCGATCTCTTGGGGTATATGGTGTGCTGTACTCTGTGTGTGAGCTTATACAGAGGCTCAATGAATTTATCTCATCAACATTCATTCATATAGACCGGGAAAATGTGTTGGAAATTTCACTGAGTAAACAGCTTTGATTCAGTCAATTTTACAGCTGGCAGATGATGAAAATAAACTGAGTTACTTCCCTTTCCCTAATGCATTCTGATAAACTTATGGCAAATTACATAAGGTGTGTTACAATTGATTTCTCAGCTACATGAGTGGCCTACCTCAGCAAGCTGCATGGAAAATAATTGCTTGCTCCATAACCAGTCAGAAGCTGGTATTTTAATGAAAGGTGAGATAATTAATTATGACCTGATGTAGGATTCCAACACCAGCCATCTGTATCAAGTCCGTGAGAGAATTTTGTCTTATGCAAAGTCTGCAATATTCAAGCTGTATCATGGCAGCCTGTATATGTTCAAGTCCAGACCAGGCACACCGTGACTGAAAGCTGATAGCTTACAATTAAACCCCAGTTCAAACAGTTGCAGACATCTCATCCTCAGTTCTTGTGCAGAGAGTTTGAATCCCATATCCCCATAGTCCACATAACCCCTGTACCCATGGATTTCATCAAAGCAGCAAATCTATAAGACCTGATCACTTCAGGATTTTCTCTTACACGAAGCTGACAAGACATGACATAACTGAAACACCTTTCAAAGCGGCGTCAAAAACCCAATTCACTCACTCACTCTAGTGAGTGAAACCTGCAACTTGTACAGCTAAGCTGTTATCAACTGTAAGATCAGTCTGCCACATCATCCCTCTGACACCAGAAGCCTACACCAATGGGACACGAAGGTTTTAGTATTTTACCTTCAAAATATTGATTTTGAAAGGATATGATTTATGAGTAACGTAGCCTTGCAGCGGTGATCTATCAATAAGCAATGAAGATGGGACTCACCACATGTTGTACAGCGCAGCTGCCACGGAGATGACAAAGATGGTGCCCACTGCGATCACAGCATACATCCAGATATTGCTGGCGCCATCCGCTGAGAACACAATAATACCATAGGTGTTATTTTCTTCTTGTCAAATAACATGTTTATCTCGTTGTGTTCCTTGACAAAGTTATATACTTTGGGAATGGTGCAGTAAAAATGTTAAGTTTGTTGGGTCACAAGACAGGATAAAAATGTTATCTGGTCGCCTTCCCTCCTTTTTTCACATCTGATGACTTTTTATATGTGCATAGCCTACCATGATAACATGTTGATTTAGTTGATAAAGTAAAAATAATTATAGTTTCCATATAAATTGTTTGATAGGCATTACTTAGTAGTTGACGGATGACAAAGTAGACACAAGTTATGGATAACAACTAAATAACAGTAAATATAGAAGTTGTTGTCCATAAATTGTGTCCACTTTGATTTCCATATAGCGTTGGTGTCTTTTGGGGAAAGCTTTTGGGTGGAATCCTCCCCTCCCACTGAAGTTACAAATGGCCCAAGCGGAACCCCCCTTATTTAAAATCCTGAATTCTCCCCTGGCACTGTCTGAAAAAACACATTTAATAAATACATAGTAATAAACAAAGAAACGCAACTTTGCCAACGCTATGCACATAAGTTATCAACATAAGTTTATAAAAGATATATGTATTTTTATATATTTTCACAGCATATGAAGCCTTGTTGATTCTCCAACTTACCTGGCAGAGTGACAGAAGTGGTGAGGATCGTTGTGGTTTGATTCTTGTCCATTACACAGAGTTCAATTGTGCCATCCGGGTGGTACAGCGCCTCCAGCTCCCCGCGACACCGGCACACGTTGGTATCGCTACACTCCGACTTGTCTGCCAGGCAGGGTGGCTGGCATTTGAGTACCTGTGGCGGTTCTAGTCTTTCATCACATGCACCTGGAAAATCAATATTGAAATCAAAATATGCGACAGCTTATCTCTGTATCAGTGACAGGTTGAGTTGGACTAAAAAAATGATCCTAATGTTATGCACTCCTACATTTCCACTGAAACCTTCCAGCAGCTTGAAGAGTCGTCTCTTGTCACCTCCACTTCATGCTGGTCTGTTAGTAAGGGAGGTCACCTCCACTTCATGCTGGTCTGTTAGTAAGGGAGGTCACCTCCACTTCATGCTGGTCTGTTAGTAAGGGAGGTCACCTCCACTTCATGCTGGTCTGTTAGTAAGGGAGGTCACCTCCACTTCATGCTGGTCTGATAGTTAGGGAGGTCACCTCCACTTCATGCTGGTCTGTTAGTAAGGGAGGGTGGGTTTCAGGGGTTTCCAACGTTTCTATAATTTCAGGATCACCATTACTCACAAACTTGTTTAGAGAATTAAAACTGGATTTCTTTTATTAGGAATCAACTGTTTAATATTCTGAGGGGTGTTTTTTTCTCTCCATTAAATACATTGTTACAAGGTGTTTTTTCAAAAATAATATTTAGGCTCATAAGTTTAATTAAATATATATCTGGTTTTGCTCCTGTAGCTGAACAAATATCCAGTTTCAACACAAAATCTCAGTCCCCACCTCACCCCGGATTATCAAGTGGTTGGTCCATTACAAGACTTATACCATTGCCAAAATAATGCAAATATGCAGAATTACTGCATTTGGGGTTGGAATGAGTTTTATACCATTGTATACCATTGTATAGAGGCTAACCTATTATGACTCCATATACAGCCACTAAAGACACCATAACAAATTTATTATGCCAAAAAGTTTACATTATTTGGTATCTTCATCGCACATGTCATGTCAAAGTGAAAACTTGACACTTACAATCAGCATAAATGACAGTATCAGTACATATGTTTCTGATACAATTCTCTTATGTAAACACAAACGTTAACAATGGAATATATAATGCACTAAATGTGAACGTTTAAACACGTGTTATAACATGCGGGCAGTTTTATTATAATTCTATCAATTTTAACAGGAATCTGCAGTCAACTGTAACCAGAGACCATATAATAGAGGGACGGCCCTCTAGCCTATGCGCGAAACCATCAGTGCTACGGCTTGTACTGCGCAGCCTGTCCGGAAGCGAGCAGAAACGCGTTCACTGCAGTCATCGTTGTTGCCTTGTTTTCCCATGCAAAAGATATATTTCACAATACATAATTACACTCATGTATTTCTTAACATTGTTAACATTACAACTGAGATTTGTTGGTGCCCTAAAGCATGTCGTTGTCACTGTATTTGATGACTGTGATCACGCTTTGTCTTTGTCCGAGAGAACAAAATGGCGCACATGTAAAATCGGCAAAAGTGCAGATTTTGATTTTCAATAACGGCCTCTAATTCGCAATGAAAGTCCTTGGTTACGTAGGTGTATAAAAAGGAGATATGTTAAAAATTGGCTTAGTGCCATTAACAAATTTAGGGCGGATCCGAAATTTCAGATTTTGACTCCAGAAATGGGACTAAATCTGAATTAATCCGAAATAATTACATCACAACTCCTAATTTTCGCATGCTTTCAGACGAATGTGTTCCTATTATCGGTCCTGAATTTAATAGTTTTACATTCATCACGATTTCCCCTATGGCTTGGTACCAACGTTATTTAGGTACGATCGGTAGTTTTTTTGGTATGATTTTTGGCGCAAGGCCATATTTTACGTCACATATTTTAAGTTAAATTACCATATAGCAGACGACATAACATGCATTTTGTCTGTGATTATCATCCGCATATATCCTTTGAAACATTCTACAAAGTGACTTATATTGTATGATATTAGAATTGTTTTTGTAAAACGCGTATTTTTTTTTACCATTGCTTCGCCATTTCTTCGTAAGTTTAACTTTGTTTCAGTTAGGCCTTATCACATATCGCGCATATACTACATACTACAATACTACATATTTGTTATCTTCTGTAGATTTTGTCTGTATAAATCATGACTACATTTAATCAATTATTTATTTTATGCCGTGTAAATATTGATTATGAGCAAAATGATATTGGCCTAAACCCAATCATAATAATGTAAATATACTACTTACTTTGTGTATTTACACAACTATGAAAACATCATACAAAAATAAAAATCCGTTACATGAAATATTTGTATAATAAAATAATCATTTGCTTTGTAAATGCCAAGAAAGAAGAAGGATTATATCGGCAGTCGTCGGGAGAGAAGTTCCAGACAACAAGGTCGAAGGTGTCATTCAGTAAAATATATAGATGGTCTATTGTCCTTTTCTGTGAAAAATACATTTACATATTTGTCAGAGTTTGTGATGTTTTGTTTTGTTTTAATAGTAATACATGTGTAGTTGCATGCTTTGTTCCAGGTTAGAGTTTAAAGTTTGTTTTTCATTGATCAGATATAGAAAACTATGATGAAAGAATTTTGAAAACAACAAACGTTACTACAGTTTACGATATACTAGTACATATCTGGTACCATGCTCGTTGAAGCTATATTGTTATACCTGAAGTACCTAATTATTTGTATGCTGAAATATCAATCTAATCGGGTAATATCGGAATATTTGGACTTTAACAGTAGCCTCCCTTTGAAAAAAAACTTACCTCGCTCCGGCAAACCCCTTTATCACTGCTAGCCCCAAACTGGCATTAACCAATAACGTTTGATTCTTTCGAAGCCCATTGTCGGACACATCGAAAATTCATTTAACAACGCTCGTAGTTTAATGTGTATTTCTCATTCATTGGAACTATTAGCATTATAAAATAGTAGCGAAT
Organism: Haliotis rufescens; assembly: GCF_023055435.1. Classification (NCBI taxonomy): domain Eukaryota; kingdom Metazoa; phylum Mollusca; class Gastropoda; order Lepetellida; family Haliotidae; genus Haliotis; species Haliotis rufescens. The sequence continues at coordinate 4,707,919 of NW_025964112.1, forward strand.
TTACATGAAATAAAAACATTAATATGGCGTTGTTTTTTTCTAGCTAATAGTAAAGCATTTACACCAGTCGGTGATCATGCATTTTTGCAAGTAAATCTAGTCTGGACTTATTATAAGATATGAAGTTAATATGGAGACATATTTTGTGAACATCGGGAATATGGTGATATGTTACAAGTGTCTTCCCTGCTTCTGGATGAGTTTTATTTACACTTCCTGAGTTCCTGTGCAATTTACCGGATCGTAGTTTTCTGTGGCGTTCGTAGTAGATTTGGTATATTTGTTTATTTATAATAGTTAACAATTGCAGCATAAAATGAGATATATTAACTGATTTTTAAAACAAACAGAATGCGTTATAAAATACTTTTGATATCGGAACGGCTTTTTCTTCACACGCCCTCGAAAACTTACGCTTGTGGACAGACGTCATATTTTCATTTCCTATCTTTTTCTTTGAGTGAATCATTTTGGGAGGTATTTACCAACGGCTTGGTAGCGGTAACATCACTGTCATTCTATTTAGACCAGGAAAATCTTTGTGATCCGCTAAGAGACGTCCTTTTATTGGATTGTCGCTGGTCGTAGTCGGAGAAATCTCGGCTAAGGGAATTAACTCTAGCCCCGGATATTATATAATATTGTTTACGTGGTTACCAGAATGGTCAGTCGTGAATGTCTGCGCATCTATTGCGCATCTGCAGCGGTACAGAGAGGTTAACAGCAGGGTGTCGGGGTGTATCAGTTACATGCCAGACCGTAGCGCTGATGGTTTATGATAAACTGTTGGGGAGGGCCGTCCCTCTATTATATGGTCTCTGCTGTAACTTGATAGCAGTCAGCTTATCCCTAACGACGGGCTGCTATCTATTCTATCTATTGCTGTGTGACATCATTGGAGTCACATGTTTTGTTTGTGACGTCATCCTATATTATGTTCTATGACGTTGCTATTTGTAAATCAGTGACCTCTGTTGTGAGCTTTTTCTCTCTATAATTTTAGCTATAAAGCCACGAACGTAGTTTCTTTAAAAATGAATGTCTCTGCACATCACAATTAATTATATTAAAACACAAAATAACGTCAAATAACGAACTTCTATACCAGAATGTTCTTGTGAAAATGAGGAGTGGGTGTTGGAAAATCCAAGATGGCTGTTACTGACGGCGGTATATGGTCTCATATTAGGTCAGTAACAACCATCTTGGATTTTTACTGATGGTATACGGCTCATGTGGGTCAGTAGTTCTCCTCTGATTGGTCAATCTCACTTTGAGGCATAGTAATGACTGTTATACCATACCGTCACTGATAAACAGTATAATCATTCACTCAAAATATTGTTTATCATGTTTTTAATGTCTATGACTTTGTTTTGACAATAACCAAATTCAATAAGTAAATTTTTGTTCCCTTTAATTGCCATTTAACCAGAGTATCTTATTTTTCAATTAATATTTTAAAAGCTCAGGTCATTATGAAACTGAATTTCACCCATTAATTATTATCACAACTGAATTATGGTGCCTTAGGCAACTAAGCCAACCTTGTCCCCTGATTGGTCGAGAAGTAGTCACATGACAGTCTACAGTGATACACACTGACTGAACTCCTGGTGGAAATCCAAGAATCAGCCTTCAAAAATCATAAGCCAAAAAGATTGATGTTTTCTTTTCCTGCACATCACCCACTCATTACAGCACAATTTACATACTGTATTAGTAATTTCTGAAAGGAATTGAACCGTTAAACAGGTTTATGTTTCTTTGTTATACCTCTATTAAGAATCTTGCAATGCCATTGGTTAATCCATACACGACGAAACAATAAACTTCAAAGAAGACCCCGAAATCATGTGACTGACACTGACCTCAAATATTGATTCGTCACATGATCAGTATTGACATGTTACATGATGAATATTGACTCGTTTGCTAGAAAACAAGATGGTGTCTAGTACGAACATGTTATGGTTCACAGCTAAGTTACTGTAATGAAACAGAAGACAGTATAGTATAATACTTATATATTTCAGTATAATAAAACAAATGATTGCTCTTGACAAGGTCAATATGTGAAAACAAGGACCCGAGGACCCAACCCATTCTTCAGTCTAACCGTACCCCGGCCTGTGGTGAGACCACCTCATGGGTCATGGGTCCTTCTAGGGTCTAAATTTCAAAGGTAATAAAAGTTCCATTATTTAGGGTTTATGGGCATATTTGCAGCTAGAGGTCAAAACATGACAGGTTCAATGGGAGGATTGTGCAAAACCCAACAATTCTGGGAGAGTCCTAAACCTGGAAATGTTCAAGCACTTAAAGGCATCACTTTGAGGTTCTGGAAAACAAATGCAGCATATTTAAGAATTGACTTCAACCGGTTTTTTTGTGTTTAGGGAGAAGAAAATGTAAAAAATGGTTCCACTCATGAATATTAATTAGACCATTCACTATGTTAACAGATCGTTATTATAACAGAAACAAACGTATGTTTTCCATGTATATCTAAAATGATATTATTTGTTATTAATTGTCCGGTGAATTAAACAATTTAAATTGAAACAATTCATAATTCATCATATTATGAACACGTAACAACTTGTAATGTGTGTGAAAAGTCGTCCTAAAATACGCGTGGCCCAAATGCAAATGTCCGATTGGGATTTTAAATTTTCCGGACCCCTGGTTCCAACTCCATACAAAATCTTTAAAAACATAAATATTTCATAACCCTGTCTTTTATATAAATATGAAATTTAAGTTAAAATAGTAACTACAGTTTCTTAGTCTTTTCTTTTGACCATCATGCAAACGATACAAATTGCAAAGTGACCAAGAAAACATGTAACAGAATGAACAAGACATGACAGGTCGGAATGACAGGTCTGAATGTCTGGCACAGGAAGCAGATTACTGGCTGGCCTTCATAGAGCGGACTGAGTAACACTGAACCTAATACATAAGTGACAGACAGGGACTGAAGCATGGCCTCATCAGGACTCTGAAAGGATGCTTCAGTTACCATAGTTCCTCTATTACCGGTAAGGGCCAGCCTCTACTTAAGGCCAGGTCTCTTATAGGGTGAGCTACAGTTAATGATTATTCACTATAGTATTATAAGTCTATAAAACCAAGGCACCCATTGTTGTCAACGTCTTCAGAGGTACAACGGTAACAATAAGAGCTAACCTCCAATGTGGGCCAGGTCTAAACGGACATGAAAGTTAATTTGGCCTGGGCTCGAGATAGAGGGAATACGGCATGTCAGGCATCGGTGTCTCAAGACACAAACTGACCTATCATAGCCAGACGTCTTCCATGTTCTCCCACACACTTCATAATTCCTCAGACTGGAACTTCCTTAATTACATGCAGTCACTGTATGACCTTACATATCAGGTGCTCAATTGGCTGTCATTTTGCTGAAACCTTTTTTGAAACACTACATTATTTAACATAACTATCTTTTCAAGACCCTCTAACCAGTGTTTTCTTGACTTCACTATTGATGGATACTGACTTGATTAATTTGACACAACAAATAGCTGCCTCAGACCATAATGGATTGATTGCAAATTGTTCATCCCCCAATTTGAAACCCCCAAAATACTCACTTGCTTTTATAAGTCGTTCAATAATTTTCAACTATGTAACTTCAAATGTGGATAAATTTGACTGGATGAAACGGTTAATTTAAAAAGGTATAATCTGAAAGCGCCTCTAGAGTGCAATGAAGTAAGTATTGGAGGGAGGATTGATTGACATATGTTGTAGACATTTACTACTTCGGTGAAAGCATACAATCATTGGCAAACCAGCAATCATAACCATATAGGATCTGGGTTTGGGAAACCATGATCAGTGGATCCAGATACAAATAAGGGATGCAACTCTGCACAGCATATTGCAGTGGCTAAGCCACTGGCATCCTGTGCAACAGGATACAATGAGAATGATAGATTTATTGTGTATCCTTGTGTTACCTGTGAGTGTATCAATGAGTTGCTGGTCTTCGTGAAAGGGAGACAAGCATTGGTTGCTGAAGACCAATTCTAACCAAGGTCTTCATGAAAGGGAGACAAGTATTGGTTGCTGAGGACTAATTCTAACACAGATCTTCATGAAAGGGAGACAAGTATTGGTTGCTGAAGACCTATTCTAACCCAGATCTTCATGAAAGGGAGACAAGCATGGGTTGCTGAAGACCTATTCTAACCAAGGTCTTCATGAAAGGGAGACAAGTATTGGTTGCTGAGGACTAATTCTAACCAAGGTCTTCATGAAAGGGAGACAAGTATTGGTTGCTGAAGACCTATTCTAACCCAGGTCTTCATGAAAGGGAAAGGGAGACAAGCATGGGTTGCTGAAGACCTATTCTAACCCAGATCTTCATGAAAGGGAGACAAGTATTGGTTGCTGAGGACTAATTCTAACACAGATCTTCATGAAAGGGAGACAAGTATTGGTTGCTGAAGACCTATTCTAACCCAGATCTTCATGAAAGGGAGACAAGTATTGGTTGCTGAAGACCTATTCTAACCCAGATCTTCATGAAAGGGAGACAAGCATGGGTTGCTGAAGACCAATTCTAACCAAGGTCTTCATGAAAGGGAGACAAGTATTGGTTGCTGAGGACTAATTCTAACACAGATCTTCATGAAAGGGAGACAAGTATTGGTTGCTGAAGACCTATTCTAACCCAGATCTTCATGAAAGGGAGACAAGTATTGGTTGCTGAAGACCTATTCTAACCCAGATCTTCATGAAAGGGAGACAAGCATGGGTTGCTGAAGACCAATTCTAACCAAGGTCTTCATGAAAGGGAGACAAGTATTGGTTGCTGAGGACCTATTCTAACCCAGATCTTCATGAAAGGGAGACAAGTATAGGTTGCTGAAGAGCAATTCTAACCCAGATCTTCATGAAAGGGAGACAAGCATTGGTTGCTGAAGACCTATTCTAACCCAGATCATCATGAAAGGGAGACAAGTATTGGTTGCTGAAGACCTATTCTAACCCAGATCTTCATGAAAGGGAGACAAGTATTGGTTGCTGAAGACCTATTCTAACCCAGATCTTCATGAAAGTGAGACAAGCATGGGTTGCTGAAGACCTATTTAACCCAGATCTTCATGAAAGGGAGACAAGCATGGGTTGCTGAAGATGTATTCCACCCGTATCTTCACTGGTACTGTGTACAGACATTCTAACAGTCACCATGTTTCATCAGCCATGTTTGTTGCCCAGGCCATGATATAGTGGCAGGTCCTTACGGTACCACATTCCAGTTGTTATTCAAAGACGCCAAATCTTCACTTGAGGAAAAGGGCCTCTTGCAGACCTGTTTGGTTTAGCACCAGTTTGCTCATGCAAAGTTATTATGTAATGGTGGAAGGCATGTATATTCTATCACCTCCTTGGGAAGTGTATGTAGAGTATTGCCCTGCTGGGAGCACAAGATGGATTTACAGATTGATTTTGTGTCTGCAGTGAGAAGTGTGTCAGTCATGTATAGTGGTAGTTGATGGGAAATTAGTGCATGGAAACTTGTCAAAATGGAGACCTCAGTTTGACATGGTAACTAACACTTTAAACTCTGCTCCCCAAAACAACTTTCAGAAACTTTAGCTGACAGCAAGTTCATTACTTATCAACTGGTTATTGCTTGTCAGAATCTTGGCCTTTACTTTTTGTGGTTAGATGTTGATTTTGTGACACAAAATGATATTTTGTTACAAGTTTAACTCCCTGAAAAGTGAGAGAGTGTACATTGGTACATTTACATCAATATATCTATACACAGTTGTTTGCTGAAGCCTTTCACTGATCCCATCCAAATAGCTTTGATCCTTCACATCACTTCATAAAGAAGAAACATATATCTGTTTGCAAATAAATAATATCAATGTCTCAAACACATCATATTTCATTTATACAAAATGGAGAGGTCTGGACCCCCCCACCTCTGGATCTTCCAATGGTGAGTGAGTGAGTGAGTGAGTGAGCTTAATATGGTGAGTGAGTGAGTGAGTGAGTGAGTGAGTGAGCTTAATATATCTGGATTCAAATCAAATCACCCATCCTACTTAACATTCCCCTGCCGTGATATTGCTGGAATATTGCTAAAAGCGGCGTAAAACCATACTCACTCACTCACTCACTCACTCACTCACTACTTAACATTCAAATTAACAAACACTTAATAAACATCCCACTCAATCATAATTCACCCAAGAGAACAATTACTTTTAAAGCGTTTTTAAAAAAAACAACAAAAAAACAAAACAAACTATTTTTATTTGGAATACATTGGAATGCATAATTATTTTTAATCATTTTGGTCTTTGATTCCTGATGCTTCAAAGGTTTCAAATGACCCACTCCTTGCACACAGCCTCATGCTGAAGTTAATCCAACAACCTGTCTCATGCGCAGGCAAAACACAAACAGTTTTTAGACAAACGAATCTAAAATGTTGAGTGCCCTGCTCTTATTGGGAATATATACAGCCTGTCCCATATTTCCAGCATTGAGGTGAATCTCTTGGCCTACTTTCTGTGATGGAGATCAGATGTACTTAGTAGTCTGTTACTGGGATGAGGATGAAAATAAGTCTGGAACGGAGACAATCACGACTCAAGGTGACCTGTGAAGATCCGGGGTAGAATAGGTCTTCAGCAACCCATGCTTGTTGTAAAAGGCGACTGTGCTTGTCGTAAGAGGTGACTAATGGGATCGGGTGGTCAGACTCGCTGTCTTGGTTGATGCATGTCATCATATCGCAATTGCATAGATCGATGCTCATGAAGTCAATAACTGGACTGTCTGGTTCAGACTTGATTATTTACAGACTTTTATTCATATAGCTGGAATATTGCTGAGTGCGGTGTTAACAACAAACAAACAAACAAAACGACTTAAGGTGTTGACACTGGTCTCCACACAACATATTCATGTTACCAACCTGTTCTTATTATTCATTTAGATCATGGACATAGTCAGTTGGACGATGAACAAATTTAAATATAATATGTACTAAAGTAACAATTGACCAAATTAGGGTTTAAGTATACAATTTTTCAAAAGAGGGAATGAGTGTGTGGGGTTTGTTTCACATTGCTTTGAAAGAAACCAGTTCTAACCAAATTTATATTCTACCTCCAACTTATTACTTTTGGTGGGGAGGGGTGCAGGTGAATCGTAAAGGTTGGCTCAAGATTCAAAGTGGTTGATGCTCTCTGTTTTGATAATTCAGGTACATTTATTATGGGGTGCACTCATTACACACACATCCCCCTTCTTATCCACCCCCCATCCCCACATTGACACATCCTCACATTGACACACACATGCACACTCACACACGTCCCACCCTTCCACTCAGATCCACCACTGACTGACACATCCCCACATTGACACACACACGCACACTCACACACACACATATCCCCCCACGTCCCACCCTTCCACTCAGATCCACCCCTGACTGACACATCCCCACATTGACACGCACACACGCACGCACGCACGCAAGCACGCACGCAGGCACACTCACACACACACACATATCCCCCCACGTCCCACACTTCCACTCAGATCCACTCTGACTGACACATCCCAAAATTGACACGCACACTCACACACATCCCAGCCTTCCACTCAGATCCACCCCTGATTAACACTGGGATCCTGTAAGGCACAGATACAACAAAGTCACATGCTGTGAGTGGAAATCATGCAGATAACTTATAAAGGACCGAAATTCAGTGGAGTGAATACAGAAAATGATGTAATGGTTACAAAATAACTACATTCCTTAATCCAATTTTTGGCTTTATTTCACCTGATATAACACCATGTTATTGGACACAAATCTATAAATGAAATGCTGCCAAACTGTTTGGTCTGGCTGACAAGTGTGTCCCCCTGCTGGGTCTGAACTGTATCACCAGCTCCAACACATGCTTGGCCCGGACAATGGAACGTGCGTGGTATTCAAACAAGGATATTAATAGTCATAAACGATCTCCATCTGTGTTATCAAATTCAATTGAGAATATAAAAAGAATAAAAAACTGAAAACCATTGTAACTGAAGGAAATGAGAAATTCCATCCTGTAATAAAGACTTGCCGTGACGGACCACGGCCTGCAGTGTCGATTGCCAGACACACAGACACACGCAGGCCTTTGTAAGCCTTGTGGACTATGTGTTAAGTCGGCGCCAATACTGTACAATAACAGGCAAAGGTGTTCATTAGACTACAGACTCCCATTCTAGTCTGCTCTCGTCAAGCAACAAATAACATTCATTAATTTTATTACCACTGTTTGTCAGTAGTGTGTTTTATTGGTAAAAATTGTCATAGTATTAAATTCAATAGTGGGTACAATTCATGGGACAAAATTGAGACTGGACTATTATGGCGTACCATGTGACATTGAACAAGCAGTTACTTCATGCATGTAACTAACGACCGCCTCGTGTATTATTGCATAACTTTGTCATATTCACCATCAAGGGGATGCAGCAGGTTGTCGTGACAATATTTGAATACAAAATTAGTAAAAGATCTGGGTAGGATATATATAACATATAGCCACAACCACTTCAAGCTTATTGCTCCAGTGGGGGAGATGAGCACTGGGAGAGTCAAAGTAGTTCCATATAAGTGAGTGAGTGAGTTGGGTTTAACAGTTAAACAACTGCTTTTAAGAGTATTCCAGTTACATCACGGCGTGTCAGCTTAATGTAGGAGGAAAGCCCGAAGTGATGCAGGTCTCAGACGTTTACCACTACGGTGAAAACCCACGAGCACGGGTATGGTGCTGACAAACCTAGTAACATAATCAGGGCGAAACAAGTTCCATATAAGCTGTGTCACCATTGAACCAGGCGCTATGGTAATCTGAGGCGCCACGCTTCATGCTGCATGTTGACAAACACTGTAAATCTAATCAAAAGGAGTAAAAAACCTGAAGGTGCAACAAGAAAATATTTTTAAAAATAAAATGTTCAACAGCATATCTTTGTCCCTGAGTTCATGCACCTTTGTACATTTGCTCTACAAGAAAATAAAAAATATGCTGAAATTAAAATCTGGAAGATTGGTTGTTCTGAAAGTCGTGTGTGAATTGATGTACTTGAGCCTGAGTGAGTCAAGATTTCTGTAGCATGTTGCATTACATCCGAGTAAGATGGGAACAATTCATTCCTAATCAGTTCCTAACCCAGATCTGCTGAATAACATCACTTAAGACGTGAATCTTATTTCCAAAATGCTAGTTTATTGTTCTCATGGGATCCTCTGGCCTGCTGGAATTACACAATATATCTTTTAAAGCATTCATTTCTCATTTCATGTTGAGAGTTGTGAGCCATTAATCTTGTGTTTAGAAAAAGATAAACATCTTTTGAGACAGGATAGAAATCACTGTGCAATTGTGCTAACTTGTTTCAAAGGTTCTATTTGGTTTCCAATGGCTTGATTAATAACTGTCCTCTTGTGCAGCGACATATTACTGATTATTTATTACCTGTAAACGCTCCTGAAATAACTGTACATTAGTGTTGAACTAGGCTCAGACTCCAATGCTGCGGGCTGGTTCTGATTTAAATTTGCCATGTAAAAAAGTTGGTTGGTTGGTTGGTTGGTTGTTTTACGCCGCACTCAGCAATATTCCAGCTATATGACGGCGGTTTGTAAATAATCGAGTCTGGACCAGACAATCCAGTGATTAATATCATGAGCATCGATCCACGCAATTGGGATTGATGACATGCATCAACCAAGTCAGCAAGCCTGACCGGCCGATCCCGTTAGTCGCCTTTTACGACAAGCATAGTTGCTTTTACGGCAAGCATAGTCGCCTTTTACGGCAAGCATTGGTTGCTGAAGACCTATTCTGTGTGAGTGTGTGCAGCTGGTAGAGCAGGACATGTTTACATGATATCACCTCACCTGATGTTATCACTGATGTTCTGTGATCTATTCATAAACAGTTTCATCAGGTTTTTTTCTGTTTTTTGAATTCATGTATACTTCATTTGGGATGAAGATCATGCTGACAGAAGAAGGATTTTACTCATATGTGTACCATATGTTCCCATGTTTGTTCTGGTGAACACTTGCCTTGCCTTTGCATGTGTTTGTGATGGGTGCCACCAGTGGGGCAGTAAATGCTCACCTTTTCACGAACACCTGGTATCGTCACTATTTCATAATGATTCATAAGCATATGCTTATGATATAATACAATGGACTCAGGTTTCAGCAGATATTTCCTATGATTATGGAAAGGTTTTTGTGCTTCTATTTATTGATATCACTGGACAAGTTGAGTCTGGCAATGATTGTTGCTCATGATATCAGCCAATGGTTTGTCCGGTTCAGATTTGATTATTTACAAGATGCAGAGATGTAGCTACACGCAAGTTGTGACAGCATGGACCACTGGGCCACCTGTACCCTGCTAGGAGGGATTTAAGATATCTGGGTAAAAAAATTTCATGCAAGATACATATGCAATGTTGCTACTTCAAACTGATCTCAAACTTTTGTTTCTGCTCTCACGACAATCCATCCTGTGATTTATTCCCTTTGATGAAAAACAACATCCACCCAATCACTCACTCACACACAACTACCAAATTAACCCCTTAAACTATAATCAGTTCATCATGTAATTAAGGGACTTAGTGCATATACGTACAGCTCCAAGCAACCCTAAATAGCTGCATCCTTACATCAAATAGCCGTTTCCCAGACAGAATCTCAATTTCTATGTCATTGGATACCAGACACAAAATCAATATATGACACTCAAATTCTATGATTCCTGTGATAATTAACTTTGCAGACTGGTTTTATTGGCTGGTATTAACAAACCATATAATCACAATTTAGCCCTGCTTTGACTTGTGACACTTGGAATCAAACCTTCAAGACATATTTTCTGCCATGCCACTTAATGCCAGTTATTATGGGTCTGAGAGCAGTAACAGTAGATGAGTGTGTCTGTGGTGCAATTGCGAGGCTCCAAGTACAGGGTTCTTGACTCAAATTACTTTCAAATTATGGCCACCTAAAACAAACTGTGCATAAACAGATCTTTTCATGGTGGAAAGGCTTTCCTTAATATGTACACTGTTATAGTGTTGGTTTGAAACATGTATGTATAACAATTCTTTCTTTTTACACTTTTTAATTTCAATATTAGGTAAATAGTGGCCTTGGAGTTGTGTTGTTAATTTCAGAGAAACAAATCATTTCTAGCTACTTACAGTACTCAAAGTATCCCAAAGTCAAAGCCCCTTTACAATATGTAACCACATGCTTCATGACGTATTCAAGGTAGACGTAACCACATGCTTCATGTCGTAGTCAAGGTAGACGTTAACGACATGCTTCATGACGTATTCAAGGTAGACGTAACAACATGCTTCATGACGTAGTCAAGGTAGACGTAACCACATGCTTCATGGCGTATTCAAGGTAGACGTAACCACATGCTTCATGGCGTATTTAAGGTAGATGTAACCACATGCTTCATGGCGTATTCAAGGTAGACGTAACCACATGCTTCATGACGTATTCAAGGTAGACGTAACCACATGCTTCATGACATATTCAAGGTAGACGTAACCACATGCTTCATGGCGTATTCAAGGTAGATGTAACCACATGCTTCATGGCGTATTCAAGGTAGACGTAACCACATGCTTCATGTCGTAGTCAAGGTAGACGTTAACGAGATGCTTCATGACGTATTCGAGGTAGACGTAACAACATGCTTCATGGCGTATTCAAGGTAGAAACTTCAACGCTCACTGAAGACATCAAAGTGTTTGCTACTTGCTGCTGAAGTTATGTTGCAAATTAAGCTACTCGGTACATCAGGAAAGATATTTAACAAGTAATGAAAACATACCTCAAAACTTACTTTTTCACTAATATACAATACACATTTTAATCAAACTTGATCCGATGATAATTTTGCATCAGAACTATTGTATGCAAAGACAATGCATCAGCTGCTGTCTGTAAACTTCCTGTCTGTAATGTCATGTGACTGACCATGTTGTGCATCTATTTTTAACTTGACTGTAATGGAAGGGTTTGAAATCATGTGAAAGTAACAAGATGGTGCCTGATTGATTTGTCTTGCTCGGCAAGGCATTATCGCTTTATAATGAACAAGGCATAGTCATTTGACTATCCAAGTGTTAACAGAATAAATGTTCTCAAAGGTTCGACTTAATTTTAGTGTATTGGGATTGTTATTAGACCTGTAAAGATAAATACTTCTTAGGGGCTCGAGAACCCATAACACAGGGATATAGCAGTTACACTCACTGATGATTTCTGTATCATTTACTTTTTGTTCATATTCTCTCAAAGAACAAAGTAAATTATGTAAGCCCATCTGATAACATTTCGTTTCACAGTTTTTTCTGATTCCCAGATACTGATGACGTCTGGAACTTACATGTGACCGTCACATTAAAAACTTGTACTCTCAAAAATACTAATTGTAGTTTTAATTAAGAATCAAAGTTTCTTTTGCATATACCCACTGATTAGTGTATTCATATATGTATACTGATCAAGGCAAGCTAACAGTGCTGATGTTGTTATGCAGTGTGTCCCAGGGCCCCTGAAGCATTCCCCTAGTCCTGCACCATGACTGTGGAATATATTTATTTTATGAAAAAACAAAATCTAGAAATGCATACAAAAGCAAGTCTAGCCAGCTCAAGCTAGCTCTATTCCACAGCATAGGGATTTTTTAAAATATTTTTAGAGTCAAGAAGGATATTGTGTAATATAAGATTTCAGAGACTAAATGTTACTCTAGCTTTCCCCCACACCCTCAGCTACTGTCACTGGGGCTCTGCTGGGTCAGGCAGAGCCTAGCCTTGCTCCAAGGCTGTACTGAAAGAAAAGTCTATGGATGTGTAGTAATTCTATCCTCCTATTAGGCAAGTATAGACATGTAGGCAGCACAGGACTCCAGTCTCTTATAGGGACTAATCTAGCACTTATGATTCAAACAAATTTAAACAAATAATTATTGCCTCGGCGACTTGTGCAGTTCTAGGCAGAGCCAAGTGGAGAGAGGAACAGTCCATAAGCAAGAGCATTCATAGACTTGCTCAGTCTTGTTTAAATACACTCTACTTTAGTAATAAAATAAATTGTTATTTTCTGTCTTTTTTTTTATGTTGATATTTATTATTCATACAAGTTAGAACTAAGACTTAAAAACCATGAGAGGAAATTAGCTGCTGACAATCTGGATGGTCTGCAGCCACATGGAACACCCAAGAGTCTTTGGATAATCTTTGTGTCAGCTCAAACTGCCATGTGCATAACATAAATTCAGTTATTTGGAAAGCTGTATAATATCACAGGTATGATATGGAAATCATTTTGGAAGAAATATCATTCATAGCCATAACTGATGGTTCCTAGTTTGTCGATCTGTGAGCAAGAAATTTAGATGTTGTAGAACAATCATTTTTGTCAATTCAACATGCATAACTGTGTCAACAATAGGCCACTGAAGTGTGTGACAGCTATGTTATTATGACTTTTAAACATGCATTACAGCAACCAAAGAAGACCTCATTTGTCATTATTTGGATGAACGTAACTATATAAATGTTATTTCTATGTAAATATTACCACACAGCTCATAAAACTATATGTGTATAATTATGAAAATGACTGACTAATATTTATATTGCTTTAGGTTATATATCCAATTATACATTAATGACATACTGTTCTGAGGAGGAAGTTCTAACGTAAACACTTCAGGGAAGGGACTTCCTTGGGGCCCTGGGACAAACTGTGTTTATCATGTCACGATGTCTAGGAAACACATTACTCAAAATACACTTTTACATTCATCAGTAAAGAACAATCAGGGAGCTCTGTTTTGCTGAATCAGATTCATCCTTAAGTTCATCAGTAAACAGAGATCCAGGGACCTCTGACGTGCTGAATCAGGTTCATCAGTAAACAGAGATCCAGGGAGCTCTGACGTGCGGAATCAGGTTCATCTGTAAACAGAGATCCAGGGACCTCTGATGTGCTGAATCAGGTTCATCTGTAAACAGGGATCTAGGGAGCTCTGATGTGCTGAATCAGATTCATCTGTAAACAGTGATCCAGGGAGCTCTGATGTGCTGAATCAGATTCATCTGTAAACAGAGATCCAGGGAGCTCTGATGTGCTGAATCAGGTTCATCAGTAAACAGATTCAGGAAACTCTGATATGCTGAATCAGGCTCATACTTAAGTTCATCAGTAAACAGAGATCCAGGGAGCTCTGATGTGCTGAATCAGATTCATCTGTAAACAGGGATCTAGGGAGCTCTGATGTGCTGAATCAGGTTCATCTGTAAACAGAGATCCAGGGAGCTCTGATGTGCTGAATCAGGTTCATCAGTAAACAGAGGTCCAGGGAGCTCTGATGTGCTGAATCAGGTTCATCAGTAAACAGAGGTCCAGGGCACTCTGATGTGCTGAATCAGGTTCATCAGTAAACAGAGGTCCAGGGAGCTCTGATGTGCTGAATCAGGTTCATCAGTAAACAGAGATACAGGGAGCTCTGATGTGCTGAATCAGGTTCATCAGTAAACAGAGATCCAGGGAGCTCTGATGTGCTGAATCAGGTTCATCAGTAAACAGAGGTCCAGGGCACTCTTGACGTGCGGAATCAGGTTCATCAGTAAACAGAGATCCAGGGAGCTCTGATGTGCTGAATCAGGTTCATCAGTAAACAGAGATCCAGGGAGCTCTGACGTGCTGAATCAGGTTCATCAGTAAACAAAGATCCAGGGACCTCTGATGTGCTGAATCAGGTTAATCAGTAAACAAAGATACATATCATAATTATCACACATATATCAGGGTATTGGCCAACTTGGGATATAAGCCAACCACAAATTACCACCCTTGAAAACCCCTTGCCACAGATAAACATTGCTTCAGGGAATAGGTCAATACCATCCAATGTCGTGAATGTGTTGTAGAATCATTACTGAGAACCTAACTATTAGTACTGATAAGTATTAAGTACTGTATGGATGATACTTATCTTCACCTGGAAGGTAAATAAGGGTCCTTTGTTACAAGGAATCAGGGTTGGTTCACTATCTAACTTACAATAGTAGTGAGTGAGTGAGTATGGTTTTTACGATGGTTTTAGCAATATTCCAGCAATATCACGGCGGGGGACACCAGAAATGGGCTTCACACATTGTACCCATGTTGGGAATGGAACCCGGGTCTTTGGCGTGACGCGCTAACGCTTTAACCACTAGGCTACCCGACCACCCCCCTTACAATAGTAAGTCCATGAGGATTACGCTGAGATGCAAGTCTACAAGAAGGGGGCAGCTGGGGAGGATCACAGGATTCACCTCAATATAACCGGAGGTGGCCATAAGTCCAATAACAGCCTCTGTATCATTATGCCGGACACGAAATAAACAGAATATTGATTCACAACCATGCTTTGCTTAATGTCTTTGATGGGCATTTAGAAGTTGTAAGAACATGAATACATGCCACTTTGTATGGATAGCAACTTCTTTTGTTCCTTGTCACCAAAAAATAAAAGAAGTTGCTATCCATAAAAAGTGTCATGTATTCATATTTTGCTCTGTTCAATATTCATGATATGTTCTCAAGACATAGAATCAAGCACTTCTTTTATGCTCTTTGATGTTTTTATGCTAAAAGTGATGTATATTACGTTCTCATTGACAGTGATTATTCTCTGTTTATCTAAGCCATTTTGTACATTAGCATGAATTTTCATCCCTAAAACATATTTTTTAATCTTAAAAATGTTGAGTAACGTCTTGCTCCAGGCCAATTCAAGATGGCCGAGTTGAGAAAATGGCTGCCAGCAATGTCTATAATGATGTTAGCTAGAACTGTGACAGCAGAGTGAGTGTACTCCCCCATCCCCTGTAGCAACACACAGGTCACAATTCACAGCTCTTGTGTTCATCTGTTATTTCTCGGGTGACATTTTCAGGAACCTTATTAGGAAAGTCTGAAAGTGGCTGTAAAAACGTAATAATGAAGATATCAAATTTTGATTCCATGTTATGTTAAAAAGTTTGGGCTTTTTCAGTTGTATACTGGGCAACTGGTAATTTGTGTCTTAAAAATATTTTTCTGTCATAATATGCATTAATAAAAATAACAAATAAAACAGCACAATAGTGATAAAAAAAGCCAATTGGTATTGCTGGTATTGGCCTGTTCATACAAGAAGATCAATCTTCGAAGATCTATAAAATAGTTTGACAGATTCTCATTGACTGCAGAAAAAGAAATGTTTTCCGTTATCACAGTGAGGAGAGATGGTATATAACCGATAATACTAAGGAGCAGAACGTGTTTTAGTCTAGTTGTTTTGTTGTGCATTACGAAGATATATTCCCTGTTGAGATCCAAGTACACCAGCACGGGCAGCATCTATTGTTTGCATCAATAACTGCAGTTGTGACTTGGATGAACAGGTTGACCCAATCAATCGTTTATCCATCCCAAAGGATTGGACCAGGGGTCCGGAAACCGTCATATGCGCCGGACATGTCCGATTGGGAATCTCAAATGTCCGTTTGAAAATATTGCTTACCGGACATTTTAAAAAGTATTGTCCGGACATTCTTAAATTTTGACTGGACATGATCAACAGTTAGGACTGAGCAGTTTCTGTCTGCAGTTGCAACACAATGAAGATTAACTACACTGACAAGCTTTGTTTGTTTTGATTGCTGTAAATACATGATAGTCCAATCGGTCAATCACTGTAATAGATAGATCGATATCCAATTTTTTATGGTCAATAATTAAGTACAGATGAAAAAAGTATTCAAATAACTATTGCTATCAACAATATTTTAGTATTTGTGATTAAATTATCTGTCTTGTTTTTAAAAAAATCTTTAGTTTAAAAAAAACCTTTTCCCGTGAGGTCACGTGATAACCAAATATGGGATAATATAGTCTCGATCCAAATGTTACAACGCGTACACTTGAGCAGACTCATGAATATAACTCATGAATATTAATTAGACCGTTCACTACGTTAACAGATCGTTATTATAACAGAAACAAACGTATGTTTTCCATGTAAATCTAAAATGATATTATTTGTTATTAATTGTCCGGTGAATTAAACAATTTAAATTGAAACAATTCATAACTCATCATATTATGAATACGTAAACTTGTAATGTGTGTGAAAAGTCGTACTAAAATACGCTATTTGAAGGGGGCGTGGCCTAAATGCAAATGTCCAATTGGGATTTTAAATTTTCCGGACCCCTGGATTGGACTAATACAGGTAAGCCAGCACTTGACCCCTTAACGCGTTGTAACACTTTGTTGTGGCTGGAGATGTACTCATCTCCTCTTTAGGTATACTCTGAACATGTTATTTGTTTGTTTGTTGGTTTGTTGTTTAACGTCGCACTCAGCAATATTCCAGCTATATGACGGCGGTCTGTAAATAATCAAGTCTGGACCAGACAATCCAGTGATTGACATCATGAACATTGATCCACGCATTTGGGACATGATGACATGCATCAACCAAGTCAGCGAGCCTGACCACCCGATCTCATTAGTCGCCTCATACAACAAGCACAGTCACCTCTTATGGCATGCATGGGTTGCTGAAGACCTATTCTACCCCGGATCTTCACGGGTATCTGATCATTTTATGTCAGGGAACATTAAGATTGGTCTTCACAGGTCATTAGTTTGTTATTTGTTGATGATGGATACGCTGACCCAATTTTCTTCAAAATTTGGGGCGGTGGGATAGACTAAAGAGAAAGACTGCAAACATTGTTTTTTTCTATTTTTTCCCCCAAGATACCCACTGCTTCATCACTTTGTTTAATACTGTGAGACCATTGTCATTCATTCTAAAACACATACCTCAACATAACAGTATAGACAGAATCATAACAACAAAATCAGAAACAAAGAAAAATATTTCTTCTCTGAGAAAAATCAAGATAACGTTTGCTGTAATTCAAAGATACTTCACAGCAACTACCCAGGTGAAAACTCTATAACCAATGGGATACCCCCATCGTACCTGATTAGGCAAAAACTCTATTACCATTTGAATACCCCATCCTAGCTGACCAGGCAAAAACTCTATAACCAATGGGATACCCCCATCGTACCTGATTAGGCAAAAACTCTATTACCATTTGAATACCCCATCCTAGCTGACCAGGTGAAAACTCTATAACCAATGGGATACCCCCATCGTACCTGATTAGGCAAAAACTCTATTACCATTTGAATACCCCATCCTAGCTGACCAGGCAAAAACTCTATAACCAATGGGATACCCCCATCGTACCTGATTAGGCAAAAACTCTATTACCATTTGAATACCCCGTCCTAGCTGACCAGGTGAAAACTCTATAACCAATGGGATACCCCCATCGTACCTGATTAGGCAAAAACTCTATTACCATTTGAATACCCCATCCTAGCTGACCAGGCAAAAACTCTATAACCAATGGGATACCCCCATCGTACCTGATTAGGCAAAAACTCTATTACCATTTGAATACCCCGTCCTAGCTGACCAGGTGAAAACTCTATAACCAATGGGATACCCCCATCGTACCTGATTAGGCAAAAACTCTATTACCATTTGAATACCCCATCCTAGCTGACCAGGCAAAAACTCTATAACCAATGGGATACCCCCATCGTACCTGATTAGGCAAAAACTCTATTACCATTTGAATACCCCATCCTAGCTGACCAGGCAAAAACTCTATAACCAATGGGATACCCCCATCGTACCTGATTAGGCAAAAACTCTATTACCATTTGAATACCCCATCCTAGCTGACCAGGCAAAAACTCTATAACCAATGGGATACCCCCATCGTACCTGATTAGGCAAAAACTCTATTACCATTTGAATACCCCGTCCTAGCTGACCAGGTGAAAACTCTATAACCAATGGGATACCCCCATCGTACCTGATTAGGCAAAAACTCTATTACCATTTGAATACCCCATCCTAGCTGACCAGGTGAAAACTCTATAACCAATGGGATACCCCCATCGTACCTGATTAGGCAAAAACTCTATTACCATTTGAATACCCCGTCCTAGCTGACCAGGTGAAAACTCTATAACCAATGGGATACCCCCATCGTACCTGATTAGGCAAAAACTCTATTACCATTTGAATACCCCGTCCTAGCTGACCAGGTGAAAACTCTATAACCAATGGGATACCCCCATCGTACCTGATTAGGCAAAAACTCTATTACCATTTGAATACCCCATCCTAGCTGACCAGGCAAAAACTCTATAACCAATGGGATACCCCCATCGTACCTGATTAGGCAAAAACTCTATTACCATTTGAATACCCCGTCCTAGCTGACCAGGCAAAAACTCTATAACCAATGGGATACCCCCATCGTACCTGATTAGGCAAAAACTCTATTACCATTTGAATACCCCGTCCTAGCTGACCAGGCAAAAACTCTATAACCAATGGGATACCCCCATCGTACCTGATTAGGCAAAAACTCTATTACCATTTGAATACCCCGTCCTAGCTGACCAGGTGAAAACTCTATAACCAATGGGATACCCCCATCGTACCTGATTAGGCAAAAACTCTATTACCATTTGAATACCCCGTCCTAGCTGACCAGGCAAAAACTCTATAACCAATGGGATACCCCCATCGTACCTGATTAGGCAAAAACTCTATTACCATTTGAATACCCCGTCCTAGCTGAACAGGCAAAAACTCTATAACCAATGGGATACCCCCATCGTACCTGATTAGGCAAAAACTCTATTACCATTTGAATACCCCGTCCTAGCTGACCAGGCAAAAACTCTATAACCAATGGGATACCCCCATCGTACCTGATTAGGCAAAAACTCTATTACCATTTGAATACCCCGTCCTAGCTGACCAGGTGAAAACTCTATAACCAATGGGATACCCCCATCGTACCTGATTAGGCAAAAACTCTATTACCATTTGAATACCCCGTCCTAGCTGACCAGGCAAAAACTCTATAACCAATGGGATACCCCCATCGTACCTGATTAGGCAAAAACTCTATTACCATTTGAATACCCCGTCCTAGCTGACCAGGTGAAAACTCTATAACCAATGGGATACCCCCATCGTACCTGATTAGGCAAAAACTCTATTACCATTTGAATACCCCGTCCTAGCTGACCAGGTGAAAACTCTATAACCAATGGGATACCCCCATCCTAGCTGACCAGGCAAAGACTGTTGAACTGATGGGATACCCCATGAACGCATTGGGTGGATGGCAGGCCTAGAGCAGTGCTTCATGTTGTGAAGTCTTTCAACATGTGACAGAGTATTTCCAAATTTCTGTTGTTAGTCATTATCCTGGATACCCATGGCTTGTGTGTGTCATGAACTGTTTGATCCCTGTGAATGGGTTCACATTACTAGCCCCTAAAGGGGCAACTGGACATGTTCTGGAGAATGTCTTACATGCCTTTGACCTCTCGGTTACAAACCTGTTACAGATCCAAGACCATTGAAGTCTTCAACTCAGATAATCATGTACAACTGCCTTTACAACAAATGACATCCTGTCATGTACCTTGGATGTCCTTGGGCATCTTTGGCTGTATGTTACACACACTCTCTAACATGCATGCACGGCATAGTGTCTCAGTGGGACAGCACTATAAAATCAGCATTTGTCCTGACTGGTACAAGCAGACAGACACACACATGCACATCACTATATAAGTACAATAATCTTCAACGCGAAGCTAAACACCATTTCACCTCACCACCTCTCAGCCAATTAGTCTGCAAGTTCTGAGACAGGCTTGCAATGAATAACAGAGACATAAAAAAAGAAAGAAATTAATTGTAGTGAACTCTGAGGTTTTTTAATTTCAATTAATGGAGATGGTATGTGTTCCTGCATTAAACTGGTTCATTAAGTGTGCCACATTCAATTAATGTTTTCAGATGTGATATAGTGTTAGATGCAC
Organism: Haliotis rufescens; assembly: GCF_023055435.1. Taxonomy (NCBI): domain Eukaryota; kingdom Metazoa; phylum Mollusca; class Gastropoda; order Lepetellida; family Haliotidae; genus Haliotis; species Haliotis rufescens. The sequence continues at coordinate 4,729,007 of NW_025964112.1, forward strand.
TGTACAGTAAAGGAATTTGTGACTTGACATATCACTTTCATTAGTCTGAAAGGATCTTTGTTTTCCAATAAAAACTGCCTCACCAGTTTAATTGGAGCACTATAAACTGTATTGAAGAGATTCCAGTTGAAAGTGTAAACCTCTTTGCTCTTTGGCTGATGGTTCCAGTCTGACTTACCATATTCAACATAATAAGCGCTCAGGGCACTGAGAAAGTTGATACAGGTTAAATTTGTTGTCAGTAAATGAGCATTGGTGAACAAACTTTGTTCTAACATTTGGTGAAGCTTACAGTTTCTTTATAATATACCCTTCTACACTGCTGTTTTTTGGATAAAATTGTGATCTACACAATAAAATACAGCTTGTCGTGTCTATTTTCAGTGTTAGTAAGGAGTGCTTATTAAAAGATTGGTCTAGCAACTGGTCAAGGTGCACTTACTTGAGCAGTGACATATAGTGAATACAGTCGATGTCGACCGACGCACCAACATCTGCCTTTATGTCTTAGTAAAGAGGCGCAAGCAACAAAGCTTTCTACCAGGGCATATCAATACACAAACATCTGGCCAAGAAAATCAATTTCATTCTCTTTCTTAAAAATAAATAACTTAATTCTTTCAATAATAGCAGTATCACCTGAAGTCTTTGACGGGCATTTTGATAATATCACCTGATCTAGGGACCGACTGTTTGATATTCTTGAAGGGGCTGGAGATATTTTTTCTGCTACAGCTGCAAAACCAAATATTTTTTTTGGTTAAGACTATGAGCCAAAATATTTTTTATTCTAAACAACACATTGCAGCAATGCAGTCTTTGTAGCAGGCAATATTCGTCTTTCCAACAATATGAATCATTTATTTTTTCAGAACTTTTCTGTACAATTTATTTTTGGGGATAAAATGCCATCGCCTACCCACAATATACTCTGCAAGGAGCCAGAATACCACGGTACAGAAGCTCATCTATCTTCAGTAACATTTTCTTATTGAGAGCTGGAGAGTTGCTGATTTTCAAAGTGACCATTTCAAAGCCTCTTCAGCCTTTCAAATAAATTTGTTAATGATCTTCAAGTGGTATAAATGCTTAAGTATAAAACAGTCAAAAAATGACAATATTCTTTTCCTTGAAATATACTACATCATCCAAGAGGTGTCTAATAGGATCGGTTGGTCAGGCACGCTGACTTGGTTGATGCATGTCATCATATCCCAATTGTGTGGATCGATGCTCATGATGTCAGTCACTGAATTGTCTGGTCCAGATTCGATCATAGCTGGAATATTGCTGAGTGAGGTGAGGTGAGTTAAACAACAAACAAACGAATACATCAATATCAGACAGAGTATGGGAAAATTTCCCATAATCAAATCATAGAATTATATCTTAAATGGACTTAATTTCAGTGTCCAGTACTCAAGTATTCAACTTTTTTATTATTTACAAATTAAAATAAAAAATGCAGCAAAGAGAGTTTGGGTGATCCTGGCACAGTCAGGCTGGTTAGGCTCATCATCAGCTCAGGGTTCTTGCCCCCTCAACACGCAGCCCAGACAGCGAATGGGACTTCTCCCAAGAAGCGCTGCCTAGTCAAACCCACCCAGAACTTTTCGGAGAATGTGAAAACTCCCCAACACTGCAGCCTTCTGCATTACCCAGTCAGAAGGGCTGTATTCCTGGTAGCAACCCCGGGTACTCTCCCAATGCCAGTCAAAAGATTGGGAGGTACCAAACCTAAGGCACCGAGAACAATGGAGTCGGACAACTTGGTACTTGGGATGCAAGCGTGACATTTCGAAAGCAAGGTCCGCATTTTTGCCATGTTTTTCCTCAATCTTGTCAATCACATAAGTGTCAAAGGGGACAAAAAATTAAATAATATAAATGATTACATTTTATTTATCAAAAAGGACAAGATCAGGTTTGTTGGCCTGGATATGTCTGAGGCTGTAAATGGGCCTATTCCAAAGAATTTTGTATTGATCATTTTCCGTATTATTATTATTATTATTATTATTATTGGGTAATCACGAACATATTCATGAACAAATTCTGGTGTCATAAGTGGTGGAAACAAGAATGTGAACAGGCAGGCCATGACATACGTCCATCTGACTGTCAGTCTGGTAGTTATCCAATAAGTAATTAGTGGAGGATGTCAATCTCAAAGTGGGAATGATTTGAGCTTGGGGTTAACACTGCTTTGATAATCATGTATGTTATATGACAGTGTGTCCACTCAGTGTGGGAGAAAAGCTCCACCAGAAGCATAATGGTGAAGCCCACGAGCCAGGCCTAGTGTTGACAAATAAACCTTGAAACTGGGAAAATGAGACGAACTGCTCGGTAGCCAGCTGTTTTTTCAAAATTATAAAAAAACTCCTTACTAATCATAATGATCTCAACACGACCATCCCGTTGGACTGACAGGCCCCACAGCTGTAGCAGCAAGGCACAGGAGGCACCGATGAGGTTACCAATTATAGGGCAAACAAAGTCCAGTTCCATGTCTCGTTTTGACTGCCATACTGTCTTAAAGATTGACTTTGTTTGTCAAAATGGTATGTTTACCATATTGCATGGTTTTCAATCAAAACATGCATTTATGAGGATGCGAGTACTTTTCCTTCTTTTCTTTCAGAAAACCTAACCTTTAAATTTGGGTTTTTCGGCTTTCTTCAGCAAAACACTTGACTTGCCATTGCATGTGTTTGCATCAGTGGGGCAGGATACAAGCACCTGGTATCATCATTCATAACCACATGCGAATGATGGTTGCAGGGTGCTGAGTACGTGGATCAATATGCCCATCAATCAAGGAAGCAGTAACCACAGATGAAACATGTCAGATTTAGTCCAAGTGAAATAATTTGCCGTGTCTCTCAGCTATGTCAATTGCTAGTCTGCTGTGGAGGACGGAATTAAGGGTCATTTTGTGTATGGACGTCGTCAGTAAGAGTCAGTTAATAACAGTAACTAGAAACGTCATTTGTTGATGATGTCAAGTTGATGCCACTTAGTTTACAAAGACATGACACTGACAAGAAGATCAGAGGTGATCAAACAAAGCCTTACAACAACAAAAATATTTCAGTTCCTTTGAAAATGTGGACAGGACCCACTCATGGATGCTTCCTACAGAAAACTACTCCAAGGATGCGGAAGTTCAAATAAAAAATTCATGTTGATGACAATTTAAATTAATCTTTTTTGGGGAAAAGAGAAAGGCATGACAGCTTCTTTTCGCCATCTAGAATCATTAATTGTAAACTAAGGAACCTGTTTACTCTACTTATTCCTGCTAAATGAAGGCAGTTTGCAAATAATCAAGTCTGGACCAGCGCCCAGTGGTTGATGTCATGAGCATCGATCTACACAATTGGGATACAATGACATCCAAGTCAGCGATCCTGATCAACCGATCTTATTAGTCGCCCATTGTGACAAGCATGTGTTGCTGAAGACAACACCAAGAACCAAGAATTTTCACAAGACTCAATGGATGTATTTCTATGGCCCCTCCAGTGGCACCAATGACAAACACATGCAAGGACAAGTCAATTATATACCATTAAAAGATAATCTGAAATATAACTTTTTATGTCAAGCTTTTGTCTGTGTAAGAATTTGGACTTATTTATATCTTTATCAAATCTGTTTTATTATTTCTTATTCTGCCGTTACCCCTGGGGGATTCTTGAGCAAAGTAAGGTGGATCACACCTGAGTGAGTGAGTGAGTTGGGTTTAACGCCGCTTTTAACAGTATTCCACTTATATCACGGCGTGTCAGCTTAATGTGGGAGGAGAGCCCGAAGTGATGCAGGTCTCAGACGTTTACCACTTCGGTGAAACCCACGAGCACGGATATGGTGCTGACAAACCTAGAAACATAATCGGGTCGAACCGGGATTCGAACCCACAATCATAGGTTTCTGGCGTGCCCAAGGGACGCAACTCCGCACAGCGAATCGCGGCGCCTTAGACGACTGGGCCACCCGTGCCCCCGGATCACACCTGAACAATTGAGAAGAGATGGATACATATTCTCACACTGTTCACCCATAGTTTTTACACCTAAACACCATTATATATTCAAGAGGACCTCAATCAATAAATCAACTGAGGATCTACCCAAGTGTAAAAAACAATCATTCGTAACTTCTAGGAATTCCACTATAATTTTGAAAAAGATTTTGCAAATAACTGAAAATAAAAAGTATATGATCCAAAAAAATTAAAAAGACCCCATTATGTTAAACAAATGCTTGCGGAATATGTCTGATTGCATTTTCTGAATAATTATGTAGGACTGCCAAGAGCAAAATGATGTTAGAAAAGAGAAATGTTATTGTAGAATGTAAAACTGTGTCTGAGAACATTCAATCAGTGAATGTGCACTGGAAAAGTCTGCATGGAAACCTGGTTGGCAAGAGCCTACAATACGTGATCAGTACGGAAGTATTCAGTCTACGCATCCTCAGCCCAAACTTCTACTTACCAGTAACAGAACAAGCAGGTAGAGAACACAGAGGGTGTGAGATACAGGGTAAAGTGATGATACACTGTGCCAGGTTGATAGATTGGGGATCGGCAAAGGTCCTCAGAATGCATACTAGTGGAAAGAATGAATGAAATTGGGGTTGCTTTGGCCATGTTGGCTGCTCATATCCACAAGAATCAAATGACAAAATATATGACAAATGTACGGAATCTGGTTGCAATGACCTATTTACTTGTCATCCCAGACTGAGGGCAACCATATTTGGTTGCTATAACCTATATACCGATGTCATCCCAGACTGCAGGCAATCATTTTTGGTTGCAATGACCTACATACCGATGTCATCCCAGACTGCGGGCAACCATATTTGGTTGCTATGACCTATATACCGATGTCATCCCAGACTGAGAGCAACCATATTTGGTTGCAATGACCTACATACCGATGTCATCCCAGACTGAGGGCAACCATATTTGGTTGCAATGACCTACATACCGATGTCATCCCAGACTGAGGGCAACCATATTTGGTTGCTATGACCTACATACCGATGTCATCCCAGACTGAGAGCAACCATATTTGGTTGCAATGACCTACATACCGATGTCATCCCAGACTGAGGGCAACCATATTTGGTTGCAATGACCTACATACCGATGTCATCCCAGACTGAGAGCAACCATATTTGGTTGCAATGACCTACATACCGATGTCATCCCAGACTGTGGGCAACCATATTTGGTTGCAATGACCTACATACCGATGTCATCCCAGACTGAGGGCAACCATATTTGGTTGCAATGACCTACATACCGATGTCATCCCAGACTGCGGGCAACCATATTTGGTTGCAATGACCTACATACTGATGTCATCCCAGACTGAGGGCAACCATATTTGGTTGCAATGACCTACATACCGATGTCATCCCAGACTGCGGGCAACCATATTTGGTTGCAATGACCTACATACCGATGTCATCCCAGGCAGCACAACCATATCTGGTTGCAATGACCTACATACCTATGTCATCCCAGGCAGCACAACCATATCTGGTTGCGTGAACTATTACACAAATCCCATCAAAGTCTCATTACATCCTTTACCAGCTTCTGGTATTCAAGGATAACCCAAAGCTTATCAGCTGTCAGAGCTGACTTAACAAAATCAAGGCTCGTGACCTGTCCTTGAACCTGGTTTATAAACCTACTACCACTTTTGCCTATTGTATTGTAGATATCTTTCTATCTCGTAATAACCTCTTGGAAGGTTTTACTTTTTCCAAGTAAGACCTGATGATTTGAGTAGCGGATGGAATTTGGACTTAGTGTATCAACCGTCCAATGTTCTAAAATGGACAAGAATTGAAACGTTTTCATTATGGATAACAGTATTCGAACCTGCAACCTCACATTTCGTGCTGAGTTTTGTAACCTACTGCTTTCCAACTGAGCCACCAGGGCAGGTGGTGAAAGAACATTCAATTTTTGATGTCATGACTTAGTTTTGTCTCTGCTGCACCTGTTTCTTCTTTTTGCATATTTGATCGCATTCCTTGATACTCTATTGTTTCACTATGAGATATCTCAATATTTTCTTATTTTTTCTGTTACTTCTTGCATTTCCATTAGAAGGTTTATAAGTGAGAAAACACGGCAGTCTGGTATCAGCAATACCCTCTGGCCTCTGTCTTACTTCCTTCACCATAACCTCGGGGTGGTGTTTATCCTTCACATATATTACCTCCTAGTAAACCTAGCTTGGTCACAGTTAAGAATATGTTATTGCCATGTGGTCCATCAAGCACTCAGCCAACATTTACAATAATACTGTGTCCATATAGTGTACTTGGTTTTCACCAGTTCACTATTTAACCGTCATCAGATCCTTGATGTTGTACAATTGGGAATTCAGGACCAGCTACCCTGTATTTCCAAAGGAACAACAATTTGAGCGTCTTAACATGGAACAGAAGAAATCTAAAACTTAATTTTCATAAATTAATGTATGATCCACACGTCACATGTCACAAAATCCCATTATAAAAAAACAACTTTCCTACTCTAAGCCACTGAAATCCTATACATCAATGACTACATGACTATGTGTTTCTGTTTGCAGTGACAACACTCTCGGGAAGAAAGAAACAAAGCTAAAAAATGTACTTTAAATTCATATATTTTGGTTCTGATAAGATAAGTTCCATTGAATGTTCAGACCACTTCATGGGTGAAGAACCACTGAGGTTGTGTTCCGACAGTCCAGGTAAGATAATCTTTACTCAGAGTGCGGTCCTTAGAAAATCCTGAGTACTACATAAATATACAAAACATCATTTGAAAAAGTGTGCACTGCTTGATTTTCTTCTCTAACTCTGCCTGAAGATATCACCAGCACAGCAAAACGACTTAAAGTATATTACTGCATTGTATTCTAACCAAGTGTTCCATTAAAGCAACATAAGGTATTATATTTCAAACAAGCACACATTTTCTACCAACCTTCTCAAACAAGCAAGGAACTTCCACCTACCTTTTCAAATATCACTTCAAGGAAACATCCATAAATCCATTAAGAAATCACAGAGATAAGAACAGGAACGTTGTGAACGCTCTACATGTGGCCATCATTGCATTCAGATGCCTGCAGTCCTCACAGTCATATCCTTCACAATCAATACAGCAACTGCGGTGAGCTCACCTTCATAACAGCAAGGACCCATCTCAACCTGATTTTCCTGCTGTTTTACCATAGAAGTGGTTCTTGATGATTTCAGATCTAGATACCAAGAGTTCCCCTGCTGTGTAATTTGCCAGTGTTGAAATATTCTGATGTTCTCAAAAGCCGTAATTTGACTGTCAGTGCCGATGGACAAATACTTGTTGTAGGAAGGGATGAGGTGTTGAAGCAGTTATCTTTGATCAAATTGTTCACAATTTGTGCAAAGACATGTAGCAATGAGTTTTTAATGTGGTTGTCAGGGAAGTTTCATACTGGTCAGAATCTAAATGATTATTCTGGAGAACATTCACTTAGTAGGCACTTCTCTTAAATCACTAGTTGTATTCACATTTCATAGTTTTGATTTCTTCAAATAACTCTTCCTGTCCATGCACCAACATTAAAGACACACCTGTCAACATTTAACATGAATGACTTGTTCCACTCCCTCACAAGCACTTTTCACGTTCCTAAAATAAAGGGAGCTTTCCTTTTCATGTTATCCTAAATTTATCAATATAAAAATCAATTTAAAAAGTAATTAAGAAAGAATGAGACGTACTAAAATATATTCTTTCAGACATGATATATGGCTCCTCTGAACGTGACACCACATCTCGCTCTACTTGAGGACTTCATATCGTATGACAAGGAAGCAATGAACAGCCAAGATAGGCGCCTTCATCTTGGCTATAACCGCTTATAGATCCCAGCCTTTGATGGGGCTTCTCTCGCAGTCATCCCTATCCTTTCAATCGGCTTGTAATGGATCCCGCCTATGAGGCTCGGGAGAAGACACAATGCCATCACTATGATGTCAATCACTGGACTGTTTGGTCCAGACTTGATTATTTACAGACTGCGGTCATATAGCTGGAATATTAATGAGTGTGGCGTAAAACAACCAACCAACCAACTATATGAGTGTTGGCACAAAGTGTTTGTTTGTTTGTTTGTTTGTTTGTTTGTACCTGTGACAGGGCTGAAGGCAGGAATGCATCCGTCACACAGATATCTCTGTGACTGCACTGGGTTCCTGTGGAATCCTGAGTAATCCATCCAAACTGATTTCCAATGTGACTGACCTTAAGTTTTGTGATTTTTTTCAGGGAACAATTGCATGTGTTGTGACAGTCTCCACCAATGGGGAAGGATACGCTCACCTTTTTGCAAACACCTGGTATCATCACTTTTCTTCATTGTACAATGGACTTTACAATGGAGATTTTTCATCATTATGGAAAGGATATTGTAGCTCTTATTTTCATGAAAAAAGTATGAATAAGACAAAATATTAAAAACGTCGACAAAACACTAATAATCCAGCCATGTGTCTTGTACAAAAGAAGGGTATGAATAAGACATAATGTGGGAGACATCCACAAGGATGACATCCAAGTATGACGGCTGATCCCCAGATATGGAGATTGTGGATGTTTACCGCTTGGGTCAAATCACAGCAATCACAGCATCAAAGAACAGGACATCATGATCATGGACGGATATTGATGCTTGATATCATGATATCATGGATTTGTGTTCCGTTGTCTCCGTGACACAGTTAAGTCTGTGACTTAGACAGGAGATGCAAAAAAGTCATAAGAAGGCATCCATTTTCTGATCCAGGTTTAGAAGCGATCCAGGTTTTTGATAGAGAATAATCAGCCGTGTTTATTATCAGTTGTGTATCTGCCCACCAGTGATCAGAGATAACTATTTGGTATGTCAGTATATTCTCTCTCTCTCTCTCTCTCTCTCTCTCTCTCTCTCTCTCTCTCTCTCTCTCTCTCTCTCTCTCTCTCTCTCTCTCTCTCTCTCTCTCTCTCTCTCTCTCTCTCTCTCTCTTACACACTGTATATTATTACAACACCAAAGTAAATTCTTGGTTGTATCTATTGAAATTCTTCACATTTACTCAAAACCTGAGGAAACGGACCTACACTGTCACAAGCAAACAGAAAATAAAATGCGAACAAGATTCAATAACATACAACAGGATACTATATAGCTGTATGCCCGCGTAAAGAAATGATAGAAGCCATCTTGGATGGACTAATCGCTGTGTGGAGAACACCTAGTTAATTACCATGGACAGACTATAATCTTACTGTATTCTTCTCATCTTTGGTGGAATCAATCAGGTTTGAAGAACACAGCACCACATCCCACTAATTGGTCCTATGTCCGAGTCATGTGATATAGGACACAGATAGGAAGGTAGCTTTAATGTTTTCAGTGAAACTTCCATGTATAAATGCCTCAGGCAGGTTTATGTGATTAGCCCGTGTTCTCCAGAAAGTTTCCCTGAGTAATAGGGTATCGACACCAGATGGTAAAGCATTAAGTCTGGCTTGGGAGAAAATGCTTTCTCTTTTCCCACATGGGGAGGTGATTTATTAATGGAGGACATTTTGTTTGTTGCCAGCCCATTTAATTTTCTTATTAAATCAATAGTAGGTGCCACAAGGTTCTAGATCTTATTGATGAACAAGCATCTGGTGTTTTTTGCGGGATGTCAGGAAGAAGGATGTTCAACCATGTGTGACTGAGGCATACCGTCAAAGCAAGTCAAACAGTCATACCATCGACTTTTCTAGTGAATATGGAAAGGGTTTTGTCACTTTGATTTACTTGAGTTACCACAAATCATGTCAAGAAAAACAATAAATTGATTCAGCAACCTTCCACATTTACTTCATCACCCATCATGATAGTAAAACTAAACCATCATCTGTGCATGCATCAAAGCTCAATAGTGAATTTAAACAAGTCATCAGGAGATGACATATCCCCCTGCTCTGATGCAACTAGGAAATGGAGTTTGGCTACTTTTTTGTCTGACAGATAGACAGACAGACATTTTGATCACTATTTCCCAGAATAAAAAACGGAATAAACTTTTCCTTACGTAAATTTTATTGATCACTTTGTGATTAGTTGTCCTTGGACCAAATGACAAAAAAACAACCCAAAACAGCATGTGATAAAATAATACGTCAACGCCAGGAAACAACCAGTCTCGATCATCTGTCGAAACAGATTCCATTGGACGTAAAGCAATATAGTGGAGAAAATTATCTGAATGAATGGTCACTTTGCTGTCATAACCATGTGTGTTTCTCGGGAGAGTAAACTCAGAGTACCGTAAGAACCTGTGTATCGATGCAAAAGGATTTTCTTTTCTACATTGATTTTTTTCACTGACTGAATGCTCTCATGTATGGCTGGAAGACAAAAAAACATATCCACATGACATGACAGCCTTTCAAATTCTCCCAATTAGTTTTTCACGTCATTGAACGAAATATATTGATTCAGAACAACTTGTGACAAATCTGACAGGATTACAGAGAATGATCCCCAGATTTTTACACAATTTGATTCAAATATGAATATCATCAGGAATCTTCAAAATTTGGTCTTAAAAGCTTTTCCTTGGAATAATATTTTTGCATATGATAATGAAGAAATATTGTATTAATATTTATATCTATAGTTTTGACTTCCAGGTATGATTAATGCAATGATTAACACTCCCATGCTCCCACACTGATGCAAGTGGACAATCATCACGTCAGATTGGGGTGTCTTTAGTACAGGCCCTGTAATGTGGATGCAATTATTCTCTGTACAACAGGGGCAGTCGGGTAGCCTAGTGGTTAAAGCGTTCGATTCCCGACATGGGTACAGTGTGTGAAGCCCATTTCTGGTGTCCCCCGACGTGATATTGCTGGAATATTGCTAAAACCATACTCACTCACTCGCTCATTCTTTGTACAACAAAACATTGGCCATCTTGCACATTCAAGATTGAAAATGTCACACTTTGGAATTTGTTTTGTATCAAACATGATTTATTTATTCTATTATCAAACAAAAGACTTGCTAATGTAATCCTGAACCTTTACTCAATAACAGGTTCATCAACAATTGAATGCTTTCTTCACTGGTCTCAAGATAACAAACTAGCACCAGTCACACCCAACACAAAACTGACAACTCTTCCAATGACGTGTTTACGAACCATGGAATGAGTGAGTCTTACAGCAATGTGGAAGCAGCTGTTTGTTTGTTTGTTTGTTTGTTTGCAGCCGCTGGAATAATAATCGTTTGTTTGTTTGTTTGTTTGTTTCCGGCAACAATTGTTTGTTTGCGGTAGCTGGAACAAAAATTGTTCGTTAGTTTGGGGCACCAGCTGGAATAACAATTTTTTGTTTGTTTGTTTGTTTGTTTGCAGCAGCTGGACCAACAATTGTTTGTTTGTGGCATCTGGAACAATAATTGTTTGTTTGTGGCAGCTGGAACAATAATTGTTTGTTTGCTTGCAGCAGCTGAGACAAAAAGAATGGGCTTCAGGAATAATAGCAATGTAGGACTGTCAGTGTTGTTTTAACACTCAAACCATCAGCGACCCGTCCCTGTGGAATAGGAAGCAGAAGGATGAACTAAGATTTCCTTTCCATGTAAAAACCTGTTGATAATCAGCTACAAAGTAACCAGCAATCCATATGGAACAGAAAACCTGTTTACAACTCAGTTTTTGATAAACCAAAATTCTTTAATTCAATCCTCATTAAAAGAATTAATCCTGCTGTTTTTTATAAAAATATATGTAAATGTATGAAATAAATATTTCTGTGACAGACAGAACTGTAAGTACTTTACTTCTGTGTGAACATCTATAGTCTCCAGGGCCCACTTGCACAAAACGATCTTAGCGCTAAGACTATCGTAAGCCCATGTTAATGTATGGGAGTAAAGATCATCTTAGCGCTAAAATTGTTTTGTGCAAGTGGGCCCAGGTCTTCATCTCACAATCCCTTTATTGAATGTCATAATATTTGTATTTCTACAGATGTATGAATGTGATGTAAATGTTACAGAGTGAGTGAGTGAGATTGGTTTTATGCTGCTTTTAGCAATATTCCAGCAATATCATGGCAAGGACGTCAAGAATAAGCTTCAAACATTGTCACTATGTATCTTCAATTATAATTCGTATTATATTATACGTTTATATACCCAAGGTATCCAGGTACTATAGTATCAAATGCAGTTTTATTTGTTCCCCGACCAGTGGATCAGTTATCATTCTCAACTCCCTGGGGAGTATACAACCCAAGCTGCCAAGAAGGTTTTTACATCCACCACACATATCAGGTACCCATTCCCTGCTGGGTGAACAGAGGCACATTTGAACTCAGTCACTTGCCCAGTCAAGGTGTCAAGGGGTTTACCACTAAGCTACCCCATACAAGAATAAACAGAATGTACCCCAAATGTTTTCTGACATCAAATATATCAATGACTTATGATTTATTTCAGCTTGCAAGACACATGGATGGCATTCTGTTTATCATCCAAAATCATTCTTCCGACTTTTTCAGTTTGTAAACAAAAGTAACCAGTGTATCGAATATAAAAAGTACAGAGATTAGTTACATCATTTGATTGTGATGTCATGGTACCAGATCATGTCACAATGGACTGCAAAGCATTGTGATGCAATTTCATTTCATCACCCAAGCGATATCTCCTGTGGAAGCCAGTTTTGGATGATAAGATGAAATAGTTTTTATGACAAAACGTAAAGCTCTGAAAAGGAATCCATGGAAACTCACCCATGACATGAAGCCCATCGGATCTCTGACACCACACTTCTCGCTTCCCGTACCGATTCCATTTTGTGTTGAACCAGTAGAAGGAGTAGCATCTCTGGGCGTGGCAGGGCTCCTCCTCCCACAACAACTCACTGCAGGGCACATTGTCTTGCCGGGGGTGCGCCAGGATTGCCCGGGATCGAACCTTGACCCCGATATTCTGGGTGGAATCTGGGACATAAAGGTAGTCTTATAGTCATATTTAATTATTTGGGTGCAAATTTTCACCATTTAGTTGGGGGCACGGGTGGCCCAGTCGTCTAAGGCACCGCGATTCGCTGTGCAGAGTTGCATCCCTTGGGCACGCCAGAAACCTATGATTGTGGGTTTGAATCCCGGTTCGCCCCGTTTATGATTCTAGGTTTGTCAGCACCATACCCGTGCTCGTGGGTTTCACCGAAGTGATAAACGTCTGAGACCTGCATCACTTTGGGCTTTCCTCCCACATTAAGCTGACACGCCGTGATATAACTGGAATACTGTTAAAAGCGGCGTTAAACCCAACTCACTCACCAGTTCGTTAACTGACAAACTTGTGACTTGAACTTCTCGGGCCCCCACACACAATCTATTGTAAATGGGGACAGTGCAGTGGCCTAGTGGTTAAAGTGTTTGCTTGTCACACTGAAGAATCCGTTTTGATTCCCCACATGGGTACAATGTGTGAAACCGATTTCTGTCATTCCCCGCAATGATATTGCTGGAACATTGCTAAAAGTGGTGTAAAATCACACTCACTCACTCACTCACTCACTCACCCACCACTCACCACTCACTCACTCACTCACTCACTCACTCATCCACCCACCCACCACTCACTCACTGTTGTAAGTGTCCATGTGAGAGTAGTTATGATAGATATTGAGCTGAGATGACTTTGTGAGGGTGTGAACAGATATGTGTATCTATGATTATTCTTCCCCTGATAACTACAACTGGTCCCTTGAATCTGTGGTGTTAGTAGCAAGGACATAAAGTTCAGCCTTCGGATGTGACGGAGAGGACTCCTTGGGGTCATAGTGTTCTGATTGCACTGGATCATATTCCAGCCTCCTGCCAGACTGTTCTACTATATATTCCCCAACACCTTCACACATAGCAGGGGGAAAAATGTCATACTTTGGCTTCCTTATCAAACAGATCTCAGCAAAACATACTACATTCAGAAGTCTGACCCTGCACCTTTAATTCTATCCTAATCTTGGACATGTTGTAGTGGACCAAGGAGGCAAAACTGCAAAACTTCAAAAGAAAGTTTGCAAGCATTTGCAGCATTCTTGTCACCATCTCACCCAGTAGCTAGGGGCTACTCCACATTCACACCAATCCCTCATTAAGCTACACCGACTCTGCTGGGTAATGTAGATGACACATTAAGACATCTTTAACCTGTGGGCTTCATCACTCCAAGAAAGTAAATGTCAGACACTCCAGCCATAATGTAATTAAAAGTGGAAAAGTTTCATGTTTAAAAGTCCATCAGGCCTGCTTCACAGGTTTGTCAAGATGCCAAGAGGTGGGAGGTAATCTTAAAGATATGTTTTGTGTGTATTTTAGGTGGATTTGAGGTTATTTATCTTTAAATAAAAGTCATAAACCAAATACGATGAAAACTGAATTGCACAAAAAACATAATTCTAATATTTCACTTTCTTTCAGGAATTTTAGGGTCAGTGTAGGAAGAAAACACATTTGTCTGGCATCACATGGAAAGTGACATCAAGAAGTTTGTTGGAGTTTCTGAAATACTGCTAGACACAATGAGTCCTTTTACTGAAATGAATTACAGACCTGCTGGGTCCATGAGACAGCATCTTGTGAGACTATATATTACCACATGAGTGCCCCTATAACAGCAGGAAATACCGGAATGAGATAGGCTGTCCTCTCAAGGACATCCGTCTACAAGGCTGTACTCACCGTGACTGAAGTCTTGGCAGCTGATATGGCACTCACTCCACTGGGACCATTTGGACAAGAGACACTCCCCTGGACACGACACATGGCATGTCTGAACCGTCTGGAACATATGATAATGATCATCACAAAGCTTCAGCTACTGTCACTATGGTATAAGTTTGCATAAGGTAAAACATTCTTCTTCTTCTGAAACACAGCCTGCATTATTCTGGGAAATAAATAATCATAATGGCATGTCTGAAATCCTGTAAAGTAATTTATGTGGCAAAAGTACCTGTCTGATATACATCACACTGTGGCCCATACTGCAACCATTGTATAATGTGTCTCATTGTGCCACTGAGTTGCAAGTTTGTATCTCACACTGTTATTAGGTATACGTGTGTGTCTCATTGTGCCACTGAGTTGCAAGTTTGTATCTCACACTGTTATTAGGTATACGTGTGTATCTCATTGTGCCACTGAGTTGCAAGTTTGTATCTCACACTGTCATTACGGTATACGTGTGTATCTCATTGTGCCACTGTGTTGCAAGTTTGTTTCTCACACTGTCATTATGGTATACGTGTGTATCTCATTGTGCCACTGTGTTGCAAGTTTGTATTTCACACTGTCATTAGGTATACGTGTGTATCTCATTGTGCCACTGTGTTGCAAGTTTGTATCTCACACTACCATTATGGTATACATGTGTATCTCATTGTGCCACTGGGTTGCAAGTTTGTATCTCACACTGTCATTAGGTATACGTGTGTATCTCATTGTGCCACTGGGTTGCAAGTTTGTATCTCACACTGTCATTACGGTATACGTGTGTATCTCATTGTGCCACTGTGTTGCAAGTTTGTATCTCACACTACCATTATGGTATACGTGTGTATCTCATTGTGCCACTGTGTTGCAAGTTTGGATCTCACACTGTCATTAGGTATACGTGTGTATCTCATTGTGCCACTGTGTTGCAAGTTTGTATCTCACACTGTCATTATGGTATACGTGTGTATCTCATTGTGCCACTGTGTTGCAAGTTTGTATCTCACACTGTCATTATGGTATACGTGTGTATCTCATTGTGCCACTGTGTTGCAAGTTTGTATCTCACACTGTCATTATGGTATACGTGTGTATCTCATTGTGCCACTGTGTTGCAAGTTTGTATCTCACACTGTCATTACGGTATACGTGTGTATCTCATTGTGCCACTGTGTTGCAAGTTTGTATCTCACACTGTCATTATGGTATATGTGTGTATCTCATTGTGCCACTGTGTTGCAAGTTTGTTTCTCACACTGTCATTATGGTATACGTGTGTATCTCATTGTGCCACTGTGTTGCAAGTTTGTTTCTCACACTGTCATTATGGTATACGTGTGTATCTCATTGTGCCACTGTGTTGCAAGTTTGTATCTCACACTGTCATTATGGTATACGTGTGTATCTCATTGTGCCACTGTGTTGCAAGTTTGTTTCTCACACTGTCATTATGGTATACGTGTGTATCTCATTGTGCCACTGGGTTGCAAGTTTGTATCTCACACTGTCATTAGGTATACGTGTGTATCTCATTGTGCCACTGGGTTGCAAGTTTGTATCTCACACTGTCATTACGGTATACGTGTGTATCTCATTGTGCCACTGTGTTGCAAGTTTGTATCTCACACTACCATTATGGTATACGTGTGTATCTCATTGTGCCACTGTGTTGCAAGTTTGTATCTCACACTGTCATTAGGTATACGTGTGTATCTCATTGTGCCACTGTGTTGCAAGTTTGTATCTCACACTGTCATTATGGTATACGTGTGTATCTCATTGTGCCACTGTGTTGCAAGTTTGTATCTCACACTATCATTATGGTATACGTGTGTATCTCATTGTGCCACTGTGTTGCAAGTTTGTATCTCACACTGTCATTACGGTATACGTGTGTATCTCATTGTGCCACTGTGTTGCAAGTTTGTATCTCACACTGTCATTACGGTATACGTGTGTATCTCATTGTGCCACTGTGTTGCAAGTTTGTATCTCACACTGTCATTACGGTATACGTGTGTATCTCATTGTGCCACTGTGTTGCAAGTTTGTATCTCACACTGTCATTATGGTATACGTGTGTATCTCATTGTGCCACTGTGTTGCAAGTTTGTATCTCACACTATCATTATGGTATACGTGTGTATCTCATTGTGCCACTGTGTTGCAAGTTTGTATCTCACACTGTCATTACGGTATACGTGTGTATCTCATTGTGCCACTGTGTTGCAAGTTTGTATCTCACACTGTCATTACGGTATACGTGTGTATCTCATTGTGCCACTGTGTTGCAAGTTTGTATCTCACACTGTCATTACGGTATACGTGTGTATCTCATTGTGCCACTGTGTTGCAAGTTTGTATCTCACACTGTCATTATGGTATACGTGTGTATCTCATTGTGCCACTGTGTTGCAAGTTTGTATCTCACACTGTCATTATGGTATACGTGTGTATCTCATTGTGCCACTGTGTTGCAAGTTTGTATCTCACACTGTCATTATGGTATACGTGTGTATCTCATTGTGCCACTGTGTTGCAAGTTTGTATCTCACACTGTCATTACGGTATACGTGTGTATCTCATTGTGCCACTGTGTTGCAAGTTTGTATCTCACACTATCATTATGGTATACGTGTGTATCTCATTGTGCCACTGTGTTGCAAGTTTGTATCTCACACTGTCATTATGGTATACGTGTGTATCTCATTGTGCCACTGTGTTGCAAGTTTGTATCTCACACTGTCATTATGGTATACGTGTGTATCTCATTGTGCCACTGTGTTGCAAGTTTGTATCTCACACTATCATTATGGTATACGTGTGTATCTCATTGTGCCACTGTGTTGCAAGTTTGGACAGCCACTAGGATGCATGTCCCGCGTGAACTACTGGAAATCACAAATACCACTATATGATAAATGTCGCAGTATCACAGGGTCCGAGTGCAATACCAATGATCAAATATAGCTCCCAAAAGGAATTATTTACTATTTAATTGCATTGCTGACCTGACTGAGAAGTTAAGTGAGCTGATGTCATGGTTTGTTGGCCATTGTACACTGTGCACCTTCCTTCCAGAGACAATTGAACTAATGAGTGAGTATGGTTTTACGCCGCTTTTAGCAATATTCCAGCAATATCACGGCGGGGGACACCAGGAATGGGCTTCACACATTGTACCCAACTGAACTAATGAAGTTTCACATGCTATTTCCAATTTTCAAAATGGCCGCCATAGCTACTTACGGCCTTTAATCAGGTGTTTTTGATCAAATTGAATAAAATTTGTGACATATTTAGTTACTAGTGGGACTCAAGATATTTTTTTTTAAAAATGCATTTCCTCTCACAGTAAAAATCATCTCCCCCTGCAGATCATGGTGAGCTTTAGTGAAGTGGCATTATTTTTCCACATATTTTAGTATGTTTTGCACAATAAAACACTTTGGTTAAATAAACATGTATTCACAGAGATTGTTCATCTATGAATACATACATAAATAAGTGTAATCTTGTCCAGGAAAACATGTCAGTACAGCAGAGAAAGCTGCATCAATTATGTGTGAGATGGATCGTGTATGTGTCGAGCCTGAATGGAACTCCATTACTCAGTGAGTCTGTGGGCTTGTCATGACACCACCAAGCTAGCTTGCTCCACACAACTGTGCATCTAAATCGATGCATGTGTTTAATGAGATAGAACATGAAACCTAAAGCTGTGGGTAGACCACTTTCAATTGCTCATTGTTGTTAAATAAGTCCCAAATCAAAATTGCTTCCATTTCTCAATTGATTATTCATGAATTTGTCACACAAAACATTTGCTTAAGTGAATTTTGAAAGAAGTACAACAGCTTTTGAGAAAGAGCCCACAGGGTGGCGGAGTGTTTACTTCAGTTGTTTGACAGCATTCACACTCACATATACTGGGAATCACACTCAGATATACTGGGAATCACACTCAGATATACACTGGGAATCACACTCAGATATACTGGGAATCACACTCAGAGATACTGGGAATCACACTCAGATATACACTGGGAATCACACTCAGATATACTGGGAATCACACTCAGAGATACTGGGAATCACACTCTGATACACTGGGAATCACACTCAGATATACTGGGAATCACACTCAGATATACTGGGAATCACACTCAGAGATACTGGGAATCACACTCTGATACACTGGGAATCACACTCAGATATACTGGGAATCACACTCAGAGATACTGGGAATCACACTCTGATACACTGGGAATCACACTCAGATATACTGGGAATCACACTCAGATATACTGGGAATCACACTCAGAGATACTGGGAATCACACTCTGATACACTGGGAATCACACTCAGATATACTGGGAATCACACTCAGATATACTGGGAATCACACTCAGATATACTGGGAATCACACTCTGATATACTGGGAATCACACTCAGATATACTGGGAATCACACTCAGATACACTGGGAACCACACTCAGATATACTGGGAATCACACTCAGATATACTGGGAATCACACTCAGATATACTGGGAATCACACTCAGGTATACTGGGAATCACACTCAGATATACTGGGAATCACACTCAGATACACTGGGAATCACACTCAGATATACTGGGAAAGGAAATGTGAATGGTGAAACAATCTCCACTGAGAACAATGCACTGACCCTCTGTAATGTGTTCTGTGAACACCTGGTGTCATCAATGACCCTCTGTAGTGTGTTCTGTGAACACCTGGTGTCATCAATGATTTTAAGTGATCCATTCACACAATTTTCATCACCATTTGGCAATTTAAACCCAGTGGAATCTGTTTAGGCAGATAATCAAGACTTGTTATTCTCTGGCATTGGTGTTACATGTTTAAAATGTTTATGAAGGGCAGGGATGCTTAACAGAACACATTAACATTGCAGGCAGGGTTTACAGGATGCTCCATGTGATTTTAATATTTAATCTGTTCAGGAACAAGCAAAACATGCTGCCGGAGATGTGACAGAATATTTCTGTACTCTAAAACACAATCAGTCTGCTTTTTTAGGTTAAACCAATTTCCTTTTCCATAAGGAAAAAGACAAATCCCTTTGGCAGAAAGCTGGGTTTTTCAATCACCTATTGTTTTAATTTTTAGAAAAGTATCTGATCAATATCCTTGTCAGAAAATAAGATAAATCTAACTTCCCAAACAAGATCCAAAATTAATATGAAAGCCATTTTTTCCTAGCAATGTGTTCAACCCAAAAGGATGAAATTATGGTAACTAAGTCTAAACCTATTGATTATTTCATGAGAGGCGAATGCTTCCAGGAGATGATATAGACAGCCCACCTCACCTCAACTCACGTCTCCTTGCAAATGACCACTGCATGCTTGGAGACTATTGTTAGCCATTCTCACTGTCCAAACAGTACCCTATCCAGAAAAATGTAGCAATTCTTGGATCATATTTAAAATGTAGAATGGTATGTTGTCATGACAAAATGGTATGTACTACTGCATGTCATTATTATCCAAGTGTTTCCAAAACAAAACAATTTACAAGAGGACAATGTCATCACCATCTCGTACACATGCAATGATAGATGATAAACCTTGCCTGAAGCTAGACAGTCAGTGGACATTATTCAAGGAATAAAAGCAACAAAACCCTTTCCATATTCATAACAAATTTACCCGAAAAGCAACAAATGAAAACTGTTGAGCTACAGTCTGAACTGTGCATTTACAGTCCCTACATTTGCAATAGAGACATGTTTTCCACTGTTATTTTCTACAATGCTTTGTCGCATGTATAACTCCAGCACACAGCGCCATTTTGTGATGACATGTTGTGATAGCAAATTGGTGCCCATAAAATAAAATTCATTTATAAAGTAAAAACATAACATAATTAAGCTATGAGTAGTTTATTCATGCATTCACACACACACTTATCATAAATCTAAATTTACTATGTTGAGTATTGTTTAACTTTCAGTGTAAATAAGTTATACATAAGTACTATTATCCTGAAACTAGTTCTATCTGTCTGCTGCTGACTTCTGTAATGATGATAATTAAAATTTTTCATGAGACAGTGAAACTTTGTAAGTATAAATATGTGCTTCCACCTACACAGACAAATGAAATGTTCAACAATTCCCTCTCTTCTGTTTGATAATGACAAACAAAACAGTAAATGGGTAAATACTAGGCGTTCTTGCAAATAATTTCAATTTTTACAATCTAAGACATCAATCAAATTATATAACTCTTTCATATGGACTCCTTTTAAGATCAAGAATTGTGATCAGGTGACTTTCTAAAAGGCTTCAAGATGTGACTGAAGTGAACAAGAATCCTATCAAATTACTATGGAAGAATGTTATGACTGTTGACAAGAGGATTTTCATCAAAAGACTACCAAAAAAGTCACCTTAATTTCATTAATATTGATTTTCCAGCAAGACACATGTCTGAAACAAATGCTAATGACCATTACAAAAAAGTAACAATTTCTCACTGTCCTTTTTCCCAGCATATTTATGAATCTTGTTCTTGAGGCAGATAGCAAGGAAGCTGATGACTGCCAGTCGTATAAAGCCCATGAGCCAAAAAATCTCCACAAATCCAAGAGATTTTGAGATTTTATATGAAAAGATATTTGGATCCTTAAGCTATTTCAGAAATATTCCCATAAACTAGGTAATAGCCGTGATTGTTTTGCAAGTCATGAAACCACAAAACCCTCATCTTTGAGGGTATACAGAGGTGATATGTCTCCAGTTACACATTTCCCCAGGGTGTCCATGATACTCATTGTATGGATTCAGGATTTACTTGGAGTAATTGGGTACAGTGGGAATATTCAGGGCCTGTGGAGTTGCGGAGTTTGACTGATGCCATGAATGTGTCAGTGGATATGTGTCATGGATAACGAACAATATTAGGACGAGTAGTGTCACCTAATCTGTCAGTGTGTCATAGATAACAAACAGTATTAGCACAGTTGTGTGACCTAATCTGTCAGTGTGTCATGGATAACAAACAGTATTAGCACGAGTTGTGTGACCTAATCTGTCAGTGCAGGAAGGTAACATGGGAACCTGGCAGGCTAGGTCGGCATGTGCTTAAAACATGATCTCCCTATAGAGTGTCTTGTTCAACCCTTTATGTCTCTATGTTATAAGAAAGAGATGGATCCGTTGTTTTAACCCCATGGCAGAAATACAAGTATGATGACCAATTGACTTGGTCATGTCTCTATTGTATATTCATCTTATGAAATGCTCCTATTGCAAATGTGTTGCCTCTTTTCTTGTCTGGATAAAATAACCATGTACAGAGAAATAACCACACAAACGTCGGTCACGTACCACTTATCTTACGATTGTTTCAGAAGGTATCTAACAAGCCGTAAGATAAATGGTATCTAACATGCACAAGTGCAATATTTTATTTCCCTAAAATTGCACCATTTTACCATTGAATCAATGCATAGTTTGTCTTCTATCATATTTGCAGTGGTGCATTAATACATAACACAAAGGTCAAATGTGATGTCATCTAGTATACTGCTCACTACTCGTAAGGCATTTAGAAGTTGGAAGAACATGAATACAGGTTACTTTAATGGATAGCAATTTCTTTTATTCTTTCTCACGATGTTTCAGAGCTAGTTCTTCCTGCTGTTTCATCAGGTGAATGCTGAGTAAGTACAACATATAGATATAATATATAGATATATATAGATATATATAGATATAGATATACATATATATATATATATATATATATATATATCTTGATCTGTTTACTCCTTCCTCGTGTCTCGTGTGACCCTCTACAAAACGGTTTCAGTTATATCTGGGGATTATTTAAGCGATGATGATGATTCAAACGAGTAAGAAGTAATTATATCAAATATTTCTGCTTCAAGCTTCATGGATACATATGGCAGGGGCCGTTTGTTAAAAAATTAAACAATATATTACCTCCTGCCTCGTGTTTTTCAAAGTTTGAGATAAAAACCTAATAATGAATTAACTGTGGCCTGAGGGACACATGAAAGTCAAACAAAAGTTGGTTTATTGAAACAAGACAGCTGTTGGCAGCAAAAGAATACACACTGGTCAAGTAACAAAAATGGTGCTGTGCGAAACGAACAGTCTCGACAGAGACCATACACCGAGGTATATGGTCTCTGGTCTCGATTAATGAGTTAAATGTGAAATTTACAGTTTATTACAAAACATTTTTCAAGAGAATAACAAATGGCAAGAAGTGACATTACCCCCATAAATGACCATCTGTCATTATTTTGTCTTGTCGATGTGGAAATAACATAAAAAGGAAGTAAACAGTTTGTGTATGGGCCTGACATTTACAACAAAGGGAGACAATTTGCAGGGAGGTAACTTTTGTATGACAATATTTCTATCCAAGTGTTATGTTCACTGCAATGAAAATATCACTTTTCTCAACTTCTGAAAACTGAAATATATAGCCAAACAAATTTTCCCCGTGAGTACCCGGATGACACGCAATGCAACTGAGCGTGACCAGAGACTGTGCTACCGTCTGCAAGGACAGCCAAATAAACTTGGAGGCTGGAGGCAATATTTGTTTTACGCATTTTTGCATAAACACTGATTGCTTAACTGTGATCTATAAAAATTTCGACAAAGGGCGCATGCTAATTAATTTCTTCAGCCTAAACAAACAGACAAAAAGAACGGCGGAGCTCATCGGATGTCGTCATTTGGAAATACTAAAAAAAGTATCCATGCAGTGAAAGCATTTTTGGATTCCGGCTTGCGTCGATAATACGATTACTACTCCACGTTTTCTCGTATAACCCTACACTTGTGTATTTGTCGTCATTCACTTGATGCTCAGTTAATGAATTTATTACAGGTACAATTAGTGGTAGCACCACTTAGATTACCTGACAAAGGTTCCCATTTGGCATTTATTGTGTCTGGGGTAATTATTCAATCTAAATCCAGGTTTGAAGTGAGGTGAAATGTGTGTTATGTAATATGCACGTGGCAGCCCAGCAAGAGATGAATGATCAGTTGATTTACTTTTTTTTGTAAATCAACGGATCGTTCCTAGTCATCAAAGGATTAACAGAAAATACGTTGATTGATTAATCACTGTTATCTTGTACAGTGGATATGTCACAAGTGAGTGTTTACATGTGCAGGTTTACTAAAACAAAGGGAATACACTTATATCATGGCGTGAAGTGCCGATGTAAAAACAACATACTTTGTTCAAAGGGTTAACTGATAATACGTTGATTGATTGATCATTGTTATCTATCACTCAATGGATTTTTTAGGAACCGTGGACGTTGTCATGTGGGCCTTTGAGACTTGACACTTATGTAAAACACCTGAAACAATCCAAGTGATCAGTTAAGAAACGAACACGGGTTATAGTATCCCGAAACGATATACATCTTTTAAAATATTTGATTGTTACAGAGACACGTGACATCGAAAAAGTTTCTTTGTACAGCTGCAGACGAGTGGGATATTGTTCCTTTGTGTGGATATTCACGGATACATTCCTCGAACAAGGAAGCTGCCTAAAATTTATACACATAAATTTGGTAGGTTGTAATAATGATATATGCATTTTGTTTTCCTTCATTTGAACCTATTCGTTCTTGTTTCTCTACGTCTTGGTTGGGAAATTCTACAATGCGCGATAGACGTTGTTTTCACAGGTCTTTTCCTTTGTAAGCGTGTATATATTACCGTCAATTTGTAAAATATGATTCTCTCAGGCAATTTATAAAATGTGTAAATATTTCAGTCATTTTGACTTAAAAATCTGTCCAGATTGATTAAGACGATCAAAAGGGCCTACAAACATCACAACAGATTATTATGTAGGATTAGAAGCCAAACCACATAGAAATGTACTTTTCAACGTCACATTTTCAGCCTCTTGGTGATGACATTAAACATCAAAATGTTTGGAATTCCTTATCATAATAATACAGATGGAAATGTTTTTTAGTCACTTTGTAAAATAACTGAATATTTAGATGTTTAATAAATTTGTAACACATTTGACAGTAACAAAATATACACACTATAAAAAAGCAATGCTCAGGTGAAATATTTACTTTTTGTTGCAAGTCAAAATAGTGTAAACGAAAATCGCAAAATTACCAAGCAAGTGACTTATCAAAACTTCGTCACCATTACCGATGCTACCCACAAAGATACCTACATTTCCTTATTATCTCGAAAACTGTATTTCATTTTGTTGATCAATGTGACCATACGCCCTTATTGCTACCCATAAAAGTGACTACTGCGCTTACGAATGGCACAGCAGAGGTCGCGAACTAGTCTAGATTTCTGCTATACATCCAGGTACTAACTGGGGAAAAACAATAACAAAGGCAACAACCAGTCCCGGGGAATTGCGTTAGATCAGTGCCCCTTTAAGGATACCCTCAACAAGGGACTGGCAGCTGTGGGCAGGTGCCTCATGTATTCCTACATCAATCAGACTTTGTAGAGATCCGTGTCTGGCCTACTGAACTGTGATCATCTAATGGAACTTAGCGAGAGAAAGGGTTTGGGAAGGGCCATAGATGTAAGGCACTTTGGTGGAACACTCAATCAAGAGCATGACCCTGACAGAGCAAAACAATCATGATCAGACAAATCTGTGATTTGAACTCTTTAACAACTGATCCTGGCATGGCAAAGGGCTGCATCTCTGATAGTGTCGTTAGACACATACTGGTGCACCTGTGCAAACCCTAACAAAAGTTAAAATCACTTCGTGGAAACATACCGGGGGTAACACATAAATGCCAGAGAATTACCAGTCTTGATAATCCACTGATTCCATTGGGTGTAAATGTCAAAATAGATGTGAAAATTATATGAATGGATCACTGAAAATCAGTGATGGAAACAGGTGTTTTCTGAAGGGTAAGCATGTCCTGTCCTACAGGTACTACCTGTAAATCACAAAATTTGCATGCACAACTAAGTGTTTTACTGGGTCCTGACCTGTCCAGGTCTACTTAACACTTGGACATGACTTTGCTGAACTATCGGGATGGACCACATGAGCTTATTAAACCCTACTCACCTTCATCACTAGTTTTGCCACATCCACTGGGCACTTGTTTGTTTCAACAGCCAACCCATCCTCACCAACACAGGACACATTCCGCGTTTGGATGCTCTCTCCACAAACTCCAGTCTCAGCCTGGCATTCGGACCAATCAGAAATGATCCAGCGATAGCAGCCTTTCTTGAAGCAAGGTTTGGATTGGCGCAGTTCAGTCTCTGGGGGACATCTTCGCCCATTACCTAGCGGGTTCTCGATGACTGTCCGGTTCCTTTGTGTAACACCTGGAAGAGTCAGTGAGTGATTGACTTTCGTCTTACACTGCTTTGAACAGTATTTCAATTATATCACAGAACATCAGCTTGTATATACAAACTTGTACATTAGTTCGAAGAAATATCATTAGTAACCTTAGATTAAACTCAGAGTCCATTCTTATAATTTTTATTTTGTGGAAAATATATGTCCATTGAGAAAGTATTACAATGTAGACATGTTTGACAATACCACTCTCCCATACTTGTTACCACTGATAATATACTTGGAATTGACAGTGTTAATGCTTGAAATATAAGCAACAAAACCCTTTCCAATTTCATAAGAAATCTCTGCTAAAAGCAGAATTCATTGCATGATTCTGATGATATCATGAACATGTGTTTGTGAATCACTATCAAATAGTGATGAGACCAGATGTTCACAAAGCGATATTTTGATTCAGACTTCTAAAACGATGACTTTCAAGATTAACTGCATTACTTGGGGACCAAATCTACCCATGTGAGTGATTAGAAATTTTTCACTATGTACGCAAACATCAAACAATAGTTATCATTGTTACTAATTCTAAGAATACTACCTCTATTACATCATAGCCATAAATCCTGTATTTTGGCTGCAGACACACTATAACTAAATCTTAAGATTTTCAACAGAAGTCTTCTTCACTGTCAACTACACACAACTAGTTGTTCCCCTAATAGCACATTCAGCTCTTCAGCTCTTCTTTGCAAAGCAGACACACTATAACTAAATCTTAGGATTTTCAACAGAAGTCTTCTTCACTGTCAACTACACACATCTACTTGTTCCCCTAATAGCACATTCAGCTCTTCAGCTCTTCTGTGCAAAGCAGACACACTATAACTAAATCTTAGGATTTTCAGCAGAAGTCTTCTTCACTGTCAACTACACACAACTAGTTGTTCCCCTAATAGCACATTCAGCTCTTCAGCTCTTCTGTGCAAAAAAGCGGGAAAAACGTCAGCTAAAATACAGGATTTATGCCTATGATGTTATAGAGACAGGGGATTCGCAGGAATTAGTAACCTTATGACTTTGAAGGTTCATCTTTCAAACATCTTTTACGAAACTTTAAGATTTATGTTACATACCAAGGCCACATTTTGTTGTGCATGGCGTCCAGTCTGACCAGTCAGAGAGCAGACAGTCATTATCACATGGTATCTCACATGACACAACCATGGACTCGGTCACCTCGCCCTGGATCTGGAAGAAAGGGAGGTAACCCATGATTACTCTGCAGATGCAGAATTGTCACATACAGCCTCATATCCAATAATAATGTAAGTAGTTTCTAAAATCTAATTAGCACATAAGAAACATAATATCAAACTGGGTGATCAACACTTCATAATCCAATAATATATTGTATAATGACATTCTCAAGGTTTTATTCAACCGAAACAATTACAAGATGACCTACTGCGTTTCCAATTTATTAAGTATTGCTACCTCAGGCCTTATCTGTAGTAGTTGAGGAACAGAAGTGAATTATGTGAACACATTTATAATTTATTTCTTAATTCAAACTCAACTTTTAATCACTCCTGGAGCTACCATCTGGGCGACATTCAGTGTGAGACAATTGTTTTTTAGAGTTGTCTCCCCTACACACAACACCTGCACTACTACCAGGATGACATTGCACTGTGAGACAATGGTATCTAGAGTTGTCTCCCCTACACACAACATCTGTACTACTACCAGGATGATATTGCACTGTGAGACAATGGTATCTAGAGTTGTCTCCCCTACACACAACACCTGCACTACTATCAGGACGACATTGCACTGTGAGACAATGGTATCTAGAGTTGTCTCCCCTACACATCTCCACTTCTATCACGCTTCATTGCATGGTCAGACAGTGATATCTAGAGTTGTCTCCCCTACCTTTAAACTGAAAAGGAGCCTAATGTTCTACTACACTAAATCAGAACCAGTTGTGACTGTGCCGTTTTCAGAATGAGAGATACCTGCAGGCAGTGATTGGACGATATTGTGTAAGATTTTTATGTCTTATAAATGTAACATCCATCCAGTAATTAAAACTGACTATTTTTTTCTATATTTAGTACTGTCTTTTTCAACATGATGACTTATGCTGAATGAAACCACAGATATTTTCAAGTAGGTGACATTTGGTGCGGAAGTGGGGGTGGTGTGTTTAGCTTCCTGTACTCGGAAAAGGAGCTGGCTAAGGCCAAACTATGCACACACGTACTAGCTGTTGAATGCTCAATTATTTAAAAAAAAAAATAGTGTTACTCTAGAAGTCTATGGGAAAACATTGGGTTGTGTGTAACCCTAGGTAAGATGTAAAGGATAAAACATGACTCCAAGGTTTTGGTTGACATAGTAAAACCTTGGGAAGCAGTGACTGAGCTAGTAAAACTAAGGATGTTAGCTCAAAATTTTAGTAATGAGGTCACTGCTACCCAAAGTTTTACTAGCGAGGTCACTGTTGCCCGAACTTTTACTAGCGAGCTCACTGCTACCCGAACTTTTACTAGCGAGGTCACTGCTACCTGAACTTTTACTAGCGAGGTCACTGCTACCTGAAGGTTTTATTGTGTCAACCAAACCTGAGAAGGAGAGTTTTATCTGACTTATGAGCCATCGAAACAACATTTATCAATATTTGTTTAATATCATGCATTACGACTCTCTAAAGAAACACTCATAAAATATATCTGGCTTGGAAATATTTTCTTACATGGTACATTCTCCTGTACAGAATTTCTTCAACCATTTCTGTGGTCGAATGGTCAGAATGCCTGACGACTGGTCAGGAGGTTGTGGGTTTGATTCCCCTCATCCAAAATGAAAATGTTTCATTTGTTGTCTTCGATTTTAGAACATTGGACGTTTGAAACACTAATTTCAAATTTCAACTGCTTATCTACTCATCAGGTTTTACCAGTAAATCTTCATACTCGGTCTTACTTGTAAAAAGTAAAAGCCCTGAAGAGGTTTATACAAATTAACGTCCAAAACTATGGTCAATATTTGGGACATGTTAAGGAAGATTCAGAACCAGTGCAAAATCTAGACTTACTTCATTTATGAAGACATCATTACAGCAAGGGCTGGGCAGAGGGGAAAATATGGTTTAGGGACTGTCAGACAGACTAAGGTAACTGATTACCTCGTACAGAGACCAATAGAGTTGCACTCACTTTTGTACAATAGATGCTGTCGACGGTGCGGCCCCGTTCATCTCGGCACCATGCGTACCTCTCCTTGTGCCCCACCCCACACTCGTCATGCCCACTGTTCACCAGACACGATGTCCACTCAGACAGCTGCCATGAGTACTCGATGCAGTTGTCTCCCCTCACACAGGGCTGCTGCTCCACCATGTGGGTACAGTTGTTGTGGGACTTGATGAAGTAAGATGCGGGTTTCCGAAGAAGATTGCGAGACCTCCTCTGAGTCTGGCGGCCATTACATGGCTGTAACAAATGGCAATATATTAGACGTAGCATCAATGATGTCGGTGCATTTGTTTTCGGTAAATGCACTGAGCAGTATAACTAAACTCGTCTAAACTCGTTGCAGTGCCATACTGACCTGAGTGCATGCTGTCCATGCTGTCCAGTCACTGAACACACAGTCGCCGGGGCAGGGCAGCAGACACACTTGGTTCTCCTCCAGGCGCTCGTGCTGGTTACACAGACTGTCATCCGGGAACGTTCCGGCCAGTCGCGTCTCCCCGATAGTCTTACATCTGAGAGGACAGACACATTTTGTCATGAGCATAGTGTGCTTCTTAGATTAATTCAAGAATTGACATATTTTTTATAGTTATATATATCAAAGCAGACAAAAATGATGGGATTCATAAACATTCCAGGTGTAGGAATACATCTGTGGCGTCACATTAATCAGGTGGTTCTTTTATTTATGCACATAAGTTGACACGCCTACGAAGTCAGTAGCCAATCAACAGAGAATAAGATCAAAACAATGTTCATATGACTTGTCAATCAAGGCAAAATGCGAGAAGAACTGCAACAGTCAGACTGTAATGAACCGGAACAAATATGTCCGTAAAAAGGCGGCTGTTTCAAATGACATGCTCAGTTACCGCCAGATTCAAACATTACTTCCCTGAGAATGGGGAGACACAGTTGGATAAATGCTAGTTAGAAATGAAACCTAAAAAGATGAAAGTTGAGGAACCGAGGCGAGCAGGGAAAAAACAGGCGAGCGAGCCTGCACGTTTGCTGTTTCATTCCTTCTCGGCCTTCTGTCAAAGGGTAGTTTGGACAATGAATGTGCATGAGTTTGGCTTAATGTCCTGTACATGATGATACACGTGAGCAGAAAGGGAATTCCCTCGACTGTAATATTGGGATTCCTAAACATTCTGTAGTAATAAAAGTAGTCCTCCTCGGTAGGCGTGGCTTAAATTTTTACATTCATTGGGAAATGAATGCAATAACACATGACCATTTCAGCTGATCAGAATGCAGAAATTTCAATAAACACAACAAAAATTTAATCATATAAAGATGTAGACATGGAGAATGATGTGGTGATGGGGGATTTAACTTACAGCAGAAATTTCATGTTTTTGCCACAGCATGCACTGGCTCACAATCGAAACCAAGGCCTTCGAAACAAAAACAAATGCCTAAATCAACAGGCATATCCTCTACACCTCGATTTTTGGCTATTTTCACCTTATTATGTACAAAATGTGGTAGCTCTAGTGAAGACCAGATTGTTTACTGGCCACCATCGCATGGCAGGAATACGCCTGCACAGTGTGACGTAACCAACACTTACTTTGTTATACAGATTGTGTGAGTGGCAGGTGCTACCGGCAGGTCATGCTTACCCTTTCTCCAAACACCTTGTGTTGTGACTGATTTTTAGTGATCCATTCATATAATTTTCAACGCTATTTTGCATTTTAAGCCTAATCAAGACTGATGATTTTCCAATGTTTTATGTTCATAAGCCTGAGGTGTAGACTTTACCACCTTGTCAAAACACATGAGCATAGGCATGGTGCTGACAAACCATTTAAGCATCATAATCAGGGGAAATCTGGGATTCAATCTTACAAAAAAAGGGTTCACCCATGATCACCATTCACCAAACAAGACAAGACTCCTATTTAAGAGTGATAAGTAAAAGTTTAACTCACCTGACACCCCTGGACTGAGTCCCATGTCCACATCCGGTGCCCGTCATGGGCCGACAGGAGCCCCACTTGGACCCCTCCCAGACGTGGTACTCGCAGGGGGAGCGACACACTCGGCTCTGGGTCTCCTGCAACACACACCACAACAATGGTGGTCAAACAGTCCTACATTCTACCAGGAAATAAAAAAATACTGATTCTGATTGGCCAAACAGTGGTTTCAAATAATAATAACTACTTCTGTTTGAAATAACTCTTTCGATTGCCTCGTGATGACCACATCTCAGCAGACGCTAACTTATATGAAAAAAACTAATTCGTTTGTTTTGATTTTGTTCCAAATACAAATTAGTGCACATAAAACTACAGGTAACTCGGACTGCTTCTATGGATAGAGCATCAGCCTGGAGAGCAAAAGTTTGTGGTTGGATCCCCAGGCACATACCAACACAGATGTTAAGCGATGGTACTTGTTGTTACCCTGCCTGGCACTCAGCATTAAGGGGCTAAAACAAGGACTGGTCGGCTCGGAGTCAGTATACTGTGCCTGAGTGGGGTATCCATGTTAAACTGTGGCATGGCATCTCAGTGAACTAGCACTATAAAACTGGCATCAGTCCAGATTAGTACGAGCAGCCACATACACACATAATAATATTTAATAAAATAATCTTGAATGTGATGTGAAAGCCCACTTCACCTCACCGTTAACCCAACCCTTGACAACACAGTATGTTTATCTTCCAGACAACAGCAAGTGAGTGAGTGAGTGAGTGAGTTGGGTTTAACGCCGCTTTTAACAGTATTCCAGTTATATCGCGGCATGTCAGCTTAATGTGGGAGGAAAGCCCGAAGTGATGCAGGTCAGACATTTACCACTTCGGTGAAACCCACGAGCACGGGTATGGTGCTGACAAACCTAGAAACATAATTGGGGAGAACCACAATCATAGGTTTCTGGCGTGCCCAAGGGACGCAACTCTGCACAGCGAATCGCGGCGCCTTAGACGACTGGGCCACCCGTGCCCCCGCAACAGCAAGTGAGGATCAGGGCAAAATAGTCAAAAGAATGATTGAAAATAAACCTAATGTGTCGTGATGGATTCTGATGAAGAGATATTCCACTGAATCTATATCAGGTGATAGCCCTGGTGGGAAGCCCCTTTTGTAAAACACAGTTATGGACAGGCCAGAGTAACAAAATGTTCCAGTTTGTGAAGTTTTTGTTTATACATATGTATATAAAACCTATGAACTCAATGGAAACTAATGACTTTGATCTTTAAAGTGATGAATGTTTTGTAATAAATACAATCATTGAAAAATATTTCAAAATTGGATGCCTTTGAATAATTTGGCAAGCTTCATTAGCCATTAAGTGTGGCTATTTATTCTGTAATAGTACAAACAAGGGCCCATAAAGTATGTCATCAGTCTGTTGAATGTTAGAGACCAACAACCAATCAGGTGTCAGTTCTACTGTTTACCTTGCGGGTACCATCGAGTGAAGGGCACTTCCTGCCCCCGTCCGCCGGCTGCGTCGCGATGCTGCGGAATCGTAGCTGCATGCCCGAGCCGCAGGTGACGCTGCACTGCGACCAGTCGCTCCACTCAGTCATCTCACAGTCCACCGGACACGGCACAATGCACACCTCCTCCTTGTACTCTGAGAAACAAGGAAATACTTCACGAGACTGTGGCCCTATGTCATACCTATACCTATCCATAACAATGTTCCCTGCTGACCATAGAGATCAGGTACCCAGTCCCTGTCAAGGTGAATTACTGAAACATTCATGAATACGGAGTAGTGTCCTTTATCATACCTCCATGTCAGAATAATGAGACCTGATTGGGCCACGTGATCTTGATAAAATACCATGTATCCCGCCTTGGGAAATAATTTTCTCAGTGAGAGAATAAATCCCTTATACCCCGCCATGAACAAGTCAGCCTGCACATGGAAATAATTTTCTGAGAGGCAGAATAAATCCCTAATACCCCTCTTCAAAACAAGTATTCACGAGGAAGGTTGGTTTTCAAGACAATCAAGGTCTGGACTAACAGATGTTTGGGACTAACGTGTCTCATATAATTCGAAACACATCCTCCTACCTGAGTTGAAACATTTATCTGCACTTTCCATATCCCTCCTGTCATTTTGACATGCGTAGGCCTTGAACTGTTTCCCACTTCCACAGTACGCCTGCGTGGGGTCACTCCTCATGGACTCGTTGGCGTCGCGATGGCGGATGGACTTGAGGGACATCTGGGCAAACCTCTGTTTGACATCATCCTTCTCATCCAGGATGCAGTCCGACCAGCCACCGATCACCATGGGAGACAACTGGCTGCACTTGCACTTCTCCTGCTCGTCCAACTGGTACTTGTGTCGGCAAACGGGGTTGAAACGACTCTCACCTGGAACACGGGGATACAGGTATGTCATTCAAGGCAGGCATATTTGTTAAAATGATACATAGTTAGAAAGATGTTGGTATTCGGGCACTTAACATCTACATCACCTGAACACTACTTGGCCCCGTTCCACCAAGCGCTACGACTGACGTAAGTCTTTGTGAAAGTATGGGAGTTACGATCATATTAGCGCTACGATCACTTTGTGAAATGTGGCCCTGTCAATTATTCTCATAAATTTCTAGAAACAGATTCTTCAAAATACCTCTACAACTGCCACACATTAATCATCATCATCATCATCATCATCATCATCATCATTAATTATAACAATCATAATTTGTTTCATAATTACCAGGAGTACATTTTCTATTGGTTGTTAAAGGTTTGAAAAGACTCGTGCCAAGTCCATCTTGATTCTTCTCAACAATTTGATAGGATGTTCAAAAGGATTATTTTAACATCTATGTTACCTAAAAGTTTGCGTGTCCGGAATCTGAAACCATTGCAGCCTCCTACACATCTCTCCCAGGATGACCAATCAGAGATGTGACACTCCTTGGCACATGCCACATAGCACTTCTCCACTATCGGGGGCATGGCACCGATTTCCCACAGACATGTGTTGGTAGGGTGTTTAGTTCCATTGCCATGCTGACATGAGATATCTAGGAATTGAATACAGAAAAATGAAAACCTTTCAAACAGATATTGTTAGCGAGTGAATGTTACTGTATCTATATTACAGGAATATCACAGCCTCCGGTGAATAATGGAATGAGGAGAAACTGACCAAATGTTTAAAGCAGGAACAGTGATCCACACTATTAGATGAGGATGACATAGAACAATCTGGGTCACAAATGTGAAGTGAGTTGATTTCAATGTGGGTCACAAATTTGCAGTCAGTTGATCTCAGTTTGAGTCAACTCTTGCAGAGACGTACTGTGGAACTATTCTGTTAGAAATCAACATGGGAGTCCGTTAGATGCAAAGATTGGAATTACACTGAAACTTACTAAAAATGTCAGCTCGTATAAGTTCAAACACTGACAAATCCGCGACTGACTCACTCCGAGCACGAAGTCCATTTCCGCAGTAGGGGACGACCGGCGGCAGGATGCAGCTGCTCCAGTTCGACGTCTCCCACTCGTACTGCTCGCAGATCGGCAGGTGGAGGCACTGGCGCTCCTCAAACAGACTGTTGGGGCACGGCGTACCGCTGCCTTCTGGGAACTGCAAGATGTACCTCTGACGTTGTTGCTTGGGAAGGATTTGGCGTGCTAGAAATATATAAATCATGTGTATAAGCTACCTGTACATTAAAACTAATTATAACAGTTTGGTCCAGAGATGTAGACATAGTGACTGAATGATGATTTTATGAGCGCTTCTAATGTTTCAGTGTTCAAAGAATGTTATCACTGACTGTAGATTAACCTACCATCTATGCTGTTTACCTTTTATAAGGTTAGAACTAAACATTTTAAAGAAATCATTTCTGCAAAATATTATTTTTGTTTACAAAGCTGATATCAAGAATGAGATTAGCCAGTGGAATTATGTACTTCATTGAGAATTTCCTTCCACTATTTCACTCCACAAAATGATCTAAACCTGAAGTTCAGTTATGTCCACGCACAGTTTTGCCATCTGATATGAAGATGTTCCAGGCAACAAACAACATCCCCATCCCTTTGACAGACCACCTACCCCTGATGTTGAGACACTCCACTCCACAGCTGGACCACTCTGCCCACTCCGTAACCAGGCAGTCTTTAGGACACTCCACTGTGCAAGTCTGGGACTGTTTGGGCTTCACACGATCCTCACATCTATAAACAAGCAATGTTCCTCGTGTATCATGTAAACCACATCAACACAACCTTCCATAACAATTTACAGATTGTAGAAGCATATAGCAATCTTGATTATCCCATTAGAATCAGGGTGAGTGAATAAATTTTGTTTTATGCCCTATTCAGCAAAATTCCAGCTCTATCACAGCAACCTGGAAATATCAAGTCAGGGAAAGTCAAAACAGTGTGTGTGTATGAAAACCCAGTGATTGATATTGTGAGCAACAATCCATGCTGTCTGGGTGAGATGGTCCTCAATAACAGACCCTGACCATCCAATTCATTATGTCACCTCTTATGACCAGGAATGGTTGCTGCAGACCAATTCTAATCAGGAAAAAGACTTGTGAGCAAATGATCTAAGTGTGTAGAAGAGAATATGGACTGATTTCCCCATAAATTAAAACCCTGATACCCACAGTCAACAGATCTGCCTCCACTTCACCCTTTACCCCCTCAACAAAGCACTGGCACCCACAATTGACCGATCTGCCAGGTCATCCGTTTCCCCCTCAACAGAACCCTGGCACCATCAGTCAACCGATCTGCCACAACGCCACCAATTACCTCCGCTCAAGCACAGTTTGGCCCAGGTGGTTGTAGCACTGCACGTCCCTCTGCTGAATGCCCCGCCCACAGATCTGGGTGGCCTTTTCCAGGAGACACTTGCCCCAGTCTCCGTGCTTCCACCGGTACTTGGCACACTCCACCAGGGCGGGGCAAGGCTCCTCCTCCTTTAGAAGGGGGGCACAGGGCTGACCATCTGTAACACACACGCACTGTCATCAGGTCTGAAACTCACCTGAATTATCATGAAATAATGCACACATATTTAGAATTCTGTGTGTTACTTTTTAGAGGCACCATAGCAGGGATCACTTATGCAAAATTTCAGCTTCATAGGCCTTGTAGTTTTCAAGAAGATAAAATGACAGACAGATAGACAACATGCAGACAATGTGCCATCATATAAACTCACTTGAGTTTCAGTCAGGTGAGCTAAAATGGTGGTACAAAAATTAAAATATGAAAGTCTTGTTGATATTACTGAATAAGCTGGGTTGAGTTAATAATGTTATTCACTTCCCAGGGTGTCTGCTTAATGAAAAAACAAGCACACACACCATTCATTGTAGACCTTAACACTTTCGTAAAACCCACAAGCATGAGATTACAAATCTAGGTTCTTGATCCAGAATCAGTGAATCCTTGGGCTACCCATCGCTACAAAACAGGATGTGACTTTCCATTACCAAATAGGCGCAGTGGGGTGAACATTTACTACTCAAAAGAAGTTAAAGAACACCCGATTTTTTCATATTAGGGTAGTGAATTCATAACGCCATGACAGATTAAGTCTAGTAATAAAAAAGAATTGCGTTTTCTTGGACTATAGTGGTAGGAAAGAATCAGGTGTTCTTAAACTTCTTTTGGGTAGTACATGTATAATACTATAAGCTCAATGTTCACCCATACATGTTGGGCCTAGTGGTGTACTCGGACACTCAGCTTGTGAAACCCTGTACACCCTTCTGATCAGAGGTCGGATGCCTTGTCAACATGACCAAAGAGGTTAACCCAGTCAGCAAGCTGACAGCAAGGATGTCATCTGTGGGATGACTCCACGCCCTGCTATATACTCTGCCGTCAATAGAAGGCACGTCCGGGGCCGCATAGTAGGGTACTGAGGCTTATTTTGTTCAAATTTAATATGAACGTGCTGAGCCCAATGTTGGGCGCCAGAGTCAGCTTGTCAGCTTGCTGACGGGGTTAACCTCTTTGGTCATGTGGACAAGGCGTCCGACCTCTGATCAGAAGGTCTGTGGTTCGAGTCCCATCATGGGACTCGGAAATTTTTTGGCTGTTACACTAGCAACTCTTGTCCCAAGCTGCCGACACAGCTATACTCTTACCTTTCCCACTGAAGGCCAGGATCCTCCTCCCCCTCTTCCTGGTTGTTGGGACACTGCCGGTGCAGGGCTCGGGGCACCGGGTCCAGTCGCCCCACTCCGACAACACACAGTCATTCCAACATGGCACGTAGCAGTCCTCCCAGTCCTCCGTCCGACGTTCATGTTCCCAGCACAAGCTCTCAGACACTCTCTCCTGGAAAAAAAATAATAAAACATAAATTTGTACATTATCTTTACCATAATTGATGCCCATTTACTAGAAACCGTCCTCATCATAAGACCAATATATGAATGCCCCTTCTGTCATAATCTCTCATCTCTGCCCATCCAATGATCCATCTCTACTCATCCAATGATCCCATCTCTGCCCATCCATGGTGGCGGCACATGGTCCTTTGTACAGCACACAGGTCACAAATCAGGGGAAGTTGAGCAAGGTTGATCTCGGAGAGTAGTGGATGGGTGACTGCCTTAGGCAGCTTGGCTCCTGAGAGTTTCCAGGACTTTGGTCCTGCCCAATATATGTACTGACATGCATCCTTTGACATGTGACCTTGTTCGAAATGAGCCTCTGTTCACCCAGGAGACAATGGGTACCCTGTAGGATGAGATGGGTACCGTATTTTCTTGAGTATAGTGCGCACTTTTTTTCGAAAAAACACAGCTGTGTAGAAGGGGGTGCGCATTATACACGAATTATGAGTTTGGATGGGTTTTTTTCCCCCATGGAAAGACATTACCGTGAGCACGAAACACCGGAAATACCATGTCAACAAATCCATACTGAAGTACGCAAAATAATCATGTAATTACACTGTCTGGCTATAAAAAGTGTTCTTTGTATATCTGGACTTATGTTTGTAACTTATTTCATTAATTTTATTCAAAATTCCTTATAATATTGTTTTTATTAATTTCGGCGAAATCGTGTGTGAAGCGATCGGAAGATCGCACAACTCACCGTTATTAACAGCAACCACGGTCAGAATACCGCAATTGACGCCTTGAAACAAACTTTAGTTGACAGAGAATGAATACATATATCATAAATGACATACTTTGACTCGTTAAAAGTCACATTTGTTTTTGTTTGACGATTCTATGTCAACATGAAATT
Organism: Haliotis rufescens; assembly: GCF_023055435.1. Classification (NCBI taxonomy): domain Eukaryota; kingdom Metazoa; phylum Mollusca; class Gastropoda; order Lepetellida; family Haliotidae; genus Haliotis; species Haliotis rufescens. Next base: position 4,767,724 of record NW_025964112.1, read on the forward strand.
CTCGCAATCACGCGATCACGTGCGCGTGAGCCTTGAGGGTAACTGGTCAGACTGGTTCCATGTAAAAAATAATACCCGGCAATAGCGATCACCTGCTTTGCTTAGGGTTATTATTATTTTAAATATGTTAAGTAAAGGCTGCATATAATTAAGAAAATAATGGAATATATTATTCCTGATAAAAAAAATTGTTTCAGATACAATTGATGCCGATCCTTGCATTAAAAATCCTATAACGGTATATCATTGGGTGTGTCTTGACCGAATCACCGGTCGATTCCAAGAAAACGTGTGTACAGCTGATTGCCGTTTCCGGCTTAGTTTACGAGAAAATACACAAGGTAATCTTAATCCCTAGATATAAAACAATGCCTAGCAGAACAATAAATACTATTTAAACGGTAAAAAAACATGTCTGGTGATTTTTTATCTCAAATTTCGAATTTGTACTGACGAAGTTTCTCAGCACCCGTTCGTTTGCCGGACTTCGCTGAAAGGGTACGGTGTAATTTTTTTCTGCGCATAATATTCAAATTTCTTTTTTTCCAAAATATTGAACCCGCTAGAGGGGGGTGCGCATTATACATGGGTGCGCACTATACTCAAGAAAATATGGTACCTTCTAGCGCCTCACAGGAAGCTTGGGTTGTATACTCCCCAGGGAGCTGAGAATGAAAATTGAGTGAACACTGACTGATGCTTTTGGGCATGGAATTGGCACACTATAAATATGCTCCCATTTCTGCCCATCTAATGCTCCCACGTCAGTCCTTTATATACTCACCCCACTCCTGTCACTGCAGACGCTGTGCCGTGTGCGGTGCCCCACCCCACATCCACCCCTCTGAGATGGCTCACAGTCCCCAAGGGTGGTGTTCCAGTAGAAGCAGGCCTTGGGGACACAGGACTGAGTCTCACTCAGATGGGGACATGGGTTCCCCCCGGGGCCGGGCAGGGTCAGGATTTCTCGTGTCCTGTATCGTTTTCCTGAAATGGACATAGTAATGTGCATGGTTACATACTTTTAACTCGTAGCCTGAGAACCAACTTCTTAAAGACATTTCACCATTATTTGCAACGATCCATGATGCTAGATTCATTCAAATAGTGAAACTGTATTACCCCTATCTCCTTTGTTTTGACATATTGTTAAACACTTTAGGTTCGAAGGCAGGATATGTTGGGACAGTCTAAGAGGGTAGTAGTAGTACACACTTATCTCAACTGCAGAAAACTTCAATCATGCACAGTCTATCAATACCTATGACATAACAAGTGAGTGAGTGAGTTAAAATATAAAGTCGCATCAGCATTTTTTTAGCCATATTACGGGGTGAGTAGTGGTGAAGTGAAATTGGGTTTAACGTCGCGCCCAAGATTATTGCACTTATATAGCGACATGCATGCAGGTATGTGTGCATACAGTAAACTGACTTCGAGCCGACCAGTCCTTGTTTTAAGCCCCTTAATGCCGAGCGCCAGACAGGGTAACAACAAGTACCATCTTTTAACGTCTTTTGGTATGACGTGGCCAGTCAGGGTAACAACAAGTACTATCTTTTAACGTCTTTTGGTATGACAACCAGTCTTTGTTTTAAGCCTTAATGCCGAGCGCCAGACAGGGTAACAACAAGTACCATCTTTTAACGTCTTTTGGTATGACACGACCGGGGATCAAACCCCGGACCTTCCACTCTCCGCTCTAGAGGTAAGTATGAGTGGTTCTACCTGTGATTCCTAGACCTGCGTGGACCAGAGTGACTATGAGTGGTTCTACCTGTGATTCCTAGACCTGCGTGGACCAGAGTGATTATGAGTGGTTCTACCTGTGATTCCTAGACCTGCGTGGACCAGAGGTGACGATGAGTGGATCTACCTGTGATTCCTAGACCTGTGTGGACCAGAGTGACTATGAGTGGATCTACCTGTCATTCCTAGACCTGCATGGACCAGAGTGACTATGAGTGGTTCTACCTGTGATTCCTAGACCTGTGTGGACCAGAGTGACTATGAGTGGCTCTACCTGTGATTCCTAGACCTGCGTGGACCAGAGTGACTATGAGTGGTTCTACCTGTGATTCCTAGACCTGTGTGGACCAGAGTGACTATGAGTGGTTCTACCTGTGATTCCTAGACCTGTGTGGACCAAAGTGACTATGAGTGGTTCTACCTGTGATTCCTAGACCTGCCTGGACCAGAGGTGACTATGCGTGGCTCTACCTGTGATTCCTAGACCTGCCTGGACCAGAGGTGACTATGCGTGGCTCTACCTGTGATTCCTAGACCTGTGTGGACCAAAGTGACTCTGCGTGGTTCTACCTGTGATTCCTAGACCTGTGTGGACCAAAGTGACTATGAGTGGTTCTACCTGTGATTCCTAGACCTGCATGGACCAGAGTGACTATGAGTGGTTCTACCTGTGATTCCTAGACCTGCATGGACCAGAGTGACTATGAGTGGTTCTACCTGTGATTCCTAGACCTGCATGGACCAGAGTGACTATGAGTGGTTCTACCTGTGATTCCCAGACCTGCATGGACCAGAGTGACTATGAGTGGTTCTACCTGTGATTCCTAGACCTGCCTGGACCAGAGTGACTATGAGTGGTTCTACCTGTCATTCCTAGACCTGCATGGACCAGAGTGACTATGAGTGGTTCTACCTGTCATTCCTAGACCTGCATGGACCAGAGTGACTATGAGTGGTTCTACCTGTGATTCCTAGACGTGCGTGGACCAGAGTGACTATGAGTGGTTCTACCTGTGATGTCCGGCAGCTGCCTCTTCTTGCCGTTGTCATCACAGGACCGATCCTCACACTGGCTCCAGGCCGTCCACTGCGACACAGAGCAGTGCCAGTTGCACTCAACGTGACATCGCTGGGAGATAAGGGGGCGCTTGTCCGTGTCACACCTCACGTCAGACACAGGGCGCTCAAGACCCTCCTCTGGAACATAACGAATTATGAAATGATTTTCCATACTTGTTTTGTTACAAAATTACCCTATTATCAAACACCGAGGGTACTGGGATCAACTCTACCCTGTAACCCACACATGAGGTTTATCATCCTTGTTTCCCGCGAAAACTTATGCCCATTGTTGGGGGTTTTCTGTCCAAAAGATTAAACAAGGGTCATAACTCTGTACAATGTACCTCATGAACAGAGTGAGTGAGTGAGTGAGTGAGTGAGTGAGTGAGTGAGTGAGTGAGTGAGTGAGTGAGTGAGTGATGCCACTTTGAACAGTATTTCTGTAACATCACAGCATGTCAGCCTGCTGTGGGAGGGCGTTTACCATACTTCAGGGGTATGGTGCTGAAAAACCTGGGATTTGAACCCATGATCATAGGTTTCTAGGGACACAGCTCTGCACAGTATATTCTGATGCCTGATACAACTGGGCCCCTGTCCCCATGTAGAGGGAGATGTGAGTCCTGGCTGATACTGACCGTCCACCTCGACACAGATGGCCTTCCTGCTCTGTATGCCAATGCCGCAGTGCGAGTAACCAGGGACCGGCTCGCACGTGTTCCACCCAGACACAATCCACTTGGCCCTGCAATAACGGAGACCCAGGATATCATGCTTGCACAAACATTTGTCTCATAAAGAGATAATAACTTCAAATAACTCAGAGATAGAAACTGGCACTAAAGTACTCACGGAAATGAAAAAAACCTGTTTTTTCGATCTCAGATTTTAAATAAATGCAGTTAATATACAAAATATATAAATATTCAAACAACTCAATTAGTACTAATTGGGCCTTGACACAAATACAGTGTATCAAAGGTTTTTATGTTTTTTTACACGTAAAAGTGTGTAAATATATGAACAAAACAGACTATTGTGAGCATAACCAGGTGTTAGTAAATCAAGGTGAATGTCCATGACCTATGACACCTTGATGACAGGTGAAAACAGGTGCTTGAAACCCACGTGCATGTGATTTGACACTGGTTAGTGATTTGTGAGTGGCATTGTGGGATAGCGAATCATCGTCAAAATATCAGAACGTAAAAGTAACATATTCCCTTCTCAAACAACAACTTACATGTCATTATTATTATGTACATAAACATAGCTGTTATTTTTATTGTTGTTTTGATAACTTTTATCCAGGCTAATTTGCATAATGCCTATAGCCTGTTTCTGCCATGTCAATTTGGACTTAGTTTTATTTTTGAATGTTGAAAGTGCCTACAAATTACCTCCTGTAAAGTACATTTTGTATTGAGCACTGAGATAAAACTAGCAAATCCAGACTAGTACTTTTCCAGTTGTTTTGTTATTTCGTATTTACATCTACGTAATGCTTTGTGTCGATTATTAAATCCAGCAAAACAGGGTTTTTTCATTACCATGAGTACTTTAGTCCTACAGTCCTTGCCAAACTGTCCAATTGGTAAGGTATCTCAGGTATGTTAAAGACCAGTAGACATTTGCCACTTGTAAGGGATTTGTTATATGTTATCATTATAAGCACTAGTGGATTAAACATGTCACTTTTTGTTGCTGTAATTGTGTTACAATTTTGATGTAGGTGTTGTTGTCATTTTCAAATGACAGTAGACTACTGATGAAGGCTACAGTTAACTACCATGACACTTAAAGCCCAACTTAATGCAGCTTAAGGTTTTGAAAAAATAAGTTAAACTAATTTTTTTTGTCCCTGTCCAACTCTCCATACCTTCTACATGGCTTGAGATTGTTAACATCGTCTACATCCACCTTGATGACATCATGGAGTCTATCTGGGCACGGACGACCATTTCCGAGAGGAAGCTGTAACACTGACAGTGTGCGGATCATGTACCCCGAGTTGATGCCGTTTTCCCCGAAGCAGCTATTGTTGAATGGCTCTATCTGTGACCAGCCCGAGACGACGCAGTCTTGTGGAATGATGCAGGATTGATGCTGATGAAGAAGGGGCTCGGTAACTTTGTCTGTGCAAAACCTGAAAAAGTGGTTTGGTGTTGATGAAAGACTCATGGACTTTGTTCATGTAAAAGCTGAAATAGTAGACTGATGTTGGTGGCAAAGGAACAAGTAGATGTAGTGTAACATATTTCTGTGTTGGTGAAGAGCACCTAACAGTATCAGTTCAGGACAGAGGTCATCCAGTTGTGGCTACTCAGGGCAGTGAGCACCTGAATGTCAACAAATTGTTAAACATGATCCTAAAATGTTGTTCTTGTGCTTAAACACACACATCATCACTGCACATCTTTTTGAGCAATGATAAATAGAGAATCTCACCCGAGTGTCTTTTGATATCAAATATATCAACACAAGTTGATAAAAGTGGAAAAATTTCGAGGCTTGCCCAGGAATTTTGCCACTTTTATCAACGAGTGTTGATATATCTAATATCAAAAGACACGAGGGTGAGATTTTATTTATCATCCAACATCATTCTTCCAACTTTTTCAAATTGTAGACAGCAATTAGCAGTGCCTTAAGTGTAAAAAGTATTGCTAACAGCTTCAGTAGCAGAGCCATTAGTGATGTCATTTGATTGTGACGTCATGGTAACCAGTGACGTCACAATGGTCTGCAAAGATACACTGTAGATATCGCTTGATCTACTCCAAGCAATATCTCCTGTTGGAGCCAGTTTTGGATGATAAACAACATTTATATCGTTTTTTCTTTGCATGTTATAGATAGATCACAAGAAGAAGAAAACAGCACTGGGTTTTACAATAATCATAATCATACCATTGTCATCTGCTCCCACACAGTCCAACAGTCAGGTTCCCAACCCCCACAGAACTATACACATCCCACACACTGCTTTGATACTAGTAAGATAAGAAATCATTCATCTCTCTATGCCGAGGTATCACAATGGCTCATGTCCAAGTTTCCTTTACCACATGATGAGATATTGTTTTTAGCTTCTGGTCAGAATTTGAATATGGAAAATAAAATAACAGTTCACACAGTAAAATTGGTTTACTTTCCCAAATTTTAGTCTCGAAATTGCATCATCATGCCTTCTGATGCTTTCTATGTTTGTTCAGTGAATGAAGATCCAAGCTCTGCTGCTGATGAACTGATATTGTCACTGTCAAGCAACACCACAATCCAAGCAATGATCAGTGGATAGTGTCTTGTTTTGCCTTATGGAGATTATGTAATAAAATTTGAGACAATTCATTTGAATCAATAGTTTTTCATAAAAAAATATAGATATGAAGTACCAGATAAAAATGAAAAATACATAGAGGGTTATAAAATTCACTGTTTCTCTCATCAAGTGGCATGGTTAGAATTGATATTTTCACGAGGGACCAACGTTTTCTTTAATCATACATCGATCTAAACTAAAAATCTATATGCCCCTGGGTGATAAAATAAATTTGTTAACTGTATGCCATATTCTATTTTTCACCTTCCAATTACAGACTCCATGCTAAATGAATTGTGACCCAAGTGTCATGGCCGACCTGGTGTTATCATTCACACTGATAGTCTATGAGGGGAGATAGTGTTAGGAACAAATATACAGATATCAGATGTTGCTTCTAGCAGTATGATGAAATTATTTGCATATTTGATTAAGAAAGAACTCTTCTTATTTCGTAAGCCGAAAGATAACTCCTTGTAATCTGGACACCATGTTTATACAAGTGGTACATTTCATTTCGCAATAATCACTTTTAGTTTCCAAGAATAAGCGTAACTGACAGATACAAATACCAGCGTGGCTAATGCTGAAGGTTGTGAGGATTGTGAAGACAATATTTCATACAAATCTGAATGTCAGTTCCCCAGATAAAGAGAAAGCTGACGTATTTCAGGATGTTTAATCTGCACTTCCTTTACACTTGCAGTGATGCTCATTAATATCTCTTCTCACCTGTACACAAAAACCGATTCCAAAATAGAATGACATAATTAGCCTGTCAGGCTTAAACAGAAAACTGTATTGCTTGTTTGATAGCTATACACATTAATCCCACTGGAGCCTGCTGGATGCCAATTACTTCAGAGGAAGGGCCACTACAGGAAACACACATCCGATCCCTCCCACTGTAGACTCCAGGGGAGGGATATGTTTTCAAGTTTTATATCTCGCAAGGTTTAGTCCAACCATATATATATGTGTACAAGAAAATCTTCCCATTAGCACTGTGCAAACATGCATCAAGGGATCGGATTATCATCTCCTATAATGGTGAAAACTCTTGTCGTTCTAAGTCTGTCCTAAAGGTAAATAATCTATCAGTAATCACACTGAGAGCATGCTATTTCATCAGGAAGGCAGGAAGGAAGACATAGTGGCATGAAAAATAAAAAATATTTTGTGGGGACTTTAAAAAGTAAAGATAAATCCTTTACAGATAATGACTTTTTTTAAAATTGGCTAACAGGAGAGATAAATGGGTTGTATACCGGGTTTTGTCGTGGAAAAAAGTTTGTGTAACCAACACATAACTTTACATTGTTAGTTACTGTCACATGTATCTATCACGAACAAATTTCAATCAACTCTTAGCAAAAAAAAATGTCAAGGTAACTTAAAATATTGATATATATTTGAAAAGAAAACAGCCTGTTAATGTAACATAGATATTGTGTTGTCCATGCCCTGCCTGTCCATGTACAAAAGTTTCATCTGATGTATCATATTCTTGGCCATGAGGCTTTGGATACCGAATAAACTTCTTCTTTTTCTCAGAATCTTCATAACACAAGACAATGAATCACCAACAAGTACTCTAACATGCAAATGAGTTCTTTTTTTAAATGAAAATCTTAAAAATACTATTTTTTTGTCTTGACTTCTGCCAGGTCTCTAATTTTGAACCAAATAATTTGATGATGAGTTTATAGTTGCAGCTCCAGCACCCTGCACTCGGACGGGCTTGAACTGTGTGAAGCGCTCGTAAAAGGTGACAAGCAGTCCCATGAAGCAGGTATCACAGACTCAGTGTTGAAGGTAAGAATTTCACAAACACAATGCTACCCTTCTTTCTGTGATGTCATCCTTTTGTTTTCTTTGCCCATATTTAGCAAGTTCCCAGATGATTAAAAGTCAAGTACTTGATTTTAGAGCGGTAACAAAAATCTATGTTGCAATATGATCCAATCATTGACAGTGCAGCCTCTATAAGATTACCGGTACATGGAACTGTTGCAATCTGGGAGACACATTGCTTTCCATCTTCCAGAGAATGAATCAAGCCTAAACAGAACATATGTTGTAGTTAATCAGTGAAAATGCGTTGAGGCCTTTGATGCCAAGTTTAAGATTAACCATTTGTTTATTTAGAGATGCGATTAAACTCAACTCTGTAATAACTGGTGCCTGAAATTGAAATCCTCAAATGGGCTGACAGGCTTTTCCAAATAATTACCTGCACCCTTACGTTTAGCCGAAACATGTCTCAAACAGAATAAAACAGCACTAATTTGGGTAGTTTATTGTTTAAAGAACTCAAATTTATCAACTGTTCAGTGATTGATTATCCATAATCCCATGCAGCAATAAGTAGGATTTAAATTCATGTTTTTATATCAATTTGCTTCAGTTAAATCACATTGTTTTGTTGGACAGCAGTATGTAACGGCAGCGGAAGAGCAATAGTGTTCATTTTGTTTGACTGCAGTATGTAACTAAAGGCCCTACACTGAGCAACAGGTGAACATGTGGTTAGGAAACTCATAGGGATTGCTCATGTCTGTGTTCAGAGACAGACACAGACAGAGGCAGGCAGACACAGGCGGAGAGAGACAGACACAGGCAGACAGAGACAGACACAGACAGACACAGGCAGACACAGACAGACACAGGCAGACACGGACAGACACAGACAGACACAGGCAGACACAGGCAGGCACAGACAGACACAGGCAGACACAGACAGACATGGACAGACACAGACAGACACAGGCAGACAGAGGCAGGCACAGACAGACACAGGCAGACACAGACAGACACGGACAGACACAGACAGACACAGGCAGACAGAGGCAGGCACACACAGACACAGGCAGACACAGACAGACACGGAGAGACACAGACAGACACAGACAGACACAGGCAGACACAGGCAGACACAGACGGACACAAGCAGACACAGACAGACACAGACAGACATGGACAGACAGAGGCAGGCACAGACAGACACAGGCAGACACAGACATACAGACACAGACAGACAGGCAGACACAGACATACAGACACAGGTAAACACAGACTGACACAGACAGACAGACAGACAGACACTAGTGCCTGCATGCATAAGACAACAAATTACAGCTGTTTGAATATGTGTGGAAAAATCCTGTGGTTTGAGATGGTTGACATTGTCTTGCCACATTTCTTATAAGGGAATAACATTCAATTATTCGACATGTTTAAAGATACTTTCACACCGATAATTGATGTTGATGTGCCATTTTGTTTCAAAGAATCATGTTTCCAAGGATACATAATTTGAACAGCGTCATGATGTAAGCCCATTATGATGTCACTCAAAAAGTGTACTTTATTGCTGGATTAAGTACAGTCAGCGTCTTTGATCTTTTAGCAAACCCTCTTCGAATGTTTCCTCTCAATACATGGCCTCACAATACCAACTCGTATCATGCAGAGTATTACGATGCACCGAACATCCTCACATCTTATTGGACGCCTCCGTGATAAAGCATCTGCCTGGAGAGCGGTCCTACAAGGTTAGTGTTTCGATGCCCTAGCCACATCATACCAAAAGGCTTGAAAAGATGGTACTTCTTGTTACCCTGCCTGTGCTCGACTGTTTGGCTAGGAGTCAGTCAACTGTGTCTGAGTGGGATATTATGTTAAACTACAGCATGGTATCACAGTGGGCTAGCATAATAAAACTCTCATTAAGTCTGAACTAACACAAGCAGCCACACACACACTCATGCATATTATTTTATGAGGGCAATAATCTTGATTTCGACGTGAAACCCCATTTCACCTCACCTTACATCTTATTGCTGTAGACTTTTTAAAGTCTTTCATCTTCAGTCAGACCCATTACAAGTGTATCTCTGGCAGAGAGATCTCATGCTCAGTCACTCTGCTGGAAGTAGGAGCTAACTGTAAAACATCCTTTTCTTATGAACCTGAAATAATGTGATTTGAACTAGGGCTGGGACGGGTAACTCAGGTACTCGGATACTGAGTAGGATCTGGGTACCCATAGGACTACCCGGACCCTTGGTAAGTCACGTGATATATTGTTGAATGACGAAAAGTATCTAGAACTCTAGAATGTTGGCATTCCTTCTGACTTTATATGTTTGCATAAAGATGAAACTTCAGTCAGCTTCAGTGTATGCATGACCAGATCGTTTTACACGAGTATCTAAATACATTTTGCCAGGGCTATCGTCAAACTATTCCCAGTCAGACATTTGGACCATCTCTTGAGACCTACAGCGGGTACCAGGGTAGGGTCGGGGTAATAGGGGGATGTGTACCCGGGTAGTAAATTTGGACTTGTCCCAGCCCTAATTTGAACTCATATTTGCTAGGTTCTGTTTGAAATATAGCATCAAGCTTCAGACCACTCTACTACAATGGTGCAATGACTATTTGAAGAATGATCTGATTATTAATCGAGTGAATTCAGTTCACAACCACAGAATGTTGCATAAACATACTTCTTTCTTCAGTCTTTCAAGCCCACAAAACTGATGTCTTTAAATCAAGTGCTACAATCACGAAAACCTTGTATCTTCCCCACATTATATGTGACATCAATATCTATTGAAAAAACTGATATACTGATGAATACAGGTCATTAACGATCATAAATTAATGGCTACTGTTTGTCTCATTTCAGAGATTATATTATATTTATTATATTATATTCATTATGGAAACGAGCTATGTATTATCTTCCTGTTAAAGAAAGATTGCTTATGAGTGAGTGAGAAAGTTAGATTTAACACTACAAAATTCCATTTATATAACGGCATCATGGCTTTATGTGGGAGGAAAGTCCGAAGTAATGCAGGTCTCAACTGTTTACGACTTCAGTTACATCCACAAGCACTGAATTGTGCTCACAAACCTAGAAACATAATCAAGGCAAACCGGGATTCAAACCCACAATCATAGTGACACAACTCTGCACAGCAAATTGAATGACTGCTTATGAAGACAATTGAGGATTTAGCAATTACGTCTGCTTTGAAAAACATTTCAGTAGTCATGTGAGGGAGAATAAAGGGTAAGGGGTCATGGAAATCCACTGAGGGACCATACATCATGATCAGGATAAATCCCACGATCAGCAGATCCTGACACAATCAGCAGATACTGACACAATCAGCAGACCCTGACACAATCAGCAGATCCTGACAAAATCAGTAGACCCTGACAAAATCAGCAGATATCCTGCCATGGTCAACAGATCCTGACACAATTAGCAGATCCTGACACAATCAGCAGACCCTGACACAATCAGCAGATCCTGACACAATCAGCAGACCCTGACACAATCAGCAGATCCTGACACAATCAGCAGATCCTGACAATCAGCAGACCCTGACACAATCAGCAGATCCTGACACAATCAGCAGACCCTGACACTATCAGCAGATCCTGATATAATCAGCAGACCCTGACACAATCAGCAGACCCTGACACAATCAGCAGACCCAGACACAATCAGCAGATCCTGACACAATCAGCACACCCAGACACAATCAGCAGATCCTGACTCAATCAGCAGACCCTGACAATCAGCAGATCCTGACTCATAAGGACCCAAGTGTGCACAGCAAGCTGTGGAGACCATCCCTTATTGGTGGTGTTACTCTTACCACTGAACAGTGAACCTATTATAAAAGAAATGTTCAGACGATATTAAAGCCCACAAAAAGCAACAGTTGTACATATTTCTATGATTAATTGTATTTTAACATTAAACTGATAAACTTTAAGACCCATCATTGAAAGCCAAGGAGCTAACAAAAGAAGTCATTGAAGATAACTAGGAATCTTAAAGTTTTGTTATAACTGCTGAAAAACAGATTCACAAATCACCACTGCTAGGAGATTCTTCAGTGCTGACGTACTGCACTGTTTCATATTGATACAAGACACAGACATTATGCTAACTTTGCATCTTATGTGTTCTTTCACGCAAGGGCATTTCTTTTCATATCATTGTTCGTTTAAATGGTGTTCTGACACTGTTATGGTAGCTAACTCTCTTCTAACCTACCACATCAAGGCGAGCTTATCTTTTTCTGCATCAAATCAGGTAGGTCTCAACACACCTTGGCATGTTACTGGGAAGGATTATAAGAATCACCCCAAAAACAAAACTTTATGAGAGGCTGTAAATGTGGGACTATGGAGGAAGTTGCTAGCCTGATGAATAAAAATGTCTTACGCTGTCAATCCTACTTACAATGCCTTGGTTCCTCAAGGAAACCGTAACCTTATCAATAAGTACTTCCTACATTTTGAATAATGTCAACAGCCTATATATACGTCAGTTGTGAAACTGTATTATAAATAACCCAAAGTGCTATGCACACGATTGTCTGGACTGAACAGCTAATCTTGCTGCAGTCAGCATCTCATAGCATCTTAAATTACCTTCATTGCAATTTTATTGTCAATTTTTTAAATTTTGCCAAGTTTTAATATCATAATGCTCTCATTTTAAACAAATCTTTGGAATTAAGAAAAATATATGTACCAAGATGATTTCAGATGAAAGATTCACTTCTACACATGGTAATTAATGCAAGATTTTGGTTGGTTGGTTGGTTTGTTGTAACGCCGCACTCAGCAATATTCCAGCTATATGACGGCACTCTGTAAATAATCAAGTCTGGCCCAGACAATCCAGTGATTAATATCATGAGTATCGATCCGCCCAATTGGGATCGATGACATGCATGAACCAAGTCAGCTAGTCTGACCACCCGATCCCATTAGTCGCCTTTTACGACAACCATAGTCACCTTTTACGGCAAGCATGGGTTGCTGAAGACCCATTCTACCCCGGAAAATTAATGCAAGACCGTCCACTACACAAATGGTTATGAGAACCAGATCCATCTACTTGTGCAGGTAACAAGGCATGGTGGTATGGAAGGCTACCTGTAACAGCATCGACAGATACCAGCATCACACACCTGCCCAGTATTGGGCCATCATCAGCTGAAACCTGATACATTTTCTCCTGCATTAACCCACCACATTATTCTAATAATAATCAGCCATAATGTTTTTATGGAGAATGTTGTAAATGCATAACAGTCAGACTCAGCCCATGGCCAGTGCCTGAAACTGCCTGACTGCCCATGACTTTTCTGTCAGGCTGCCTGAAATGTTCTGCCAAATGTCTGGCAGGAAACTTTAAGATTACTTATGTATTCATTTTTATCATAACTCCTTGTAGATTCTCAAGTAATTGTTTTCATTATTTCAACTGAATCAAGACGCAAATTGTCTCCTAATGATTATTTTTAGATTTTTCAATATTTATTATGTCTGAAAGCGGGCAGGTAATTTTGAAGATGGGCAGGCAACACTTATAAGTCACCTGCCCGACTGTCTTGTTGGGTTCTAAATTTGTTTAAACACTGCCACTTGCATATACAAAATTGTAATGATAAATGACAGGCATGATTTCCTAAAATAACTTATATGGATGGAAGAGAGTAAGTAAGTGAGTTTGGTCTAACACTGCCTCGGCCAGTACTTCAGCTATATTGCAGTATGTTGACATACAGCGCTGCAACCCAACAGCACAGATATGGTGCTGAGAAATAAAGGATTATAAAGGATTATTGACATATCAAAACTAGGATTCAAACCCAATATAGAATACTTAACGAGCTCCCATGTAATACCAATTTTATGAAACGAGTGAATAGTTGTGGTTTCTGATGAGCAAAAGCGAGAGTACATAAGCACGCATTTTGGTATTACACAATGTGTAATACAGCTGTATGTTTATTAAACAGGTGATCTCTTCACGGACAAGTAATAAATAAGCCTCTCACATTGTATCCATGTGTGGAATAGAACCTGGACCTTCAGACTGACTGACCACTTGGCTACCCCCAACCCCCTAAAAACCCTAAACATCGAATCCCATGGACACACTCTTAGTGAGATTATAACATGAGATGCTGGGAGGGCAGAGAAGCAACAACCTCTCTGAGCAGTGAGCAATTGCCACCTGACTGATCGCCACCACCAGCTACCAAGGCATCTGGGGATCAATCACTGCATAAGTGAAAACACCTTTTCAATTCTATCGAATTAGTACCACTAATCCTTTATAAAACCCAACTAACTTCACCCTTTCCCTGGGTCAGCAGATGACACAGCAGATAGCTGGGAACATTCATGGTAGATAAGGGAGGCAGCACTGATTAATGTCTGTTATAATTTATTTAATATTTCCTGTTTGAAGAAGAAATTGCTAAGTGCTTGCTGTTTGTACTACACAGGTGCTTCATGTATCCTGTCTGTGAAACTGATGTCAATATTGATGCTTAAACTTGTCATCAATGTCCATGTGCAGTAGGATTATGCATCAACTGTGAGTCAGTGTTGCACCAGATGCGATATGGACATGAGCGGACTGTGAAGGCTAGACTAACATCTAGTCTCTGAAATGAACATATCGTACAGAAAAAACAGTTATCTTAATAAAAATATAATAAAAGGGAGCCCAGTAACACTCTTCATTTTCAGATACTGCAGTAATCTAGACTTGCCAAACACAATAGACTTGCATGGGCTGTATTTGATATATAAATGTATCAGGGTCTGTAAGACAGACTATGTGAAAACCTCCTGCCCAACTTTACCAGCCAGGAACAAGACTCTAGTCAGTTGGTTGGTTTGTTGTTTAACGCCGCACTCCAGCTATATGACGGCGGTCTGTAAATAATCGAGTCTGGACCAGACAATCCAGTGATTTATATCATGAGCATCGATCCACGCAATTGGGATTGATGACATGCATCAACCAAGTCAGCAAGCCTGACCACCCGATCCCGTTGGTCGCCTTTTACGACAAGCATAGTCACCTTTTACGGCAATAAGTCAGTTGGTAGTCCTTGCAAGCAGGATTCAATTAAGTCCTTCACAACTCATTTTGTTTGTCTGTAACTCAGAGTTGATGAAGTATAGCAATCTATCAGGTAATGATTACACTATTGCACTGAAGGAATGTCTGACACTAGCGATATCACAGTCTAGACATGGCGGTACACCATGGGAGTATAATCCCTCTCTTGACACTTTGAATTCACATGACATTACATTTTTTGTTTTTTTTGTTTGTTGTTTAACCCTTTCGCCCCGACTGCCCGATTTATCGGGCAGGATAAACCGTGTCCCAGGACCCGGCTGCCCGAAAAATCGGGCAGCATAAGCCGAGGCCCAGAACCCGGCTGCCCGATAAATCGGGCGGCGCGAGCGTGTTTACAAAATCGCTCTTTCTACTTCCTTTCTCGTGTGTAATCTCGTTCTAAATATGGAAACGAGATCTACACGTAATGACACGTCATTCGATGGAATTTCCCCGTCTTTTTGGCGCGAAAATCGCGGGTATGTCACCTGTTTTCGCGACAGGTATTTTTCTCGCTTGAATCGTAAATCAAGCGTAATGGCGGCCAACTACGATTCGGATAGCGATCAGATGATTAACAACGACTATATCGGGAATAATAATGTGTTTGAATTGAATAATTTACGCGAAGGGGAGAGGGAATTTCGCGAATATTTTCGTGAAGATTTTGACGGTTTCGACGAGGTGTCCCCCCCCCCCGCCAACTTTCGAGAATGGGAGTGGCAGAGGGACACACGACAGTGGAGACATGAGGGATTTTGAAGAGGCGACCGGATTCAAGAATATATATTGACACGGTGAGTGAAGAGTCGTGCTATTGATTTTTTCCAACTGTTTTACAATGATTCTGTGTTTGAACAGATTATCAGTGCGACGAATGAGAATGCAGCCTACACGTGAACGAGCGATCACAACAACAACAAAGGTGAGTGGCATGACGTATCTGTTTCTTTTTTTAAAAAATTATTTTTCTGATCGCAATCCGAATTGTAGTTTGCCGGTTTGTCGTATGTCCTTATATTTCGCTCAATTTGAATAAAATTTATTTCCATATTCATGTTTGTTTTCTTGTTTTTTACATCTTAATTTAAATTTTAGTAACTGTAATGATTATTTATTTATTAATTGATTTAATAAAGTACTGATTTAATTTATTATGCAATTGTAAATAGCAGTGTATTGTAAATATGTTATCACAACTTGTATATTTGCAGAACTTGAATTTACGATCTTTCCGTCCTTTTACAATGTTTCCCTCTTCAGATCAATCTGTGTTATCTTCCCTGTGATGTCATTCTTATAGTAGCTGTGGTTCAATGTTCAGATAATGTGATAAATAACTTTTTAAAAACTTAAATACTTAATTTTTGTTTCAAATCCTGAAAAAGAACAAAATAAATCAAATATTTGTGTTTTTACCTGTGTTAACGAGTTTACCTGCGTTAACAAGTTTACCTGTGTTAACGAGTTTACCTAAGAGGCTGTAAGTGTATCATAAGTAATATGTGACATCAGTATAGAAAACAAAGTCAGTACCAAGAGTTGTAAACTTGTTTATTTGTTTACAGATGTGCATGAAGAGAATTTACCTGTAACACCTGGGATAACCTGTGCCGTCCAAGATGACAAGACCACTGTGTTATGTTTACCTTGTATCTGTGATTTATTTTTGTGATTTGTAATACAATTTGAGCCAAAATTCATTGTCTGTTTTCATTTTTTCAGTGTTTTCAAGTTTTATTTCACTTGTAAACACCTGTAATTAGAAAATAACAAAGGTTAGAGACAATAACAACAAAGAATATTAAAGTATACTTAATCCTCTTTACAATGGTATATGATAAATGTATATTAAAAGCAAGTTTCTGGTAGAAAAAGTGCATCAAAAATGATAGTGTGATTTTCCAATAATACTGCCAGGGAGGCCAGTGTACAGGCCTTGTCAGTGTCAGGGACTGCAGGGTCTCAAGGGACATAACTCTGGGGCAGCCAGTGATGAAAGAGTTAACACTGCCCTCAGCACTCTTCAAGCTATATGATGGCAGTCGGTAAATAATCAAGTCTGGATCAGACAATCTTGTGTTTGATATCAAGAGCATTGATCTAAGCAAATTGAATATGATGACATGCATCAACCAAGTCAGAGAGCCTGACCACCCGATCCTGTTAGTCACCTCTTGCCACAAGAACGAGTTACTGAAAAAAGTTCTAACCTGGATCTTCACAGGGATAATAACATCGGAATCACAATGTACATTTGTCTGGGCTTCAGTGTTTCTGCTGATTACATTACATTATATTATTCTCATCTTTGTTGAGACACGACAGAGCGCATTAATATTCTATGAAAGGGTTTGCTGTATGTGATGTCATTCATTGGCTGCTCGGAGACCTTGTGGTGCCTATGGACGTCCATCAGTGAGGATATACCAGCAGGCGTCCATCAGTCATCATACTTTCCCACAAACACGGAGCAAATCAGTATAGGGTCATAGCTGAACATACATAATAAAAAAACAAATCTTGTCTGAAAGCTCAATAAATCTGGCAATAGAGTTGTTTTACCTGACATATTGTCTTCAAACTAGTTATTTCCATGGAAGTTGAGTGATTGAATTCCACTCTACACCATAGACATCAAAATATTACAACTACATCACAACAGCTTGAAAATAATTACATCTAGATTGGTTACCATTTTTACCAGTGAACACAAAAGCAATGTGCCACACCATTTGGGTACAGAACACTTTATCAGCCAAGTCACAGAGTCGGACCACCCAATCCCCAGTTTAACATAAGGTTCTTGGGACAAATTCGGACATGGAATTTGACCACAGTGAACACAGATTCCACATGGCTGTTGGGTCTCTGCAAGCACTGTCACATTGTCTAGTTCATTTTATTATTTCAGTACGGATAGACCGGATGCCTTTGTGTACATACATATGGCATTACAAACCAGTGTGCACGACATACATGTAAGAAATAACACATGGACATTACATATAGCACATATTGATAATTGTATCTCAGGTTCCATTATAAACTTAGGATATCAGATCTTTCCACATTTTCAAAGTAATTTTTTTTTGTGTGTTAATAATTATTTAGTTGGACTTAAATAGCAGTAAATCAAACCTCTGTTAATTTGGGTATTTATAATACTTTGACTTAGATACATTTGTCTCAGGTGGGTACAGCCTGGACATACCAGCAAAAAGTGGTCTTCATTGTCAGTATAATCGGAGTTACATACGTTACATTTTCTAAATTCCCGCAGAATATTAAACTGCCGGACAACACATTGTACATTTATCTGATTCACGAAATGTGTAACATGTAATGTGTTGTGTACTGTAACAATCAGAAAGCAACACAACTTATAGCATACACACATCTACACGCAGAAACTGCCCTGCCAACAAGAACAAACACATGACATCTACACACAGAAACTGCCCTGCCAACAAGAACAAACGCATGACATCTACACGCAGAAACTGCCCTGCCAACAAGAACACATGACATCTACACGCAGAAACTGCCCTGCCAACAAGAACACATGACATCTACACGCAGAAACTGCCCTGCCGACAAGAACAAACACATGACATCTACACGCAGAAACTGGCCTGCCAACAAGAACAAACACATGACATCTACACGCAGAAACTGCCCTGCCAACAAGAACACATGACATCTACACGCAGAAACTGGCCTGCCAACAAGAACAAACACATGACATCTACACGCAGAAACTGCCCTGCCAACAAGAACACATGACATCTACACGCAGAAACTGCCCTGCCAACAAGAACAAACACATGACATCTACACGCAGAAACTGCCCTGCCAACAAGAACAAACACATGACATCTACATGCAGAAACTGCCCTGCCAACAAGAACACATGACATCTACACGCAGAAACTGCCCTGCCAACAAGAACAAACACATGACATCTACATGCAGAAACTGCCCTGCCAACAAGAACAAACATCATACTTTGGGGGAAACTTTTCAAATTTGTTAAGAAATTTAATGACAGCGATGGAAAACTTGCTGTGGACTCTATAAAGTATAGATCTGGCAATTAGCGGCAATCCTTCAAACTAGTGGAGCAAATGTATAATCATGATAATATCTACAGCACATTTTGTAATATCCCAAACACTTGCACTCTATATGGTTACCTACACATCTACAGGAAATAAGCCTGGGTAAGATGTCTGAACCATCTAATACCATCAGAAGTCTGGCAAGTGCTCAGGCCTAGAAACCCTTTCACTGAACATTCTAAAACATGTTTCCAAAAACCAATATTTTGTAGTTCTGGCCAAAAGGGCCTGTATCATACATTTCCTCAGTTCTGTAATGAACCTATGAAAACATACACTCACATCCACTGACATAAAACTCAACATTTGCTAAGGACCAGAGTAGTCATCTTTAGTCAAATGTGTGGTCTTTAGTAAACGTTGAGCGGTATAGAACCCTGTTTTTGTTTGTTTGTTTGTTGTTTACCATCGCACTCAGCAATATTCCAGCTACATGGCGTCAGTCTGTATAAAATCGAATCTGGACCAGACAATCCAGTGATTGACATCATGAGCATCGATCCAGACAATTGGGATACGATGACATGCATCAATAAAATAAGTGATCCTGATCACCCGATCCTGTTAGTCGCCTCTTACGACAAGCACAGTATTCTTTTACGGCAAGCAT
The DNA here is from genome assembly GCF_023055435.1 of Haliotis rufescens. Taxonomy (NCBI): domain Eukaryota; kingdom Metazoa; phylum Mollusca; class Gastropoda; order Lepetellida; family Haliotidae; genus Haliotis; species Haliotis rufescens. Next base: position 4,787,550 of record NW_025964112.1, read on the forward strand.
GGGTTGCTGAAGACCTATTCTACCATGCATTTTCAGGGAAATGTCCTTATTGTATGTTGAACGAAGAAATGAAACATGAGACTCACTTGAGTTTAGTTATTGTGCCTCTGCTGGCGAGGCAGTTGATCACCCGTTTTTGGTATCCAATGAGAGGATGAGTTTTCACGTTTTCCCTGAATGTGTTTTCGAACGGCTGGCAGGGTTCCCAGGGTTCCAAGGAATATGAGTACGATTCAGTGCAGTTTTCACAAGGTAACATCATAGAAAATGCCTGACAATGTTTCCCCCCATGTCTTGGAGGCACGATAATCCGTCTTGTCTTTGACCGATTTGGAATACGACATGTTGAATCACATTTACTCCAACTGGAATATAAAGAAACTATACAATCTTGCTTACATAGCAATTCACATGGTTGAGTCCTGTTTGGTTTTCGTTCATGTACTTGACATAAGTGCTCCTCAACTTTAATATGGCTGTCTCGACGTTCACAGATAACTTTTCGTGTTTGAACTCCATTATATTTCCCACACACTTTACTCCCGGGGGAGAGTTTGCAAGTGCTCCAGGGAGATACGGACCACACAACGTCAACTGCTTGTGACCAAGAGTCACGTTCACCGTAGTTCTTGTCCAGAATAACACTCTCTGCGTTGCAGTCTTTATAACAAGTTTCAAACTCTGAAGGTTTGTGGAGCGATCCACAATAGGAATAATGTACAGGGTGTCCTCTGTCACTCTGACACCACACTTCGCGATACTGTGTTCCTCCAAACCCGCAGCGCTCATTTTCACACGCACCCCAAGGACCTGCAATGAATAAAACAACGTGAAAATACCTGGAAAACTTTCAATATACATTTGAAAACAAGGACAAAATAGTAATATATATTTATACTCATATTTAAAGAAGTTTACTTATAGATGTAATATGACAAGCTGATCTTGACTGTTTCCTTCAATGAATGCCTTTTTAAAAATGTATAAGGGGCGGTCGGGCAGCCTAGTGGTTAGAGCGTTCGCTTTTCACGCCGAAGACCCAGGTTCGATTCCCGACATGGGTACAATATGTGAAGCCCATTTCTGGTGTCCCCCGCCATAATATTGCTGGAATATTGCTAAAAGCGGCGTAAAACCATACTCACTCACTTACTCACTTTAAATGTATTTTAAAACTACCCATTACCACCTCAGGGCTAAAAGACATGAATCATACATGAAACATATTTTGATTCAAGTAAAACGTTTGTATCAATATTCCGACTGCAATTCCTTGACAAATAATTCACAGCAATGCTGCCTCAAGAGATATGAAACTAAATCTTGGACAAGTGAAGTGTCTTTCAAGAACTGTACATCAAGCAGATTACTAAATCACTGCCTGTGGATAAGCCTATGCCCCCTCAACCCAAGAAAACTTAAAGATTACATTATGGGAATACTAACAGTTAAATCATCACATGATTGCAAGTCGTCTGGTGAATCTTTTCTCCATGCTCTACTTGACATCAATGCATGACTTGGCTATAAAACTATATCTTGTGTGAGTAGAGTTTTACTCCAATGAAGCATTATCTTTCACCAAGAGGGAGTTATTTCTTGTCAGACTTCTTCACGGCTTGTGAACGGCAGATACATATTACACACTGCCATATAATTATCTCAAATACTTAAAGAGGGTGGGTGGAGATGGCTATACAGTACACTATGCTTATAGCGAACATGCTCATCACAAAGTGACGGATATAACAAACTGTTGTTTTTGGTCCCAGCCATTTGCGCTATCTTTTAGATGAAACGCTTTTAAGGAAGTACAGTACAAAAATTATTAGTCCCTTTGAGTTCATTATAACTGAAGTTTACTGTATACTCAAAACAACATTGTGGAAACTGGAAATAAACACTATACCATCTCAACATCAATGTGGAAACTTGACACAAACACTGTACCATCTCAACATCAATGTGGAAACTTGTAGCAAACACTGTACCATCTCAACATCAATGTGGAAACTTGTAGCAAACACTGTACCATCTCAACATCAATGTGGAAACTTGAAACAAACACTGTACCATCTCAACATCAATGTGGAAACTTGACACAAACACTGTACCATCTCAACATCAATGTGGAAACTTGTAGCAAACACTGTACCATCTCAACATCAATGTGGAAACTTGTAGCAAACACTGTACCATCTCAACATCAATGTGGAAACTTGTAGCAAACACTGTGCCATCTCAACATCAATGTGGAAACTTGTAGCAAACACTGTACCATCTCAACATCAATGTGGAAACTTGACACAAACACTGTACCATCTCAACATCAATGTGGAAACTTGACACAAACACTGTACCATCTCAACATCATTGCGGAAACTTGACACAAACACTGTACCATCTCAACATCAATGTGGAAACTTGTAGCAAACACTGTACCATCTCAACATCAATGTGGAAACTTGTAGCAAACACTATACCATCTCAACATCAATGTGGAAACTTGCAGAAAACACTGTACCATCTCAACATCAATGTGGAAACTTGTAGCAAAAACTATACCATCTCAACATCATTGTGGAAACTTGTAGCAAACACTGTACCATCTCAACATCAATGTGGAAACTTGTAGCAAACACTATACCATCTCAACATCAATGTGGAAACTTGTAGCAAACACTGTACCATCTCAACATCAATGTGGAAACTTGACACAAACACTGTACCATCTCAACATCAATGTGGAAACTTGTAGCAAACACTGTACCATCTCAACATCAATGTGGAAACTTGACACAAACACTATACCATCTCAACATCAATGTGGAAACTTGTAGCAAACACTGTACCATCTCAACATCAATGTGGAAACTTGTAGCAAACACTGTACCATCTCAACATCAATGTGGAAACTTGTAGCAAACACTGTACCATCTCAACATCAATGTGGAAACTTGTAGCAAACACTGTACCATCTCAACATCAATGTGGAAACTTGCAGAAAACACTGTACCATCTCAACATCAATGTGGAAACTTGAAACAAACACTGTACCATCTCAACATCAATGTGGAAACTTGTAGCAAACACTGTGCCATCTCAACATCAATGGTATCGGCCTATACAAGATTCTCAAGTCAATAAAGCAATCAAAGCCTTGATTACCAGTATCGGTACTTCAACACAGACTGATGGCTGTGTAACAGTTTTTTGAGGAATGGCTCCTGGGATACACATTCAGCAACACAATGGTTCAACACAGACTGATGGCTGGGATACACATTCAACAACACAATGGCTCAACACAGACTGATGGCTGTGTTACAGTTTTTTAAGGAATGGCTCCTGGGATACACATTCAACAACACAATGGTTCAACACAGACTGATGGCTGTGTTACAGTTTTTTTAGGAATGGCTCCTGGGATACACATTCAACAACACAATGGTTCAACACAGACTGATGGCTGTGTTACAGTTTTTTTAGGAATGGCTCCTGGGATACACATTCAACAACACAATGGTTCAACACAGACTGATGGCTGTGTTACAGTTTTTTTAGGAATGGCTCCTGGGATACACATTCAACAACACAATGGCTCAACACAGACTGATGGCTGGGATACACATTCAACAACACAATGGTTCAACACAGACTGATGGCTGTGTTACAGTTTTTTTAGGAATGGCTCCTGGGATACACATTCAACAACACAATGGTTCAACACAGACTGATGGCTGGGATACACATTCAACAACACAATGGTTCAACACAGACTGATGGCTGTGATACAGTTGTTGGAGTAATGGCTCCTGGGATACACATTCAACAACACAATGGTTCAACACAGACTGATGGCTGGGATACACATTCAACAACACAATGGCTCAACACAGACTGATGGCTGTGTTACAGTTTTTTTAGGAATGGCTCCTGGGATACACATTCAACAACACAATGGTTCAACACAGACTGATGGCTGTGTTACAGTTTTTTTAGGAATGGCTCCTGGGATACACATTCAACAACACAATGGTTCAACACAGACTGATGGCTGTGTTACAGTTTTTTTAGGAATGGCTCCTGGGATACACATTCAACAACACAATGGTTCAACACAGACTGATGGCTGGGATACACATTCAACAACACAATGGTTCAACACAGACTGATGGCTGGGATACACATTCAACAACACAATGGCTCAACACAGACTGATGGCTGGGATACACATTCAACAACACAATGGCTCAACACAGACTGATGGCTGTGATACAGTTGTTGGAGGAATGGCTCCTGGGATACACATTCAACAACACAATGGTACAACACAACCTGAAGACGATTTGCTGACTCCACGCTTAGCTATGTATGTTTGAATGTTGTCCATTTTACATGTTTCCTTTGTAGACTTTCAGTTTTGAGAAGTTCAATTTCATAAATATATTGATGATTTCTTTACAAAAATGAAATATTGTTTGCATCATCATGAAGCCCTTCAGAGATATTACTAGACTGACAATTAGTCCCAGAAATAAAGTTATCTTGCTTACCAATATATATCTACAAAATATAAATAATAAAATCCAAATGGCGCCCAGAACAATCCTTAATTTCAGGTTTGAAAGCTGAGGCAATCTAGACTTGAGTTGGACTCCTTTCTAAATCTTTTGCTAGGGTCTGGGAGACAACGATATTACCATCTTATAACAGGGCATTTGTGGTAGAAGCATTTGGAAACTACTATTGTTTCAAGGAAGGTTTTCTTGTGAAGATTAATTTTCATTGCCGTTGCTTTTCTCATTGCATGTAAATGGTAAATACAAAACTTCAATAACCACTCTCTGCTAAGACAGATTCCATTGGGAATAAAAGCAACCTTGCCATGAAAATGATATGAATGTTTACTTGCTATGAGTGAGGTGATAGCCATAACAATGATAGTGTTGTGCAAGAAACATCCTTAACTTACACCTGGTACAACATCAAAACTGTAGGTGTATAATAGTAGACACCTGAAAATACGGGAATAAGTTTTCTGCTGTAACATATCTCTGCTTGACTCCCTATATACGATTTGGTTTTTCATTTGTTGCTCCAGGACAACTAAGGTATGACTCTACACTGGGATACCCCTGCTGTATACCCCTAGGTTGTCAGGCCAACTGGTTTGAGTCCAGTATCCTATACATTAATACTACCTGTGAAGATCCGGGGTAGAATAGCTCTTCAGCAACCCATGCTTGCCGTAAAAGGCGACTATGCTGGTCGTAAAAGGCGACTAACGGGATCGGGTGGTCAGACTCGCTGACTTGGTTGATGCATGTCATCGATCCCAATTGTGTGGAGCGATGATCATGATATTAATCACTGGATTGTCTGGTCCAGACTCGATTATTTACAGACCGCCGTCATATAGCTGGAATATTGCTGAGTGCGGCTTTAAACAACAAACCAACCAACCAACGATACATTAATACACACGTCAAACAACCACAGCGCCGGCTGAATCAAACATCCTGAGAGGCATATGACACTGATAAACTCCATATTGTTGTTGTTGTGTAGTCTCATGACTGAAACATTCTGAAAATGTCATACATGACGTCAAGTTTCTCATCCTATTACACAGTATGAATGAAGTTCACGGAAAGTTAACACGAAAACAACTTTCCTTGCCAAAATTGAACATATCATTGATCTTAAAATTAAAGTAGAAATTTTATCATGCATTTCATCTAAATAGTTGTGAAACCTACTGTGTTAGAACCCAAATACATCCTGTACTGACTGACACTCGTTGTATTAACCAAGGCAGCAAAGTGTCAGTCAGGAATATTCCAGACATACTTGTACTATGTACATGTAAATAATCCTAGCTTGGACAAGACAAACCAGTGGTTGATAGGAGGGCTGGAATCGGTTAATTTGGCACTCAGGTCTGTGGGTCCTGAGTAGGTCTCATATGCCTAGGGGCTTATCTAGACCAGCTTTTTGGCTGATATTCAGCCCCAAAGCCTGCAGCAAAATGCAGTACAAATTCCCAATTTGAATTAAATATTTTTACTGTTGAACAGTAATATGTGAACAGTAAAAAATTCCAATTTTGAACAAAATGTCACAATATTTTCCCAATGTCTCTGCTAAGGGCACTTATCTTTTAAATGTTAGATAAATTCCCGGGTACCAACAGGACTACCCGGACCCATGGTTAGTCATGTGACAGTTTGTTTAAAGACAATGAAACTCCATGGTTACAAATACTACAAGTTGGTAATGCTTGCATTATTTTCTGACTTGTATGTTTGAGTAAAGCTTAAAGCTTCAGCAAAAGTTCATTTTATACATGTATGTTTCTAAGTACTTGTTGCCAGGGCCCCAGTAAAACAATTCCCAATTGGACATTTTGTACCCCCAAAAAAGGCCTACCGGGGTACCTGGGTAGAGTCAGGAAATAGGGGGTCAGGTACCCAGGTAATAAATATGGACTCACTCCGGCCCTAGTTGATGGTATGAACAACTGGATACAGTAAACCTAGATAACACAGTTTGAGGGAACATTAATCTTAATCCAGCATAGTTCCTGTGTTATGTTTACCGACATGAAACAGTCACAAACCAACTTGTATCTAATTACGGAGAAACAAAAATATACAGCCGTATACAATATATCAACAGATTGTAAACACAGAAGTTGAGCAAATTTCTCCCACCGGATGATAAGATAGATGCAAGCCGAATGACGAGGTAGGTGCCAAGCTGTGCAAGGTTTCTGTGAAGCAAGCACTGCAGAAGACGGGCTAACAACCCAGGAGGTGGTTGTGACGCAAAACGAAACAACCACCCTCCCTCGTCTGATGGGCGAAACAGGTACAGGAGAGGGGAAGCGGGAGGTATCTACATATCCACACTTCAGTTTCTGCCTCTAAAATCAGGGTGGGTGATCACTTTTACAGCCAACACCAAACGGTATTATAACATCAGTGTTCTTGCTATCTGTTAACCACCCCCACTGCCTATGTGTGCTTCAACCATCACCAGGATATGCTGCAGTATGCATCAGGGCAACCAATGAGAGGCATACCGTATACCTTCCACCAGGTGCACCATCAAAATTATATAATGAAATATAACAAATATTTTCATGACAATAAAGCTTTTGTTTTCCTTAAACCATCTCTTTGAACATGTATTAAGCAATGTTCTGAATTAACCAAGGTGCAAAATCAACCTCAGAGATATTTTCTTCAATCCAAATAGAGAACTCAAATTACAGTTTTCCTATACACATATAGTCAAAGATGGCAATCAAATAATTGTCTGTCTTACTTGTCATGCTAAAGAAATAAATATGTCTGACTGGTAATAGGTAATACTTTGTTTCAACTGTCCGTGGTAAGTCATGCTAGTTCAGGCAATGTGGTGGCTAGCCTCTCATGGAATGAAGCAATTAGATCGTCTTCTGTATCACTCTTCGTGCACCTGACTGACACTAACTAACCACTGAGCCAAACTTTCTGCGACAAATCAAGTTCGTGGGACGAACCAAAACACCTTAAGCGGTCTAATGCTGTTAGCCCATGTGAGAGACTGTCAGGCAACAATGACAGCAGAGGGCTGATGACCCCTGCCCTTATTGGTCTTCAATTATGACCATTGTCAACATCAGACACATTTTCATGTTACATTTCACTCTTATAAACCCTGTCACGGGAATGTCAGCAGCTTTAACCCTCCCACTAATGGAACACATACTGATTGGTTTGTTTCGGCATCAAGTTCCATGAATCCCAATTGTAGAATGTCTGCTACAAATGTGTAATTGTCACTGGCTATAAACACATGACATCAATACAACCAAGACTTCCAGATACAATATTAGAATGTCTGCTTCCACTGTGTAATTGTCACTGGCTATAAACACATGACGTCAGTATAACCAAGACTTCCAGATACAATATTAGAATGTCTGCTACAAATGTGTAATTGTCACTGGCTATAAACACATGACATCAGTACAACCCAGACTTCCAGATACAATATTAGAATGTCTGCTACAAATGTGTAATTGTCACTGGCTATAAACACATGACATCAGTACAACCCAGACTTCCAGATACAATATTAGAATGTCTGCTACAAATGTGTAATTGTCACTTGCTATAAACACATGACATCAGTACAACCCAGACTTCCAGATACAATATTAGAATGTCTGCTTCCACTGTGTAATTGTCACTGGCTATAAACACATGACATCAGTACAACCCAGACTTCCAGATACAATATTAGAATGTCTGCTACAAATGTGTAATTGTCACTGGCTATAAACACATGACATCAATACAACCAAGACTTCCAGATACAATATTAGAATGTCTGCTACAAATGTGTAATTGTCACTGGCTATAAACACATGACATCAGTACAACCCAGACTTCCAGATACAATATTAGAATGTCTGCTACAAATGTGTAATTGTCACTGGCTATAAACACATGACATCAGTACAACCAAGACTTCCAGTTACAATAATAGAATGTCTGCTTCCACTGTGTAATTGTCACTGGCTATAAACACATGACATCAGTACAACCCAGACTTCCAGATACAATATTAGAATGTCTGCTACAAATGTGTAATTGTCACTGGCTATAAACACATGACATCAATACAACCAAGACTTCCAGATACAATATTAGAATGTCTGCTTCCACTGTGTAATTGTCACTGGCTATAAACACATGACATCAGTACAACCCAGACTTCCAGATACAATATTAGAATGTCTGCTACAAATGTGTAATTGTCACTGGCTATAAACACATGACATCAGTACAACCCAGACTTCCAGATACAATATTAGAATGTCTGCTACAAATGTGTAATTGTCACTTGCTATAAACACATGACATCAGTACAACCCAGACTTCCAGATACAATATTAGAATGTCTGCTACAAATGTGTAATTGTCACTTGCTATAAACACATGACATCAGTACAACCCAGACTTCCAGATACAATATTAGAATGTCTGCTTCCACTGTGTAATTGTCACTGGCTATAAACACATGACATCAGTACAACCCAGACTTCCAGATACAATATTAGAATGTCTGCTTCCACTGTGTAATTGTCACTGGCTATAAACACATGACATCAGTACAACCCAGACTTCCAGATACAATATTAGAATGTCTGCTACAAATGTGTAATTGTCACTGGCTATAAACACATGACATCAGTACAACCCAGACTTCCAGATACAATATTAGAATGTCTGCTTCCACTGTGTAATTGTCACTGGCTATAAACACATGACATCAGTACAACCCAGACTTCCAGATACAATATTAGAATGTCTGCTACAAATGTGTAATTGTCACTGGCTATAAACACATGACATCAGTACAACCCAGACTTCCAGATACAATATTAGAATGTCTGCTTCCACTGTGTAATTGTCACTGGCTATAAACACATGACATCAGTACAACCCAGACTTCCAGATACAATATTAGAATGTCTGCTTCCACTGTGTAATTGTCACTGGCTATAAACACATGACATCAGTACAACCCAGACTTCCAGATACAATATTAGAATGTCTGCTTCCACTGTGTAATTGTCACTGGCTATAAACACATGACATCAGTACAACCCAGACTTCCAGATACAATATTAGAATGTCTGCTACAAATGTGTAATTGTCACTGGCTATAAACACATGACATCAGTACAACCCAGACTTCCAGATACAATATTAGAATGTCTGCTTCCACTGTGTAATTGTCACTGGCTATAAACACATGACATCAGTACAACCCAGACTTCCAGATACAATATTAGAATGTCTGCTTCCACTGTGTAATTGTCACTGGCTATAAACACATGACATCAGTACAACCCAGACTTCCAGATACAATATTAGAATGTCTGCTTCCACTGTGTAATTGTCACTGGCTATAAACACATGACATCAGTACAGACCCCTAGAATACAAATACAGTGTAATCATGATAAGCTATTGTTATTATTGCCTGTTTCTATAATTTGTCCTCCTATTGTTTTTGCGTGAATAGCTGAAAGATTGTTGATGCAGCATTAAAAAACAATAATCAATCACTCATTCACCCTTCTATTGCCAAACAGGGCAGTGGGGTAGTGGTTAAAGCGTTCGCTTGTCACGCCGAAGACCCAGGTTCGATTCCCCTAGTGGGTACAATGTGTGAAGCCCAATGTGTGAAGCTGATAATATCGGCTGGAATATAGCTAAAAGTGGCGTAAAACCATACTCACTCACTCACTCTATTGCTAATCTATATTTCCACTAACAGATTTGAAAAAATATCATTATGTGTAATCCCTATTGAACATTTTTTTCCAAATATGAGCTGTAACAGCTGTATTGTCATGACCCCTTACACATGTGACATGCACTTATATAATTACGTGTACGTGTGTGTGTGTGTGTGTGTGTGTGTGTGTGTGTGTGTGTGTGTGTGTGTGTTTGTGGACTGATGATGATTATATAGTGCTAGCCTACTAGCATCCAGTAGTTTAACATGAATACCCTACTCAGACAAAGTATACTGACTCTGAGCCGACCAGTCTTTGTTGTAGCCCCTTAAAGGAAACTACAAGTACCATCTTTTAACGTCTTTAGGTATGATGCGGCCAGGGTTCGAACCCCGGACTTCCCGATCTCCAGGCGGACACTCTACCATTAGACCACGGAGGCGGTTCTCCTTACACAGGTCCTGTGACAGTGTGAGTGATGGAGTGTTTATTACTTAAAGCTACATCAGCAATCTTGCAGCTGATTGTGGATCTCTCCCCAAAATGTTTCAGCATAAGTATGCATAATATTGCAGCACTACAGAGAATACATGCAGGGATAAAAATATATTGCCTAAGTTGAGATATTTTGCAACGATTTGTTATGCAGGTAGCAATATATTCGCAAACAGCTCTTAAACATGAAAAGACAAATACAGTCAAATTTAGCATTTTCATCACAAATTACGTTTCAGATTTGTTTTATGTCTGAATCAATTGTATATGCATTAGCAGTTAAAATGAGCATTTTGCTCAGCAAAAGAAATATTTACCATATATATGAAAAAGTTGATTTTGTTACTATCATTTTTGGAGCCCTGTCAGAGTTTTATCTTAATATCCTACTAAAAAAGTTAAGGACCACCTGATTCTTTCAGATTACTGCAGTAAAACTGTCATGTCGCTGTTTAGTAGAATATGATTAGATGTGTTATTCAAGGGGCACATGCCAACATGCTGTCCTGTGAATACCTAGTGTTGAATTCTGAAGGTTGAATATCACAAAAAATATTTCAGGAAATCTTGGAAAATACTTTTGGGAATCCTGGAGCTTTTTTCTCATGTAAAAGAATGACATTTGAAATGACAATATTCTAAAGAATTATATGAGTTTCACTGTTAGTTTTTGGCAAAAGAAAGGTTTAGAAATTTCTACACATTTAATTTACTGAAATCATGAGTAAAAACAATTATGGCCTTAGTAAAAAGGCATTATGCAGAAACCATATTTTTTTATGGCAGATTTCAGCACATTTGATACAAGCGTGTCCATTTTCTTGCATAAATCTAATTCCCAAAGTGATAAAACACAGCACCAGATCGTCCAGTTATATCTCCTCTGAAGCCACACAAATGCAAAACAATTTTCTAAATCAAATCATTTTTAAAAGACTCTTTTAAAATGATTAAATTGAATAGAAAAAATCTCCCCCACGTGATTTGACATTATACAGATACCACAAGGCACTGTGACCTGGCAATAGATCATCAAGCAACCAGTCCCATGGGGCTGCTGTGGTTGGGAGGAGGATAACCCCATGGTTATGTACAAGGATGGCGCAGATCTAGGCTGTTGTGAAGATGTTGCATCATGTTGCAGTGACGTTTTACATTTCCTACACATGCATGGACTACATTCGTCGCACTTAGCAATATTCCAGCTATATGACAGCAGTCTGTAAAAAATCAAGTTTGGACCAGGCAATCCAGTGATTGACATCATGAGCATCGATCTACGCAATTGGGATACGATGACATGCATCAACCAGACAATCCAGTGATTGACATCATGAGCATCGATCTACACAATTCGGATACGATGACATGCATCAACCAGACAATCCAGTGATTGACATCATGAGCATCGACCTAGGCAATTGGGGTATAATGACATGCATGAACCAATTCACCGAGCCTGACCACCTGATCCCATTAAGACAAACATTGTTTGTTGAAGATCAATTCTAACCCAGATCTTCATGGGTCAAGGTTCCAGAGGGAAAGCTCCTGACCTCTACAAGTGTTCTGTGGTTCTTCATTTCTCTCCTCCATCACGGTAGGCTCTATGCTAGGTTTACTAATGCCACTCAGCTATGTTCCAGCATGTAAATGATCGAGAGTAGACCAGACAATCCAGTGATTGATATTGAGTGAGTGAATGAGTGAGTTACTTTTACATCACTTCAAGTAATTTTCTATTAATAACATGGCAAGGGACAACAGAAATTGCACCCATATGGGGATTCAAACCCAGGTCTGCAGCATGAATGGAAAACACTTGAACAACTAGGCTACCACACCAGCCCTCTAGAAATAAAAGGACAAAAGAATCTTATGTATATCACGCAAAAGAAGTTAAAGTGAGTTTATGGGAAATCAGGTTTTACGTCACATGTTTGTGGCTGCTTGTACTAGTCCGGACTCATGCCAGTTTTATAGCCCACAGAGATACCATTCCACAGTTTAACATGAATACCCCACTCAGACACAGTATACGGACTCCGAGCCGACCAGTCCTTGTTTTAGCCCCTTAATGCCGAGCACAAGGCAGGGTAACAACAAGTACCATCTTTTAACATCTCTTGGTATGGTGCAGCCGGGGATAGAACCCCCTTCCACGGACGCTCTACCACTCCACCGCAGAGGGGGCCCCATAAAGAAGTTATCCTTGTCAACTGGAGCAATGTCATTTCACTGATGGATCTGTGTTGGTGCCAGAGCGAGACACATTCTGAAGAAGCACATTCTGGCACACAATACTTTCTGTAACCAATTATCAATATCTCAGTTTCTTCCTAGGATAAGGGGCAATGGGGTAGCCAAGTGGTTAAAGCACTGGCTTGCAAGACCTGGGTTCTATTCTGCACATGGGTACAATGTGTGCAGCCAATTTCTGGCTGTTCCCTCGCTATGATCTTGATAGGATATTGCTAAAAACTCAATAGATAGCACTTATGAAAAGCATGTGCTACTGGGGCAAAGACATTGAAGTAGGATAAAATCTGTTCATACAGTTCAAATGGAGGAAAATGTAAAAATTACTTTCACAATTTCCTTTTCATCCTGTTTACTGTTTATATATTACATATATTATATATTTATATACTGCTGGTATCCAGGTACTAGTATCTGCTCAAATGCGGTTTTATTTGTTCTCTGACCAGTGGATTCGTTTGCATTCCAGATATCATTCTCAACTCCCTGGGGAGTAGATAACCCAAGCTGCCTACGGGTGCTAAAAGGTTTTTACATCCACTTCACTATCAGGAACCCATTCCCTGCTGGGTGAACAGAGGCACATTTGAACTACTGGTAAGTCACTTGCCCAGGGTGACACCACACGTTTTGACACTTGTGTACAACATGACTTGTACATCAGTGTCAGTAGCATGTGTGGGTCTAGTGCTTCCCTATTGAGGAAACTGATGGAGATGACTGGATATAATCAGACCAATATACTGATATTTGATCTCTGATATGAAGTAAACATTTGCAAGAGATAGGCAAATTCATGTGATAAAAATAATCAGAAATGATCTCGTTTAATCGAGGGTATGCTAGTCAAGGGGTTCGAAGTCATGCAAGAATGAACAAAGTGATTTGTGTATGTTATTATCATAAGGGAAGTCCCATGACCTATTTGTTTAAGAAAATGACTGAAAAGGATCCAAATTGGATACATATCATATATTTCAAGAAGGATCATTAAACAATTTTCATGCTCTGAAGACTTGATTTAAAGGTTGGATTACTGTTCTGACCTAACTTCATTTTAGATGGTTTAATGACATTGGTGGGTCATTACAGTTTTATAACAAATGATCAACCATACCACTGAGAATGGTTTTTTTATCATTAAGAAAATAAAAGTTAAATTTTTGCAAATATGAGTTCACAGTAAGTGTACATCCATTTGTGATGAAATGTAATGTGAATATGATGGTTTTTTTCTAAAAGGGTTAAAATTATTTTTACATATATCTTTGAAAATAATCAGGTTGACAATCATTAAAATTCCAGTAATATTATGGCAGGGGACACCAGAAATGGGCTTCACACATTGTACCCATGTTTGGAATCGAACCTGGGTCCTGGGGTGACGCGCGAACACTTTAACCACTAGACTACCCACCACCCCTATTTGATAGTGATTCATAAACACTTGCTCATAAAATAGGTGGAATTGTACAGTGGACAATGCCTTTAGTAGAGATTTCTCATGATTGTGGAAAAATGTTTGTCCCTCTGATTTTGGTGACAATTCCTGATGCATGAGCGGCTGGTGTTACAACAGCCTTCTAACCCTCACTTCTGAGATGGCTCACTTCTGGCATCGGAACAAGTCACATTATTGAGATGTTCTGCATTCACAGCACCACATGATCCGGAGAACTTCAGGCTGATATTTCTACTTTGCAGTCTCTCATACAGATAAGGGGAGGTGGGGTAGCCTAGTAGTTAAAGAGTTTGCTCGACACAACGAAGGTGTGGGTTTGATTCCCCTCATGGGTACAATGTATGAGGCTTATTTCTGGTGTCCCACGCTGTGAAATTACTGGAATTTTGCTAAAAGCAGCGTAAAACAATACTCACGCACTCACTCCTACAGATCATGACACAAGAATATCTGAAATTCCCAAGCAAGTCTACAATACTTGAGCAAATCTAGATATCTGCATATTTTTCTTTCCGTTTGAAAACTATAAGATTCTCTGGGCTCCTTTAAATATATATTTAATGACAATTTAACAAAAAGAAATCTTAAATTTGTTCCATTTCACAGACAAATTGTATGTCCTTTCTATTTGTGATAATCTATGTATTTTCACCAGCTATTTTGGAGTCTCCTTGAAGAAATATATTTTGTCATATTGTAATCTTTATTTCCCATCTTTGTTGATAAAGAGACTGCCAAAGTTCAGCCCGAGTGAAATCAATTCTTGTGTTATTGGTAACACCACTCCACGGTACAGTAACAGTAGTTAATATATAGGATAAGGCAATGTTCTTCAGGATTATGCTAAAACTAATTTTTTATCAGTGATTTGAATATAGACACATGATGAATATTCTGAATGTATTTGTAGTCCACATGCAAAAGTTGGGATATGATAACAATATATGATCATTTGGCACCAACCAGACATTGCTGGCAAGGATGAGAGGACACCAAAATTAGAACAACATGGAAACTATGGAATTTACGTAAAAACTAAATATAGATCCCTAAATCACAAATTTACAATCTGCACACAACAGCTGTGGGACATCTTAGAAAGGGATGTGTCAACAGAACAATAAAAAATAACATTAAAAACAGCTTTATATAAATCAGAAATTGACAGCAACAGACAGTCGTACTATAAAAGGTGGTTAAAAAAAACACAAAAGGAGAAAAATAACCTAAAACAATATATACAAAATCATAAATTAAGAAAACTTGACACGACAACTGCCAGACAAATTCATGATTTCTTTTGCATTCCACAAGTAGGCATCCTTTGCTTCAAAAGAACGCTCTGGTTGCTGGGAGGCTGGGAGCCTCCAGCCTGGCTTGGCGACCTCACAGTGAAGACATGGCCACTTGTGGAGATTGCCAGCCTCAGCAAGATGATAGGTGGGCAGGTGGGGGCCCTGGGTGAAACAGATAGCTGACGACATGGTGTTGCCCAATTCTGGCTCTCAAGGAAAACACAAAACCACTAATGATGAGTTACGACTTGCCAAATGAAACAGTGCTGCTTCTTTTCACACAAAAAGCTCTGCAGTGTTTGGATAACACAGTCGAGGGATCACCTTTTACTTGTGATGTAAAACATGACAGTGACAGACTGAATGAGTGAGTGAATATTTGTGTTGGTGTTGTCAGCAATATTCCAGTTATATCATGGAGGCCTGTAAATAACCAAGTCTCGGGCCGGGATATAGATGTTCATGGCATGCGCAACCAACCATACTGTCGGAGGGCTATTTGAGCTAAATTTGTTTTCTATACAAATGAATGTTATGTGTTAAAATTGTATTGTCTGGTTTGTTTGCTTGTTTGTTTTTATTGTTTGTTTGTTTAACGCCGCACTCAGCAATATTCCAGCTATATGACGGTGGTCTGTAAATAATCGATTCAGGACCAGACAATCCAGTGATTGATATCATGTGCATCGATCCACGCAATTGGGATATGATATAAATGAACCAAGTCAGCGAGCCTGACCACCCAATACCGTTAGTCGCCTCTTACGACAAGCGTAGTTGACTTCTATGGCAAGCATGGGTTGCTGAAGACCTATTCTACCCCGGATCTTGTCTGGTGATGGTTGGTTCAGTTAATACTGCCGTGTAAACAGTTATGCTAATATGTACTTTATTGGGATATTAGTGGCAGGCATAGTGCATACTACCTGCACAGCGACTCTCCTACCCACAGATATTAAAAACAGTTTGTTTGAAAACAACTGGATCCACCATTGATTATTAATAATCAATAATAAACATATATCCAATAAAACTGACACACAAGTACTTTTTGCACATTGTCGTTTATCGAAAAATAATTCCCAAGGCGAGTACATGTACTCATTTTTCATGACATCTTCATTTATATCATCTACCCTGTTTTCATATAAAAAAGTTGCATATGATGTACATGGTGATATTCCTGTTGTAACGTTACTTGAAATTGCATGCTTTTCTCAAGGCTACTGAGATTTCAGTAGTATTCTGGTTTCCAGGGAAAGGAAATGAGACTCAAAGTGAAAAACATAGAAGGTATTCGGGATTAAGGGGAGGAGGGGGTTGGCACCCTCAAATATGTAGAAAAGTTCATCCTGCATGTTTTGCAAACAAAATGAGGGAGACCTTTCCTGCAGAATCAGACAAGGGTTTCAAGTACACAAGACCATGAACTGAATATGTGAATTTATGTACACCAAAACTGTGCCAAATATATAACCTTAGCATGTAATCTGATCAATGTGCATGGTCCTTTGTTGTACGGGGGTAGTCAGTCATGGCTTATATGTAAGAAAGAATGCTAAATTTATTTTCATAACCAAGTTTGGTTGGTTTGAGTGGATCTCTCTCATAGACAGATACCGTATTCGACGTAATAAGCGCCCAGGGCGCTCTCAAAATTAGAAAAAGGGGGCTCTTATTAGAATATTACTTTGGTGAAAAAAACAGAGTTGAAAGATAAATTTCGTGGTTTATGCTGACAGCCTGAAATGTTTATGTACGACAGATATATTTTTCTAGAATTTTATTGCCCATAATTAAGGGTGCATATAACACACGAGTGCGTATTATACGCGAATAAAGTCTTGTGAACATTGAACAATCGGAAGAGGTGCTAATTGGGATTGTTCACGAGCCAATATATTAGCAAATACCGCCGGTGGGCGCTTATTAGAGCGGGGTGCTTATTACGTCGAATACGATACCTCAAAATGTAAATAAAGCGACAAAACCCTTTCCATGTCCAATAGAAATCTCTGCATAAAACAGAGTCGATAGTACGATTCCAACTATATGTGTTTATGAATCACTATAAAATAGTGATGATACCCGGTGTTCGTAAAAAGGAGAGCGTATCCTGCCCCTCCAGTGGCACCCATCACAAACAAATGCAAAGGCAAGTCAATTGTTCACCTGAAAAATCACAGGAACATATGGTACAAGTACAAATAGAGAATTGCATCAACATCATTTTTATCACTGATGCGTCAAACTTGGAAATGTCCTCCACATGTCTACCATAAAACATTTTAAAAGCCTTTCTGAGGTCTTGAATGTCATAACCTTGATCAAACAACTTCTGAGCAGGAGTCGTATGACAAACGCTAAATGATCACCTTTAAATATCTTTCACTGGACCTACCATATGAAATTACAAGTATTTACATATATACATAGTACAAAATCCCTTTTAGCTTCCCAAGCACAAGACAGGTAATAGTTCATTGCACCATGACTGTGGAATATATGTATTTTATGAAAACAAAACTAGATTTATATAAGAAATAAAAGCGATAAAACCCTTTCCATATTCATAAGAAATCCTGCCAAAAGAAAGTATTGCAAGCTCTATTCCACAGTCAAATATTTTTTAAATTTTAGGGCAGAGAAATGTAATATGTAATAAAAGATATTTCATAGACAATATTTTTGTCAACACTAGAAACAGAAGACTATAAGCATACAGATCCTGAGACCACCCTCTCGGACTTATCGCCTCCTCCACATAACTAACATGCCTCCATCCCATTATACCTTCCATCATAAAATAAAAATATGTAGCCAAGAAAAATTGTTTTCTTCCTAGTCAAATTACCACATTAAGACTGACAAAGCACATGGCTGTTATTTCATCCTACACAGTAGGCAATGAGAAGCATGTTTTTGGCAAGCAAGGCTGATGTGTTTCACACTTGGAAGACATCTTGAAAGGTAGCTGCATAAATACCAACTGAACATTACCCATTAATGATCAACACATGTCCAGTTACAAGATCTATCTTAATTGAATTTAGAATATGTCATGATCACTGATAAAACAGAATCTGAGTACCCCTATTCAAGCTTGCTAAACATAATTTTTAATATATTATTATACATGAACAGTTAAAAAAGTTGTAAAATGTTTGAGTATATCAGCAGAATTCTTTGAAGTCAAAAGCTATAAAATGCCACATACAAAATCTACCCCAACTGTTTGCCAAACGTGGGTTTGGAGCAATCCCTTGCATATTTTCACCCTAGGCCTGTGATGAACCTCCTCCGAGGCAACTTGAGTGTACACATGTGATGATTTTCTGCCTCGTTAGCTTGATGATAAAACAAGGTCAAGCAGGAGTCAGTTCACAAATTGCTTTACCTGAGAATAAATGGCTCACAACTATCATCAACCACCTCCAGAACTCCCATCTCCCAAGACACACTATTTTTCGATGGTGTTAACCTTAAATTTAGAGTTTAAAAACCCAGAGAAACTTGAAGAGAGGAATTTTACACTTTTAAACCGATAGTGTTCAAGTGTTTCTTCCCTGGAGGATTCACAGAGATGCCACAACTAACTGCTCTGAAAATAGCCGTGTGCGAATCACTTATGATCTTGACAGCAAAGACATGAGATCTAGATTTACTCCAGTACTGTGTTCCAACTCTCGTGTGATTTTTGACATTGCTCCCACAAATTACAACATATTTTCTTCATCTATTAACATTCAAGCTTCAAATTTAAGTGATTCAAGAAAACAACTTATGTTCACATGCATGTTTGACAAGTGTTCAACCGTACAACCCCACCAATCCTATTTTTACAAATATTTTTTTCTAAATATTGTCATGCATACAAAATTAATATCCACCAAGAAACCAGGATAGAATTCTTCAAACAAACAGCAAAGAGTGCTAAGGAGTACTGAAAGAACTGCCAGCGACACAATGATATATGGCAACAGACTTTCAGTGCACGACACAGGAATATTAAAAAAAGTGCAAAATTTCTAAAAATGTTTTTAAAATACGCATTGCCCCAAGAGGCACCGGTTTCCTGTAAAATATCTTACCACTCAAAGTGAAACCAAAGGAAACTGAGAGTCAAGAAGGTCATACCGGCACCAACAGGTGGAATATCATGACAAAATCAGATGTTTTATCCCAAACAAACATCAAGAAGAATGTTTTTCAATCAAGGCAACTAATTGAGTAAGCAAGGTAAAGTGTTTGTATCTGGGGGTTATCTAAGGGCAGGCCAGAGGGTGTGTTTGTATTCATTACAGGTGAGGCCATAGCGGGATGTAAGCAACAGGTGTTATTACACACTCAGGTGTTAACTCATTAGGATCATCAAGGTATAAAGACGCATATCAAACCAACTCTAATGGAAGACTATGGAAACGAAATCTTGTGTGAAAGGGAATATTTCTCGGGACTATAGCAAGAATTAGAGAAAAATTAAGCACCCTTCCAGCAACATAAATCAGCATGTCATGAAATATACATAATGTTAATATTTTTATAATTGGACAATTTATTTTCTTTACTTATCATCCTACACATACATTTGCTGAATATAAAAATTGAAAAATAAATGTGTCTTATACTGAAGATAAGCTTTTTATTTCAAGACAAGAAATTAATCTCAAATCAAACCCAAAACATTTTTTAAATATTATCTTTTATTTGCCTCCGGCCTCCTGGAAAAGAAACACAAGAAGTATGTAAAACAATAATTAAATTAATCTGACCAAATAAATACTTTAAAAAACCCACAGCAAATACCCAAATGAAATAGCTCAGTTAGATCACATGAAACGTAATTGGCTTAATATTTGAGACTCAAAAGGCACTAATTTCTATTGAGGTAATAGTCCCACACTCGCCCTCAGATCCTTGTATGAAGCAATAGACAGTTGAGTCAGCACAAGGAGGCAGATCGTGAGAGACCTCTCTCCTGGATAGCTTGTACACCACATTAAACTCCCAGAACAGAACACAGGCAGTTGCTGTTAGAAGACATTTATGGACAGATCACAGGCCTGGCTTACATCTCTCTCAGCTAGTATAGTTTACAGCCTCTAATCTGAACCTAGGATCATTCCCTGGTCCTGACAAGCTTAGATACCCCTACTCTAGTTTCCAAATCTATCACCACACGAAATTTTTATTGACCACTTGGGCGGCATTTCAAAACAGCTTATCAACAAGTGGTGCTATTCGTAAGCTGATACATTTAGCCAACGGGAGGACCAATAGTATCAAACATACATTTTAATGAAATTGCGCAAGAAGTATAAAATTGGTTTCCAGTTCCAACATCAACACACTGCAAGGGGAAACAGATCGGAATTGTCCTCCCTTCGTTTTTCTTCCCTGTGGTAGGATCATACTCATGACACACTTTCATTTTGTATCTTGAAGTATAATCATTTTAAACTATCAAAAACTAAAATTTCCATTTTTCAAACTTTCCTAAAAGAAACATCAATAAGAAATCAAGCTGTTGGTTTTGATAAAAGATTGATTCTGGAGGAATCTGTTTTCGTTTGGTTTCGCCATATAAGTGATAGCTGTTATCATGATGGATAATGTGAAGAACTGACTGATCTTATTTATTCAGATAGCTCTTCAAATATTGTCATATTATTCAGTTAAATTATATTACCCATTCCGATTTTAAAGAACCATTAGACTTGGATTCATGCTCTAAAATAATCTCAGTGAGTGGACAGTGTGTCACTGCCAGGGCTTTGAAATATGTCTTGCTTCTGATTGTTCACAGGTGCAAGTGCTGTGTTGAGTCAGTGAACCCAGTGCTGTGCTGGGTCAGTGAACCCAGTGCTGTGTTGGGCCAGTGAACCCAGGGCTGTGTTGAGTCAGTGAACCTGGTGCTGTGTTGAGTCAGTGAACCCAGGGCTGTGTTGGGTCAGTGAACCCAGTGCTGTGTTGGGTCAGTGAACCCAGTGCTGTGCTGGGCCAGTGAACCCAGTGCTGTGTTGAGTCAGTGAACCCAGTGCTGTGTTGGGCCAGTGAACCCAGTGCTGTGTTGGGTCAGTGAACCCAGTGCTGTGTTGGGTCAGTGAACCCAGTGCTGTGTTGAGTCAGTGAACCCAGTGCTGTGTTGGGTCAGTGAACCCAGTGCTGTGTTGGGTCAGTGAACCCAGTGCTGTGTTGGGTCAGTGAACCCAGTGCTGTGTTGGGTCAGTGAATCTGGTGCTGTGTTGGGTCAGTGAACCCAGTGCTGTGTTGGGTCAGTGAACAGTCAACAACAGCCTCAAGAATTAGGCACTTCATTCCAGTTTCTCCCCATGACATTGTTCAATTACAAGCAATCCTGTTGCTGTTTGCACCATCTGACAGTGTATCACACAGCTCCCACTGTAGAGAGGGTATACATCCTGACTCACTGACTTATTACTTGTTAAAGAATCTAGAAAACTGACTGGCCAGTTGCCATCCTGTTGGAACAGGTATTCAGGTCCCCAGCCTGTACAGATATTATAACGTCACATTAGAACAGACTGTTCCTGCTTCAAGTTACCATACTGAGAGTCTGAAGGCAATCACAAATTAGATTTTATTGTCACACACAATAGTTTTCGAAATGATTCTTTGTAATGTGTAAACGTGTACTGTAAAATGTATTACATGTGTCAACAGCAGGATGAGCAGGATGTCACGAGCTGTGTGTTTGTGTACACCACTGGACCTTTGGTGTCATTCAGCTTGAGGAATCCATGCACCCACTGTTGACACATGTAACTGATAGTATCTGATTCTAAAAATGTGTGCGGTGTGTGGATCACTTCCTGTGTGGAGCCATCTGTGCAGACAGCTACTGTTTAACTACAATGCGTAGGGAGGGACAGACCAGCCTCATGTGGGGGACAGTGATGCCAGTTACTGATATTTACCACTCTGGTGAGACAAAGGATCATAACCAGGTTAAATCTGGGATTCAAACCCAACACCTGCAGATCCTGGCATGACAAAGGGATACAACTCCGCACTGAAACTGAAATGAGTGTGTGAGTGAGTGAGAGTGGTTTTATGCTGCTTTTAGCAATATTCCAGCAGTATCAAGGCGGGGGGCACCAGAAATAGGCTTCACACATTGTACCCATGTCGGGAATCGAACCTGGGTCTTCGGCATGACGAGCGAACGTTTTAACCACTAGGCTACCCAACCACACAAAACTGAAAATGAATGATGACACGTGAGATACATATTTCTGTGGATAGGTTTAGTTTGTTTGATTCATGGACATATTGTGTGATCCACTGCTCTGAATTCAGTGAGTGAGTTCAAATTTACCATCATAATCAGCATTGTTTTAGCCATACAGTGAGTGAGTGAGTGAGTGAGTATGGTTTTACGCCGCTTTTAGCAATATTCCAGCAATATCACGGCGGGGGACACCAGAAATGGGCTTCACACATTGTACCCATGTCGGGAATCGAACCCGGGTCTTCGGCGTGACGAGCGAACGCTTTAACCACTAGGCTACCCGACCGCCCCCTTTAGCCACACAGGGATGAGAATAAGTTATGTAAATAAAAAGTATGTCAACAATTAGAGCTGAAATGGGTAACTCGGGTACTCAGGTCAGGTGACCTGGATACACACAAGACTGCCCGGACCTGTGGTTAGTCATGTGATATTTTGTTTAAATGACAATAACAATAAATCTTCACAGTAAAAGCCCAAGTTGCGAATGTTTCGCAATTTGTTTTCACAAATTCATATATCCGTTTGAGTAAAGATAAAACTTCATTCAACTTCAGTGTATGCATGATCAGATCATTATATACATGCATCTTAAAAGTTTTTGCAAGGGCTCCAGTAAAACAGTTTCCAATCAGACATTTTGTCCCCAACTTTTGAGACCTAAGCGGGTACCCGGGTAGGTCAGCTGATTGGGGGTCTTGTACCCGGGTAGTACATTGGGACTCGTCCAGGCCCTTCTATCAAAACATCACTCGTGAAAGCAATCTGGTACATATTTCATCATAGCGATAATATTTGTAAACACTTAAAACATGGACTATAAGTCAGCCATGGCATGAGAGGTTCAAGCATCAGTACCAGTATCAGTATATATGTCAGGGCAGACCTATAAAAAGAACCGTTTTGAGCAATTAACAATTTGGCTTGCGTCCATATTAAAGTACCATGTTACTCATATTCCTTAGCAAGAGAGGAATAGTACAGTGACCTCTCAGAACAATAATATTGATGCAAGATCTTCAACATGGAAAGTCTACATTGTCCCTGGGAATCAGAGACAAAGAATTCCATGGGTTTTTTCTTATCACTTGCTTAAATCATTTGTAAATCTGAAATTTAAAAAATGTGGAATTAAATGGATGACCAAGTCATCTAATTCTTGGTAATTTGAGTAACATTCCTTTTGTATACCAGAAACTTTAAAATCATAGGTTTGAATCCTGGTTCACCCTGATAATGTTTCTGGGGGGCACGGGTGGCCCAGTCGCCTAAGGCGGCACAATTCGCTGTGCAGAGTTGCGTCCCGTGGGTATGCCAGAAACCTATGATTGTGGGTTCGAATCCCGGTTTGCCCCAATTATGTTTCTAGGTTTATCAGCACCATACCCGAGCTAGTAGGTTTCACCGAAGTGGTAAACATCTGAGACCTGCATCACTTCAGGCTTTCCTCCCACATTAAGCTGACAAGCCGTGATATAACTGGAATGCTGTTAAAAGCGGCGTAAAACCCAACTCACTCACTGATTATGTTTCTAGGTTTGTCAGCAACATACCCGTGTGTGGGTTTAACCAAAGTGGTGAACATCTAAGAACTGCATCACTTTGGGTTTTTCACCTAGGGCTAATATACACCTGATTAACTGGGCTCCCACATCCAGCTGACACCCAGTGATGTTACTGAAATGCTGTTCAAAGCAGTGTCCAAAACCCAGCCCATCAACTCCCTCTCACTGTACATGATGCATTGCTTACCCATGTTTCACATGGCATACTGATGTCAAGTTTACAAAAAAACCTCCACACTTGTCTTCAAGCTGGCTAAATGGACACTTGCTTTATTGATGGGCACATTTTGCTAAGTATTTACAGGTAACTTGGTGCATTGGTCAAATGATTGATAGTCAAAACATCAAGCAGATGATAAATAAATCATTCAGAGATACACATCTATGTGGGGCAGATGAAAGCAATATAACTTCCAACAGCAATTATATCCAAGGACATGATGACTGACAAGTCAGTGAACAAAAATATAGATTGTGGCAAAATAAATATTTTCTTTCCCTTTAAACATTCCACACAACTTGGATCTGTGACTGAAACATGTTTGGCCCGTCATTATGGAGACAAAAACAACTTGGTCACAAAAAAATCAGTTATTTCCTTGTGGAGACATCAGTATAAATGAAAGAGGTGGCTTCCCAAGAACTATTCCTTTATTTACTGGTTATTCCATTAATTCGTCATTGCCTGAGAGGTATTTACACTCATATCTCTGTCACGCAGGAAGGAAATGAGTCCGCAGCGAATAAAACCAAAATATGAAAGGCATAAAAAAGTGAAATGCATCTCGACAGGTTTCAGCAAAATATCCAAGGACACCATTTTGATTGGAAAGTCATTACAATATTTTTAGAACTATATTATTTTTTTGTCAGGTTAATGTGTACTAAAGATCCCATGTGAATGTTTTACTGAGGCACTGGTGGTTCATTATGGGAAGATGACATTTTAAGGGGGTTCTTCATTGAAGAGATTACCAGAAATAATCATCTGAAAGAGCATCTTCTTCAATCATCCAGTGTATCATCTTGCCATTCTTCAATCATAAAACCTCTGGACCCATTCACCACCGTAGGTTCTTTCTGAGTTTGAGATGGAGGACTTGAAGTTAAAGTGACACCATCAGATGGAGGACTTGAAGCTAAAGTGACACCCACAGATAGAGGACTTGAAGCTAAAGTGACACCCTCAGATGGAGGACTTGAAGCTAAAGTGACACCATCATATGGAGGACTTGAAGTTAAAGTGTCACCATCAGATGGAGGACTTGAAGCTACAGTGACACCATCAGATGGAGGAAGCTAAAGTGACACCATCAGATGGAGGACTTGAAGTTAAAGTGTCACCATCAGATGGAGTACTTGAAGCTAAAGTGACACCATCAGATGGAGGACTTGAAGCTAAAGTGACACCCTCAGATGGAGGACTTGAAGCTAAAGTGACACCCTCAGATGGAGGACTTGAAGCTAAAGTGACACCCTCAGATGGAGTACTTGAAGCTAAAGTGACACCCTCAGATGGACGACTTGAAGCTACAGTGACACCCACAGATAGAGGACTTGAAGCTAAAGTGACACCATCAGATGGAGGACTTGAAGCTAAAGTGACACCATCAGATAGAGGACTTGAAGCTAAGGTGACACCCTCAGATGGAGGACTTGAAGCTACAGTGACACCCACAGATAGAGGACTTGAAGCTAAAGTGACAGCCTCAGATGGAGGACTTGAAGCTAAAGTGACACCATCAGATAGAGGACTTGAAGCAAAAGTGACACCCTCAGATGGACGACTTGAAGCAAAAGTGACACCCTCAGATGGACGACTTGAAGCTAAAGTGACACCCTCAGATGGAGGACTTGAAGCTAAAGTGACACCCTCAGATGGACGACTTGAAGCTAAAGTGACACCATCAGATAGAGGACTTGAAGCAAAAGTGACACCCTCAGATGGACGACTTGAAGCTAAAGTGACACCCTCAGATGGAGGTTGTCATGTTACTTCCCAAGTGAAGCTCTGGTAGCCAATGGGTACAGGGTATTTATCAAATAATAATACACTTACAATTTAACAGTCAAGGATTAAAAGTTATCAACTTAACTACTGAGGACAGTTCATGCCTCAGCCATTATCCCATACAACACACACAGTCAGAATACTATGGAGTTTACAACTGAATATGTCACAAGAACCTGCTCCAGTCCACCTATAATCAGCCGTCACCTGACCGCCAATGTGGCCAAGTGATAGAGCATCCGCTCAGAGAGCGAAAGATCTGGGGTTAAAAGATGGTTGTTGTTACCCTGCCTGGTGCTCAGCATTAAGGGGCTAAAACAAGGATTGGTCAGCTCTGAGTCAGTATACTGTGTCAGAGTTAGGTATTTATGTTAAACTGCAGCATGGTATCTCAGTGGGCTAACAAACTCGGCAATAGTCCAGACAAGTACAAGCAGCCACACACTAACACCCAGATACACATACACACACATACACATATAAGTGCAATAATCTTGAATGCGACTTTAAACCTCATTTCACCTTACTTTAGCCATCACCCTATACCCTGACCCATGCTCCGTAAAAAACACCAAATGCCCTTGTTTGATGTGAAGCTTATTCCAATGAAGGTGACACAACTGTTACTGAAAAATGATGCTCATAGATATTCACAAGGTAATCACCAGAGTAGCAACTCATGTATGTGTATATTTAGGAAGAAGTGGGGTAGCCCAGTAATTAAAGTGCTGGCTTGTCATGCTGAGACCAGGTTTGATTCCCCACAGAAGCACTACATGTGAAGCCGATTTCTGGAATCCCATCTGTCATATGGCGGGAATAAAACCCTAGTCACTCACTAACTCTTACATTCAAACTCAGATGCAATAATCCAGTGCAGATGTTCGTGGCAGATTAATTGTCAACTCAGTGGTTAGCCATGGCTTATATTGTGTGACATAGGGCATTCTATCAGTATGAAATGTGTTTGTAACAGGAATATTGATTCTTAAGTAATACAATCCATAAAAAGGACCGGGGCGGTCAGGTAGCCTAGTGGTTAAAGTGTTCGCTCGTCACGCCGAAGACCCGGGTTCGATTCCCGACATGGGTACAATGTGTGAAGCCCATTTCTGGTGTCCCCCGCCGTGATATTGCTGGAATATTGCTAAAAGCGGCGTAAAACCATACTCACTCACTCACTCATAAAAAGGACCAATCGTAATTCAAACCTAAAAAACATTCAATTACCATTTCCTAGAAACATCAGTAATGTGGGATTATAGCCAGAATTATTTCATCATAACTCCCAGTTCACACGACCAGTGCTGATCATTACACCTGCATGGGCAGAAGGACAGACTTTATCTAGCCCTGCTGTAACCACATGTTAATTATTTCTGTGTTTCAAGGGCCCACCCTGGTAAAAATATAACGTAAATGCCAGAGAATAATCAGTCTTGACTATCCACCATAACAGATACCACTGGAAGCAAAAGGCAAAATAGCTGAGAAAATAATATGACTGGAACAGTGATAATCAGTGATGACACCAGGTGTCTGCAAAAACAGGTAAGCCTACCCTTATCTGCCAGTAGCACATGCCACACAGTAATGTTTCTTTGTAAATAACCCATAACAAGTGAGTGAATGTTGTTTAACATGGCAAATAGCGACACCATCAGGGGTCCATGCAGTCCTGGTCAGAGAGCCTGACCACCCAATCAGGTCACTTCTGGTCAGACCCACCAATGGCATGCTGGAGACTCCATACAGGGGAGAGAACTCAGTACGTCCCTGTATGGCCACTGTAAAAAACTTTCACTGATGCCAGAACTAAGTTGTTTTTGTCTTCCAGATTTTTCCAGACCAATACGCATAAAAGCAAGAAGTGAAAAAGACCGATGTGTGTTGAGGAAAAATCCACTTTGAAGGAAAAACTGTTTTAATGGAATAACCAAAGAAGTAGCTGTGTAATTACCATGGAGATGAAACCTACAACATTGTTTCTCTATGTCATCCAAAGTCTTAATCAAACATCAAGTTTTAAGTTGGTTTTTAAACAAGAACATAATTGGATCAGATCCTGCTAATAATGCATTGAATCACTCACCATGTTTGCTATCAATTTCTCCTCATAGAAATGTCTACCAATAAACCTTTTTACTTCTAATTTGAATCTATTTTCCAAGTAGACCCAAAAGAAAACAATTGAACAGAAAAGCTTAGTATGCAAGAGAATAGCCATTGTTGAATATGATGAATTTAACTCTGTGGGTTTCATTAAGATATGCACTTCAAGGACAGCCTGCCACACAGAAAAAATAGATCTGTTCTGGGGCATCAGATCATTCAACCGATAATGAACTCTCCCTGCCACAGGGTAACCCAACTACATCATTCAACAGATAATGAACTCTCCCTGCCACAAGGTAACCCAACTACATCATTCAACAATTATCTCAAATACCTCCCTAATTGATTTTTTATAAAAAAAACAACAGTTTATTTCAAATAAAAGACCTCCTTTTTCTCTAAATATTATCCATCTATAACTTTCCTCATTGTGTTTATATTAAATTAACTGTGCTATTCATAAACCACATCCATTACACAATAAAATAATAAGGAACTCTTTCTTTTCTGTCAAATACTGCCAAGGTGAATAATGATTTGCTCATTCACCAGCAAGACTAGGAACAGCCCAGTCAATTTGTCTGCAGTGGCAATAAGATGGACTCCTGGTTCACTGGGTGGGTAGGCAATGCAAGAATCGTAGAATCACAAAGTCTGGCCAAGTGAAATAAAACAATCGGTAACTGAAAAGTCAGAAAGATTTATAGTTTGCCTGGAATAATAAAACAGTCTGGAACAAGCATTTGTTGCTGCTCTGTCTCAATGGTATTACATTATAAAGGGCAGGTCTTCATGGAGGCCCTAACTGCCAAGATTATCCGCTCCATTTATCCTAACAAACTGTTTCAAGTGGGTCAAGTTAGAATGTCACTTTCATTGCTATAATTCTTAAGTTTCTTCTAAAACAATGCTGTACTGGAGAAGAAATCAGGGACACTACATTGTAACAATAGTATCTGTCATCTGTATCTGCTGCTGATGTAGCACTAAGCAATTATTGCCATTAATTAATCAAATGCATCTAAAAAAAAATCTATTTTAAAAATAGTTTTAATCTTTTCAAATTTCTGTACTCTTTCATACCAAAAAAACTGTACAAAGTCTTGCCAATAACATCAGTGACTACAATACAACACCTTTTGACCTAAGCATGCAAGTATCCTAAAAAGATTGAGTCTCCTCTACGTATATTAGACACTGTCCATCATTTCCTGTACGCTCCTCCGTCAACAGACAATTAAGGTCCCAGCCAACTCAAGGACAGGACAGCAACAAACACGTTCTCAGTTACATTCCTACCAATAGTTGGCACCAAGGATAAATTCTCCAGGTCAGTTCCGACATGACAAGACACACAGACAATTCCTTTCTGTAGCATGTTTCAAAGAAAAGACACCAAGAGCCGCCATATTTGTTTACCTACCCAAGAGTAAACAGGATAAATTGTGTCAATCAGGGATCCATTAAACTCATATATCAAGCATAAGACAGTTGAAGGGAGATGATAGCTTAAGCTTTTAATAAATGTTTTAGTCCATCACATCTGTCTGGCCATGGTATATTTCATGTCTCCATGTAACATCCATGGTAAGAGTCCTGTCCGCATGTTGCTTTCAAAGCACTCAGAAGTACTTAAAAAAGTCAGAGATGAGAACAACACTTTATCATATAAAAAAACATATTTACCGTATTCGACGTAATAAGGGCCCCACTCTAATAAGCGCCCACGGCGACTTTTGCAAAGATATTGGCTAGTGAACAATCCCAATTAGCACCCCTTCCGATTAATCAATGTACACAAGACTTATTTATTCACGTATAATACGCACTCGTGTGTTATATGCACCCTTAATAATGGGCAATTAAACTCTGGAAAAAAACAGTATCGATCTGTTGTACATAAACATTTCAGGTTGTCAGCATAAACCATGAAATTTATCTGTCAACTCTGGTTTTTTTCCACCCAAATATTATTCTTGTGAGAGCCCCTTTTTTCTAATTTTGAGAGCGCCCTGGACGCTTATTATGTCAAATACAGTAATTTACATGTATTATACAGAAAGAAGTATGTTAAATGAATCTCTCCAAAGTATGAAATATTCATTTTTGCAAGAATTAGCTCTAACTGCAGTGACGTAATTCAAGCCTAAGGCCTGTCACCAAACATAAGATATCTTGTAGTATAAAAATACATCAATTACTGCATCTAAAGTTTAGTGACTTCTACAGCCATGTCACATAAACCTGTAGACAGTACTCACAGACTAGATCTTCTGGGAATGGTGTTGACACTGGTATTTTCAAATTGCATATAACCTTGGTCAACATAAATAAACATCCGAGGGCACTCACTAATTATGATTGAAATAAGACCTCACAACAGGTTATCATGTCGGTCAACATTAATAAATATCACTGGTTACTCAGAAAATTACCACTAACATAGCCTTGCTCCAAGGCTAAACTGAAAGATAGTCATGGATGTAAAAGTAATTCTATCCTTCTAATAGGCAAGTCTAGATATGTGGACAGTCTTAAGACTCCAGTCTCTTGAAGGGACAATTTTTCTTTTTATTTACATAATCTAGAAATTATTATTTAAACTAATTATTACTGCCTTAGAGGCTTGTGCAAGTCTACTTCAAACTGTTCACAAGTTCTTGAGATTAAGAGAGGAAGATATACCAACATTCCCAGAGAACCATGGATATACAAACTCTGCCATTCAGAAGTTGAAGAAGAAACTGATTTCTCTACATCTGTTAGATATGAATTTCTAATTCCACCTTAATATTCCATAGGGGCGGTCGGGTAGCCTAGTGGTTAAAGTGTTAGCTCGTCATGCCGAAGACCCGGGTTCGATTCCCATCATGGGTACAATGTGTGAAGCCCATTTCTGGTGTCCCCCGCCGTGATATTGTTGGAATATTGCTAAAAGCGGCGTAAAACCATACTCACTCACTCACTTAATATTCCATACTATTGAAAACATGTGAGATGTGTGCATACTCTGCATGAATCATAAGTATGTGTGAGTTGTTTCATCAGTCAACTGTTATTTCAAAAGTTTGCTGTTCTCTCTCTTCATCTATTAGTTTCCAATGTCCAATTTCAACATGTTTCAGAGGGTGCTAGTACAATAGCCTTACATATATTTAGATGCTCTAGCCCAAACTCATCCTGAGCAGCAGGCCTTGTTCACAGCATGTTTGAACTATGAAATAAAGACCTCTCTTCATCAGCACCACAATGCTGACATTTATGTACTATTGTTATTATCACTGATAAAATGTATAGGTAAACGTCACTCATTGTTATCTTCTGTGTATGATGTCTAAGCTGTTTGTCCCCAGTCCTAAATCGTTGTATATGTACAATGAACTATCTTACCTTGTCTTAAGTTAGAATCTAATTAATGTGTAAGTATGCAAAATCATTCTATGTAATTAAAAACATTTATTTCATGTCAAAAAACTATTCACACATATTGATTTTATTCTCCAAAGAGATTGTGATTTACAAATAACAATTATTTTGTTCAGAAACATCCTTCATATTCCATAAATACAAATAAAAATTTGATCTATTTCCCTATGAGAGGAACACCCCCAGAATGAAGGGACATACTAAGACATTCTTATAGCCAGAGATGAGATTGAAAAGAAACTGATGACAAGAGAAACAGAAAGGTCATCAAGATCTCATAGAGCCAGCAAACTACAAAAAAATCAATGTAAATACAATTTGAGGAAGCGCCAGCACTGCGTAAAAAAGTAAGAAGTGTACAAGGGCTGCTATGAAAACAGATGTATTGTCAGCGGCAATGGTGGGTAGAGCACAGCTGACTTTGATGTGAACAGGAGTTTCAAGCATGCCATAACCTTTCATGACAACTTGGTCGATTTCTGTTGTGGAGGAGTCTTTGCAAGTCTTTGTAGGTTACACTGAGAGAAACACTCTTCTTTAAATAGACATGATATAGAGAGGGAGCAATTCAGAGGTGATTTTTTTATCTTTTTTTATTCTTGGTAATGGATAGCCAGTAAAGGTGTAAATCTCAATAAGCCTACTGCAGGTTATCACTGGGACAGTACCCACGAGTATCATTAGCTAGCTTCTCAATGACACTGGTTGCATCATTGTAAGGTGTTTTCCTGAATCATGTAGTCTGTCTTACAGACCCTGATACAAATATAAATCAAATACAGCCCATGCAAGTGTAGCAGGGCGTGGAGTCATCCCATAGATGACATCCTTACCTTGTCAGCTTGCTGACGGTGGTTAACCTCTTTGGTCATGTGGACAAGGCGTCCGACCTCGGATCAGAAGGTCCGTGGTTCGAATCCCATCACGGGACTCGGAAATTTTATGGCCGCTACATTGGCGCCCAACGTGGGGCTGAGCACGTTCATATTAAATTTGAGCAAAATAAGCCTCAGTACCCTACTATGCGGCCCGGGACGTGCCTTCTGTTGACGGGGGAGTATGTAGCAGGGCGTGGAGTCATCCCATAGATGACATCCTTACCTTGTCAGCTTGCTGACGGGGTTAACCTCTTTGGCCATGTGGACAAGGCGTCCGACCTCGGATCAGAAGGTCCGTGGTTCGAATCCCATCACGGGACTCGGAAATTTTATGGCCGCTACACAAGTCTAATGTTTGGCAAGTCTAGATTACTGCAGTATCAGGCTGAAAATGAAGAGAATCACTTGGCTCCCTTTTTATTATATTTTTATTAAGATAACTGTTTTTTCTGTATGATATGTTCATTTCAGAGACTAGATGTTAGTCTATACTGAATCATGTTGATTGAAACAATCTTTTATCAGTATGCCGATGTTCAAAATGCAAGTCATTGCCTAAATAACCTAACTATAGAACATAAAAAACTTTCAACCATGCCCTTTTATGACTAAATGTCCGAGTTCATCAAACTTGCAGAATTTACCACCACTTCTGACTTTGAATACCCTGGAGACAATACTGTCTGGACAAGGCAAACCAGGGGGTGTAAGGATGAGCCACGATCCACACCAACACGCACAGTATCATCCTCGTCATCTGGTCAACTGGTCCTCTTGCTTCACCTTGTACAGCATATGGCATAGTTTGAACTGGGGTCCTCCCATTTGTCAGACACCCAGTTGTCTGACACCTAGTTGTCAGACAGTGGAATATATTTTAACTGCACGACACCCCTTTATTCATAATGGTATGACCCAGACACTGGCAATCTCTTTGAAGGTTTAATTGGCTTGGTTAAACTGTAAATATGTTTTTGTTTTCACTGACGTTTGTGGGATTGCTTACTGCTTGTTTTAATAGGCTTCGTTAATATTACCAGTTTGTTTTCACAAGTGAGTAGGCCAATCAAAAGTAAGCTGTAATCACTTTGTAGTGTATGTACTTCATATCATAATGTTTCACAGTATGTTGTCACTGATATGTCTTCTACCTAAATTGGAAATGAGTAGGTATATCATATAAGACACATGATCAGAAGAATAGATACCAAACCATGTCTGGAGCTGCATTACACAAAGTTGGGTACGTCACATCCACCAGCGGAACACAACAGGTCCTGTAACAAGGGTACTTGTAAGACTGTGAGGCAGACCTGTACACACTGGCGACATGTGCTCAAGACTTGTACTGGCAAGTGGTGAAGTCATGGAGAATATTGAAGATGCAGACAGAGCCAAGCTTAGCCAGATTGACTTCGGTGCAGCGCCTCCAAGAATCAAGAGAACCAGCAGTGAAAGAAAGCGGTGCATCCTTCGCCTGAAGGATCAACTGCATCAGGGAGTGAAGACCACAATGCAATTCCTGGATGCAGCAGGTTACGTTCCAACTCCAACATATTCATATAAGTATAAAGCAATAACAAATCAATAATATACACTGATTTGTATAAATTATTTTCTTTTGTACCACTTGTCAGACAGTTGATGACAGGACTAGTCTATTCAGATTGAAGGGAATATATCACACACCTGATGTGATCTCAACCATAAAAGTTGTTGTATAAGCTATCTGACAAATGAGGTGTCTGACAAATCAGAGATGACCTTTGAACCTATTGTCAACTGGAATGCCCTTGGAATCTTATTAATAGAAGCAATCTTATACCATAAGAATATCCAAATACATACTAGGAGTGCCTGAAAAATTATGAGAATAACTATGATGAACTGTGTGATGAAGTTGGTTGCTAACAATTTTTCAATATAATCCCCTCTGAGGTCCACGGACATCTGCTGAAGTGCTTGGATTCTACTAATGAAGTGCCTGACGATTCCACCTGGTGGGGTAAAAAGTCCTTCATGGCAGATATGACGTCATCATCATTGCAGAATGCTGCCAGACAGGTCTTTCTTCAAGTTTGGGAAGTTGGAATTTATGACGGTGCTAATTCTGGTGAAAATGGAGGATGTTCAAGGAATTCCAAGCTCAAGTCCTGCAATACAGCCATGGCAAAAACAGACTTGTGCACAGGTGCAATGTCTTGGAAGTGAGGTTCTGACTATGTTCAGCCTTGAAATTCTGATGCAGTTGCCTATTAGCATAATATTGTCCATTAACAGTCTGACCATTCAGGAGGTAGTCCACTGGTGGGATTCTTTTTGAATCCCAGAAAACCAAAGCGATCGTCAGATGAAACAGATGTTTGAACTGTTTTGACTTTTGTTTAGTCTCTGGCTGATAGCCGTGAACACAAGACTCATCCATGGTTACAAATCCCTCAAGTCTGCTTCCAAACCAATATATTCTTCACATTCTTCATAGTTAGGCTCAGAACTTCTTAGCCAAGCTTGTTGCACATGAACACTTAGGAACAAAGTTTAAGCCAAGTCCAACCAAGTGAAAAGGTTAAGATGCTTGCAAATTATTATTGACATGTTACAATAATGACACCTGATGTTCCAACGATGGGAGAGCATGTCCTGATCTTTCAGTGATAATGTTGGGTGAAGCAATGGTTGGGCAAGTGTTAGGGTGTTTATTGTGTTTGCTTTACCTTTTTGGTGAAACCCATGAGCATGGGTATGGTTCTGATACACCAAGAAGCTTAATCACGGCAAATATGGGATTCAAATCTACAGTTTTCTGGCACACTACATTACAGAGGACACAGCTCTACACAGCGAATTGCAATGCTTTAGCTGACTGTGCCGACTCTGCCCCTTTAGTGTCTATAACTGTTATGGTGTTATATAAACACTGAAATTGCGGACGGAAATAAGCTGAAACACTTCATGTTGCTCTTGTTTTCACAACAAGATCAGAATGGTTGTTTAACTAGACATATATCCTGTATATTATAATATTTCACATCTGGAAAATGTATCTTACAGTACTTAAAGGATATCCGGGTTTAAAAATAAATATATATATCAAGTATATTGATGCAGACAATATTATTTGCTCAATTTGCACACATGCCTGGGTAATTGCTTCTCTGTGAGAATGAGAAAACCTTTGTGGGGAAATAAAGAATTCAGTGAAGTCTTAAAATATTTTAGTTTTTTTTATAAATTTACTCACAGTTCTAATTTCAAACTAAAAAAAAAGTTCCCTTGAATAAATTGCAGAACAAAGTAACACAAGTTTCCACATTTTTTATAGGATTGGGTGAAATTGTAAACATATCAAAATCCATCTCATTTAGTATACATTGTAATTAGAGATAATCAAATACCTAAATAATACCATGATCTGTGACACAGATGCAGGCTCCTTCAAATTTGAAGTATGACCCTTAGTGAAGCCTGATGTCAGAGGCTGACAAGAAGATACACTTGTCCCGAACAGCCTGTGGTTTTATGTCACGGAGAGGAGTTAAAGTATTTTCTCAATCAACAAGACAATGTTGATCGGGTGTCTTTTTACCAAAGAGGATTATCATGGCACTGCCTCTACAGACTGGCGCAGCAATGTTTGCCTGATATCAAAACAGTTCTTTCCTGCCTGTAAATCGTTGGAGTTGACCTTTGAGATGGTGATGATTTGTATGTAACCCTACAACTGTTTTAGGACCAATCTCATGATTCTTTAGATTCTGTCATACATTTTTTATTATGTTGGAAATAAAACCCTGTCTCTATTTAATCATGAACTGCTGTTTCTAAGTTTAAAACAACATAAGAGAAAATGTGAAGAGAATAAATTGCTTGACATTTGATATATTCCCTGAAGCTATGTTGTAGGTAGTTTGTCAGTGTAGTGATGACACACTGGAGTTAACATCTCACACTGTGTCGTCTTGTGTTCACAGAAGTGTTGGAATGAAGCAGTACATGTTCCTCTGTATCATCAGGTCTCCTAGTTGTTTTTGTCAGGAGTATTTGATTGCTTAAATAAGGGACCATACAAATACAAACTACCCTGAAATGTGAGTCATGGAATACCAGGGTAAACACAGAATAGGTATATCCATGGTCATTCCAACGTCCAGACATAGCCATGGTAGATCATGGTCATTGACAACTTTACCCTGATAGACCAAGGTCATCTCAGATAAAGCCATTCTAGACCATGGTATTCTCAGACACAGTCATGGTAAATCAAGGTCATCTCAGATAAAGCCATGGTAGAACAAGGTCATCTCAGATAAAGTCATGGTAGACCAAGGTCATCACAGATAAAGCCATGGTCATCACAGATAAAGCCATGGTAGACCATGGTCATCTCAGATAAAGCCATGGTAGACCATGGTCATCACAGATAAAGCCATGGTAGACCAAGGTCATCTCAGATAAAGCCATGGTAGACCAAGGTCATCACAGATAAAGCCATGGTCATCACAGATAAAGCCATGGTAGACCATGGTCATCTCAGATAAAGCCATGGTAGACCATGGTCATCACAGATAAAGCCATGGTAGACCAAGGTCATCTCAGATAAAGCCATGGTAGACCAAGGTCATCACAGATAAAGCCATTCTAGACCAAGGTCATCACAGATAAAGTCATGGTAGACCAAGGTCATCACAGATAAAGCCATGGTCATCACAGATAAAGCCATGGTAGACCATGGTCATCTCAGATAAAGCCATGGTAGACCATGGTCATCACAGATAAAGCCATGGTAGACCAAGGTCATCACAGATAAAGCCATGGTAGACCAAGGTCATCACAGATAAAGCCATGGTAGACCAAGGTCATCACAGATAAAGCCATGGTATAACATGGTATTCTCAGATAAAGCCATGGTAGACCATGGTCATTCCAACATCATCTAAGACATAGCCATGGTAGACCATGGTCATCACATATAAAACCATGGTAGACCATGGTATTCTCAGATATAGCCATGGTAGACCATGGTGATCTCAGATATAGCCGTAATGACATCTCATGCCCTATCAAAGAATAAGATAGCTGAACAAGATACACTAAGATTGGGTATTACCAAAATACCATGAGTGGAACTGAACTTGGTCTTCAGTTCTACAAACAAATTAACACATAAACCAGGGCAACAAATGACCTGCTCCCTACTAAAGTGGCACTAGAGTGATGAATGTTTGCATGTACTAATGGGGTAAACACTACTTCTATCTTTTCTATTTCCTTCGTCTGGGGATAACAAACACATTACCAGCAAGTGCAGGCATGATTCTGCCCGGACTGTTTGTCCTTCAGGAACATCAACACAATAAAGCATGTACATCTATACCAAGACAAGACCAAGGTCAAAACATAACTCACATGAACACACAATATGTACTAATGGTGTTTGTTAAGAAAGTAGTATCATGGGGCCAGTACACTTCAGGGATTAATACAGTCGAAGTGTCAGTTGTTGGGAGAATAGAAGCAGGGTCATACAGAGTTTGCGAGAGAGACAGGGACTAATAATACATTCCTTGAGGAGGCATTCAAGACACATATTCAGTCATGAAAGTCATTATAGCAATGGTTCTGCCCAACAGAGAATGTACACACAACGCAGCAACTTGTCCACTGGGACAGGATATCAACAATCAAATGCAAATGCCTGTCACTGTATACACCGATTATCCTCCTTGTTATCTGTGCTAAATGTACCACATGATAGATCACATAAACAAGTTCCTGGACACTGCAACACTGTACCACATGATAGATCACATAAACAAGTTCCTGGACACTGCAACACTGTACCACATGATAGATCACATAAACAAGTTCCTGGACACTGCAACACTGTACCACATGATAGATCACATAAACAAGTTCCTGGACACTGCAACACTGTACCACATGATAAGAGAAAAACACATTCCTGGACACTGAAACACTGCAACAAGTTTTCACAAATCATGGATCTTACTTACTTCTATTTCTGGTTTTAATTATTAAGTCCACACTAACTCTTGAAATTGATCATTTAAAACTAATGATGATACTGTATTCCGTTCAACACATGCTCATTTCAACCCCTTCTTGTTAGTTGTTTTGCTTACAGTTTACTTTCATTAGCCTTATGCCCCGGATCTAGTAAGACTCTAGTCGGAGATTTCCTATGGTTGTGGAAAGGGTTTTGTCTCTTTATCAAAGATAAGAAAAAGACCTGTACATCTCCGATCAATAGACATTTTCTACATGTTTTTTAAGTAAACTGAAGTCATGCCATTAGACATCCTCTCCAGCTACAGACTTTCTTTTTTGCATCCATTATTTTTGCAAATTGGTCTTGGAAATTCATTAAAAAAAGTAAAACTAGTCTGGCTATGAGCCAATTTTTCAGTTAATAGTAGATGAATATAAATGATCACCTGATTCAAATATATAACCCAACTTTGTACATATTGTGAGGGCTAAAGTTTTGTGTTTGACTGATTTGCCATATTTTTTGTACCCTAATGAGACAAGAAGTGTATCATATATAGCACAAGAACTGCCTTGCATTGACATGATGAATGGACAATATGTAATACTGACCCTTGTCAAAACAGTTCATATAAAATAGTTATGCTTCTGCTATCTTTTGTTTTTGTGTTTTCAGTAAATTCTGGCCAGGTATCAGAAAATAGGAACACCACAACTGCTTGTTAAAAAACTAAAATTAGTTGCTAGGGGATCAGGTGTCCATTGGAAACTGTTAGCTTCACTGGAAGGAGTGAAGTAGGAGTGAGTGTCCCTACTTCTCAAACACATGCTTACCAGGGATGACCATTCAGCTGAAGTGGCCTTGGTGTTTAAGTCTGATTCTAAACCATGTCAACATTCATCTGTTCAGACTGTCAGACAGTACTGTCCCTGTCTTCACAAGAAATGTTACTCCACCGATCACTGGCACCTTGTCCTCGGTAACTGCTAATCCCACACTGTAGTTTCCCCCCTAAACACCTGCCTGGGTTGTAAAGAGAGAGCTACAGCTGTGTAATTAACTAAACAAATGCCATTAAATCTTAACTGACAGGCAGAGTTAATGCAGGTATCAATTAGCATAACATGATCATCCATTTGTTGACATCTTGAAAAGTTTGACAGGAAAGGATGTTTATCTTGTAGGTTATTTCTTTCACATAAAAAGGGACACACTTCACAAACTGAGTTTCCCTTAGTTCTCCTCCCCAACCCCATCGGCATCTATTCCAAATCTCAAAATTCCCAAATTCTATATAAGCAACCCCTAAAGCCCCCTCTTGGGTTGCACACACCACTTTCGCCCCTTTCGGAAACACATTAAATGGCTTGGTCGGGCCCGTGTGCGAAATACACATCAGTCGGAAAGCGCATGTTAAATCTCCAAAGTAAGTAAGTAACAAACTGAGTCTGACACAAATCAGAAACAAAATTTGAGTATGGAGGTCTGAGAGGGAGGTTTCATGTGATGGTGATCTGACGAATAATTGATTAAGTAAGAGGCATACAAACTATCAGTGATAAAACATCCTCCCTTCTAATAGAAGTGGGTAAATTAGGAGATAAACATACTTTGTTTTCAATGCAGAGCTAGGTTACCTGTAGATTTAACCCCGCTAAATTGAATTTGGAACCGAACGTGCAGCGTGAGGTTTCAAATGTTTAATTTAGCGCGGTTAAATCTAAAGGTAACCTAGCTCTACATTGAAAACACAGTACGTTTATCTCCATTCAACCATTACCAAATAAAATGTGAACTCTTTGCTGTAAGCAAATATACTGAGTGAAGCGGCATGGGTTGAGTTCAGTGTTTTGAATGGGTTATCAATCTGAATTACGGAATCACCGAACAAAATATGGTGCTGTATATACTCAAGCAGTTTGTTTACACTGTTATACTTCACTCGAACATATGACAGGCATTGAAGGCATACAAGCACGGCAACTTGGTAAGCTAACATGAGGTGGGCATCCCTAAAGAAAACAAAGCAAGCTTTGCAAGGCTTTCGCTCTACATTGCGAGTCACCATTATGACGCAATATCGCTCATTGTGACGCAAAAGATATGACGTCACAGTCGTACATAGAAAAGCGCCAAAATTCCAATCTCTCTGTTGTTTCCAAAACGTAAATACATTCCCTTTGCAGATTTCTATCGTTTTTTCTGCACGAAATGTATTGCCACACATCCTTTGAATATTGTAGTAACCGCATCTGTGCATTTTGTAACCTGTAATTGTAGATATGATTATTTAAATATGCCTACCGACAATGACTGAAAATAGTACCATTCTATGAATATTAGCTTCCGCGGGGATGCGGCCGCCAAACCAGCTGTTTCAATCAGAGGGGGTTTATTGTGATTTAATAGCCTCTGATTGATCAATCAGAATCCAGGAAATTCCAAATTCATGGTAGAATACATATTGTATACTATAATCTACCCTGCAAATCGTAAGCATTAAGCCATATTGATACTGCTTATGACAAAAATGGCAAGTTTATGGTATGGATGGAATTGTACAAAGGGATCTGCATTTACCAGAGATTTTTTTTTACTATGAAAAGGTGCTTTTATCTAGAATAAGATGAATGGTTTCTGGTACCACAAATGAAGAATCACTGTTTTCATGCGAGTGATTGAACCACGGTAGAATCAACAAGCAATTCCTCTGACCCTATACAAGGTTGTGTTATTGTTTATTATATCGGGCCACAGATACCTCCAGCTGAACAAACTCCAGTCACCCAATATCCATGCTCCTTCATCATATGATATGGTTCCACCACATTCTCCAGCAACAGTCGCTGTGAACATATTGTCAACTATCACGCTAGACGGCTTCTCAGATGCACATTTTTGAGCGCATTCTTTCAGAAGAAAAGTACTGATTGTCAGGAATATTTCATTCATTAAGTTCTAAACACCAAGCCTGTAAAGCAAAACCATATTATTTATGCACTTTACTTGTCCTTGAAATTGTACTACAGAAGAAAGCACTGATATGCATGACTATAATTCCAATTTCCCTGAAACAATGTCTTGAACAGATAAAAACAAAGGCTGTCATTTTCTTGTTCTCCTTCAGGCAAGCATGTAAGGAAATTTGATATTACCACAATTACTCAAATGAGCTCCCCCAGGCGACAATTTAACAGAATAATATTCATCCTTTGGTCCCCAATTTCTACCACAAAGGAAGTGTAATGATGTAACACAATATGCCCTCTCGTCTTCATTCTAAAACATGGCCAACAAGAAGACAGGAATATTATATTCTGTAGAATGATGACAATGGGGATGTTATGACAAAATCCAAGAAATAGGACATTTAATCACTAATGATTTATTTTGTGAAGTATTGACATGTTTTTGTCCAAGAACATATCAGTGTTCGTGCATAACAGTAAGGAATGCATATAAGCAGGAATTATAATGCACCAGAAAAGGCAGTATATACCAGTCAGAATGTATACGAGCAAGGTAGACAAATGAATGTCTTCTGTGTATGGCTGGTCAGTACAGTGTCAGTTGGACATAATGGTCAGTTGGATATACTGGTCAGTTGGACATACTGGTCAGTTGGACATACTGGTCAGTTGGACATACTGGTCAGTTGGACATACTGGTCAGTTGGATATACTGGTCAGTTGGACATACTGGTCAGTTGGACATACTGGTCAGTTGGTTTTACTGCTCAGTTGGACATACTGCTCAGTTGGATATACTGGTCAGTTGGACATACTGCTCAGTTGGATATACTGCTCAGTTGGATATACTGGTCAGTTGGACATACTGGTCAGTTGGATATACTGGTCAGTTGGACATACTGGTCAGTTGGACTTACTGGTCAGTTGGATATACTGGTCAGTTGGACATACTGGTCAGTTGGATATACTGGTCAGTTGGACATACTGGTCAGTTGGACATACTGGTCAGTTGGTTTTACTGGTCAGTTGGACATACTGCTCAGTTGGATATACTGGTCAGTTGGACATACTGCTCAGTTGGATATACTGCTCAGTTGGATATACTGGTCAGTTGGACATACTGGTCAGTTGGACATACTGGTCAGTTGGACATACTGGTCAGTTGGACATACTGGTCAGTTGGACATACTGCTCAGTTGGACATACTGCTCAGTTGGACATACTGCTCAGTTGGATATACGGGTCAGTTGGACATACTGGTCAGTTGGATATACTGGTCAGTTGGATATACTGGTCAGTTGGACATACTGGTCAGTTGGACATACTGGTTAGTTGGACATACTGGTCAGTTGGCATGAGTCTTATCAATCCATATGATAACTATTATTGTTTTTTACCTAAATCATAATTCTACCTTTAAATATCAGAAAATGGCTATTTTTGCTTGACTGTTTTTGTTTATTTTCAAACTAATGCTGATAATCCATATATGGTAACTGCTGCTTGTCTGTCACAACTTTCACAGATGAGACTTTGTTAAATCCACAGAGCTCTTGAATTTGTCTTCCTGAATCATTATACAGAACTAGTTATCACTATAATGTCAGTGAAATCATTCACTAAAATTCAGTAACTTGGCTGTCTGAAGAATTTAAACAGCCATGGCTATTCAGGACAATTTCATCCTCAAAATAGAAGAATAGGAGTGCGAGAGAGAGCTGGGTTTAACACCGTTTTCAGCTAAATATCATGTTGAACGACACCAGAAATGGGGTCCAATTTTCTTTACCTGGTCTTTGGCATTACAAGTGAATCAA
The DNA here is from genome assembly GCF_023055435.1 of Haliotis rufescens. Classification (NCBI taxonomy): domain Eukaryota; kingdom Metazoa; phylum Mollusca; class Gastropoda; order Lepetellida; family Haliotidae; genus Haliotis; species Haliotis rufescens. Next base: position 4,831,407 of record NW_025964112.1, read on the forward strand.
AAGCTGAAACCTCAAGGCTACTGCACCACCCAACATATAGGACAGACAAATCAGACCCCAAGGCCACTGCACCACCCAACATATAGGACAGACAAATAAGACCCCAAGGCTACCGCACCACCCAACATATAGGACAGACAAATCAGACCCCAAGGCCACTGCACCACCCAACATATAGGACAGACATATAAGACCCCAAGGCTACCGCACCACCCAACATATAGGATGACAAATCAGACCCCAAGGCTACCGCACCACCCAACATATAGGACGGACAAATCAGACCCCAAGGCCACTGCACAACCCAACATATAGGACAGACAAATCAGAACCCAAGGCCACTGCACCACCCAACATATAGGACAGACAAATCAGACCCCAAGGCCAATGCACTACCCAACGTATAGGACAGACAAATCAGACCCCAAGGCCACTGCACCACCCAACATATAGGACAGACAAATCAGACCCCAAGGCCACTGCACCACCCAACATATAGGACAGACAAATCAGACCCCAAGGCTACCGCACCACCCAACATATAGGACAGACAAATCAGACCCCAAGGCCACTGCACCACCCAACATATAGGACAGACATATAAGACCCCAAGGCTACCGCACCACCCAACATATAGGACGACAAATCAGACCCCAAGGCTACCACACCACCCAACATATAGGACGGACAAATCAGACCCCAAGGCCACTGCACAACCCAACATATAGGACAGACAAATCAGACCCCAAGGCCAATGCACCACCCAACATATAGGACAGACAAATCAGACCCCAAGGCCACTGCACCACCCAACATATAGGACAGACAAATCAGACCCCAAGGCTACCGCACCACCCAACATATAGGACAGACAAATCAGACCCCAAGGCCACTGCACCACCCAACATATAGGACAGACATATAAGACCCCAAGGCTACCGCACCACCCAACATATAGGACGACAAATCAGACCCCAAGGCTACCGCACCACCCAACATATAGGACGGACAAATCAGACCCCAAGGCCACTGCACCACCCAACATATAGGACAGACAAATCAGACTCCAAGGCTACCACACCACCCAACATATAGGACAGACAAATCAGACTCCAAGGCCACTGCACTACCCAACATATAGGACAGACAAATCAGACCCCAAGGTCACTGCACTACCAACATATAGGACAGACAAATCAGACTCCAAGGCCACTGCACTACCCAACATATAGGACAGACAAATCAGACTCCAAGGCCACTGCACCACCCAACATATAGGACAATCAAATCAGACCCCAAGGCCACTGCACTACCAACATATAGGACAGACAAATCAGACCCCAAGGCCACTGCACCACCCAACGTATAGGACAGACAAATCAGACCCCAAGGCTACCGCACTACGAACATATAGGACAGACAAATCAGACCCCAAGGCTACCGCACTATGAACATATAGGACAGACAAATCAAATATGTGACATTTTCTCTCCCCTAGGCCTTGGTGAGCTACAGAACATCACCAAGACAATGAACAGATACCTAGAACTTCTGTTACTTATACTGTACTTAAAAAGACATTTTTGTCTCTGCCTCCAGCAAACAAATGAACATTGCAAATGATCAGGGGTTTCTTAAAGTCAGAGGCAGTACAGACTGTCACTTTGAGTAAAAAAACCATTATTGCACAAAGAAATAGGTCAATTTCTAGAACTATTCAGTGATAAATCATTGCAAACACAATAATGACTTGAAGGGTCATGATCTGGCAGGCCTGTGGAGGGCGTTATGTAGACATGCTATCTGTGAAACTGTTTTCGTCCAGGTTCAGGGAGAAGGCACAAGATCAGACACAACTATTGAAGCCAACCATTTTATAATCTGCCTGCTCCAATTTCTTAACAAGTGTCAACAACAGTTAACATGACATTGATGAATATCAGCATCAGTTTTTCTTCTGACACTGCAGGAGCCATAAATGGTTCCCATACCGATTAAAGTCACAGTGGTCCATTCATATCTTTTCCACAGCTATTTGCCCTTTACGCCAAGTGAAATCTGTTTTGGCAGAAAATCTAGGCTGGTTATTTTCTTGCATTGACAATTTATATTTATATATTCTACCATGACATTTAAGAATCCTGCATTCTGATTAATACACCAGGGGTGTCAAACCTACGTCAGACCATGATATTGCTGATGACCAAATTACCATGAAAGAAACTATTTATTCAGAAGAACTTTTTTTCTCAAACCCACATGTTTGTCAATTTCAGTTAGTGATCTTACTTCATTAACATTGCTAAATAATGTGTTGTGGTTCCTTCATTTCTAACAGCAATTGTGGCAATCTATTTCAGATAGAAGGCTTGTTGAACATCATCTTCCCGAGGCGAGAGAGTTAACTGACTTTAAAAGTTCAGTCCACCCCTCCGAACTATGCTGCAATTCCTGGTCTCCATTGTAGCACCACCAGTGGCTATTAGAGTTTTGTCCCTTCTATGCCTCTCCTATGAACAAATTAGAATCCAACTCTCATATCACTTACATTGGCTTCAAACAAAATGGCGGTGCCCAGTCAAGATGATCTGATCGATAATCAAGATCTTTCTTGTGCTACATTGCTAAGTGCATCAAATCACGTGAGCACCTTGATTAAAAACATGAAAAGATTGTGAAAATATCAGTTTACAAAAGTTGGTGGTGCACAATCTTGCAATTGACCGAAATCTGCATGACAGTTTACGAACCGGATTTTGATTTCGTTGCACAATTTTGATTGGACTCGTTAGCCCAGCCAAACTGTAACTCCATAACACCAACCTAGTTCGGCAAGGGTTGAAACTGGAATTTTATAGTCAGTTAATTTCTCTTGCCTCTGGAAGATGGTTGAACATATACTTTGAGAGTGTCTTGTAAAATTGAGAAACATCAACAAGGCCAGACTTTTGGTGCTACTCTATCACGTTCTGTGATGTCATGTCTACCAAGTCAAACTGCTCAGACCTCCCATCTGAAGACCTTCGGATGTCAACTTAGTGGGGTGTACTTCAGAACAAAACATAGCAAAAATGTCTTCATCGTCTCTACAAATGTCAGTGTTACTCATGCTTACTGGTAATCTGCCTCAGTGACATTTTCATGTCTTATTGAAGCGGTTCAAGTGTCGTGGTGAAAGTTATGGTCTGTGTACATAAAGCAAGCAGACGCAGATTAAAACCACTCTTTACAGATCCGCAAATTTGCCCGACTGCAAATATTAGGCTGAACCGAAGCCACATTACTTGTTATTTCCGCTGTAAGCAACATTTTGCATTAGTTTTGTCATCGTGTCAGTGTAGAATGGAGGTAAATCCGGTGCTTTAAATTTTGAGGTATGAAATCTATGTTTGAAACCTCTAAATTGAAAACACATTTAAGGTTTATCTCCTAATTGTTATTTACAAATTGTCACCACACTACATACTTTACTTCTATGCTTCCTACCTCAGAGCTTACACATACGGTAGTTTATACATGCAGTACTTGCGGAAAACAAGGAAAGTTTACCTCGATTCTATCAATGACATTGTCAATATATATTTATATTTCATAAGTAATTATGAAATCCTGACAAAAGTAGGTTGTTGAATGCTGAAGCTTCCAAATAATTTATATATTCATCTTACCAATAAAAATGTATGTATCACTGTATGGCTAAAATAATGAGACAAGAGATTCTTTTCCAAATGTTTCACAAACATAATTATATACATTAATATATTATTGTTATATGCTACACAAAGCAGTTAAAGAACACATGATATTTTCACATGCCTTAAGCTAACATGTTACGTTATGACAGATTAACTTTAGTCATATGAAGAAATTCAGTGTTCTTTAACTTCTTTTGAGTAGTATTGAATGTTCTCAAGAGAATCACATCAAATATTGAATTTTTAGAAAAGTCATCATTTTGAAAAAGAAGCTTGATAAACGAGACTCGATTGTAGACAGTCAACACTGCTAACATAGCTCCACTACATTTGACTGCAGGGACCAGCAAGATGGATGCTCTTCACATGAAACTTTGTCAATATGTAGCTTGCATAACAAACACGGCCCACTGAGAATCATACCTGAATCACTACACTCTAACATCACTCCCAGCTCCATCCCTGCTGCATGATTCACACCGTCAGCTGAACAAACATGACTCCCAGTTGACTGCCACACTGATTAATCATACCTTTTTCTGCCGTTTTTTTTACCTGGCTTGTATAAACTACATAGAATTCAGGTCTACTTTGAACAAACAAAACATTCAGCTTGACTATAACTTTGGATGAAATCTATCCGTTTTCTTCACACATCAAGCTGCAACATTTAGACTTTATTTGCCATCAGTATTTCATATAAAAAGCTGCATGCTCATCTTGTCATAAATCTTTGTGTTTGCCTCTTAGAAGTCAAACAATTTTTTTTAACTCATTATTTTCATGCATCATGGTATTTCTAACACTTTTGCAAATAAAACAACACAAAATTTGATTTTGATGTATGGGAAAACATTAATGGGATATTTCCATTACTGTAAATCACATTTGAAGACACAATTTAATAACACGGCAATGTTTTCTGTATTCCGTGTTAATGTCTGGCCTCCACTGCATCACAGTTACCATTACAAGGGAGATAATTACATGTCCAGAGGATCTCAAGGGGTAACTCCGTCACACTTCTTATAATTGTGCTTGGGAAATTTGAACATTTGGAAACTCTGATTCAAAATGGCCAAATACAACTAAACTCCAGCGGTGGTTGGTGGGTCTTTTGGGTGATGGTGGTGGTAGTTGGGTCGGAGATTGGATTAAAAAATTATAAAATGTCAAAGCTAGAGAGTATACAGTCTCGATTGTCTGCCGAAACCGATTCCACTGGGAGTAAAAGGCACACCAGCAGTGAAAAAAATCACTAGATCACAGAAAATCAGTGATGATTCCACGTGTGTGCGAAAAGGGTAAGCCCCAATGGCAGCACATGACACTCGCACAATTTGAATAAAAATAATCCTCCAGAAAAACTGGAAATGTACAGTTTTGCCTCAGGTTTTAAACAAAAAACTAAATTGTTCTCTAACATGCTGGGCATTTTCAGAAAAATGGAAAATAAATAAATAAATTCTGAAAATAATTGCATGGCTCCCCCTCTCAGAGAAATGTTTTTTATGTCTTGAAGCAAAATAATTGAAAAATGTCTGTCTCCAACAAAAGTACCAAGCCTCTACTCCCAGAATATTAAATTATCAGTCTCTTGATTATTGAGGATCTGAATATCTGAAATAAAAGTCATCTTCACAATGTCAAAAAATGTCCCATACGTACTTCTACAACATCGGTAATGTGACTGACTGAGTATGGTTTTATGCCGCTTTTAGCAATATTCCAGCAATATCACGGCGAGGGACACCAGAAATGGGCTTCACACATTGTACCCATGACAGGAATCGAACCCAGGTCTTCGGCGTGACGAGCGAATGCTTTAACCACTAGGCTACCCGACCGCCCCTCGGTAATGTGACCTTACCATGTACAACACATTTCAATATTAGTTCCTTTATTCCTTTTAGTTTTTGTTTTTGTCTGTGTAATGTAGCAAGTTTTCTAATCTGTCTCAAACATGGGATGCTCTTTGCAAAAAATATCTGATCTTATCTCAACCTAAACGCTGTCATATAACTGGAATAAGATAAGATAAGATAAGATAATATTTATTGCAGAAACGTTCCATTACGGGACAGATGCAATTTTAAAAGACAAGACATTATGATTTATATATACATATATACAGACAAACATAATTTACATTCCTGTAGACACATACAAAAACAAAATAATCAATATTACATATTTTTATACATAAAATGTTGATTATGAGGGGGTATTTATTGTTTGAAATTATAGATGTGGAAACAAATGCAGTTGATATTGACTGCTTCATTATTTGACAGGATGTATTGAAATAATTTGTCTTCATGACTGTGGACATTTACATTTACATTTTGTCTGGATAGTTTTTCAAATAGTATATTTCTTTCTCGAGTGTGTTTAATACAATGAAGTAAGTAATGTTTTTCGTTATCAATGATTGAACATGTAGAGCATAGCCTCTGATGTAGTGGGGTTGGTGGCTTTGTGTGTCTTCCAAGTTCAATATTTAATTTATTTAATTTATAATGTTAAAAACCGCGTTAAACCCAACTCACTCACTATCTCAACCTAAACACCAAACTCTTCTGAAACTAGTGGTGAACTTCAGTCAACTTATAAATATAAAAATCAAGTACCAATACAATCAAAATTACAATCATTACTACGCCTCTACAAATATCAGCTTAACCAATGTTTAAAAAAAATAGCAGCAGTAACTTATTTATTTTCTACACAAATTATTAATATGATTGGCAAGATACCTCAGTACCCCATTGCAAATTATATGCTCTGCTATCTTCATGAAACCCATATGCGATTTCGTGATAAATACACACACTGAAATATTTGAAAAATCAGTAATTGAATTTCAGTGGCTATCAGTTAGACTGGCATGTGTTGGTATATTTTTATGAGCATTTGTGCCACCAGGGGGAGCTTTAAACCGTGTAGTTTGTCTCCTGATAGCACCAGACACAATCAGCTGTCTTTTCTAATATGGCCACAGGGGAGGAGACCGATAGCACATGGTCGTGCATTGATTGAAGTTGACAGACAGGCATGCTGGGTAATAGGAATCTCCATTGGGAGATCAAAAGTTGCCAGTATTATTAACTAACATCTGTATTGATGTGACACAATAGAATTAAAGCAACATGTAGAGCTGATTTACAAATGATAAGCATCTGAATGCAATCCTTGGTAATGGTAAAATGACACATAAAGAAAAACAGAGCTTTCCGAAAAATGGATTTGTAAAAAAAATAAGATAAAAATTCGCAGAAATTGAGCAATGTTCATAATCTACATTCTCTGTGTTACACGAATGTCAAGATAGGAGAACTATGAATGTTGTTTGTCAGTGTTTGTGATTATGAGTTATACTTCTGAGATTCAGTCTAGTGATTGCTGTTCACACACTAAGATTTAAACAGTTTCACTTTGGTAGATGTGACTATATCTCAGCTGACGGAATGTCAGTTGGTAGAGATTATTCATCTGAACTATCATGTGGATTTACTATTTACTGTGTATTAGTAAGGAGTTTGTTTTTGACAATATCTTTTTCAGCAGGGTGGGATGTCACTTCAGCATGGTGAGGTGTTCACTTTAGCAAGGTGGGGTGTTTACTTCAGCAAGGTGGGGCAGTTACTTCAGCAAGGTGGGTTGTTCGCTTCGGCAAGGTGGGGTGTTTACTTCAGCAAGGTGGGATGTTCACTTCAGCAAGGTGGGGTGTTCACTTCAGCAAGGTGGGGCAGTTACTTCAGCAAGGTGGGGTGTTCACTTCAGCAAGGTGGGGCAGTTACTTCAGCAAGGTGGGTTGTTCACTTCAGCAAGGTGGGGTGTTCACTTCAGCAAGGTGAGGCATTCACTTCAGCAAGGTGGGTTGTTCACTTCAGCAAGGTGAGGTGTTTACTTCAGCAAGGTGGGGCGTTTACTTCAGCAAGGTGGGGTGTTCACTTCAGCAAGGTGAGGTGTTTACTTCAGCAAGGTGGGTTGTTCACTTCAGCAAGGTGGGTTGTTCACTTCAGCAAGGTGGGTTGTTCACTTCAGCAAGGTGAGGTGTTCACTTCAGCAAGATGGGGTGCTCACTTCAGCAAGGTGGGTTGTTCACTTCAGCAAGGTGGGTTGTTCACTTCAGCAAGGTAGGTGTTATCCATTTCCTCCTCTGACACTGTGTTTCTATATCTGCATTATCTGAATAATAGCCTCTGCTTGGCAATGTTCCAGAACATTCTTTAAACAATTTCAACTCCTGTCAAGGACTCCCTCTGGAATGAAATTATGAACCTTCAATCCCCTTACACAACCTGGCCTTCATGTCAGCCAACAGCCATGGGCTGTAGAGGATGCAAGTTCAGCAAATAATTAGCATCCTATAACATTTAAAAATATGTTTTCCATGAGTAACAATTTAAAGAACTGAATCCAATTCTCTTGAAGTCTACTTATCTAACCCTGGTGACTCATGATCGCATCTAATATCAGCTAGGTTTTGTATGTGCATAAAGAAAGTCTTATATGAACATGCAGCACTAAACAAGTTCTTGTTATGAAAGATTTAAATTGGATCCATGTTTACAGTGTCTGTGTGTGTGTGTTGACAAGCTGACCAGCCTCTGTGTTGCATGCACTGGGTGTGCCTTTACAACAATTCACTGTCTTGTTGATTGATTAGATTGTCAGCATAAAGTCACACTGATGAGCCAGTACAATCATCTTGCTATTTTTGTAAGTTTTGTGAAAAAAGATCTGGTCAGAGCTGGGTCAAAAATGAAAATATGCAAAAGATGATTGATCATCGAAAAGTGGCTGCCATAGGAGATGGGGAGATAAATGTTGAAGTGCTTGACAATGATTTGCAGACCATTGTGATGTCATCGGTTACCATGACATCACAATCAGAGGCGGATACAGCTTTTTTGAAAAGGGGGGGTGCACAACTAAGACATATTTATTGTCTTTGGTGGTAATTTATACAGAAATAAAGATTTTTTTCGAAATAAAAAGGGGGGGGGGGTGCGCATCCCCCCTCTGTATCCGCCCATGACAATCAAATGACATCACGCATCTCTCTGCCACTGAAGCTGGTTAGCTGTACTTTATACACTGGTTATATCTGATGACGAACTGAAAAAGTTGGAAGAACAATTTAGGATGATAAATGGAACGTCACCTTCGTGCGATATACCATAACATTTTGTGAGCAGATCATTATACACTGACAACTTCATGCAGCTTTCGCCATTTACCACACACACTTTCATTAACTGTTAATGTGTTCCACAAAATTTTACAGAAATTATTATATCCTGAAAACTGTTATGAGTGGACAGATGATCCTTCAACAAGACGTTTATACTCCTGAGCCTACATTCAAACACTTTGAGTTTTGCATCCCAATGCTAAACCACTTAAGTCAGAGGAAAGTCCCCCCTTGCTAGAACACATCACGCAGGTAATAAAAAGCACAATGTAATTCTATTTTTGTCCCTGGTTATGTAAACAAGCTCAACTCAAAGATATTGAATGTACAAATTGGTTTGCCATTAAGTCTCACCACCGTAGGTGCAGATCTACATCGGTTACTGTCTGGTTTAGCATCACACAGAACACATGCAGCTTTAGGATAGTGGTGCTCCTGCTGTAGGCGCATCAACAACTAGACTTGCACAAGTCTCTAAGGCAATAATTATTTATTCATAAGTCCTAGATTATGTAAATGATAGAACAAGTTGTCCCTAAAAGAGACTGGAGTCACTGTCCACATATCTAGACTTGCCTATAAGGAGGATAGAATTACTACACATCCATGGACTTTTCTTTCAGTACAGCCTTGGAGCATGGCTTATCAACAACATACGTGTGCATTAACAATTTGATAGAACAAGGGAGGCCTTCTCCTGTCTGTATCTCTGTAATGGAGGTATTACAGGAGTATTACTCACAGGACCCTCTTTGCAAAGATAATTTTAGTCTTCAGCAAGCCATGCTTGTGGTAAGAAGTGCCTGATCGGGTGGTCAGGCTTGGTGACTTGGTTGATGCATGTCATCGTATCCCAATTGCGTGGATTGATGCTCATGATATCAATCACCGGATTGTCTTGTCCAGATTTGATTATTTACAGTCCGCCGTCATATAGCTGGAATATTGCTGAGTGCAGGATTAAACAAACAAAATATATTCTAGATCTATTGATATTCCATGAGTACCATACTGTGTAAAGACATACAACATTGTGCAAATCTGACAGTCATGTGACATTGATCTATTTAGAAATATTTAAGCGATGATACCTGTGGTTTTGCTTGGTGTAGCATTAACAAAGAAACTTGTGGCAGGTGCTACAAGCAGAACAGGACGTCCTTACTTTTTATGCTAACACATGGTGTGTTCACAGGTTCTAGGGCTGGGAAGAGTCCAGATTTACTACATGGGTGCCTACCCCCTATTCCCCGACCTTACCCGGGTACCCACTGTAGGTCTTAAGAGATAGGAACAAAATGTCTGATTGAAATAGTTTGACTGTAGCCCTGGAAAAAATGTATTTAGATACATGTATAAAACGATCTGGTCATGCATACACTGAAGTTGACTGAAGTTTTATCTTTTAAATATTCAAACATATAAAAGTCAGAAGGAATGGGTGCATAGTCAGAAAGAATTGTGAACATTAGTGACTTGTAGTGTCACCGTATAGTTCCAGATCATTTTTGTAATTGAACAATATATCACATGACTAACCATGGGTTGGGGTAGTCCTGTGGGTACCCGGGTCCTTCTCACTACCAATCCGACCTGATACCAAGTTATGCATCCGAACCCTAACAGATTCATATACTTTTTACCCTCTATGGAATCTCTCTTGGCAGCCTCATTAGTCTCTGGCTTTGATGTTTTAAATTCACTGCTTCCTGTTCTTGCCTAAGACAAGTGAGTGAGTTGGGTTTTCAACAGTTTGGGTTGTGTAATGTAATGTCATCTGTGGGAGTAAGACGTGAACTAAATGCCTGCAACCCTGGGGAAACCTGAAGTGGCGGTATAGTACTGACAGACTGTATGTAACCGGGCACGGAGTCATAGCACAGTGGACATTCTGTAAAGGGGAACGTCCAAGTGACTCTCCATTCCTTAATAATAATGGAGAAGAGCCCCTGTAGGAGCTGAGGCCCAATATTCTTAAGGAATGGAGATTTACGAGGATATTCCCCGACATAAAACACATCTCTACTCTTACTCTTTGACAAAACATTCTAAAGAGTCGTGTAGCATGCAATTAAAGATCAGCTCACGACGGAGTACATGCAACAGAGAACACAACCATACGTCCATTCCTAAAAAATAATGGAGTGCTCCAACAATAGAATGATGTCACAGATGTGTTTTAACACCACGTCAGCTTGGTCATGTGGACAAGAAGGTGCGTGGTTTGAATCCCATCACAGGATTCAGATATTTTATGGCTGTTACACATTCAAGCATCTCAATAAGGACAGTGAAGCCCATTTCTGGTGTACCCCGCTGTGATTTTGCTGGAATCTTGCTGGAATATTGCTAAAAGCGGAGTAAAACCATACTCACTCACTCACTCACTCACTCAATAAGCACAAGGAGGAGGATGCTGGTTCATTCCACAGGGTGATGTGCAAACAGGCTACAAATGCGAATGTAACAATTCCTAGCAATATGATCTTCGGCCATAACTTTGAATGAATCTAGATGTGGGTCCATGTTAACACATCAGGCCGACAGCTGAACGACATATCCAAATCATAACAGCATACATGCTCACTATTTAAACTGTCAACACTTTTAACACCAAAGCTCCTTCATAACTTTTTTGGTCATAACTCAACAAAAACTAATCAGAGAAACGTCTTAAGAAAATGACCTGTTAATCTTGAGAATAAAGTAGACCAATAAATCCTGAAAAGACAAGCTTTTAGCTTCCAAAAACAAATCTGACACAAACTACGTCATACAGATACACCAGATTCCGGCAATCTCACCTTGGTATGCATCAGGAGAAGTAGCTAATTGCTTACAGAAGGGAACTAGCATCACCAAATACCACAGTTCTTAATGTTCAGTGCTGCAGCATATCAGTGTGGTTCAACCTGCACAGTGGAAACACGAGTGAGTGAGTGAGTGAGTGAGTGAGCGAGCAGGATACAACTATTTTAAATTCTTGATTTCTTTAAATCAAGTACAACAGCATGATGATGATGATGATTGATGATGATGATGATTCCACTATTGTGAATGTTCCTGGCACTACCTTTTTATTACCCCAGTCAGTGGATCAGTGTGTACTTGATTTCTGAGAATGGGGTAACTGACGTGCAGCACATAAGATGAAATCAATCAATGAAAACCACCACATGATTAATATTCCATGTTTCATGTGTTTTATCTTAATCTGATTTCCATTATATTTTTATAAGGAACCAGATATTTGATTTATTGCATGGTTGTGTGATAAACACTTGTTCCTAATGCACAGTTTGTTTTACAATCCTGAAATGAAATTCATCACAACGTCAATTTCATGCTTGTTATATTCAAATTGAAACATTTACGTCCGTTAAAAACACAAATTTGCCAATCTAAATTTACAGCGAGAATGTGCTCAGGTTTAATAGGAAGTGTTTGAAATTGAAAGAATGGCTGATGACACCAGAGAGACTGTAGTGATGAAAACGGATCCACGAAGATGCCAATAGTCTGATGACACAACACATACATCACAGACTTTCAATGAAGCTCTGTAATTCAGAATTCAGATAATGAACACAAACATGAGAGAAAGTGCTTTAATCAACACAACTACAGAAATCATCTCGCTGTGCAGAGTTGCATCCCATGGGCACGCCAGAAACCTATGATTGTGGGTTCGAATCCCGGTTCGCCCCGATTATGTTTCTAGGTTTGTCAGCACCATACCCGTGCTGGTGGGTTTCACCGAAGTGGTAAACGTCTGAGACCTGCATCACTTCGGGCTTTCCTCACACATGAAGCTGACACGCCGTGATATAGCTGGAAATGTTAAAAGCGGCGTTAAACCCAACTCACTCACTCATCTTGCCTAAGATTTGATTGCATCATGATATATTGTGCCATGATTCAAGCAACACACCTCGAGTGTTGTATGTGTATGAGTATCGCATTCACAAGTATACATACTGATGACAATTTCAACATTTCAGACAGCGATACCAGCAGTGTAAATAATTGTCAGCCATTACAATAATTATTTCATTGATACCTAACGACTGTGTGAGTGAGTTTGACTTAAATGCTGCGTTTAACAATCATCACGTCAGCTTAATGAGGGACGAAAACACAAAGGGACGCACTTGTACATGCTTAACACTCTTGTGAAGCCTGCACAACAATGACAGATCAAGGATCATGGTCGAGCAAACTTTAACGTGTTCCAGTGATAGTTCACACAGCTAGCTTAGTGCATTTAACCAACAGGCGGCAGTCTAACAATGTGGCACAATCTGTACCATACCCGGTCACAGGTGCACTGGCGTGCATCCTTACATAAACTTGATACATATCTATACCTCGAGAGTTTGTTTTGCACAACAAATATACAACAAACTGCTCTGCTGATGTTTGTTTTCGATGGAGCAAATTTGACTTCACAACAAACTTCATGTAGTCCACTATTTGTCTTTGATACTGAGGACCAATGAATGCCATATTATGTGCCATTCAAATCAGCTATGCATAGACTTGTTAGTCCCGCCATAATGTTGCTCCAGAATTCCAGCCTAGTTTGGCAAAGGTGGAAACTGGACTTTTATCGTCAGCGAGTGCCCATCGTTTTTAGCCATGAGAATACTGGGCAGAACTCGACCTACTAGTCTTCCACGCTTTCCTCATCGTTCTTAGCCATGAGAATACTGGGCAGAATTCGACCTACTAGTCTTCCACGCTTTCCTCATCGTTCTTAGCCATGAGAATACTGGGCAGAACTCGACCTACTAGTCTTCCACGCTTTCCTCATCGTTTTTAGCCATGAGAATACTGGGCAGAACTCGACCTGCTAGTCTTCCACACTTTCCTCATCGTTCTTAGCCATGAGAATACTGGACAGAACTCGACCTACTAGTCTTCCACACTTTCCTCATCGTTCTTAGCCATGAGAATACTGGGCAGAACTCGACCTACTAGTCTTCCACACTTTCCTCATCGTTCTTAGCCATGAGAATATTGGGCAGAACTCGACCTGCTAGTCTTCCACACTTTCCTCATCGTTCTTAGCCATGAGAATATTGGGCAGAATTCGACCTCCCAGTCTTCCACGCTTTCCTCATCGTTCTTAGCCATGAGAATACTGGGCAGAATTCGACTCCCAGTCTTCCACGCTTTCCTCATCGTTCTTAGCCAAGAGAATACTCGGCAAAACCCAACCCAAGGCCGTCTATGCTTGTCGTAAGAACCAGCAGTGTCCAAGTACTTACAATTCGGTTAAAATTCATATCATGCGTCATTCAAATGCAACCAACAAGAAATCAGCTACCAGCCATTTGTTCACACCTTAAGGTAGACAGGAACCAAGTCAAAGAAAATTGGGATTCCAAGATCCTGGCAGACAAGGGAGGCAACCCTGCACACAGTGAGCTGCAGCATACACCTGGTCACTAATGATGTTTCCAAGAGGTGAAAGATCAATTAAAGAGAAGGATGCTATCAACATTTAATGACATCACTTTTCAGCACTGCAAATTGAATAGATGTCTGAGAAAGGAGGATTGATAACACATGTTCTTCATCAGGCGGACATGCCGAGTGGGACACAATACCTGGTTAATAGGAAGTCATTACAGCTGGGAGCTGTGGGGAACAACAATCCACACACCTACTTCCCTGTACACGTGCCTAATCTACTTGGACATGACTTGTTCTCTGTACACTGAAGCCATAATTCACCGTGTTAGATAAAGAATCTTTTCATTACTATAACTCTCCTGCACGATGTGATATAGGAGGATATATAAAGGCTTGAATTTTATCCAGCATGTCCTCAAAGCACATGTAATCTTCATTGGCAAGGTTTGATGTAATTCAGACATTGCTAACAATTATTTCAAAGAAACCATTGATCAGTCATCAAACTCAGCCGTCTCATCTATTGTCACTTATTGGTGAATGTGCTGGGACTGATTTAAGAGTGCGCATTTTTTTTTTTTGTACCATGCTTTCCTCATCATTCCTACACACGAGGAATACAGGCCAGAACTCAAACCCTACATCTTCTATGCTTTACTCAGTGTTCATAGCCATAGGGTTACTGGACAGAACTCAAACCCTACATCTTCCATGCTTTGCTCAGTGTTCATAGCCATAGGGTTACTGTACAGAACTCAAACCCTACATCTTCCATGCTTTGCTCAGTGTTCATAGCCATAGGGTTACTGTGCAGAACTCGACCCCCAGGCTGTCTATGCTTGTCGTAAGAGCCAGTAGTATTTGAGTACATGCAATTCTGTATCACACCCTGATATAGTTTTTGCTCATGCTGTTGACCACTGGTTTGCCTCAGACCCAAATGCTGACATGATTAACCTGGACTTTAAACTCCTGTGTGGGAGGAAATCCCAAAGTGATGCAGGTCTTAGACGTTTACTACTTTGGTGAAATCCACAAACACAGGTATGGTGCAGACAAACCTAGAAACATAATCGGGTGAACAAGTACAGACACTACTGATCCCCAGGATATAGTTGTGAATTTCTTACTCATTTGGACATCCGCTGCACTTTGAATGTCCTAATACTTTCGCTGCATGCTTGTCAACATCAAGTGATTATTCCTGGTACAAGTGTCACGGAGGTTCTAACGACCGACATACTCTGACACAAAGGTTTACACTGCTATTATTGTCAGTTAATTACTAATTAGACGGTATCAACCTCTATGATGAATTACTAAAGCATGTTGATTACTGGTCAATTATCATTACCTCAAACAACACAAGCTCTATAAACAATGTACGCATAGCTCCCTGGGAGCATACAATTTGAGAGACAGTAAACAAACATTTAACATTTTGCTAAGAGGTATGCCAATTTAATGAACATCATAACACTCATTTAATAATTGTTTCTGATGAACATAAAATGTCAATGCCAGAGATATAAAGCAATCCCGTTTCCTTTATTTTCTGGACCAGTTTATTCCGTAATATTCCCATTGTTTTTGTTGTATGAGATTTTGAACCTCTGGTGTGCATGTGAGAGTGTCAGGGTCAATCGACATTCGAAACAGTGAGAACAACGTGAGCTTGAACCTGAGCCAGAATAAATGGACGTTTCTAACTGTGTGTACTCATGTTTTCACTGTGCGTTAATAAACGTATTCAATACGACAGATTTTATTTGAATCACAACTGGAGGCTCCATCCTCCGCAACACTTGACCATCCGCCGAATCATTCTATTGAGCGTTAAAGGCAAAATAATGATGGAAATTATATGAATGGATCATCGTAAATCAGTGATAACACCAGGCGACATGAAAAGGGTAAGCATGTCCTGTTCTACCAGTAGCACCCCGCCATTCACACACGGAGAGTCCATTGTATGAATTCAACTATCTCATAAGAATGTCATGAATGTGCAAATGTGTAAAAAAGTATCTTTTCCACTTAAGTAAATTATTGGAATACGCTCTGGTCCTGTCCTATCCAATATATTCTTCCAACATCCCTCTACTACTACCCATACAGCACACTCTGTGTGCATGTACACGTTTTATATATGAATAAATTTACGTAACATCCTATATTCGCTGAAATCCTATTAACACTAAGGTTAAATGTTGGTATTTAAATGTCACAGTCAAGCTATGAAATGTTTTCTGAGACAATCATTATCCAATATCTGCAATAAGTTTTACAAACACATTTCGCCTCCTTCAATAACTCAAATTCGGTCTGTGTAACCATCGTCTATCATGACACAGGAACTACTACATGTTTCCGACCCGACCATTTCCCCTGCGTGACAAAACCATCCAGCTGCCTCCATCTTTGATTACAGAGTAAATGATAACTCCTTCATGTAATGAGTTAATGTTGACAAACACTCAAGGGACTTCGGAGCCAACAACTTTGCCATTTATTTTCTACATGAAAAATTAGTATTTCAGATTAAACCTTTACCACAAGAGATTTATGTCATTACAGAGTTTAATGCATGTGAATATAGAGGAAATACATGTATCAAATGGTGGTTCGGTCTCCTTCCTTCATGCCTGGAATTGAAAGTTTCGGCAGTGCCGGAATGTATGCCCCCCAACAACAACTGGCTTCAAGGCACTTATTGGTGGAAAGGTTCACAACTTCTTTTGCTCAATTCAAATGTTTGGGTAACAAATGGGACTGCAGATGCATGGGGATTAACGCCGCTTTGAACACTGCTTCAGTTTTATCACGGCATGGCAGGTTGGGGCATGTGGCCCTGTGAACAGCGCGCTGGTCACAAATCAGGTGAGGTTAAACAGCCTTGTTGGATGGGTGACTCTTGAGAGTTCCCGAGGCTTTGGTCCTGCCCTTCAACGAAGCACATGTAGCACATGTGGTGTCTCCTTAGACAAGAGAACTATGCCTCTAATCATCCAGCAGTAAATGGGTACCCAGTAGGATGAGATTACATGATGGATAACCTTCTGGCATTTCACAGGCTCTGTTGTATACTCCCCAGGGAGCTGAGAAAGAAAATTCGTTGGACACTGATGCACTGACTGGGGTAATAATAGTGTCCTTTCAACATGATACCTGGCATAGAAAAATACAAATGGATTTATTCTTATTATTATTCTTATTATCCCCAGGTGATCATAATTTACCACTTTAATGAAGAAACACGCAAGTTTTGATGTTGACAGGGTTTGAATCCATAGCCTGCTGGTGTTGGCAGGGACATGCCCCACCCCACCCCTGGATCAAACTCACATCACATTTATTCAGACCATCATAAAACTGTTATCATGTGACCACAGTTTCCATTAGGAAATGTTTGAAAATATCCAGGTAAATATACATACACATGTAATAGCAATACAATAGCAGAATAGCTTTCCATTAGCCTTTGTTAGGCGTGGGGTCACAATAGTCGCGATGAATGGCACTTCGAAAGATAACCAGTGCTGGGGAGGACTTCAACCCCTCACACAGCAACAATTGCTTGCGTAAGCAAGGATTATATCCTACCTAAGTATTATCCCGGGGGAAGTTTTACTCTAGAGTATAGTATAGTTAGTGAGTGAGTGAGTATGGTTTTACGCCGCTTTTAGCAATATTCCAGCAATATCACGGCGGGGGACACCAGAAATGGGCTTCACACATTGTACCCATGTCGGGAATCGAACCCGGGTCTTCGGCGTGACGAGCGAACGCATCAACCACTAGGCTACCCGACCGCCCCAGGATAGGATTAAATACACTGGTAGCGGTTCAAATTCACTAGGGAGAATCATCCCGACACAAGAGAATTTCATCCCTGGGATAAAAAATAGGGTAGGATAATATTCCCTCTTACACTCGCACCACACACTGGTTTGTCTGGTCCAGGCTCTGCGGTTACAGGCTGTCCTACCTAGCTTTCCTAAAAGGCTTTCCCCACAGGATATAGTGACATAGCTGTAAAACTGCTGGCCGTCATGTACGTAGAACATGACTTAGGGGTAGTGTTATTGTATGTTAGGAAGCACCATACATCAAATACATGAACTATGACAACACTGGGCAACTTATATAAGACAGTCGGGTAAAGTACACTGCTCATTGAAACAGACACATTACATGTTGATATGTGTATGTACTCGTGGTGAAGGAAAGATCAGATATCTTGTCACTTGTGAAAACAACAGGCTTGCAAGCTGATTGAACAATTAGCACTGTCAATATGTGACATTAATTATCGAGAAATGCTGTCATCGACTCTTTGCTGAATATATACTGAATAAACACATTCCGGCAAAAAATGGCCATCTCATAAAGTATTTTTTCCTTCCTGATTGACACACCACATGCAAGGGGAACACACTTGGTATTCACAACGACAGAGACAGCAGGAGCGTTGTATGTTTCATATCTTCAGTGAATTCAAAATGGCCAACTTCACTAACATAGAGATAAGTGAGTTGCATCTCTTTGAACAATGGAATGATTAACTACAGATATAAGATAATTGTATGGAGCCTTTACTTTCCTCAAACCAATACTTCAGTGTGTGGGAACCAAGACGTAACCAACCTGTAATGTGTCATTTCAGACCAACATTTCCCTTGGCAATCCAATCTGTGGCTTATTCAAAACTGACTGGTAAGTGGCCAGGGTTATGTTTAAGTCATATTTTGTCATTGCTCTAATAAACTGTGAGTGGTACTACAAGAATAACAGTATCAGGAGCTGCTTTTCTGAAATCGGGTACATAATAATTTATCGTTGTTGACCAGAGACGGTCCCTGGCAGAATTTCATGAAACACATAAACATTGTGGCTTCTTGGAACCATGTTTGCAAAGTAAACTCTGTGTAACTTCAGAACACCTTTCTGTTTTTCTTTGATTTGGAGCAAATTTGGAGAGTCTAAATTAAATCAACACTATGACCTGCACCAATATTGTCAGAACTAGTTTCAGAAATCCTTAAGAATAATCCATAATCATTGAAAAGAATACATTAAACTTTGAAGTGCCCTGTTCAATGTAAATCTCTAAACAACGTATCAATTTGCACAGCATGAATCTAACATTCATTAAAGTGTAAGGGTGGTCTTGAAATCTGTTAATTTCCTG
Organism: Haliotis rufescens; assembly: GCF_023055435.1. Classification (NCBI taxonomy): domain Eukaryota; kingdom Metazoa; phylum Mollusca; class Gastropoda; order Lepetellida; family Haliotidae; genus Haliotis; species Haliotis rufescens. The sequence goes on from NW_025964112.1 coordinate 4,850,911, forward strand.
GCAAGAAAGACTTCAGAACAGTGAGATTTAACAAGGTCAACACATCTGATAAAAATATTGGGCAAATGAGGTATTTCTGAGCTCAAACACTCACACCAGTAACCACCAGAAATAAATGAGTTCGATAAAGATGTGGCGTGGGAGATGTCCTGAAGTGCACGGCCAGTCAACACCTCTCACTGCTGAAGGGACACAGAGACATCCTTCAAATCCCCACAAAGAACTCAGCTCAAGGACTGACAGGTTTCCCAACCAAGGCAGCAGATCGATACATCGGACATCGCATCCAGCTGCATGGTATTTCACCCAAACTTTAACAACTGTTTTTGCTCAGATATAAAATATTTCACTTTTGTTCTGTGTTGTCTTTTTTAAATTTTGTAATTTATGTGAAATTCCAAACATCCTTCATTTTAGGAATTATGGAAAGTCTATGAATGATATGAACTTAAGTGTTTATAGTGAATATTTAACGCAAGATTCAGAAAATTGTTGCTAATTGAAGTTATTTAAGATTGTTATTTGTCCCATTCTTAGTTTCACAGCAACCAAGGACTGTATGTAGCTGCAGACAGATCTTGGAGAGCCTAATCGGGTTTAACAACGCATTCAAGATTATTTCATTCATATACCATAGGTCATTGGACCATATATCATTGGACCATAGGTGAAACAAAAATACTAGTTACAGATAGTTATAACTATTTAGGAATACACTTCGAAGCAAATGGTAAACTTAAAAACAGTGCTAAACCTCTCTTGAAAAAAGGCCTAGGGGCCTACCACAAGCTTCAGTCCACCATTTTTAACCAAGATATACCAATAGCTCTTGCTTGCAAACTATTTAAAACATTAATCGAGCCAGTAATTTTATATAATAGTGAAATCTGGGGTGTAGAATCAATCCTCCTGAACACCTTGATTCATTTATCCCCGAAAAACTGCAGCTCAAATTTTGTAAATCCATATTAGGTGTCAACAAGTATTTGTCACAGAGTGACGAAATATCCCCCGCCTGTACACCATAGTACCAAATATGAAGACAATCCAGCGATTAGTTCTTGAGATATTGTGGCAACACCGTTTTCCAACTCAAAAAACAGATTTGCCTGCTGTGACCTTGAAAATGGGGATAGGTCACCAAATCTGACAGGTGTATGCGGTGTCTGTATATACACTATAGTTCCAAATATGAAGACAATCCAGCGATTAGTTCTTGAGATATCGCGGCAACACCGTTTTCTAACTCCAAAAGCAGATTTGCCTGCTGTGACCTTGACAATGGGGTCAAGGTCACCAAAACCGACTGGTGTCTGCGGTGTCTGTATATACACCATAGTTCCAAATATGAAGACAATCCAGTGTTTAGTTCTTGAGATATCGCGGCAACACCGTTTTCCAACTCCAAAAGCAGATTTGCCTGCTGTGACCTTTAAAATGGGATCAAGGTCACCAAAACCGACTGGTGTCTGCGGAGTCTGTATATACACCATAGTTCCAAATATTTGACAATCCAGTGTTTAGTTCTTGAGATATCGCGGCAACACTGTTTTCCAACTCTAAAAGCAGATTTGTCTGCTGTGACCTTGAAAATGGGATCAAGGTCACCAAAACCGACTGGTGTCTGCGGAGTCTGTATATACACCATAGTTCCAAATATGAAGACAATCCAGTGTTTAGTTCTTGAGATATCGCGGCAACACCGTTTTCCAACTCTAAAAGCAGATTTGTCTGCTGTGACCTTGAAAATGTGATCAAGGTCACCAAAACCGACTGGTGTCTGCGGAGTCTGTATATACACCATAGTTCCAAATATGAAGACAATCCAGTGTTTAGTTCTTGAGATATCGTGGCAACAAACAGGTGGGACGTACGGACGGACGTACGGACGTACGGACGTACGTACGGACGGTCGTGAATACTATATCCCCCGCTTCGCGCTTTCGCGCGGCGGGGGATAACAAAACAACACATAACTGGGCAAGCCGAGCTGAACTAGGACTCTACCCCCTTATCTACACAGTATTAATCAAAATAGCAAATTTTTATCACCATGTCTGTTCTTCCAAAAACATAATACTTCAGAACGCTTTTACAGAAAGTACATATTTGGTGAAAAAACGATTAGGATGGGTATACCAGCTAAATCTATTCTTAGGAAAACACAATTTGAGTATTTCAGCTTTCCTATCACCAATATTCAAAGAGACAATCAAATCTAAATTCAACTCCCTCTTCAAGGAATCTCTTCAAGATGAAAATACAACAAGAGGCACAGGAAACAAACTTAGGACATATAGGATAGTTAAAAATGAAATAAAATTAGAACCCTATCTCAGTCACTGTAAAGTAAAAAAATATCGAGTTCACTCTTCTAAACTAAGATTAAGTAACCATAAATTAAATATTGAACTTGGAAGACACACAAAGCCACCAACCCCACTACATCAGAGGCTATGCTCTACATGTTCAATCATTGATAACGAAAAACATTACTTACTTCACTGTATTAAACACACTCGAGAAAGAAATATACTCTTTGAAAAACTATCCAGACAAAATGTAAATGTAAATGTCCACAGTCATGAAGACAAATTATTTCAATACATCCTGTCAAATAATGAAGCAGTCAATATCAACTGCATTTGTTTCCACATCTATAATTTCAAACAATAAATACCCTTTCATAATCAACCGTTGACATTTTATGTATAAAAATATGTAATATTGATTATTTTGTTTCTGTATGTGTCTACAGGAATGTAAATTATGTATGTCTGTATATATGTATATATAAATCATAATGTCTTGTCTTTTAAAATTGCATCTGTCCCGTAATGGAACTTTTCTGCAATAAATATTATCTTATCTTATCTTATCTTATATCAACTTGCATGCATGTGTGTGTGATTGCATGAACTTGTCCCAGACTTACGCCAGTTTTTTAGTGCTATCCTAGACTAACATTTAGTCTCTGAAATCTTATATTACATAATAGCCTTCTTGACTCTAAAAAAAAATTAAAAAATTCCCTATGCTGAGCCAGCTAGAGCTGGCTAGACTTGCTTTTGTATGTGTTTCTAGATTATTTTTTTTCATAAAATAAATCTATTCTAGTCATGGTGCAGGAGTAGTGCTATCCCACTGAGATGGTTTAACATGGATACCTCACTGAGACCCGAGACCAGATACCTATATGTGGCCTACTGACTCCAAGTTGACCAGCCCCAGTTTTATCTCCTTGATATTGAACTTCTTTTGGTTTGATGTTTGATTTGGCCAAGAAATCGAACCACCGACCCTCCCCTCTCTGGCAGACACTGATCTTGAGGACAAAACAACTGTGTATGTATTAATGGTGTAATGTTACTTTACTTGACAGTTTGACATGATATTTTGAAGATTTATTCTCTGTGCAAATATAGTGAGAACTTTTCCTAAATGTCTGAACATCTAACACTTCTGTGAGCCACTTCCCATGCAATGTTAAACTGTGTATCAGGCTGCAACCAACACATAATCATTCACTCTGTCAAGCTGCTCTGACATTCTCTTTACCGTGGAGCACTGCCTGGATAGGCAAACCTGCCCAAAATAGTTTAAGAACACCCATGTCTTTCATATGACTATAGTCAATCTGTCATTTATGAAGTTAAAGAACACCCATGTCTTTTATATGACTATAGCCATTTATGAAGTTAAAGAACACCCATTTCTTATACATGACTATAGTTCACATACATAAAGAAGACACAGTCTATTGTTTCCTCAATTTCTTCATCCACTGTAAGGTAATATCCTATTTTCTTGGGGGTGGTCAGGGAGCCTAGTGGTTAAAGCGTTTGCTCGTCACAACGAAGACAACGGGTTCAATTCCTGACATGGGTACATTGTGTGAAGCCCATTTCTGGTGTCCCCCGCCGTGATATTCCTGGAATATTGCTAAAAGCATCATACAATCAAACTCACTCACTCCTATTTTCTTGTCTACAGTGTGACCCCAGACTTAATGCGCACCCCCTCCAGGGAATGCTGTACTTTGGAAAAGAATATTTTTCAAGAATAATGAGAAGTTAAGAACAACATCATTCTGCTTCAGCTGAAGGAACAGGAGATAACAAACTGTGTCAATGAAAATGTGAAATTTGGGACAAAAATATCTCTAGACATGATGATTTACCATTTCAATAACAAAAGCCTACAAGCAAATGTCCAGATATACATTCCAAAACATCAAAACTCGTTGTATGCATGTATAATGTGCACCCAACTCTGTAATTTGGGGAAAAAAATGTGCATTATACACTAGAAAATATGGTAATGAGAGTATGAAGTTTCCAATTACCTCCTCCACAAACAAGCATACCTGCCAAACAATATAAAACCAAACTCCAAAAATACAATCCTCCATTATCAGTTCTCAAAATGTCCAACTGCTGCCAAACCAAACCTCCATATATATTTCTCCAGAAGAAATAATTTTGTCATTCAAAACAAAACTAAACTCATTTTCCTCCATTTTGATAAATATTTCATGGAAGGAGTCAATAACTTAGCATGTCCATGGCAATTGCAATTATAACAAAACTACTCTATATCTCTTGTCAACCCTCCCTTCACTTCACTGCAGGCTTAAAGTGGTCCACCACGTTCCCTAACACTCCACTACATGGGTTGATCCTGAGTGTGGTGTATTCATGTTTTAGTCTGATTTAAGGCCACTCTCTTTTTTCACTTGCTTTACAGATTTTTAGCAGGAAAGTACTTGTCAGTAGGAGGGGAACAGAAAAAAGGGAGAGAAATTCAATTTTTTAAATTTCACTTTCTCTTCCACTACAGGTTGACTGGTATAAAAAATAAAATGAGTTTAATGTTGGAGGAGAGCCTTTAAACAATGCAAACCATTAGGAAAACTGTTGTGCATCTATACAAACTATCAATTTCAGGAACAACAAAATGTATTTTGACTCCCATGTTAATATATGCACCTGCTACAAGGAGGCAACGCGTGAAGCCTGACAGATGTGAAGGTTACTACTCATCTGTCATGGGATCTATATTCACATTTTCCCTTCTTGACACTGCAGGTGATTTCTCAAGATTGATATTCCAAGCTAATTGAAGATCCTTCTCCAACAGTAGCACTGTGACAACTTCTGAGGACTTTCCATATCTCAAGATAGTCGGGTATCTACATCCACTTAAGTCAATATCACTTATCAATGTTTTACAGCCGATACCAAGAACACCCTTTGGAAACCTATCAGAAGGTTGTCAAAAACACAAATTTCAGCTATCTGACTCTGACATGCTTATCTCCCCTGATAACCTTGCCACAAAATCCATGTTTAATGTGGTAAGTGTGTAGAATTTACAGTGCCACCCACAGGAAGTTGATCAAAGCTCACAGTTTCCCTAAGCATCAGCCGCTACGTCCCCAGAGAAACACTTGGAGATGTAACAAGGCAGCTTTAAGCAAAGGATAAAGAGCATCTTCCTCCCAGTGACATTTCCTCTCTCTCAGTCTGTATTCAGGCACCTGTCAGAAGAGGTTTGAAGCAACACCTGTCCTGGTCCCTGATTGCATAAAGAGAAGGAACACCGTTGTCTTGAAGAACAATCAGTGACCTTTGAGTTATTACTGGTGTGACCTTCACATTCACGCCTTATTAAACACAACACATGTATTTTGAGTAATGTTAATTCCATGTGTCCTCCTCACTCCTTCAGTAAGTGAGGTGAAGTGAAAAGAGGTCTAGCATTGTGTTCAAGAATATTGCAATAGTGCATCTGTCTGTCTGCTTGTTCTAGTCCAGACTAATGCCCGTTTTTATAGTGCTAGCTCACCAAGATGCTATGTCACAGTTTAACATGAATACCCCACTCAGACACAGTATACTGACTCAAAGCCGACCAGTCCTTGTTTTAGCCCGCTAACGCCGAGCGTCAGACAGGGTTACAACAAGTACCATCTTTTAACGTGTTTTTGTATGACGCAGCCGGGAATCGAACCCCCAACATTCTGCTCTCCGGGTGGGTGCCCTACCACTAGACCACGGAAATAGTCCCCTACAATTTTGACTGAACGTGATGAAGTATATTATATCATATTGTTTTTCTTAATGCTGAGTGCCAGGCAGGGTAACAGCAAGTACCACCTTTTTACATCTTTTGGTAGGGGATCAAACTGTTGTCCTCGAATAGGATCACTGTGCCTGGTGAGTGTATGTAGAGCATACATTGCTTCTGGCACTGTCCTATTTATTAACCTGAAGCCGACTTGAAAAAACCAAGTACATTAAATGATAAGTGACAGTTTGGTTTACATCCTGTGTCTGACGTACACAACACTAAATTATGGTTAATAATCTTCTTTTACATCATGACATGTGCTCCCGGGAAGATTAGTGTTGTATGAGATATATGTCTGCCAGACTTGGTGGCAGGAGGCCTATTGGCAACACAGTCGAGGGTACAGAACTTCCTTGGAAGGTGCACAGGATACATAGGATACATACTGGTACATGAATAAGTATAGATGGTACATGGATACACGACACAGGAGACAATATGTGATACATCTGATACAAGGGATATCAGTCTCAATAAGATACAAGAAATATCCAAAGTAGAAGCTTGTGCACATATCCAATATGAGCATTACAGTGGAAACAAAAGCTGATTTCTCCCCCCCTCCCCCAAAATTAAAACTTGATGTGAAATATTTCATCAAATCATTTTGGACTTAAAAACTTAAATAGATGAAACATGGATGGAAGATTCTTGGCCATTGAGTGAGTGAGTGAGTGAGTGAGTGAGTGAGTGAGTGAGTGAGTGAGTGAGTGAGTGAGTGAGTGAGTGAGTGAGTGAGTGAGTGAGTGAGTGAGTGAGTATGGTTTTACGCCGCTTTTAGCAATATTCCAGCAATATCACGGGGGGGGGGGGCACCAGAAATGGGCTTCACACATTGTACCCATGTCGGGAATCGAACCTGGGTCTTCGGCATGACAAGCGAACGTTTTAACCACTAGGCTACCCAACCACACAAAACTGAAAATGAATGATGACACGTGAGATACATATTTCTGTGGATAGGTTTAGTTTGTTTGATTCATGGACATATTGTGTGATCCACTGCTCTGAATTCAGTGAGTGAGTTCAAATTTACCATCATAATCAGCACTGTTTTAGCCATACAGTGAGTGAGTGAGTGAGTATGGTTTTACGCCGCTTTTAGCAATATTCCAGCAATATCACGGGGGGGGGGGGGGGCACCAGAAATGGGCTTCACACATTGTACCCATGTCGGGAATCGAACCCGGGTCTTCGGCGTGACGAGCGAACGCTTTAACCTCTTGGCCATTGCATGACAGCTACCTGGTAAATAAAGCGACAAAACCCTTTCCATATCCAACAGAAATCTCTGCATAAAGCAGGGTCGATTGTACAGCTCTGACTACATCCTGAGCTTGAGCATGTGTTTATGAATCACTATGAAATAGTAATGATACCAGGGGTTCAAGAAAAGGTGAGCATTTCCTGCCCCACCAGTGGCACCCATCACAAACACATGCAAAGGCAAGTCAATTGTTCACCTGAAAATACACGGGAACATATCGTACAAGTTAAAGTTGGGAATTCCACAGCAGTTTTTTCACTGATGCATCAAATTTAGAAATGTCCTCCACATGTCCACCATAAACCATTTTGAAAGCTTTACTGAGGCCTTGAATGTTGCAACACTGATCAAACAACTTCTGAGCAAGAAATGAGTCTTTGTACAACTCTGTGTTCTCTGCCTCTGTATATACATATGTTAACATGACACTAACAAAGATTTATGTACACAATTGTTTATTGTCTTAGAAGCACCCAAGGTAAGCCTGCGAGAGGGTTCCTGCTAGTCAGTGCTGCATTCCACTGTGGGTGTTTCTAACAAGGGAGGTAAATTGTACCAAACACAACTTTGCACTGCCTCACATTAATGTCATCAGAATTACATGAGGTCAACTACATATTTATATATATGCATGTCATAGGAAATAAGCTATTAATGCTTATCTGTGAACACTGTCATACTTCTAAATGTCATCACAAGATCACTAGTCACCCCAATAATGATAGTTTCACACATATGGAAATATCATTTTTGTCTTTTTTCATGGAACTAAAAGCAGTTGATCATTTAATGTTGTTTTGAAAAATTAAGAGGTGTGAAAATATTCCCACCATCAATGGTGAACATGGGGTAATGGAAACCTATTTTAGCCATGTTGAGTTCACTTGCTTTAACACACTTACACTAAATTATCTATCGAACAGAGAGATTTGTGTCCATCCTTTAACATAATCCTCTGAAATCTAATTCCAGTAAGCTACATTAAAACTATTTCCATATTTTAAAAAAACATAATACTCAATTATGTAATCAATATGTTTTATACAGTTAAATAAATGTTCTTAAACAGAAACAAGATTAATGAAAAAGTTTATGTGACGACAATAACAACAATGTGACATTTGCAAAGATTACCCTCATAAAGTGTTATTAGGTTACAATATGATTACCTACAGCGTGTTTCTATATTGGTCTGCAGCATCATGTGTCATGTACTGCTCACGGACTGAAGTGATACACCAGAAGAAGACACCCACATTTAAAGAGCAAGAGATCATCGAAGTCTGAAATGTAGGGCCAGATGAAACAAAATCTCTGATAAATTATTCAGTATGTCAGGAGTTAAAAACGGTTTATCATGAAACGACATTATTTGACATTATCCGATAAATTCACTTGTGCTCCAACTAACGCCAGACAGAAGTAATCATCTTCCATATACCGGGGAGTTTCTACAATGACAGCTCAAGAAGCAGATGCCCTGCACTGAAGCAGTTACCTTCATTCTCTATATAAGTTTTTTATCTAAAATGCATATTCTCTATATCTCGTACATCTAAAATGCATATTGTTTACGTCTTATATCTAAAATGCATATTCTCTATATAAGTCTAACATCAACAATGCATATTCTCTGTTTAAGTTTTTTTTATCTACAATGCATATTCTCTATTTAAGTGTAGACCCGTGAAGATACGGGGTAGAATAGGTCTTCAGCAACCCATGATTAGTGACTATGCTTGTTGTAAGAGGTGACTAACGGGATCTGGTGGTCAGACTCACTGACTTGGTTGAAGCATATCATCGATCCCAATTGCGTGGATCGATGCTCATGATATCAATCACTGGATTATCTTGTCCAGACTCGATTATTTACAGACCGCCGTCATATAGCTGGAATATTGTTGAGTTAGGCGTAAAACAAAAAAACAAACAAACCCACTGTGTAAGTTTGATAACAAAAATACAAATTCTATATTTGAGTCTAATATCTACAATGCATATTCTTTATTTATGTCTAATTTCTACAATGCATATTCTTTATTTATGTCTAATTTCTACAATGCATATTCTTTATTTATGTCTAATATCTACAATGCATATTCTTTATTTATGTCTAATATCTACAATGCATATTCTTTATTTATGTCTAATATCTACAATGCATATTCTTTACTTATGTCTAATATCTACAATGCATATTCTTTATTTATGTCTAATATCTTCAATGCATATTCTCTATTTATGTCTAATTTCTACAATGCATATCTAAAATGGACATTCTCTATTTAAATTTTATATCTAAAATATATATTTTCTATTTAAGTCTGATATCTACCATGCATACTCTCTATTTAAGTTTCATATCTACAATGCATATTCTCTGTACAAATCATATTCTCTATATAAGTTGAATATCTACAATACATAATTCTCTACAAAGAGTTATATCTACAATGAATATTCTCGATATAATTCGTATCTACAATGCATAACAATGTACTGGTTTATATAACTAACAGGTGTGTTTCAGTATAAAACTTCCTGTTTTCTTATCTCTCAAATCATTTAACCATTTTGACAAAGAGAATTATTGTCATTCATATTATCATCAGCACCAATGTCGTCATCCTCATTTAAATAATGGAAAGCCATAAAGACATAAGAAAACATATTGGCTGTACTTTGTGTCCCTTCATTGCTTGCATGTTTAGATTATTCCAGCTCCTGAGACCATGTTAACGAGCCCTGACATGACGGCTACCAATACACACAAGCATATACACACATCTCAACACACAAACTAAATACAGAATAGAATCTGTGAAACAGGAACATTTGACAGTCTGCCAAAAATGTCAGCAATCCTAGGTTTAGCCTGGATACCAAAGCACTTGACTATTGTGTACTTGTTGACTATGGGTCTTTTCCTCCTCAAAAGACGATAAATTTACCATTGAACTTTCACCACCACAGCAATTTACTCAACGGCCTTAAGATTAGTTCATTTAGGGAATTGATGAAAAGCATAAAATGTCTCTTCATCACTAAAAGGAAATGATTTGTCTGCCATTAATGTTCTATTAATTTCTATAGATGATTTGTCCGGCAGCATCAGAACATTATGTCTTGCATGACTATCAAGAAGCATGTTTGGATTTGGAATGAATATGTCCACCTACTAGAAGGAGCTTATTTATAGCACTTAATGAACGATCGCATGAAAGCTCTTTGTAAGCATATACACCAGAAGCTCAAGAATATGTGTTTATGGTCAATATAATGTCTGTAAAAACATCCCAATAAATATTCAAATTATGGTAGATCGCATTAAACCTGGAAACTGCAATTTGTACAGTATAACTGACAACAACAACGCAATGTCTGATACAGACCACTTAGTTTGGTGTTCCCTCCAGTACAAGCACATCAATTAGAGAAATACCAATGTCTTACGCTGTCACTTCTTAGAAGAAGAAATAATTATTTACAGACTGAGCTCAATGGGCAGTTTTTTCCTGTCTGAATATTTCTTTTCCTGATTGACTCCACATAACCATACTTTACACATGGCTCGGATTTATGGCTTGTTTTATTGTAAATAGATTTCTTGTGGCCATCATTAGGATTCCGAGCAAGATGTTTTTGGTTTCGAATACCCTTGTCACAAAGGTAAGACAAAGTCATCCATATCACTGGTTCTACAAAATTGTGGTATTTGGAGTGTGGTAGCATCGTGTGTGAAGATATGACGATTCATCTCAATAACTACACATCTTGTACATGTATATGACCAAAGGAGAGGAGAAAGTTGTGATAAATCATTTATCATGAACAGCAGATGCACCACTTGGTGTCCATGTGTGGACAATTAAAAGAGAATATTGAGAGCCTCTTGTGTATGGACAGAACACCATGTCCACATCGCCATGACGGCAGAGATACAGCACAGTACATTGATGCTGAACATAGTACATTGATGCTGAACACAGTACATTGATGCTGAACACAGTACATTGATGCTGAACATAGTACATTGATGCTGAGCACAGTACATTGATGCTGAACACAGTACATTGATGCTGAACATAGTACATTGATGCTGAACATAGTACATTGATGCTGAACACAGTACATTGATGCTGAACACAGTACATTGATGCTGAACACAGTACATTGATGCTGAACATAGTACATTGATGCTGAACACAGTACATTGATGCTGAACATAGTACATTGATGCTGAACACAGTACATTGATGCTGAACATAGTACATTGATGCTGAACATAGTACATTGATGCTGAGCACAGTACATTGATGCTGAACACAGTACATTGATGCTGAACATAGTACATTGATGCTTAACACAGTACATTGATGCTGAACACAGTACATTGATGCTGAACACAGTACATTGATGCTGAACACAGTACATTGATGCTGAACATAGTACATTGATGCTGAACATAGTACATTGATGCTGAACACAGTACATTGATGCTGAACATAGTACATTGATGCTTAACACAGTACATTGATGCTGAACACAGTACATTGATGCTGAGCACAGTACATTGATGCTGAACACAGTACATTGATGCTGAACACAGTACATTGATGCTGAACACAGTACATTGATGCTGAACATAGTACAAGAACATGACTGCTGGTCACAACAGAGATTCCTACAGAGAACGACTCTTACACAAGGGTTTGGCTGAGACATTAACTCAAATAGGTTCAGATATATATATGTATGTATGTATGTACAAATTTGGATACACTTTCCTTATATCATTTTGCAACTCTGAGTTTCACGCACCCATGGTATTGCGTACGATCATCAGGCATAATGAAACATGGTTTTTAGTTTGACCCTTTCTTTTTTGCTCGGCTTGGGGGTTTAGCAATGATGACATATCCGTGAACAATCAGTTCAATTGTTATATGACGTCATGTTAGCAATGATGTCTTATCCGTGAACAATCAGTTCAATTGTTATATGACGTCATGTTAGCAATGATGACTTATCCGTGAACAATCAGTTCAATTGTTATATGACGTCATGTTAGCAATGATGACTTATCCGTGAACAATCAGTTCAATTGTTATATGACGTCATGTTAGCAATGATGTCTTATCCGTGAACAGACAATCAGTTCAATTGTTATATGACGTCATGTTAGCAATGATGACTTATCCGTGAACAGACAATCAGCTCAATTGTTATATGACGTCATGTTAGCAATGATGTCTTATCCGTGAACAGACAATCAGCTCAATTGTTATATGACGTCATGTTAGCAATGATGTCTTATCCGTGAACAGACAATCAGTTCAATTGTTATATGACGTCATGACTCCTCGCTTGTGATGACGTCATATTAGTTCAACATCTATTACCAACAGACACAGTGATCAGTTGAAAACGATTGCGCCGGACACAATATAAATTGAAGATTTTCTTATGGCAGATTCATGATGGCAGAGGAAGAAACCAGTATCGAAAAACCCTTATGCTGAATTATTTTGAAATGAGTTTTAAAAAAGCAAAGAAGTTCCTTGTGTAAAGGCTCTGAATCCAAAGTGGGGAAGAGTGAAAAAATTCAGGATTTATCAACTCCAGCAAGTGAGAGGATGGCGCGGACGGTCTTTATAAAAAAATTTATTTCTGTGGTAAAACTATGATGGGAGTGTATTTAAGAAACATACCAATATGCAATCCCTGCACCAATGATGGTGTTCCAAAGGGGAAAATGATAAAAATAATCCAGAGAAATCACGATGTTCACCATCAGAAGGTATTGAAATTGCCAATTATTAATATTATATGATAATCTGCCACAGATACGAGTATATGCCAATATCTGCCTTGTTTGTGGACTCTTCCATAGATCTGATTATTACCAATATCTGCCTTGTTTGTGGACTCTTCCATAGATCTGATTATTACCAATATCTGCCTTGTTTGTGGACTCTTCCATAGATCTGATTATTACCAATATCTGCCTTGTTTGTGGACTCTTCCATATATCTGATTATTACCAATATCTGCCTTGTTTGTGGACTCTTCCATAGATCTGATTATTACCAATATCTGCCTTGTTTGTGGACTCTTCCATAGATCTGATTATTACCAATATCTGCCTTGTTTGTGGACTCTCCCATAGATCTGATTATTACCAATGTCTGCCTTGCTTGTGGACTCTTCCATAGATCTGATTATTACCAATATCTGCCTTGTTTGTGGACTCTTCCATAGATCTGATTATTACCAATGTCTGCCTTGTTTGTGGACTCTCCCATAGATCTGATTATTACCAATATCTGCCTTGTTTGTGGACTCTTCCATAGATCTGAGGCTCCAGCATGGATCAGAGTCCTACCGTAGATCTGAGATCTGAGTCCTACATATACATATAAGTCAAGATGTCACACATTTTTAACTATCTCAAATACGCATAGCAGCTAAAAAGTCAACTGTAACATGTTAACTTGCAAGAGAAACATCATTATCTGTTAATCACTGAAACAGCTTGTGACTAGTTTCTTATACACCAACAGCAAAAAGACACAGTAATATGACTGCATGTATTTCCACAACTAACCATTTTCTTCTGGGATATACAAGTCTCTAACACGTATTTACCTTCTTCTAAGTTCTCCATAAACATTATCATTTGTTTCTTGAAGAAGTTAAATTTGCTTCAAGAAGTTAGATAGCAGAGTTTTCTTGCAGTTTTGAAACCCATCTATTTCATTTAATTGATTTTAAAAACATTACCTTTTCGATCACAAAGTTGGAGGTTCCAAACCATTATCTGAATTACTGTGAAAGTCATTGTATTGTTGGCACGAAGTCAGACATGCTCAGTCACAGAAAAACATACAGCTCTCATGTAAGTCTGCTGTTTGGTCTATCAGTGAGTCTATGAGATAGGATACTAGTATTTACTGTAGGCTTTAGGCTACATACCGGGTAAGCAAATAACTTGAACTCTACTGACAAAATATGATAAATGGCTTGAAACACAGCGCCCCTCACCTGCACACATTGTGGATTTATTGTGTTTAATAATTACTATTTAAAATAATAATACCATCAGTCACGTTTGTTCATAAAGAATCAATTTTTTTTAAAGCAGTTAGCAACCCCTTTAATGACCACTACTGGAGTGTTTCTGTGGTAGCTGGTAAACAAAAGCGTCTTGCAATAAAACACAGGAACTGGACAGGAAATAGTTTGAGTGTTTGTGTTCTACTGATTGAGGCATGCATTGGGTATTCATCCGTAACTCAATCGTAGGTAGTTGTATGGGCCAGTGGTAAAGGTGTTATGTCCAACATAAGAGGGCCAGGTTCCACTCCCAGTGCTGATTATCGAATTTAAAAAAATGTATGTTTAGTAATTTTAGTTCATAAATTTGACATGACAGATAAACTATATTCATATGAAGCAAAATCTGGTGTTCTTTAACTTCTTAAGAATACTTTTTTTAAAAAGTGCTATGTATTTCAGGGATTAAACCAGGATACATATAGTCTGCCAAACAGACCCTGAAACAAATATATCAAATACTGCCCATGCAAGTCTATAATATTTGGCAAGTCTAGATTCTGAAAGAGTCTATGGGCTCCTTTTTAATTTATTAAACTATACTTAACAACTGCTTTTACCTGTCAAATATGTTCATATCAGAGACTAGATGTTCATCTAGGATACATACTAATTACTGCTATATCTTTTCTTCGGGACCTTGTTCTATTCCCTGTTGGTACATCCCTCGTATCCACAGTACATTGCAACAGTTCAGCAGGATCACACATGTATTGTAATGAACCAGTGCATTGATATATATTATGATTGAGAAGCTATTGTATTCTCATTTGGCGTCTCCCCGCTGCCATCATCTGTATGGCTATCAATTGGGTAACCATGAGGCTGTCAATTCTACTTAACCTCTATGTTAAGTCCTATAGTGCAACGCAATGAAATACTCTTCAAAACATATCTGTATTCTCATACAGATAAAAACCCTGACAAAAAATATCTAAATCAAATTTAACATCCATCCATCAAAATAATGACAAAATAACTTCTGAATAAATAGACACTTGGCTGTAGATGTTTCTGTAAATTAAAGCATTGACTGACAGGAAGAGTGATATGTAATGCATACCAATTGCTTCAGGCCGAAGATGCCCAGACATATTTCAGAGTATGGACCATTGATGATGCAGTGATGGAAAGAAAGAGTTGTTATAAATATACCACTACCTACTTTCTTATTTAGAATAACAAAAGGATTTCTGTAATGCAAAATTTCACAAGGATGTTTTTTTTCACATTCCTTTGAGTTAAATGTCCTTTGAATGTTTTTATACATCATTTGCAGGTTGATTAATAAAAAACGAATGGTATATCATCACTGTATTACAACATCACATAAAAAAAGAGAATTTAAAAAATATACTTTAATAAGGCTGCAGACAAAAAATTTCTCTTTCACGGGCACATTATTTCCAAAAGGGACTTTTTCATTTTCATTGAATACCAAAGTGATGGGGTGGGGGTGAAACTTTTTTTTAAAATTGTATATCATCAGAATGCATGTCTTTTCATAAAAGACATTCAGTTGATCATGTAATATTGTAGATTAGAGATAGCAATTGTTTTGTACTTGTATGTGAACTATACAATAAGCCTTTCAATGATGGAATGGGAAGTACATGTACTGTACTAGTCACCATTATTTTGTCCCTGGCTACTGGTATGAAGAGCCTGAACACTTTGTGCAAGGGAATCAGGGACAGGTTCTCAATGGGCAGCAACATGGTCCTGCTAGTTTGAGATGATAGGTAATTCACACAATACTCTCTTCACTTTGTATGTCTAATTCAATCTAGCAACAGTTGGTACCCTTCATTATGAACAGAACTAAACTTACAAAAGTATGTTTGTTTGTTGTTTAACTTCGCACTCAGCAATATTCCAGCTACATGACGGAGGTCAGTAAATAATCGAGTCTGGACCAGACAATCCAGTCACTGACTTAATGAGCATTGATCCTTGCAATTGGGATACATTGACATACTTCAACCAAGTCAGTGAGCCTGACCACCCACTCCCGTTAGTCGCCTCTTACAACAAGCATTGTCGCCTGTTACAGCAAGCATTGATTGCTGAAGACCTATTCTACCCCGGATCTTCACGGGGGACAAGCATGGGTTGCTGAAGACCTATTCTACTCCGGATCGTCACAGGTCACAAAGGCATGTAAGTATACCACTTTAAAACCTAAACCATAAAGATTAGAGCAGAAGACTACATTATTAGAGAATTGAGAATCTGTCATATACTCGTACCAATAAAACACATTGCGATACAGTTACTAACCAGTACTGCAGGACATGCTTACCCTTGTGAACACCTGGTGTCATCACTGATTTCCAGTGATCCATTCGTATACTTTTCATCACTTTTTTACCTTTTACGCCCAGTGGAACCAGTCTCGATTATCCTCTTGCTTTAACGTTTCATATTTATATAAGTATTCGTATTGAATGATATGAACTTAATTAACCAGTCAATACAGATGAATAATTTATACCAAATAAACCCTTAAACAGCAATTCAAATGTTACTTCATTTCATAATGAATGAATCTTGACGTAACAAAAATGCAAGATGAGGAATACAAAGAAAGACGGAAAAATATGATGATATTACGCAGGATAAGTGCAATTTATTGAATTCATCATTTCAATTCAATTTTCTGTTCAGTGAACACGAGAAACCATAAATGCATTCTGAAACTAGAGTAATGGTGGATGCAGGACAAACCAAGGGTTTCACAGACTGCTGTCTAGACTGTCTTGGGAAACACAATTGGCACCAATGAAATACTGGCCCTTTTACACCGTCAGCATCAAAAGAAGAAATAATAAAAACAACTTTGTTATGCTTCTTCTCTGAACATATGGACAGCTTCAAAAGTCAATGGGTGAAGAAAGCTAATAGATAATACACCTAATGATGGAGCCATTATTTGATTGCTACATTTGCACTACTGATGAAGGTCATAGGAAGGTCTGAATGTGGGGGCACACTTTCAAATGACGAGGACGTAGACACAGGGTCACTCATCATGGCTGGAGGAGCAGGACCATTGTCTTCCCATGTCAATGTCTATAGCACTTGAGGGAGAGAGAGACAGACACTATTCAGTTAAGTTGGCTTCTGGGGTGAGAGATAAGTAGAAGCACAAAGCTCATGCTCTGACTGAAGGTCAAATCATAAGTAACGTGATGTTTCTGAAACATAGCTGCCAGACAAAATGGACAATTTCAGTCATTCACCTACATAAGACAATTAATGTTAATACAACACAAGTCCAGTCGGTAATGATCCAATTATAGTTTCAGAACTATTTTGTTGTGACTGTTTCGGTGTGCATAAACCTATTTATAAGGCTAATATCAAGAAACAGAGTTTTGTCTCAACATACTGTGCAATGGTTTTCCTGTAACCCATTGAGTGAGTTGGGTTTTACACCATTCCAGTACTCCAGTAATCTAAGAGTGTGTCAGCTTAATGTTTGTAAAATCCCAGAGTGATGCAACTCTTACACGTTTACCACTTTGATGAAACCATGTGTATGGTGCTGACAAACCTAGAAACATAATCATGGCAAACTGGGAATCAAACCCACACCATTGTTTTCCAGGATGCCCAAAGGGACGCAACTCTGCACAGCAAATTGTGGTGCCTTAGACAACTGGGCCACCCGTGCCACCCTTACCCTTTCAACTGACCTTTACATTTTTTCGTCTACATTCACTCACACTTTCCTTGTATGCAAGTAGAAACAACCACGTCGGTAAAATTATGATAGCATCAGAATTGCAAATGGAGATTTCTTATGATTATGGAAATAGCTTTGTTGCTTTGATTCAATTCATAACACAGCATCACACAGGTTCTCAACCAGTAGCATGAACATTGTCTACAAACAACATCATGGATGATACAAGGGCTATAGCTACGCTGCCAGATGCCGAAGGGTGGACACAGCTAGTCCAGGGGGTCAAGATGCCACGAGCTGTACACAGAGTTACATAGCTTGGCTGCAAGGACACACTGGTCAAGGTTCAGATGTGATATCTCCATCATGACAGAACTGCTACAGCTACACTGCCAGATGCCTGAGGGGTGGACACAGATGGCCCAGGGGTCAAGATGCCACGAGCTGTACACAGAGCTACATAGCTTGGCTGCAAGGACATACTGGTCAAGGCTCAGATATGATATCTCCATCTTGACAGAACCGCTCCATGATCTCTGCAAGGAGGCAGCATCTGGAACCTGCATCATCTCGGCCTTTCCCCCCACATTAAGTTGCTATAAGTGACAAAACTTAAAGGTTTACTGAGGTGATGTTTAACCTGCCTCCCTCATCATCAGGGCTGCACACTCCCAGTTGTATCCATTTACATAATGAAGGACATTATACAGGAATCACGGTAATTGATCTCTTGATCAGTCCGTAAATATCATTAAACAGTGATTAAATTTGACTTCTTGTACTCAACTACAGCTGTGGGTTATCAACCTCAGACAGAACACAGTAACCAAGTCTTCCTGCCCTGGCCTCTCAACATCCCCCTGGCCCATGTTTCCCATCCCCCCTCCCATATGGATGTGTTTTATAGTACTGAAGATAATTATGCTTTCTTGCCCAAAACCATGTTTATTTCACCAAGTGAATAAGAAGAATTTTTATTTCCAAGAGTGGTACAGCTATAAATGAAATATTGAATTTTTCTCTTTTACAAGATAAAACCATTAAATAAAATAGTGTCTGGCGAACTGTATGAATATTCTACTGACTATGATACACAAAAGTGATTCTCATAGTGTCAAGCGTATATCTACTAGGGCTGCAACGAATACACTATGAGGCGAATACAATTTGTATCACGAATATAGGGTAACGAATGCCAATATTAATTCACGAATACAATAACAAGTCAGCAGTTGATGTATTGTTTGTTATATTCATTGAAACAAAAGCAACACAAATTATTTGACATGGTTTGTTAATTATTAACATATTATACATTTATATACTGCACTTATCCAGGTACTAGTATCTGCTCAAATGCGACAATGACTAGTGACCACATTACTGTCAAATTAAATGTTATAAGAGTGTTGTCTTTGAAGAAATCTATGCATATAATATGTTCTTATGGATATTTTTAGATACAGGGTATGTAAATGAACATGACTGCATATTCATAAATATTCGATTCTATTGGTCACGAATAACGAATTCAAATCATGAATGGATACGGTTCGATTCACCGAATACGCGAGTGAATCGTAACAGCCCTAATATCTACATAGAATGACATATCTGATTAACCCAACACAATTTAAGTAGTTTACACAGAAAGTAACTTGTTGTATTTTTTAAATCAGCACCACATCCCATGTTTTTGTGTGGAATTTGCCAGCTACCTATTAGACAGAGTTTTTATTGCCCAGAGACAACCAGGAGGTCTTCTCAAAAACATCTTGGCATCCTGTGAAAATAACAAAAATAATGTTTCAACTTCAACTTGAGATTCTGCTATGTCACATAAAATTGCAAGAAAACCCCCTTATCGTGTTTATTGTGTGATAAACACATGCTCTGGTAGATACGGAGACAGCAGGGGGCCTACTACAGGCAGCGGGTACGTCATCTCTCCCTACCTAACTAGCTGGAGACACTGCCTGCACACCCTCTATCACTTTCACAAGATATAAACCAAGTACTTCATATCAGACAAGTTCATGGCCCATCTCCCTTTGCAGAACCCAAGATAAACACACAATTCCGATTCAGGCCTCACATCAAGGAAGCACTCTGTGTTACAGGCAAAGATTCTGTTTCTATGGCTTTCTTTGAGGTTAATATGGGTATATATTTCTTCAGAATATGATCATACCGAAATTACTGAAAAAGGAATTTTGAAGTTGTTGTGAGCATTGCTTCAGGGAAACACATAGATTAGTTAGTGAGTGAGTGAGTGAGCAATATTTCAGCCATATCACACCTTGAACTAATGTAACCACACAATCCCCAATGTTGGGAGAGAGTGTGAGGACATGAAACACTCCTTGCCAATTTAATTATGATGTACATTAACGGTGAGTATCCTCTGCTTTCATGAAAAAAATAAATGGTGGGCTCACATCAACTGGATGGACCAGTGAGAGATGAAGCTGACAAAAAACATGCATTGTCAAAAGCATTCAAAAGTGTCCAACTGTGACTGTACGTGAGGTGAAATGGGGTTTAACATGTGTGTGGCTGCTTGTACTAGTTCGGGAATAATGCCAATTTTACAGTGCTGGCCCACTTAGATACCATGCCACAGTTTAAAAAGAACACATCACTCAAACACAGTATACTGACTCTGAGCCGACCAGTCCTTGTTTTAGCCCCTTAATGCCCAGCGCCAGACAGGGCAACAACAAGTACCATCTATTTATTACTTGTCCGTGAAGAGATCACCCGTTTAATAAACATACAGCTGTATTACACATTGTGTAATACCAAAACGCGTGCTTATGTACTCTCAGAACACGTTTCACAAACAAATATTGAAAGCTCTCAACATCCTTTGGCTTATTCAACGACATTGCCATTGCGTGTGGAGTTGATAGATCACTGAGAGGAGCTTATGCACACTCGATGACCCCAGCAACCTTGTTGCTAAGCTGACGTCACATGCCATTGTTTCGCCGATGGATCTTGCAACAAAATTCCACAAATTATGTCATCGGATATAGTTATTGTTATTGTAAACTTTGAGGTGCAAGGCCCGTTCCACAAGGCAATCGTATTGTAGCGCAACGACAGTCGTTAGTCTACCGTATTTTCTTGAGTATAGTGCGCACTTTTTTTAAAAAAAAACACAGCTGTGTAGAAGGGGGCATTATACACGAATTA
Organism: Haliotis rufescens; assembly: GCF_023055435.1. NCBI lineage: Eukaryota > Metazoa > Mollusca > Gastropoda > Lepetellida > Haliotidae > Haliotis > Haliotis rufescens. The sequence goes on from NW_025964112.1 coordinate 4,872,315, forward strand.
TGAGTTTGGATGTTTTTTCCCCCATGGAAAGACATTACCGTGAGCATGTAACACCGGAAATACCATGTCAACAAATCCATGCTGAAGTTCGCAAATTATTCATGCCTTAAAACGAACTTTAGTTGACAGAGAATGGAAACATATATCATAATTGCAATACTTTGATTAAAAGTCATATTTGTTTTTGTTGGATGATTCTATGTCAACACGTAATTCTCGCGATCACGCGATCATGTGCGCGTGAGCCTTGACGGTGACTGGTCAGACTGGTTCCATGTAAAAAATAATACCCGGCAATAGCGATCAGCTGCTTCGCTTAGGGTTATTATTATTTTAAATATGTTTAGTAAAAGCTGCATCTTAATTAACAAGATATTGGAATATATTATTCCCGATAAACAAATAGTTTCAGATACAACTTTTGCCGATCCTTGCATTAAAAATACTGTAAAGTTATATCATTGGGTGTGTCTTGACCGAATCACCGGTAGATTCCAAGAAAACGTGTGTACAACTGATTGCTGTGTCCGGCTTATTTTACGAGCAAACACACAAGGTAATCTTAATCCCTGGATATAAAACAACGCCTAGCTGAACAAAAAATACAATTTAAACGGTAAATCAACATGTCTGGTGATTTTTTATCTTGAATTTCGAATTTGTACTGACAAAGTTTCTCATCACCCGTTCGTTTGCCGGACTTCGCTGAAGGGGTAGATTTTCGATTAGCGAGTTTAGTATTCTATATGAACGTCTATTGGTATGACACGGTCAGGGAACCAACCCACGACCTTCCGCTCTCTTGGCAGATGCTCTACCACTATACCACCAGAGCACAGACTATCTATCTGATTCCTCTGTCACGTAACACTCAGGAGAGAAGGTATAGCATCGCCAAGTCATATCTATAACATCCAAATGTCAGGATTATCAAATTAGTTCAAAGATTTCCAAGACAAAAACAGGAAGAAAAAATTGTTGATATCAGCTATTCTAAATACTGTATCCAGATTGTATGACCTTCTTGAACACCAGAAAAAAAATCTTTTATTGTGGGAAATCCTATACGGCCTCACCACTACACATAAACACATCATTAATATGGCCGTCTTTGTTGAGAAGAGAATAAGTAGATAATAAAGTGTAGAGAACCTTTACCAAACCTCAAAATCAATAAATACTTCTTGTACAAATGCATACATAAAGTCCTGAAAAAAGTTAATATATACATATTCCATATGACTTAATCTGTCATGACATGACGTGGCATATTGAAAAATCGGGCGTTCTTAAAATTCTTTTGCGTAGTATAAAATGGAAGTCAGAGGACATCAATTTCAAAACCCTGCTGCACACGTATAAACGTATCCATGAAACAACGTCACCTGGACACTTGACAGAGTTGATCAATGTCTACAGACCATCAAGAAGGCTAAGATCAGAGCAAAAACAACTACTAGAGTGCCACATAGAACAAACAAACAAACTAGCTGAAACAGCATTTTCAGTCATAGCTCCAACTATGTAGAACAATCTCCCTGTAAACCTAAAACTCGCAAAAACTGTGTCTTCCTTTCAGGCCCAGCTGAAAACCTCCCTCTTCTCCAAAGCCTACCCAGAATAATCAGCTCTTTCTTTTTCAGCAAAGCGCCATTGAGCAGCATCTCGTTGGAAACAAGGTGCTATACAAATCCATTATTTTATATATATATATATATATATACACACACACACGCGCACGCACGCACGCACGCACACACACACACACACACACACACACACACTAATATATATATGTATAAGTCGAACAACTGGAATTAATGTGCAGAGTGTATGCCTATAGTCATCAGCAATAGAATAATGTTTCCTTAATCCTGCAATCTTTAGAGAAGTGCCAATTAGTCGATGTCTAACCATATGGCAGTGTTTCATAAAAATGTCTAAGACTTCTGGCATCATGGATGTCGGCTGGTATGATTTAGTGGTCACTACTCAGCCCCAAATCTTGTGAAGCAACATATGCTAAATGCATATCACAAGCCTGTCTACCAATGATGTTAACAGTCGTAGACTAAAATACAAAGATACCATGTTTAACAGCCAACAACATGTGAATCGCCTGCCATTCTTGACAGGTCACATAACCTTGGGAATAATTTAATGCAAAGTTCTTCACAAAGTTCTTCACCTATGATGCCATTATACTGTACATTTGAGGAAAAAGGGGCAAATAGTACACAAAACTGAAATTATGACATTTTCTTTGAGGTCAAGATTCATTCAAACATGTCTAAATTACATACTATCAGTATCAAGTTTGTACACACTGGTAAATGGTTTTTTTTGTTTTATACATTTTATTTCCCCTTTTCCCTGTTGCATGAGGAGGATGGCCATCCAGGGCAATGGTCACCCTCACATTCTGAAGACGATGTATGTATACATTTGGGAAAAGTTAAATACAAGTATTGGAAGTGGTGCCAAGGTGATTTTTAAGAAATATAACAAAACATACACACAGTCAAGCATTCAAAATATTATTCAAACACTGATCCTGGCAAGAAACAAATATGAGAAAGAGATACATATGTTATTGCTGTTCTGCTTCTTCAAACAATATGGGATAAAAGATCCATGATTTATAAAATGTTGCTACATTACCATTTGTAAAGGCTATATTCTTCTCAATTTTGTATCTCAGACAAACATCTTTTTGAAATATTGCGAAGCAAAGATTTGTTTTTTTTAATCTACAGAAATATATAAAAGATTTAGCTATTAAAATAAGAAGATCAAAAACTACACTGGTAAATGTTGCATGAATAATTATTCTATAGATTTCTGAAGTCAAATTTCTGTTTGACTAGGTAAAAGAGAGTGCCAAGATGAATTAAAAGAATTGAGAGCCACATATGTTTTGACTGTGGAAACCATCTCATCTGTTTATTCTAGGCATAAAGATTCACGGTGACGAAACACAATCAACAAAACTGCATGACTTTCCCTTTATGTCGAGCAATATTCCAACAGCTCCAGCCTTTAGTGTACATTTCACGACTTTTGAGGCAGTATCAAGCATGCTCTGTCTGTGAAGAATTCAAAGGGCATCAAATGATTCTTGCTCAAATGTTGTGTTCAGAGCTGGAACATTCAAGGCCTCAGTAAAGCTATCAAAAAGTTTTATGATAGTCATATGGTGAGGTGAGGTGAGGTGAAATGGGGTTTAACGTCGCGTCCAAGATTTTTGCACTTATATAGCGACGTGCATGCACGTGTGTGTGTGTGTGTGTGGCTGCTTGTACTAGTCCGGACTGATGCCGATTTATAGTGCTAGCCCACTGAGATACCATGCCGCAGTTTAACATGAATACCCCACTCAGACACAGTATACTGACTCCAAGCCGACCAGTCCTTGTTTTAGCCCTTTAATGTCGAGCGCCAGACAGGGTAACAACAAGTACCATCTTTTAACATCTTTTGGTATGACGCGGCTGGGGATCGAACCCTGGACCTTCCGCTCTCCGGGCGGACGCTCTACCACTAGACCACGGAGGCGGTCGGTAGACATATGGACGACATTTCCAAATTTAATGCATCAGTGACAAAATGATGTCTGAAACAATTCTCCATTTTGACTAGTACCATATAAATGTTTCCATGTATTCTCAGATCCATGAAGATCCGGGGTAGAATGGGTCTTCAGCGTCCCATGCTTGCCGGACAAGGCGACTATGCTTGTGGTAGGAGGATCGCCTTGTCAGACTCACTGACTTAGTCATGCATGTCATCCTATCCTAATTGCATGGATCCATACTCATGATGTCAATCGCTGGATTGTCTGGTCTAGACTCGATTATTTACGGATCGCTGTCATATAGCTGGAATATTGCTGAGTGGAGCGTTAAACAATAAACAAAGAAAAATGTATTCTTAGGTGAACAATTAACTTGCCTTTGCATGTGTTTGTGATGGGTGTGTCCAGTGGGGCATAATATGTGAATACCTAGTATCAACATTATTGGAAACTTTTGATAAATTGAAGTAGACCTCCTGATATACATTAAAAAACTATGCCATGATTTGACATCCCTCAAGATGCTTGGACACTTCTCACTGAAATCAGCTTGTATGTGCCTTTTTATTAACTTATTATTATTTTCTAACTACTTTCAAAAATGCAATTATAAACAGGTCTGTCACACAGCCTAATTCCTACAACTTCAGCATCTGTGAAGTTTGCCACAAGCAACAGAATTATTTCAGCTAGGATCTTGAGATCAGAATCTGATGTAAACATCACTGCAAAGCAAGTGCAAAATCACGAAATTGATAAAAACAAATGATGATAACATCTCATATAGTCAAAGGAAATCAAAGATAGTTCCATAATGATTATTAGATTCCATCTGAAGTGTTTCCAGTCTTGTCAAAGAGGCTTGCTGTGTGGTTAGTTGGAGGGGAAACACAATCTACAGCAGATCTCTACTGTAACAAAGAGATATGCTTCAGACAAGCTTCAGATTAATCAACAACAGGGGATGAGGTTTCATAGAACTTCAAGGATTGTTACACAGTCCTTAAACATCAAAGATGAACAGTTATGAGATAAAACTGTCGTGGAGTTTCAGGAATATTATCCCCCCGCCATGAAGATACAGAAAAGGAGTTTGTCCGTCCGTCCATCCGTCCGTCCGCTTCTCAAGGGGACAAATTTCCTCAAAAAACTATTTAACTCCGAGAAATGAAATTTTACACACTGATGTAACTGTTCATGATCTCATAAAGTTCCAAAATTGGTGTCGTAAATTCTTCTTTTACAGAGTTATGGTACTTGCTTCATGCTTTAAATCTTTGTACATACTGCATGAAATGGGGACAAGTTTTCCCAGAATCTACTAAAGTTACATGAATGAAAGTTTGCAAGCTTATATCTCAGATATACTTGTCAAGACTGAGTTCGAAAATTGGTCCTGTCAATTATTCTTTTTACAGAGTTGAACCATGTTATTTTACTTGGTGCATCAGTTCGCAATGGGGACAAGTTTTCTCAGAAACTACTGAAGTTAGCTAATCTAAGAGATACTTGTCAAGACTGAGTTATTTTTGTCCAGTGAAGGGGTCTTTTGTGTGCATTAATTTCACATTTAATCATTTTTTCGATGACATAAAGCAGTCAAAGTGCCAATCTCTATTTAGGGCTTCATCTCTTCATAGATAGTGATATGGCTGTTTTCTTGTTAGAATTACCGTACTTCAGGGTGAATATATTTCCCAAATGCCAAAATTGTACTTGTAATGTAAAGTAGTTTTATCTTCGTTGTGTTGAAAAGATGAGACAACCTGATCATAACTCTTGGTGTTGAGTTTTTCATAAAGTTTCAACTTTGCACAAAGCAAGCAATCAGGAAGTTTGCATACCCGTAGAAGAGTTTGACTGAATGGTGTCTTATATTACAGAAATTAACAAGTTACAATTTATCATAAAAATCTCCCCAAATGTATCTGAGAATTGAGTAAGTAGCAACAATAAACTAAATCACTTCTATTTCTGTGTATAATTAAGTCATCTGGAATCATCTTAAGGAAGACCAATGTTGTTTTAAGCCACAGCCACTTATATTCCACCTGTATTGTGGAATCCTGGAAATAATTAAATCTGGACCAGGCAAACTAGTGACTGATAAAACGAGCAATGATCTACACCATGATGACACTCGATCAGAAAAGTCTGACCAAGGGATCCCCATCTTCGTCTCTCCTACAACAAGTAGGAGGTTTTGGCCAGGAAATAATTATGGTTGGCAGCATAAGCGGGGGGATCCAAGTCATCTAGGCTCAAAGACAAACTTTTAGCCAGGTCACACTTCTTAACCACTGGTCTTCGTTAATCAGGTTTTACAGTAAGCATTTCCAAATTTGATGCATCAGTGACAAAAATAATGTCCGATGCAATTCCCTATTTTGACTTGTACCATATGTTCCAATGTTTTTTTCGGTGAAAAATTGACTTTCCTCTGCATGTGTTTGTGATGGGAGCCACTGGTAGGGCAGGACATTATCGCGAAACACCTGGTATCATTACTATTTGACAGTGATTCATAAACACATGCTCATTATATAGTCGGAATCGCACAATCGACTCTGCTTTATGCAGAGATTTCTATTATTTCTTTATTTTGATGAATACCAAGTGTCATCACTGATTATAAGTAATCGATTCGTATAATTTTCATCACTATGTTGCCCTTTACGCCCCATGGAATCTGTTTTGGCAGTTGATCAAGACTTATTTTCTGGTGTTGATGTTTTGAATTATACAGACCTAATCTGTTCCAGAATCTCCATCAGGGAATCATCAAGATTATTGAGAAAATGCAAGGTACTGTAACCTTTGACAATACAGTGAAGTTTACATCTTTTACCATGGTATTATGGTCTATTCATTACACTCGTTCATTTTGGTTCAATTCAAATGATACTAAAAATAGCTGACCAAGCGAATAAAACGCTTGTGCAAGAGAAATTATGTGAGACAGAGAAAGTGACGTCCGAGATGATGTGATGGTAGCGAAGTATGTGACGTCCGAGATGATGTGATTGTAGTGAAGTATGTGACGTCCCAGATGATGTGATGGTAGTGAAGTATGTGACGTACCAGATGATGTGATGGTAGTGAAGTATCTGACGTCCCAGATGATGTGATGGTAGTGAAGTATGTGATGTCCCAGATGATGTGATGGTAGCGGAGTATGTGATGTCCCGGATGAGGTGATGGTAGCGAAGTATGTGACGTCCCAGATGATGTGATGGTAGCAGATTGGTCCCTTGTACTTATATCAGTAGAATGTAGCTATATGCTGTACACTGGACAACCCAGGATGAAGCAAGGAAACATAACTTCCAGACTGCACATGATTAGGTATGAAATATGTACCATGAGGTTTATCAATTTGGATCTATTTATCCAGATATCACCAACACTCATCAAGATGTTTTTACCCAGTGTTCTTACTCACCTTAGTCCCGTGTGTGTGGTGGATGTACTGAAAGATAGTGCAAGTCAAACATTTGGTACTCATTTTATCTGCACTGTGTAAATATCCCTATGATGTTGGGTAAGGTTGTTACAAGGAGCTGGTGTACAGCTAGCGGCAGACACCAGGCTCCATGTGATAGGGTTGTACAACCAGAAAGAGTAAACACTTGCAGGTCTACATCTTGCGTTCCCATCTCTTCCCACTACAATGCAACATTCTCAGTAACAATGTAAGAAAACATCCAGTGGCAAATTACCAATTTCAGAATATTTTGTGTTATGAAAATAACTGATAACTAACAGAAAATGTCCAGTGGACATCAAGTTTCTGTATCAGTAGAACCACGTGTTCCCCAGCACTGGGAATTGTGTACTTGATATGTTCTAGGCATCATTTGTTGAGGTCAACATACAGACTGTTCCTACAGACTGATGTGAACAACTTCAGAACTGTTTCAAAAAGTCCCGGAATAGCCAATGTACTCCTGTTCCTTGGGGACTGGTGCCAATATCTGGTACTACATGTAGCAGGTATTTAACAATCAAGTCAAGTCAAGTCTTAGAGTGACCTAACAAAGTATGTCATGTTTAACAGGTGTCCTGTCTGGACATATCCCCCGGCTGCACAATGAGATTGACACTTGACAAGATACACCACAGACATCTCCCAGCTCCATCAAGTACCAGCTGTGTGGATCTTCTCTGAAAATTCTAATGTGGATAAATTCTTCTTCTTTTTTAAATCTTGCTGTTTAAAAATGCTTTATATGAATGCTGAGTTATTGTTCATAATACTATGAACAATTTCAAAGTGCTTTTGTCATATTGTTGTCATACAGAAATGCTTGGGTATTTCACAGAATACACCTTCATAAGTCAAGCAGTTTCTGAGTAAAAGAATTTTACAGAAACAAGGATGCATCTTGAAAGAGTTATAGATCATGGCCAATGTGATGAGAGTAAAAATATCAAGAGAAAAGACCTGAACATATGTGTTGAGGCCATCTACTAACTACAATATACATTTCATTACATTTTGAAAACAAATGTCTAAAAATGGCCATAAACATGTTTCTTAATACAGTTTGCCATAATGGAACTAAACCTCTTGAACAAACTAAGGTGTCATCATTTGAAGGAAAAGCATGTCTAGTTTCATCCTTATTGGTCCAGCGCTTTGTGGCAAGATGCTCACACCAACAATGCTGATGTTGATGTTGATGTTGATGTTGAGACTGACGCTGACAGACAGCCAGTGACACTGGACTTTACTCAGGTTAGGTAACAGTACACACTAGAGTGAGTGAGTGAGTATGGTTTTACACCGCTTTTAGCAATATTCCAGCAATATCAAGGCGGGGGACACCAGAAATGGGTTCCACACATTGTACCCACATCGGGAACCTGGGTCTTCAGCGTGATGAGCGAACGCTTTAACCACTAGACTACCCGACCGCCCTGTACACACTAGGGACATCTATGAGAGGAAATAGAGTATTTGAACACACACAGTATCACGCACGGTGAAAGTTGGTAATGTGTCAGCCATCACTTCCTCTCAAAGGGAACGTAATGTAAGACCAAACATAATGTAAGACCAAACGTAATGTAAGACATGAAAGCATTGTAAGACATTGATACTGACAGCAGAAAATCATGCACATGAAACATTTTATAACCTGTTGTAAAAGCATGTGTTCTTGTGCATGCAACTCAACACTTCAATAACTGCCATTTTACTCAAGACTGCAAATTAATTAACAATGCTTGTCAACTTGAACAGCCTATTTCTTTCTCTCGGCTGCACACTGTGAGTTCAGAAAACAACAGATTGCACGAGATTGGTTCACTGGAACAAGTTTGCATGTTGTCAAGTTCAATTCTTGAATCTGAATCTCCAAACTATTTGCAAGCACTGCATTATCCTAATTTAAGCTAAAACTGGTGTCTGGTGCTGCTGCCTGTGATTTAAACTGTATCAGGACAATGCCCTGATCATCAGTACATCACAATAAACAGCCATCACAGGCAAATCAGGAACCGACCATTTTATACGGGAACTTGCCAAAAAGAATAATGCATGGCACTGTAGTTCACCTGTTTATGTAGTCTACAGTTACAATTTCAACAAAGATCGCCACTTAACAAAAGTTGCAGTCAGCATTGATGTCAAAGTGTTTTGTACAGCAAATTCTAATGATTTAAACACAATGTTATCTTAAGGAGAAACACACATACCAATGTTCAGCTCCCCTATTTTAGAAAAGAAGTTTACACAGCAAAATATGTATTTTGAGAGAATACAAAAGGATGGTAATGAAAGGTCAAAATCTTAAACTAGTGCAAAAAATGGAAGATTCGTGTTAAATCCCATACTCAACTAAACAAATATCAATTTTCAATACTTTTTGTACACGCATGGACAAAAATAGATTTTTCAACATGGCTGCCCTGGCAGTTCATTTGAACCTCTTGAACAATACAGGTGACATCATTGGGAAGAACAAATAAGTGAAGTCTTAGCTGCACTTGTCAATTTGTTTGTGAGGAGATAATGTTAATAGAGCGAGGAAATGCATTTTGAGAGAATCTAGGGCCATGGTCAAAGTGTATTGGTCAAATAAAGATCAAAGGAACATCTGTGTTGAGACCCACTTTTAACTGGACAAATACCAAGTTTCATTACACGTTGAACGAAAAGGGATGAGTACTAGCCATAAGAAATTCCATCTTTCAGTATGGTCAAAGGACAAAGGTCAAATCAAGGTAAATATTTAAAATATCAGAATATATATGTTGAACCCAAATACAAACTACACATTTACCAAATGTCATTTCAATTTAAAAAACTAACTACTGAGTAATGGCCATAAACCTGTTTTTCAAAATGGTTGTCATGGCAACTATGTAGAAAATCAGATTTGAACTTCTTGAACAAATTGGGGTGCCATCATTGGTGGGAACATGTATGTGATACTTTATGACCTCTAACATTTCTCAACTGTCTGACCTGTCCAAATTTATGTCTTCTTTATGTCACAAAAAAATATTGCCACATATGTCTTCAATTCCCCAAAGAAGATCAGTTGTGTGGACATATTCTTTTCAGACACTGAACATACACCTCTTTACTGAACTAAACCTCTGACTGTCGTGGGATCTCCGAGGATGTTAATTGCACGTTACATGTTGGTTAATCGAGGTCGTGACTGATCTATAAAACATGAGTTTAAACAATTCACCAGCAAACTGATTCAGTCACTGTACATCCCTGTCATGCTATGTTCTGTTGCTTCATCAGCTGACTTTGAACAGCTGTAGGAAATAGATACAGATTCTAGAACTATTTCATTTCATGAATATGTATATCAAAATGTTTCTTGTATTTATTAGTGTTATAAATTATTTGTGAAATCCTCAATGACCTGAACAATGATTCTCTTGCAATATACTCACAACAAAATACATGGAATGAAGATTTCATTGGGAAGACATCAATAGGGAAAACGTCCATGTATCTGTACTCTACATCAATAGTACAACTACTGCATGTTTCTATCCATCTGTACTCAACATCAATAGCAGAATACTGTCAATTACTGCAAGTTTTCATACATCTGTACTCCACATCAATAGCAGAAAACAGTCAACTACTGCAAGTTTCCATACATCTGTATTCGACATCAATAGCAGAATACAGTCAACTACTGCAAGTTTCAATACATCTGTACTCCACATCAATAGCAGAATACAGTCAACTACTGCAAGTTTCCATACATCTGTACTCCACATCAATAGCAGAATACAGTCAACTACTGCAAGTCTCCATACATCTGTACTCCACATCAATAGCAGAATACAGTCAACTTCCACAAGTTTCCATACATCTGTACACCACGTCAATAGCAGAATACAGTCAACTACTGCAAGTTTCCATACATCTCTACTCCACATCAATAGCAGAATACAGTCAATTACTGCAAGTTTCCATACATCTGCACTCCACCTCAATAGCAGAATACAGTCAACTACTGCAAGTCTCCATACATCTGCACCTGTAAAGTGGATGCATTACATCACCTACCTGTTTCCCAGTGATGTCCCCCTTGACCTGCGATGTCGTTACATCTGAGCAGCAGTAGGAACACAAGGGAGAATCCAAAATGGCCGCTGATTATCCCGTATTCCATTTCCTGCGAACTTTAGTATCCAGTATCCACACTCATGCTACTGGTGCTACATCTACCACTGAATTCTTGATCTGTAAAAAGAATACAATACTTTAACTCATGTGTCCATACATGGCAATTGGGCACTAGCAATTGCACACAAAAATTAAATAAATGCAGCAACCAATAACTCCCCAAGGAAATCTGGTCTGCAATAGAAGCATCAAAAGGCAGTTTATTGTCTCCTCAGACATTCAAAAATACTGTCATGCGTCAAATTAGTCAGATGCTCAACAATTTTGAGCCATTGTTGGTCTCAAGGGATGATATAAGATTTTTGTCTGCAAATATATTTTCATTTCTTGAAGCAAGACATGATATCTCCCACAAATGATGATGATGGTATTGGTTGTGTGTGAGTGAGTTGCTGCAATTTAAACCCTCTGGGGTCACAGTTGTGGTTCACAGTTGTGGTTCACAGTAAATTTAAGAAAATTGCTCTCCTAGCAGTTCAGAGCTATCTACTTGACAAAGGAAACTGTGAATGTTAAAATTGTATGACTTTCATAAATACTGTTTAAGGTCACACTGACGACTGCAATGGATGTTTGTGTCTGTCCATGCATAAAATTTCTTATATGTCATCCCTTTTTATTCAATTCAGCAACATCAGCACTTTCAGGATGTTTATATTCCAACTCAGGTACACCATACAACTTCAGTCTAGTTTTGACAGAAATATGAGCTTGACTAGTCCAGTCTAGACAGATTACATTGTGGTTGGTATTAACAGACCCAGTTCAAGTTTTCTCAACCAAAAGGTAATGAAAGCTATTTTTGCTGTTATTATTAATAACATATTTCAGATATATAGATGACAGACAATAAAACTCTCTCCATGTTTCACTGGAGTTTCTAAGTCTTTCTGAAGTGATAACAGGGACTTTCCATATTTAAGCCCTGGGCCTAATTACGGAAAATAGCACTTTCTCATTTAAACTATTTTTATTATCCGAAATTAAGCACAGTTCTCAATTTCGGAAGCTTACTCTTTCTTACCTAAATATAGTGGACAATTTTTGCAGTTGACAAGTTGTTTTAACTGAGAAAATATAGTACAAGGATTTTACATTTGGACAGGAAGTAACTTCATAGACTGATAAACTTGCACTTCTTGTTGAATGTACCAGTACATAAGATTTGCCATGCATAGTGCATCGCCAAGTATTCACTTTCGAAGGAGGTAAGGTATCAATTTAACTCTTTCAATACCAGTCAACCAGAAGCGTTTACTGCTGTGACAGGGGCGGTCGGGTAGCCTAGTGGTTAAAGCGTTAGCTCGTCACGCCGAAGATTCCCGGGTTCGATTCCCAACATGGGTACAATGTGTGAAGCCCATTTCTGGTGTCCCCCGCTGTGATATTGCCGGAATATTGCTAAAAGCGGCGTAAAACCATACTCACTCACTCACTACTGCTGTGACACCGAGTTCCCAGAGACTTTTGTGTGATACATGAAGCCAACATTTATCAAAGAAAATATCTACTTGTAAAACATCTTAGCTACTGTACATGTTATACGCCATGTGAAAGGTCTAATCCTATTGTTTATAAATATGAAAGTTATGTTTATAACATTATTTAAATAATGCATTTACAACTTAATTAAGTTCATTGTAAATGAAAAATGTAAGCTCAAACATTCATAACATCCAGATTAAGGACCAAGAAAGCGAAAATTTGACAACTTTCGGCAAATATAAGATTTAATCAAATCCACTTACTTATTTCTTTTTTATTTTCATTGTTTAAGTTATTGGAAATTTATTTTTAAAAAAATCATAAATAGTATCTGCCATCACCCATTTCCCAATAACAGCGGCTGTCCACTCAGTAACATGAAGAAATACCTCCATTTTCAAAGCTTCTTATGAATAACATGTTCATCGAAGACTGTACGTCACATGACACATCGCTAGAAAGCTTGTTCTTTCATCTACACGGTCTTAACATTGACTGGAGTCTTTTCGCAGCTGCAACATGTTATTTTATTGGATAAAAATTGGTTTCTAATGACATTTTCTTGCCGAAATCTGCTACAAGGTTTGTGATTGGTCAAATTTGAGCATGTAACCTAAAGCAGCCAATCAAATTACAGCTGAGGTACTGTCCTGTATGATGATTTTCACATTTTGATGAGAGAACTTGGTTAAATCGTGTTATTTCTAACATTTATAAGCAGGAAATTGCGATGTTTCATGAATATACATGTATTTGGGCCCAAAGCATCGTGCCCAAAGCTGAGAAATCAAGGTGACAAAAGCTGAGATGTCATTTGACTTACATTACACACGATTGCATGAAAAGATGGAAATAATAACTTAGATGTAAGTTTGACAACTTTTAGATATATCCAAAATTAATATCCAAATTTAAGCCAATGGGCCTAAATATGGAAATATTTTCCATTTTTAATCCCATGAGAGTAATTCTGCGTGGGCCTAAATATGGGAAGTCCCGGGATGTATAAACGATCACATGTGCAGCATGGATCACAGGAAGTGAAGTGTTTGATGAAGTGTTTGATGAAGTGTTAGAAGCTTGTAGCACAGGATACATAAAGACATGAAACTTTGTGAGGAACTTTACAGTGGATCCTGTGGCTACTCCTTGCCTCATCAGATGGATGAATGTTTCATGTTATCACAGGAAAGTCAACAAAACTTCACCACAACCCATTAACGTTCTTTCAGGACTCATGTTGTCATTTCATGGATCACAACACTTTATGGGTGAACCATGTCATAATCTACAGCCCGTGCTGACTTTCTGTGTTGCAGATTCAAGAGATGCAAAATGCATTTGGGGTATTTGGACAGAGAATTTACCATATTAGGCAACCAGCAGTGTGTGAGTGAGTGTTGTTTTGCGCCCGAATGAGCATTATGTCAGGTTATGAATGGTCGTCATCCACATCATCGGAGGGAGATGAGGCATAATCAGTCAGATCACACATTGTAGTCACCAAGTCCTATTTACGTGGCTCCTTCAACAAGTGCAAGTTTTGTGCGGAGTACTTGGGTCCAATTTTGCCCAGGATAGCCCGCCCAGTACAGGGATGGACTTTGTTATTACAGTATTTAGTGTGTGTGTGTGTGTGTGTGTGTGTGCGTGTGCGCGCGCGCGCCCGCGCCTATTTTTCTTCAGACACCTTACATGATAACTGCACCCTAAGTCCCTGAATGACTTGGCCATTATACGAGGACTAACACTTTTCAAAATCCTGGATCTGCTTCCATTGACTGTCATAAGCATATATTATATACAGTGTCTTCATAATCTGTTCCAAATTCAAAGTGGGAACCCAGGCACTCATAGACAATGACATATGTGCTACAGAGGATATCTCGGGGGGATTTTTACCTCACTCGAACCTCCCAAGGGAAGTAACTGGATGTCTCTGGCAAGAAGCAAGGGAAACATTGTCTGCAACAATACAAGACAGATGTCTCTCTTGAGAGTTCATCGATATTTTTTGCATTTAATGAAATGAGACAAATCTATCAATACAACCACCTCCTCTTTCATAGAGATCACAGTAGGTATATCTTTGATTTCTTTGAGGTGGGAAGTATTAATATCTTGTTTCAGCCTTACAATGATGAGTTAGTAGGTTCCAACTGTATTTAGGGGTCATGGGTAACCTAGTCATCTAAGGCACCGAGCAGAGTTGCTCCAGAAACCTATGATTGTGGTTTTGAATCCTGGTTCATCGCGATTATGTTTCTAGGTTTGTCAGCACGATACCCGTGCTCCTGGGTTTCACCAAAATGGTAAACGTCTGAGACCTGCATCACTTCGGGCTTTCCTCCCACATCAAGCAGACACGCCGTGATATAACTGGAATACTGTTCAAAGCAGCTTTAAAACCAACTTACTCACTCCGCCTGCATTTCAGTCCGAACACAGCAAATCTGGTTACATGGAAGGAAGGTGACATAGGTCCCACATATTCACCACCTTGTTAACTGGTATGCAATGACGACGTGATTAATTTGGGATTCAAACCTGTGATCAACAGACTCTGTCTACCGGGCCTGTGGTCCCTCCTCCCAGTTTTAGCCATACCAACACATCAAGGTTTTGCACAGAAGCCAAAGAGATAACCACATGTTCATATTACAACAGCTCCAACTGGTAACTCTCGGTAGTTACTGCCGAGCTGTGGGAGAGTGACAAGGTTTGGGATGAGAGACGAGGCAATCAGCCATGACTACCTCCCCGAATACACATGGGAGAAATTATGACTGAGGGTTTCTGGCAATGTACACAGATCCAGGTCCGTGGTTATACCTCCACTCACACCCAGGGGATACCTCCACTCACACCCAGGGGATACCTCCACTCACACCCAGAGGATACCTCCACTCACACCCAGGGGATACCTCCACTCACACCCAGGGGATACCTCCACTCACACCCAGGGGATACCTCCGCTCACACCCAGGGGATACCTCCACTCACACCCAGGGGATACCTCCACTCACACCCAGGCGATACCTCCACTCACCCCCAGGGGATACCTCCACTCACACCCAGGGGATACCTCCACTCACACCCAGGGGATACCTCCACTCACACCCAGGGGATACCTCCACTCACACCCAGGGGATACCTCCGCTCACACCCAGGGGATACCTCCGCTCACACCCAGGGGATACCTCCACTCACACCCAGGTTATACCTCCACTCACACCCAGGGGATACCTCCACTCACACCCAGGTTATACCTCCACTCACACCCAGGGGATACCTCCACTCACACCCAGGGGATACCTCCACTCACACCCAGGGGATACCTCCACTCACACCCAGGGGATACCTTGGTACTAGGTATTGTGAAACACATACAAGGATAAGTGAGTGAGTGAGTATGGTTTTATGCCGCTTTTAGCAATATTCAAGCAATATCACGGCAGGGGACACCAGAAATGGGCTTCACACATTGTACCCATGTCGGGAATCGAACCCGGGTCTTCGGCGTGACGAGCTAACGCTTTAACCACTAGGCTACCCGACCGCCCCTACAAGGATAAAACCAGAATAGTCTATCAGTAGGATAAGACCAGAATAGTCTATCAGTAGGATAAGACCAGAATAGTCTGTCAATAGGATAAGACCAGAATAGTCTATCAGTAGGATAAGACCAGAATAGTCTATCAGTAGGATAAGACCAGAATAGTCTATCAATAGGATAAGACCAGAATAGTCTATCAGTAGAATAAGACCAGAATAGTCTATCAGTAGGGAAAGATCAGAATAGTCTATCAGTAGAATAAGACCAGAATAGTCTATCAATAGGATAAGACCAGAATAGTCTATCAGTAGGGAAAGACCAGAATAGTCTATCAGTAGGATAAGACCAGAATAGTCTATCAGTAGAATAAGACCAGAATAGTCTATCAATAGGATAAAACCAGAATAGTCTATCAGTAGGATAAGACCAGAATAGTCTGTCAATAGGATAAGACCAGAATAGTCTATCAATAGGATAAACCAGAATAGTCTATCAATAGGATAAGACCAGAATAGTCTATCCGTAGGATAAGACCAGAATAGTCTGTCAATAGGATAAGACCAGAATAGTCTATCAATAGGATAAACCAGAACAGTCTATCAGTAGGATAAACCAGAATAGTCTATCAGTAGGATAAGACCAGAATAGTCTATCAGTAGGATAAGACCAGAATAGTCTATCAGTAGAATAAGACCAGAATAGTCTATCAATAGGATAAGACCAGAATAGTCTATCAGTAGGATAAGACAAGAATAGTCTATCAGTAGGATAAGACCAGAATAGTCTGTCAATAGGATAAGACCAGAATAGTCTATCAATAGGATAAACCAGAATAGTCTATCAATAGGATAAGACCAGAATAGTCTATCAGTAGGATAAGACCAGAATAGTCTGTCAATAGGATAAGACCAGAAAAGTCTGTCAATAGGATAAGACCAGAATAGTCTATCAGTAGAATAAGACCAGAATAGTCTATCAATAGGATAAGACCAGAATAGTCTATCAGTAGGATAAGACCAGAATAGTCTGTCAATAGGATAAGCCCAGAATAGTCTGTCAATAGGATAAGACCAGAATAGTCTATCAGTAGAATAAGACCAGAATAGTCTATTAATAGGATAAGACCAGAATAGTCTATCAGTAGGATAAGACCAGAATAGTCTATCAGTAGGATAAGACCAGAATAGTCTATCAATAGGATAAGACCAGAATAGTCTATCAATAGGATAAGACCAGAATAGTCTAGGAGTAGGATAGGAAATTTCTAATGGTTTTAAATAGTTGTTTGCTTCATTGACTTATACATCAATTGTATCAACATTATGATTGAACATGATCAAGTCTGATAAAGCCCTTGAAACAGATTCCACAGTATTTCAACAACACATCTGCTCATACTTGAAGAACATATGTGGAAGACTTTTTCATAAAAACTTTCACGCAATTACTTTCCAGGAGTATTTCGATGTCTGATGCAATTACCTATTTTGACTTGTACCAGATGTTGCAATGTTTCTGCAGGTGAACATTTGACTTGCCTTTGCATGTGTTTGTGTCAAGTGCCACCGGCTGGGTAGGAAAGGCTCACCTTTTCATGAACATGTGGTATGATGACTTAGTGATGGTGATTCATAAACATATGCATACATGTACCGGAAACAGCAATCAGCCGTACACGTTTTCTTTGAATCTACAGGTGATTCCATTAAAACTTACCCAATATTACTTTGAAGGATTTTAATACAAGGATTGGGGAATTTTTTTGGTATCAAGTATAATATATTCCAATATCATGTTATTTTAGTTGCAGCTTTAATGAAATATATTTAAAAAAATAATAACCCTAAGCGTACCACTTCGGTGCAGCTGATTGCGATTGCCGTTCATTTTATTTCACATAGAACAATTTGACCAGACCCTGGCGAAGCTCCCGCGCACATGATCGCAAGAACTACATGTTGACATAGAATCGCCAAACTACATCAAATATGACCTTTAACAAGTCAAAGTATGGCATTTATGATATATGTATGTATCCATTCTCTGTCAACTAAAGTTCGTTTCAAGGCATCAATAGCGGTAATCTGACCGTGGTTGCTGTTAATAATCGTGAGTTGTGTAATCTTCAGATCGCTTCACACTCAATTTCGCCAAAATTAATTAAAACACTATTAAAGGAATTTTTTTAATAAAATCAATGAAATAAGTCCAGAACACTTTTTTATAACCAGACAGTGTAATTACATGATTAATTTGCGTACTTCAGTACAGATTTGTTGACATGGTATTTCCGGTGTTATGTGCTCTCAGTAATGTCTTTGTGTTGGGGGAAAAAAACCTTCAAAAAACATTTTGGCGTGTATAATGCACACCCCCTTCAACACAGCTGTTTTTTTGGAAAAAAGTGCGCAATATACTCAAGAGAATACGGTAGTCAGAATTGCACAATGGACTCTGCTTCTAGTTTAGATTTCTTATGATTATGGATATAGTGTTGTCACATTTATTTACAGACTATGTATGCAACATGATTCACAGAGGTTCATATTAATAAATATTATTTGCAAGCAATATCTTTTTGTCCATCTGATGCTTGTTGTTAAGCTCGCTCATCATATTCTAGCCATATGATGGTGGCCTGGAAATAATCCGAATCACCTTATGCAG
Organism: Haliotis rufescens; assembly: GCF_023055435.1. Classification (NCBI taxonomy): domain Eukaryota; kingdom Metazoa; phylum Mollusca; class Gastropoda; order Lepetellida; family Haliotidae; genus Haliotis; species Haliotis rufescens. The sequence continues at coordinate 4,891,263 of NW_025964112.1, forward strand.
TGAGTAGGACATGAACAGGTTACTGGGAATCTAGGCCAACATGGAATCCCAACGTGGGTTGTCCATGAATGCTCCATCTGCACTCAAACTAAGAGACATCTTCCCGATGCAAAGGAGTAAACTGACTTTAAAAGTCCAGTTTCCACCCTTGACGAACTAGGCTGGAATTACTTGGCTCGAGTGTTGCGCCACCAGTGGCTATGTCCCTTCTAAGCCTCTCCTATGGACCAATCAGATTCCACCTCTCCTATCACTTGCGTTTGCTTTGCACAAAATGGTGGCGCCCAGTCAGGACGATCTGATCGATAATCAAGATCTATATTGTGATAAAACGGGTCTTACATCGCAAAATGCATCAAATCACGTGAGCACCTTGATTAAAAACATGAAAGGATTTGGAAAATATCTGCTGACAACGAATTGGCGATGCACATGCTTTGCAAACCCTGCAATCGATCGAAATCTGCACAGTTTAAGAACCGGATTTTGATTTCAGTGCGCGATTTTGATTGGACTATGCATAGACTCGTTAGTCCAGACAAAACGTAACTCCATAATACCAGCCTAGTTCGGCAAGGGTGGAAACTGGACTTTTATAAACTGGTCAGTTAACTCCTTTGCCTCGGGAAGATGACTAAGAGAGTGCTGAGAGAAGTTGGAACCTAGTGATTTCGTTCACAGATACATTGCTGGTTTATCTTAACTTTAATCAAATATGAAATATAACAGTTGAACGATATTTATTCTTCTGACAATAAAATAAAGATATTGTAAATGATAGAAATAGATGAAATAATTCATGTTGCTTTTGAACAAATCAAATCACTTATAACTCTTTTTCATATGACAAAAATATGAATTATTAGACATCATAAACATATGAATATGCATCTGCAAGATGACAAATTGCTGTTGGGAATATATCCTCACGTTGTCAAGGGGACAAGAGGCTCAGTTAGTCTAAGGTTGTCCATGCAGAGTTGTGTCCCTTAGCCAACAGGATCTGCTGGTGGTGGGTTGGATGCTTTGATAGCACTCATGGACACAGACTTACAATATGGTCAGAACTGTACAAGCAACTCTGCTTTTGTCAGGGATTTCTTATGGTTAGTGAAAGGATTGTGTCACATTTATTTACATAAATACAAACATTATATTGTCTTTGATATCATCACATCAGACATCCACAAAGATCGTGTGTAGTTCATAATAAAACATAAAGTTATTCTCGTGCTGAGCGGGGGCGCAGGTGGCCCAGTCGTCCAAGGCACCTCTATTTGCTGTGCAGAGTTTGACCCGTGGGTTTCACCGAAGTGTTAAACGTCTGAGACCTGCATCACTTAGGACTTTCGTCCCACAATAAGCTGACATGCTGTGATATAACTGGAATACTGTCAAAAGTGGTGTTAAACCCAACTCACTCACTCACTCTCAAGCTGAGCAGATGAATTGTGTAAATGTGAAGAGGGTGTAAAAAATGTGACCAGAGTTGATTTTGAAATTCCAACTGTGTCATGACCATGGTTTATGAATCACTGTCAAATAGTCATATCAGGAGTTTGCAAAGAGCTGAGGGTTGGAGATAATAAAACACATACCCTAAAGGACTCAATACCATAATTATCAATTTAAAGTTAATACAAATTTGTGTTCTGATGTCAATAACATGTAAAATATATTTCTCCAATGAACAAAGTAGCATGGCAATGGGAGTCGTGTGAGATGTTGTGCTGCAAGTTAGACAGATGACATCACAACCTGTTTGAAGATGATGAAAGTGAATGAGGAAGTTGCGTGGTGCTAAACAAACAATTTATAGAAATGTTTTTGTTCAGATATCCAAAAATTCTGAAAAGGCAAGATACCAATTTCCTTTAAATACTCCGGGGTATGAGACCAAAAGTGCTAACTAACTCGTCTGTCAATAGACTGTTAACAGCCAAGAGTGAAAACCTCCCATGGAGCAATGAGCTCAACAACAGCCGTATCGCCCAGCAACATGGCTACCGGTGGGTAACACACGTTATAACATGGCTGATCGCTGTTCACACCAGGAAACAAGCACCACACTCTCTGCATGTTCACAGACCTTCACCTTCCATGTAAGTTTGGGAAACACTTACATATGCTGTTGACATGATATCAATAAATGTCAAAGATACCACTGAAACTTGATAAAAAAAATTGGTAAAGGAATGCTGAATGTTCTTCCAGATGAACACAAGTACTGGTTTACAGCATATGACATAAGAAGAGAAGTGAAATGGTGTCTAATGTCACGTTCAAGATGTTTACACTCATATAGTCACGTACATGCACATGTTTTTGTGTGGCTGTTTGTGCTAGTGTGGACTAATGCTGGTTTTATAGTGCTAGCCCACAGAGATACCATGCTGAAAGTTTATCATGAATACCCCATTCAGACACAGTATTCTGACTCCAAGCCAACCAGTCCTTGTTTTAGACCCTTAATGCCGAGTGTCAGGCAGGGTAACAACAAGTACCATCTTTTAATGCCTTTAGGTATGACGCAGCCGGGGATCGAACCCCGGACCTTCCGCTTTTGGTACGACACTGTGGGCAGTCGTGCTTTATCCACTAGAGTCATGATAAAGAGAGTAGAGGATGCACCCATACAAATGACCAATGCTATGGAACACTTACATCTTCTAAGATAATCTTGGTTTCGTAATTGACATTGTGAACAGAAAAAATGTGTATCATGTAATACAAGCAATACATAATACAATTTTAAAAACATACCGTTTTATACGAAAATATATAGCAGAGTCTATTGCTTGATGTTTAAATATTGATAGAGAGAGATTATCTTAGTATAGTAGTCACTGTATATATATTGTTATAGAAATGACCTATAATATGTATTCAGTTATGTGTATGTACATTAGGGCTGTTATGATTCACTCGCGTATTTGGTGAATCGAACCGTATCCATTCATGAATTGAATTCATAATTTGTGACCAATAGAATCGAATATTTTTTTTAAAATATCCATAAGAACATATTATATGCATAGATTTCTTCAAAGACAACACTCTTATAACATTTAATTTGACAGTAATGTGGTCACTAGTCATTGTCGCATTTGAGCAGATACTAGTACCTGGATAAGTGCAGTATAGAAATGTATAATATGTTAATAATTAACAAACCATGTCAAATAATTTGTGTTGTTTTTGTTTCATTGAATATAACAAACAATACATCAACTGCTGACTTGTTATTGTATTCGTGAATTAATATTTGCATTCGTTACCCTATATTTGTGATACAAATTGTATTCGCCTCATAGTGTATTCGTTGCAGCCCTAATGTACATATTATTTTATGTTTAATATCCAAACTCATCAGTCACAAGATTGAACAGGATACTTCCCTTTAACCAGATCAATGTTTCCTTCAAATGCCAAAGGATTCAAAGTTTCCTTGACTTGAATCAATGTTATTGGTCCTACATTTTGTTTCTAACAGTACATACATCAGGAAGTAGTGGCATCAGACTCAATAAAGCAACACTATATACAACGTCATATTAGTGCCACCTGTTATATTCTCTTCACACAGAATCTAGCCTCTGTTATTGGCTAACACTGACAACAGGAAGAATCTGCTAGATTATTTTTAGAAATAAAATACCTCCATCGCTCAAGCTGGGACTAAAAAGTCTAATCTACTCATATCGAAATTGCAGATTAATAACAGGAAAGAGGAAGTTAAAATAACGTCTTACACATGTGGTTTTGTCAGTAATTATCTAAATAGTCTTGTTAGAAACTCAAGTATCTTCTTATAGTGAACAAGATTTTTCAGCTCAATAATCCTTTCCTGTCAAAATATTTCGAAGTCGGAAGTAAAATTGAAAAAAATCCAAATTAACAAGACAAGGACCATGTTCCCACCTCTGAAGAGAACACACCCAAAGATGACTGAGCAACAGATCTTCGAGTCGTCACAAAGGCTACCTCAAATTGCAATTAAGGCTCGGTTTTGGCTGCCAGCCATATTGTGTCAAGTTAATCCCTAGCAACGTCACGGCATCCCACATATAATGAAAGGCTACAGTGTATGAAACTCTGCCATTTACGATATGACTGTGAGCGGTATCTATTAGCAGTTCTAAATATTGCCTGATATTTTGGAAATTGGGTTGAATTTACACAAATACCATTATTTCTATACATCTGATATTTAGTGAAATTGAAGAAACTATTTTCTGACACAAGTATCCATAAATATGACATCTCTGTTGTTGATGATGTCCACACACAGACCCCACTCCCCTACCCCCTCTCCACACACTGACCCCACTCCCCTATTCCCACTCCACACACTGATCCCATTTCCCACCAATCCCGCTCCACTCACTCACCCCCCTCCCTCACCTCTCCACACACACTAACCCCACTCCCTGCTACCCCCCCCCCCCCCCTACACACTGACCCCACTCCCCTACCTTTCCACACACTAACCCCACTCCCCCCAGCCACCACTACTTCCCATCCCACTCTACACACTGACCCCACTCCCCCACCTTTCCACACACTAACCCCACTCCCCCCTGCCACCACTACCTCCCAACCCACTCTACACACTGACCCCACTCCCCCACCTTTCCACACACTAACCCCACTCCCCCCAGCCACCACTACTTCCCATCCCACTCTACACATTGACAAGCCCCTGCTACGCCCCCCCCCCAAAAAAAATAAAAAATCCCACTCTACACACTGACCACACTCCCCCACCCATGCTCCCCACACACTGACCCCACTTCTCCCCCTCCCATCCTGTACTGGACAAGTGGCCGGGTCAGGACCTGTCCTGCTGCAAGCCTGGTGTATTTTGTCCATGTGATAAAAGCATCACCACCCGACAGGATGACTGTTGACTTGTCAGCAACCCTTCCTCGCGATGCATGACAATGTGTTCATTTGTTACAACATCAGGTAATTGGCAGATTTAATCATGTTCTCTTCTTGCTATTACAATTCTTCAGCCAACGTGTGATTAGCTGAGTGTTCCACTTCTTGCTGTAAACGTCAATTATTCAAATTACGCCAATCACAGTCGGAGGAATAGGATGTTTTTTATGAATTAAGGTTGTGGAGCAATCATCTGATATCCTGTTCCAGACAGTTTTATCGGCAAGTTTGTGTGTGAGTATGATCACAAATCTCTGGAGGTTTATTTTTGATCTGCTCCAATCCCCCTTAAAGGAAGCCATATTTTACAATTTACATAATCAGTGTTTGGCTTATACTTTGATGTTACTGTGTGTCATTTTTTTACATTCATAAACAATACACCAAGTTCAATCTAATAAGTGCCCAGCCTCCTAAAAGTGCCAAACATTAAAAATACTTGAGCACATCCCCCATCCTGCCAACACTCATCATGATGAAGACACACTTGCTTGGTATCAATGAATCTGGTAGCATGCTCTCCATCCTTTGCTCCAAGCTATGGAGCCACACACACATGATAGATGAATACACTTATGCTTGAACTGTCGATGATGTACATTGTTCTGAAAGTAATGTAGGTAAGGAACTGTAGAAAATCAAATCCCTATTTTATTAGTGCTTTCACACTTTACTGGTATTCTTAAACATGCCATCCTTGTTCTGGCTATAATAGGGTAATGCCAGCCCACTGAGATACCACTGAGATACCATGCCGCAGATTAACATGGATACCCCACTCAGACACAGTATACTGACTCCGAGCCTACCAGTCCTTGTTTTAGCCCACTGAGATACCATGCTGCAGATTAACATGGATACCCCACTCAGACACAGTATACTGACTCCGAGCCTACCAGTCCTTGTTTTAGCCCACTGAGATACCATGCTGCAGATTAACATTGATACCCCACTCAGACACAGTATACTGACTCCGAGCCGACCAGTTCTTGTTTTAGCCCACTGAGATACCATGCTGCAGATTAACATTGATACCCCACTCAGACACAGTATACTGACTCCGAGCCTACCAGTCATTGTTTGGTCCCCTTAAGTCATGTGCCACACAGGGTACCAACAAGTACCATCTTTTAATATGTGTTGGTATGACTCTCTGTGGAGAGCGAATCACTCACCTTCCTTTCTCCGGACTGACACTCTATCCACTGGGCCATGGAGGTGGTATGAAAACCTAGACTGCTATTCTAATCTTGTGAGTGAGTGAGTGACTTGAGTTTGACACTGCATTGAACAGTATTTCAGTAAAAGTGAAGTTCAAAGTGTCATGTCTGATAAAGACTAAATTAACACCCAAAATTTAACTGTGAAAATGTTCAAAGAGATTTTCAAAAAGAAATACACAAAAATGTTCATACCAATGCATTAATGTTATGAACAGAAGTTGTGGACCAGCACCACGGCACTGAAGTAGTTTAAAACCGGCACAATCTAAGTTGTATTCATCTCGTTTTACAAACGATAGTGACAGCTATGACGAGCTGTTTTTAATTGACGGTAACCCAACCACCAACCATCAACCATACATATTTGCTCTGAGATTCCCTCCCCACCAATATCTTGGCCAGGGCATGAGATAAGACATTTCTGCACCGACTGTTCATGAACACCAGATATTACATCCACAAGAGAGGAATGTCACAGCTACAAGGTTAGGTATCTCACATGCAATGTTGTCCATTCAGTCTTTGAGGAAGGGTTAAAACAGAGCACATTCCCTTGGCTAAACACAGACAGAATGCAGCAAGTCAAACTTCATCAAACATTTCAAGTGTAGAGGAAGGCAAGAATGGAGTGTTTGCCAATGCTGGTTTCCCTGGTGAGGTATGGGGCTGTCAGTTACACCAATCCCTCTTTTTCAAGTCAGTGTCACAACAGTCTGCAACAATGTAGATAAGGCATTGTTTTGGTGGGGCCTTCAAACTTGTGTCCCATGCACACCAACAGTGCCTGATAAGTGAAATTGGAAATAGCTGATATGACAATTTGTTTCCCTGTCCAATCCTACAGTCATGAGGCAATTTGTAAAATAAACCTGTTTCAGTTATAATGAACACTTGCACTGTAATTTGTCCCTGCCCAGCATTAAAAGTGATGTGTGATGTAAGCTCCGGGTTCAGTGTTTGTTTGTTTGCTGTTTACTGCTGCACCTCAGTTACCAGCAATATGATGGGGGCCTGTAAATATTTGTGTCTGGTCCAATTCATCCTGAGATTGAGATTACAAGCAATGTCCAACATTGTTTAGGAATGGTGATGCACAACCAAGTCATCGAGGCGGACCACAAAAACAATTTTGTGACGAGAAATCTAGATAGTAGGGGACTATTCTAACCCGGAAACTCCACAAGAATAGGAGTCAGTGAATGAGTGAGTGAGTGAGTGAGTGATTGAGACAGGATGGAATTTAACGCTACTTTGAACAATATTCAGCTGTTTCAGCATCACAGTGTGTCAGTCTAAATGTAGCAGGAAAGAGTTAACGAGTGAGTTTGGCTTTTACGCTGTTTTTAGCAATATTCCAGCAATATCATATTGGGGGACACCAGAAATGTGCTTCACACATTGTACTCTCATAGGGAATCGAACACAGGCCTTGGGCGTGACGAGCGAACACTTTAACCACTGGGCTACCCCACCTCCCCTTGATCTGTATGACAGACTGCAAAGTAGAAATATCAGCCTGAAGTATCTGTATCATGTGGTGCTGAGGGGATTCGAACCCAGGTCTTTGACGGGATGAGTAGACGCTTCAACCACTAGGCTACCCCACAAGTCCAAGATGCTTACAACTGTGGTAGACCAACAGGCATCTGTAGGAGGGTGCTGACAAACCCAGGGTCATGTTCAGGGTTTATGTGAGAGTCAAACCACAATCAGCAGATCCTGCCACAAGGGCAGCCAACTGGGCCAATGGTCCGTACATCCCTGGTGGACAATTTTCTCTGGAAATACTTGTATCCTTTGCAGTGTGCCAACTTTCCATTAATTCTGATGTTTAGAATCTGTGGTCATGTGTCAGGTTGCAACAAAAACTTGACCTGTTTAATGGTGGCACATGGTAGTGAGAAGGTGGATGGGTGACCGGGTGCAAGAAGGATTCCTGAGAGTTTCTAGGTATGATGAGATGGTGATGTGGCTGTTAACCTTCTCGGGCCTGTCAGCGAACTTGGGTTGAATACTCCCCAGGGAGCTGAGAATGACATTTGAGAGAACACTGAGCCATTACCTGGCGTAATACTCCAGATACAGTGCTTTGAGCATACCTGTAGTTCTGAAATTTGGTGCTATAGAAATGTATTCATTAGTAGTAGTAGCAGTAGTAGTAGTAGTAGTAGTAGTAGTAGTAGTAGTAGTAGCAGTAGTAGTAGCAGTAGCAGTAGTAGTAGTAGTAGTATCACGATTACTCCCGCTATCATGAGAGGTGTGGCCTGACACACTGACATTGTACATCCTCAGATGATGGCTTGTTTTCAAGATAAAGTTACGAGAAAACTATGAATGTTTCTAAAGTGTTGTATACAGTAGTGAGTGAGTGAGTGAGTTTGGTTTAACGCTGCTTTTAACAGTATTCCAGTTATATCGTGGCGTGTCAGCTTGATGTGGGAAGAAAGCCCGAAGTGATGCAGGTCTCAGACGTTTAACACTTCGGTGAAACCCACGAGCACAGGCATGGTGCTGACAAACCTAGAAACATAATCAGGGCGGTTTTATACAGTAGACTTTATAACTACATACGAAATTAAGGAAAACTCTGGAGAATGGTAACAGTTGGCAAGATAGGTCCCTTGTTAATCTGATTGTTCAAAGTGGTAGATGTCTTTCATCTGCATCACTTTTGGCTTTCTTCCCCTGTCAAGCGGACACTGTGATACAACTGGAAAAGCAGAGCTAAACTCAAGTCACTCACTCACTCACTCAGTTTAGGGGTGGGGCAAATGATACATCACAGCAATAGGATGCAAGCAATACCTGCCCATCACACTCCAACATGTCTGATGGCAGTGATGACACCACATGACTTCGGTCTAACACTGCCTGGAAAAGTATTCCAATTATATCACAGCCTATCAGCTTGGTGTGGGAGGAAAGCCTGAAGTGATGCAGGTCTGAGACGTTTACCACTTTGTTAAAACCCATGAACATGGCTATGATGCTGACAAACCTAGACCATAATCAGGGCAAAAGACGATTTGAACCCATGATCATAGGTTCCTAGCCTGACTAAGGGAGGGAACTCTGCACAGCTAACTGCCGGGCCATTGAAGACTGGACTACCAATACAAAATGACTATATAACATGAAGGTTTCTATCTAAAACCATGCATGAGAACAACATAAGCCTGATCCTATGGCCACTGGAGGGATATTCAACTGTAACTCCTTGAGCACTGAATGATTGTCATTATTTAGAAGATTCAATAGTATCAAATAAAACCAGTATCCACTATCTCCTTAATGAATCAGAAAAGTCTAATTCAAAATATCTTGATCAGAAAATATTCATTACATTCTCAAATACTCAACTTGAAATGGATCACAAATGAACATTTTTTCCAAGATTTCAGAAAAATTCAAATTGAATAAAACTAAAAATCAATGGCACGGATAAAAATATTTAATTGAACAATCAGTGCATGTATGAATGCCTTTGGAACCATTGCTTAATGTTGTGTGTGACATTGAGCGAGGTGAGGAAGAAATTCAATTAAGAAAGAAGTCTGTATTTTCAGCCTCAATGAGATGCATTGATTAACGCTGTGAACAATGATGGATACTGCATAAGGTTTTCCTGCCTCCAGAAGTGGCAAATGTGTTCTAATATCTAGCAGGCAATTTCTCTTGTATATTGAACAGACCCATTCACCCTCAAGTCGGAGGGTTCAGTCCGACTGTCAAGGAAGAATGTGGTTCTCATTTCTTTTCGTGAGAAAATATGCCATTTCCTAAAGACATAATTTGTTGGATCAATGTTCAACAAAGTGATCAGATTAAAACAGATATATTTTTTCTTCTTATTCCCCCAAAAAGACGATGTAAATTTCTATGCAATTTGAGAATAAAAGTGACAAAAACATTTCAATGATCACAAGAAATCTTTGCTAAAAGCTGGCTCCATTTTACAATAGAAGAAACAGAATGTCAATGAGTTCCCAAATTATTATCATATTTATACATTTGATTATGTTGATGCAAAGATGAAGTTTATGGAGTTTAAAACTATTAAGTTAACTTCTAAAGCATTTGAAATCCTCCTGACTTTGAAGACATGGCAGCAATTGATTAATGGTTGCTAAGTTCACTGCATTTGAAAGAAAGAAATATTACTTTGATGACAGGATATTGAAAAGTTCCTACATCTAAAGATTTATTAATTTCATCCAGGAACACCATAAAAAACAACAATGTTGAAGGAAGTTTATCCACCTGTTTTTGGCGATTGTAAGATGCAATATAGCAGTAATAAGATATTTTTCATTATACTGCTTATAAAAAATAATAAAACAAAATTACAAAAATTAGTAATATGTTGCAATATGTTTACAGACAAAACCTGCACTGTGCATGTTATGGAAGTGTTTCCTCAAGGGGGATCATATCACAACATATTATTCACATGAACTGGCCAGACCACATTCAGCTGGACAGCGAGGTTACATGGAAATATCAATAACTGTAGAAACACATGAACCACATTTCAACCTATTACATCTCCGGTTGTAGAGAATGGTTGCACATACAGTGTAATATCAAAGTTAAAGAATGCCTTTAAAATTCAATTTCATCAATTTCAAGAGAACATAAAATATCTATTGCACACCTTTGCGGCTTAGATAATAACAGATGTTTTAGGAAAAGCAAAGATTGACAGATGACTTTTTCATTTCAAAGGCATGTTGAAACAGTTGATCGTACCTGTATCAAGCAAGCAGTTTATCCATCCCCGGACATTGAAACAAGAGCCTCTAAATGCAACTTTAAGATATATTCCAGGAACTGAGTACAGTTCCATACATACAATATTGTAATATTGAGACTTATCTCACACAAGCATGGATGAGGCAACTGACAAGACTTACTCTACCTCAATATTCAGGCAATGCAACACTGGTGGTAGTTCAGGGAATCACTACCTCGCCTCCCTGTGAGCCTGAGTCCTGCCATTAGTAGGCCGGCCAGCTGGGTTCGCCGGCCACGCTCAGTGGGAAGCTGGTTCTACCAGATGGAGCAGTTCCTCTGATGTGGAGGGAGAGGTAATGATCACAGTCATATTACCAAGGAATGATCTGAAGATGAGGCAGGGAGGGGCATCCTGCAAGCTGTTTTTAATGGGGGACTAATTGGTGCAACAAGAGCAACATGTCAATGCAGTGCCTATCTCTCATACAGACCCTCAACCATTTCTTAAAACTACGATACTTCATTTTTATCAATTTCTGAAAATGAAGAAATTCTCTGAGCTCATGCTAGATCTTAGCTTAATAGAAAATTTAGCCCAAACAATTTTTAAACATTAAATATTATCAGTCTTAATGTTAGCGTTTTTCATGCATTCCTATAATTTTCACAGGTATTTTGCCTTTTACACCCACTGTTTCGGCAGATCATGGAGACTGACGTTCTGGCGTTACGTTTTATATTTACCTTGAAACAATATTAGGTATAATATCTGTGACCAAACAGGAGAAAGGGACCTGATGGGTGCTAGGATACAATCGTGCTGTGACGTCATAAAGACATTTGACGTCAACTTAAATGAGTGAAAATCACCATGTGTGCGGACTGTACAAAAATGTCTAATTTCTCTCTCGTTACTTCGTAATGTAATAAAAACATTATCTCAGCACACATGTGTACTTTCAATTCATCAGACATTATGTCTAAACACTGCAGTAATTAGATGATACGTAATAAGTCGGAAAATGAGTCCAAATGTTTTATCTCTGATGTATCTCTGTAACAAATGTGAATTGAAGTTTGAGAACTGAATTTTTGCATTCCAAACTGTAGTTATAAATTATAATGAGAAGTCAAAATGTGATTTTTCACCCATAGGGTCCCTTATCTTCTGGTGGGTCACATTGGACTGTTTGTCACTATGACAGGACAGTGCTGTGCAACAACAATATATATAATTTCTTAAATGTTTGGTTATTTTGACGATTAAAAATTTCCTCTCATGATTAAAGGATTAGTAAAAACAAGTGAAGTAATCTTGCTTCGTCTATACTCTCAAACAGCCTCTGTGGTCTAGTGGAAATTGCCTCTGGCTTGAGAGTGGAAGGTTGGTGGTTTGATCCCCCATCTGCATCTTACCAAAACGTTACAATTTGGTACTTGTTACCCTGAAAGCCGTTCAAGGGCTAAAACAAGGGCTGGTGGACTTGAGAGTCAATATAATGTGTTTGTGAGGGGTGTTCATGTTAAACTGACACATGGTATCTCAGTGGGCTAGCATTATATGACCGGCATTAATCAGGACTAGTACACGTTGCTTTGGAAGTGCAATTGTCTTGAACCTCATTAAACCCCATCTCAACTCATCTCATCTCTATATTCTTAAAATCTACAATTTTGAGGTGAGGTGAAATGGGGTTTTAACCTTGTGTCCAAGATTATTGCACTAATAAAGCGGCATGCATGCACGTGTATGTGTGTGGCTGCTTGTACTAGTTCCGACTAATGCTGATTTCATAGTGCTAGGCCACTGGGATGCCATGCCACTGTTTAACATGGATACCCCACTTAGATCCTGACTCCGAGCCGACCAGTCTTTGTTTTAGCCCCCTAATGCCGAGCTTCAGACAGGGTATCAACAAGTACCATCTTTTAACATGTTTTTGTATGACGCAGCCAGGGATCGAACCCCCCGACCTTCTGCTCTCCGGGTGGACGCCCTTCCACTAGACCACAGAAACGGTCATATTGTTTTTCAATTGGAATATTTTACAGTATCTTGTAGATATATTATCTTTATACATTTCTTGGTTAAGGGATTTTTACAGTGATGAATCAACAGCTGTACATTGGGGGAAAAGAAATTAAAGTGACTTTTCATATTATTTACTGCTCTCAACAGACCAAGAACCCATTTTAAGGATATGCATAACCTTGCAATGGTCTAATTTCTTTCTCAGATAGCCATTAATTTACACCACAGTTTCGGTCCAACTGAAATCCAACTAAATATGAAGCATTCAACATCAGCAAGATCCTTCTGAAAAGAACCACTGACAGCTGATGGCATTCTACCAAATACATCTTCTGTCACTTTTGGAGAGGCATTGATAAACAAGTCTGATTAGATTATTCCACTTGTAAGCAGGGTTCCATCTGACCCCTCCCCATCCTGACCCCTCCCTATCTTGACCCCTCCCCATTCTGACCCCTCCCCATCCTGACCCCTCCCTATTCTGACCCCTCCCCATCCTGACCCCTCCCAATCCTGACCCCTCCCGATCTTGACCCCTCCCTATCTTGACCCCTCCCTATCCTGACCCCTCCCTATTTTGACCCCTCCTTATCTTGACACCTCCCCATCCTGACCCCTCCCTATCTTGACCCCTTCCCATCATGACCCCTCCCCATCTTGACCCCTCCCCATCCTGACCCCTCCCTATCTTGACCTCTCCCCATCTTGACCCCTCCCTATCTTGACTCCTCCCCATCCTTAACCCTCCCTATCTTGACCCCTCCCCATCCTGACCCCTCTTTATCTTGACCCCTCCCCATCCTGACCCCTTTCTATCTTGACTCCTCCCCATCCTGACCCCTCCCCATCCTATTACAGGTTCACCAACTGTAGAATCAGCTTAAACCAAGCATGCCCGGGATTAGTTACCCCACATGAGTCGGATCCACAAGGTAAACACATCACTCCACAAGCCTTGGATGTAATACATGGCATGGAGCGACAGGAGATGTCTGTGGCCTTCCAGCAGGCAGAAAACATAGGCTCAAACCAACTCATTTTTTGCTTTGTAATTTTGTGTCTTGAAATTATTTCAGCTCTCACATGAAATATTGACTACTGTCTGTGACATTAGCCACCAGTTCAAATCCCATGACTTGCAAAATTGCTTTCTTTCATGAATGCTAAGATGAAATATTGCTACTTTTTAGAAACAAAATCTAAAAGTGATGCCCTGAGAAAATTCTGTTTGATAGACGAAATGTTTTCCCACAGAGACTGGCAATGAAGAATTGAGTTAATAAAATTGGAACAAATTAAGAACTTCCTGATTCATAGTAATGCAAGTTTCCCAATAAAATGACTCCAACTCACACAGCCACTATTTGATACAAGGGAGCAATGTGTCCACTCTCAGTGTCTGTACCAAATCAGGATAGCATGGCGTGACCAGTGATGACAGCATTAAGTGATCAGTGATGACAGCATTAAGTGATCAGTGATGACAGCATAAACCAGAGATGACAGCATGTTGTGACCGGTGATGACAGCAAGGTGTGACCAGTGATGACAGCATGGTGTGACCAGTGATGACAGCATTAAGTGATCAGTGATGACAGCATAGTGTGACCAGTGATGACAGGATGGAGTGACCAATGATGACAGCATGAAGTGACTAGTGATGACAGCATGGAGTGACCAGTGATGATTGCATGGTGTGACCAGTGATGACAGTAGGGAGTGACCAGTGATGACAGCAGGGAGTGACCAGTGATGATAGCATGGAGTGACCAGTGATGACAGCATGGTGTGACCAGTGATGACAATAGGGAATGACCAGTGATGACAGCATGGTGTGACCAGTGATGACAGCATGGTGTGACCAGTGATGACAATAGGGAGTGACCAGTGATGACAGCAGGGAGTGACCAGTGATGATAGCATGGAGTGACCAGTGATGACAGCATGGTGTGACCAGTGATGACAATAGGGAATGACCAGTGATGACAGCATGGTGTGACCAGTGATGACAGCATGGTGTGACCAGTGATGACAATAGGGAGTGACCAGTGATGACAGCATGGTGTGACCAGTGATGACAGTAGGGAGTGACCAGTGATGACAGCAGGGAGTGACCAGTGATGATAGCATGGAGTGACCAGTGATGACAGCATGGTGTGACCAGTGATGACAATAGGGAGTGACCAGTGATGACAGCATGGTGTGACCAGTGATGACAGCATGGTGTGACCAGTGATGGCAGCATTAAGTGATCAGTGATGATAGCATAGTGTGACCAGTGATGACAGTAGGGTGTGACCAGTGATGGCAGCATTAAGTGATCAGTGATGATAGCATAGTGTGACCAGTGATGACAGCAGGGTGTGACCAGTAATGACAGCATGGTGTGACCAGTGATGACAGCATGGTGTGACCAGTGATGACAGCATGGTGTGACCAGTGATGACAGCATGGTGTGACCAGTGATGACAGCATGATGTGACCAGTGATGACAGCATGGTGTGACCAGTGATGGCAGCATTAAGTGATCAGTGATGATAGCATAGTGTGACCAGTGATGACAGCAGGGTGTGACCAGTGATGACAGCATGGTGTGACCAGTGATGACAGCAGGGAGTGACCAGTGATGACAATAGGGAGTGACCAGTGATGACAGTAGGGAGTGACCAGTGATGACAGCATTAAGTGATCAGTGATGACAGCAGGGGGTGACCAGTGATGACAGCATGAAGTGACCAGTGATGACAATAGGGTGTGACCACTGATGACAGCATGAAGTGACCAGTGATGACAGCAGGGAGTGACCAGTGATGACAGCAGGGAGTGACCAGTGATGACAGCAGGGAGTGACCAGTGATGACAGTAGGGAGTGACCAATGATGACAGCAGGAAGTGACCAGTGATGACAGCTGGGAGTGACCAGTGATGACAGCATGGATTGACCAGTGATGACAGCTGGGAGTGACCAGTGATGACAGCAGGGAGTGACCAGTGATGACAGCAGGGAGTGACCAGTGATGACAGTAGGGAGTGACCAGTGATGACAATAGGGAGTGACCAGTGATGAAAGCAGGGAGTGACCAGTGATGACAGCATGGAGTGACCAGTGATGACAGTAGGGAGTGACCAGTGATGACAGCAGGGAGTGACCAATGATGACAGCAGGGAGTGACCAATGATGACAGCAGGGAGTGACCAGTGATGACAGCATGAAGTGATGACAGCATGAAGTGACCAGTGATGACAGCAGGAAGTGACCAGTGATGACAGCATGGAGTGACCAGTGATGAAAGCATGGAGTGATCAATGATGACAGCAGGAAGTGACCAGTGATGACAGCAGGGAGTGACCAGTGATGGTTTATCAGTAGTATCATCAACAATGTGTTAGGTTTGGAAGAGAGAGTAGGAGAGCGCATTTGGTTTGACGCCACTTTGAACAGTATTCCAGTCATGTGCATGGTGCATCATATCACGACTAAAGCTAAAATATTCACACAGGTTGACATAGCCAGTGGAAGCTGAAAGTGAAACAACTGGAAAAAAACGTGAGATCTTCTCACAAACGTGAGATCTTCTCATAAGATGACCCCCCTCATTCTAGGTATCAAAAACACGCCTTATACACAGCGATATATGATACTTCCAAATTCTTGGTTTAATAACCTCACATAGCCATGTTATAATGGTGCAAACTGACATTCCTATCGCCACTTGACCACGATGAGTAGCTGTCAGGCTGAAGACCTCACCAGACCTGACTGTAGTAGCTCCTGTCATCACCTTCCTGCATGCATACCTAGTAGTACCTTGGTACATGCTCCCCACCAAACTGCAGATGTCCCGCGGGTGCTGGACTCCTGGCATGCATCCATCAGTCTAAACATGCATGTGTTGATGTGCAGCAAGGTGGACCATTCTTGTAGAGATGCTTCTATGGTGCACAGTTGAAAGCATACCTTGCCTTCTGTACTGATCAGAGCAAAGCATACCTTGCCTTCTGTACTGATCAGGGCAAAGCATACCTTGCCTTCTGTACTGATCAGGGCAAAGCATACTTTGCCTTCTGTACTGATCAGGGCAAAGCACACCTTGCCTTCTCTACTGATCAGGGCAAAGCATACCTTGCCTTCGCTACTGATCAGGACAAAGCATACCTTGCCTTCTGTACTGATCAGGACAAAGCGTACCTTGCCTTCTGTACTGATCAGGGCAAAGCATACCTTGCCTTCTGTACTGATCAGGGCAAAGCATACCTTGCCTTCTCTACTGATCAGGACAAAGCATACCTTGCCTTCTCTACTGATCAGGACAAAGCCTTCTCTACTGATCAGGACAAAGCATACCTTGCCTTCTGTACTGATCAGGGCAAAGCATACCTTGCCTTCTCTACTGATAAGGGCAAAGCACACCTTGCCTTCATCAGGACAAAGCATACCTTGCCTTCTCTACTGATCAGGGCAAAGCACACCTTGCCTTCTATACTGATCAGGACAAAGCATACCTTGCCTTCTCTACTGATCAGGGCAAAGCACACCTTGCCTTCTGTACTGATCAGGACAAAGCATACCTTGCCTTCTCTACTGATCAGGACAAAGCATACCTTGCCTTCTATACTGATCAGGGCAAAGCATACCTTGCCTTCTGTGCTGATCAGGACAAAGCATACCTTGCCTTCTGTACTGATCAGGACAAAGCATACCTTGCCTTTTGTGCTGATCAGGACAAAGCATACCTTGCCTTCTGTACTGATCAGGACAAAGCATACCTTGCCTTCTCTACTGGTCAGGACAAAGCATACCTTGCCTTCTCTACTGATTAGGACAAAGTATACCTTGCCTTCTGTACTGATCAGGACAAAGCATACCTTGCCTTCTGTACTGATCAGGACAAAGCATACCTTGCCTTTTGTGCTGATCAGGACAAAGCATACCTTGCCTTCTGTACTGATCAGGACAAAGCATACCTTGCCTTCTGTACTGATCAGGACAAAGCATACCTTGCCTTCTGTACTGATCAGGACAAAGCATACCTTGCCTTCTCTACTGGTCAGGACAAAGCATACCTTGCCTTCTCTACTGATTAGGACAAAGTATACCTTGCCTTCTGTACTGATCAGGACAAAGCATACCTTGCCTTCTGTGCTGATCAGGACAAAGCATACCTTGCCTTCTGTACTGATCAGGACAAAGCATACCTTGCCTTCTCTACTGATCAGGACAAAGTATACCTTGCCTTCTGTACTGATCAGGACAAAGCATACCTTGCCTTTTGTGCTGATCAGGACAAAGCATACCTTGCCTTCTCTACTGATCAGGACAAAGCATACCTTGCCTTCTGTGCTGATCAGGACAAAGCATACCTTGCCTTCTGTACTGATCAGGACAAAGCATACCTTGCCTTCTGTACTGATCAGGACAAAGCATACCTTGCCTTCTGTACTGATCAGGACAAAGCATACCTTGCCTTCTCTACTGGTCAGGACAAAGCATACCTTGCCTTCTCTACTGATTAGGACAAAGTATACCTTGCCTTCTGTACTGATCAGGACAAAGCATACCTTGCCTTCTGTGCTGATCAGGACAAAGCATACCTTGCCTTCTGTACTGATCAGGACAAAGCATACCTTGCCTTCTGTACTGATCAGGACAAAGCATACCTTGCCTTCTGTACTGATCAGGACAAAGTATACCTTGCTTTCTGTACTGATCAGGACAAAGCATACCTTGCCTTCTGTACTGATCAGGACAAAGCATACCTTGCCTTCTCTACTGGTCAGGACAAAGCATACCTTGCCTTCTCTACTGATTAGGACAAAGTATACCTTGTCTTCTGCACCCCTCATGATTTATCATCCCTGCAGTGTTTTATTGTACAGTAAACAACTCCCACAAGTCATTTATTTTTTAATAAACAAACTATGATACCAAGACTGTAGACTTAGAATTCCATGCTTCATTATGCAGTGAAAGCAGTTCCATTGAATAATAGTATCACAAACTTAACTTCAACTGCTTGACATGTGATCTGACTGCCTTGAAATAAAGAGCAGGAAATTCCAGTTTGGTATATTAATGACAATAAACTCCAGTATGTCGAGATAAATATGTGTCACTTTATAATTGCAAGCAAAGTGTTTGCATTAAGTTCCTTCTCACATTAATTTCATGATTTACAGTATGTCCCGAATAATCTGTGTAAGAAAGATGCAGAGACAGTCATCATGATGTGTGAGTAAAGGAGAGGCCAATAAGGTATAGTAAAGGTTCTTTTGTCAGGTGGTGGACATCGTAATGTTGTCACTTCAAAATATACCACTTCAAAGGGGTGAGGGGGAAAGTGTACTTGTCGTGTCTCATCCCTTGAAATGTCAATGACGTAACCTGGAAATCAGCCATAACAGAATCAGCCAGAGATCTTGCCATTAACACATAACACTGATATACAGAAATGTCCGAGTCATGAATTACTATTCTTACAGAGTGACCATTTCTAGTTTTCTAGTTTAGTAGGTTAATTAGTTTGTGGAATAAGAGATGAAATGAGCAGTACACAAAGACTTACAAAAGTAGTTAATAAATACATACAACAATGGTGAACTGGGGTAGATTTCCCAGGGACCAGGCTTGTTCCTTGGAGCGTGATTCAAGTGCTTGAAGACCCCTCTCCTGGATTGATATTTAAACACAGAAATTGTGAAGATTGTATGCCATTGTATAGAATGACCAAAGACCTGTGCCACATGAGACATTGGGTCAGGTGACCAACCACATGAATGAAAAGTATTTCAATTGGATGGATATGTTAATACAACCTTATTTCCATGAGTGAAACAGGACCAGTGGAAATGCTGGAACCCCAGAAGAACCAACCAGTCTTGTCTCTGAGTCGATGTGTGCAGGAAGCTTCAGGAAGAAGCCTTACAGAAACCAAGCTGATGATCTTTTGAGCATAATCTGATCGTTTCTATGGAGGCACTCAAAATATAACAAAAGTGAAATATCTAATTTAAATGTCAGAAGGCGCCAATGGACCACTAAGTCAATAACAGGGCAAAGTGGCATGAGTTGATCTCATCTCTGAAAAAGTTCTATTACAAAAAATTAATTTTTGGTAGCAATGCAAAACTGTTCTGACAATAATGGTAGTGATGTCATCTTAAGATGATAAAGCTTCATGAACCATGGCAAGACCTAATGCCATATCGACAGAGGACCAAGCTGGAAGAATGGATTGAAAGCCAGAATAATGTCTGCTGACAACAGGTTGGAAGAAAGCCAGAATAATGTCTGCTGACAACAGGTTGGAAGAAAGCCAGAATAATGTCTGCTGACAACAGGTTGGAAGAAAGCCAGAATAATGTCTGCTGACAACAGGTTGGAAGAAAGCCAGAATAATGTCTGTCCACAACAGGTTGGAAGAAAGCCAGAATAATGTCTGCTGACAACAGGCTGGAAGAAAGCCAGAATAATGTCTGCTGACAACAGGCTGGAAGAAAGCCTACATAATGTCTGCTGACAACAGGCTGGAAGAAAGCCTACATAATGTCTGCTGACAACAGGTTGGAAGAAAGCCTACATAATGTCTGCCCACAACAGGCTGGAAGAAAGCCTACATAATGTCTGCTGACAACAGGTTGGAAGAAAGCCTACATAATGTCTGCTGACAACAGGTTGGAAGAAAGCCTACATAATGTCTGCCCACAACAGGTTGGAAGAAAGCCAGAATAATGTCTGCTGACAACAGGCTGGAAGAAAGCCTACATAATGTCTGCTGACAACAGGTTGGAAGAAAGCCTACATAATGTCTGCCCACAACAGGTTGGAAGAAAGCCAGAATAATGTCTGCTGACAACAGGCTGGAAGAAAGCCTATATAATGTCTGCTGACAACAGGTTGGAAGAAAGCCAGAATAATGTCTGCTGACAAGATTGACATAAAATGAGGAATAATGCATATAACCCTTATGCTGAATATTATCTTTATAATTAAAAAATGTCTCAGAATTAATGAGGAAGGAAGCTGACGATATGTACATGGTCATGTCCTTGACAGTGACAGTGACCCAGCAACAGTTGAGAGAGGGAGTAGCAATACTCCAGCCATATCACGGTGGGGGACGCCAGAAATGGGCTTCACACATTGCACCGATGTCGTGTATCGAACCCGGGTCTTCGGCATGATGAGTGAATGCTTAAACCACTAGGCTAACCGACCACTCCACCAACAGTTAAAGTGCCTCAAGTACCACCTGAGCTACACACAGAGCAAATGAAATACAAAGTAAGCAATCCAAAGTGATGCTGAACTAATACCGCTTTGAACAGGATTTCAGTTCTCATCAAGGTGTGTTTGTCACTTTCATGTTTGAAAATGATACAGGTCTAAGATGTTTTCTTCAGTGAAACCTAACAGCATGAGTATAGCACTGACAGATCAAGAGAGGAACAAAAAGGGTACATCCAGGAAGTCAGCTAATCCTGGCAAGCTTAGGGGATGCAACTCTGTACAATGTATTGCTGGGTTTTAGATAAATAGGCCTGATATAATAAGTAGAATATTTCCTGTAATTTGTAAACATCTATGTCATAAACCATGTTTTGTGACATAGAATTGGTGATTTGATGAAAAATTCATCCTGTTCAAATTCATGGAAATCCGTATATAGTTGAAGGATTAGTTTGTCAACAGAATTACCATAAATTCTGCCAGCTTGCCATTAAAAATATTTAGTATTAGCATTCTAATTTATGATCAACAATAGTTCTAGTTAACACCAGGTTGTTCTATACATGCTTTGTTGCACCATTTGAAGTACAAGTGCATTCACACATTCGTCAAACAGCTGGTCACTGATGAGTAGGTAGGTAGGTCACGCTGTTCAATGTGCATTATGTGCGTGAATATTGGAATGCTACTAACAGAACTGTGGGAAAATGATGCAGAATTTCAGAGTCAATCACCGGCTTGAAAGAGTAATGAGACCAAATATTGAAATTGAAAAATTAAGCCAAGGGCCTGTAGCTCACCTATCTCAAGTTGGTTTGTTTGTTGTCGTTCAACACCACGGTAAGCAATATTCCTGCGATACCATTTTGCCCTGCAAGACCAATAACCAGTGATTGATATCATGAGCAATGCCCCAAACCTTTGATATCATTATTAAACATCACATTCTATGCAGGAAAATGTATTACAAGTACAAAAAGTACTGTGTGTATGTGTTGCTTAATGCCTTACTTATCAATATTCTGGCCATATGATGGTAACCTGTAAATAATTGTGTCTGGACCAGGCAATCTAGAGATTGATATTATGACCAACAATCCACGATATCGGTGTACGTTAACACCCCATCACCCATGTCACAAGTCGATGAAAAAAGTCACCTCTCATGACAAGCAACGACCTATTCTAACCCAGAATCTCTACATCGGCAAAGGTTTATCGGCGAGTACCCTATCTTCCGCTTTGTTCTGGACAGCCATGTTTGATATTAATTTGTCACATTATAGGGAGAGGTGTCACATCTGTAAAGCTGCCGACTTGAGAATGGAGGCGTTCGGTCTGAAAATATTGAGTTTATGTGAAGGACAGACCACCTGTCAGATAATTCCGTTGTCATTCAGACTTTTGGTGCCCGTGTCATGATGAAAAGGAAGAGTAAAATAGTGTGAACACAACCATGTGACAAATATTCATATTTTGTGAATAGGTATCAATTACCTTTAGAGTTTTAATGCCGACCTGCAAGAACTATATGGAGAGCTAATCACCTATCAGCGCCAATCATCTGTTGGCTACCCTTTGTTATTTTCCACAATTTGTTATCTTATTAATTTTGTTGTCCTTACATGTAGATATATATGCTCTCTGCCTCATGGCATTCATTCACCTGATGAAGGAGTATGCATATATCCTGAAATGTTGTGTTCCTCATGATAAAGAAGTAGACATCCATAAATTCTCTTCCTTATGTGTATCAGTTCTTAATGCCTTACAAAGATATGTTGAGAACTGTATGCCAAAACATGTCTCTCCATTCATGAAAACCCTGCTAAAGTACAAAACCAATCAGGTGTTCAACAACAGGTGATGTCACGAGTGCAGCAGAAGTTTACAGACATGGTAGTCGAAGTCACGCCTTTTATCGAGGAGTTTTTTGTTTGTTTGTTTGTTTGTTTGTTTTTTGTTTTTTGTTTTTTTTGGGGGGTGTTTCTGAATGTAACTGAATTCTATTGGTGAAGACATCACCTACTAATTTGAAGCAGAATTTGAGTTTTGATTCACTCCTCCATCGTAATATCAGCATTGCCATCTTAACTGTTCGAAAAATGGGTACGTCAGAATATACTACACTATTTAACTCCCTTCAGCAGTGTGCTGGGCACTTAGGGTTAAATTCTAGCAGAGTGTTGCAGGATCCTGTGTTTTCTTATCACGTCTTTAAGCCCCAGTCCAATCATCCTTGATGACAGCTAGCATATATTCACCAACCCAAAGCTGAAATTTGAAATGGCAAGATCTAATCAAGCTTCCACGATGAAAAAGCCTTAAAGGGAGTTGTAAAATACGTCAATTTATCAGAAACAAGGATGTTCCAATTTACCATTTTTATTTAACCAATCAAGTTCCACTTCATATGTAAATGTCTTCAATGTAGTACTGCAATAAAAGTCAGAACAGACATAAAAGTGGAATTCTTCCTGCACAATTTCCTTGGTTTATTCAAAAACAGCTGGTAGCAAGTCGTGTGAACGTAAATGACATAATAGGCATCCTTTGATGTGCTGTGACATTTAGCATACAACACACTGACACTCTGTCAGGCTCATGCAGTCACAGTGCTTTACATTGTAGGAAGGGAAACATGTCACACAAACTCAGGGACCAACTTTTTCCTTGTCACATTACAAAATGTTGAAAAAAGCCAAAAATGTGATGAATGCATTGAATAACCTTGATTAAAGGTTGACTAGAGATTAGTGTGGTACAATTACTCGAACATTGTTAGTAACACTTTCATTTGTTATTGTGGTGAGTTTTCAAGTCACAATACGCTCTTTGTATATATGCGTCTTTGTCATTATGTTTTTGATTTATAATATTTTTTAGGGAGATCAATGTTTATGCCAAAATTTCAACTAATAACATAAACTGCCTATCTTAGTGCGCGTGAGTGAGTTGGGTTTAATGGCAAGATTCTGGGAGCTTCCAAAATCTACCCTGGTATACTTTGAAGGGGGGGTATACTTTCAGACTTTACACCGGTTTGAGCAGAATTCTAGTTAATATCATGGTGTGTCAGCTGATGTTACACCAACACTTAGTCTTCAAGAACATTTCTTTAAAACAACTGTAATTTCTTTCTTCAAAAGAACCTTTCCTCTTTTGCTAATGCTAACTAAATAGAATGTTTATTCCTAATACAGGATATTACCCATCCCGAAGCACACTCACGTGATAATCTCTATTTATTTCAATTAACAAACTTCAGACTTCAGAAGCAGTGGTATGGAATCAAGGAAACTAGACTTGGTTTAGTTTGATCTAGACTTGCCACAGATTTTAGTGAAAAAAATATTTATATATACATACATAAATTCCACAGTCACAGCACAAGACTAGCAGGATGTGGGAGGCAAGCCCAAAATGATGCAGGTCTTAGACGGTTTACCACTTTGGTGAAACCCGCAAGCATGAATATGGTGCTGACAAACCTAAAAACATAATGGGGGTGAAATGGGAATCAAACCCATGATCATAGATTTTTGGAGTGCCCAAGGGACACAACTCAGTTAATTGCAACTACAGTAAACTTTGATTATAACGAACTCCAAAGGGACCACTAATTTTAGCTCTTAATAACCATAGTTCATCATAAGCATATATACAGCATATATACAAGAAATGCCTGGGACTAAAAAATAAGTTTGTTATATTGGTCAGTTCTTTATAAGCGTGTGCGTTATAAACAAAGTTTACAGTATCTTTGAAAGAAATAAGTAAGCCGTGCAACATGTTGGTCTTCAACATTGCAAAACCTTCCAGAAATAGCGCATCGGCACTGTAGCTGACCTAGATATATAGTCAACAGTTTATGATGTCAACAATCCATGTCATAAACTGGTGGTGTCAGCATTGATATTCAAACATTTTCACCAATGTTTTGTTATCTGCAACATAAATGCTTTTCCATTTAAAAAATGCAAATACTGTATTCGACGTAATAAGCGCCCAGGGCGCTCTCAAAATTAAAAATAGTGGGCTATTATTAGAATATTATTTTGATGAAAAAAACAGAGTTGAAAGATAAATTTTGTGGTTTATGCTGACAGCCTGAAATGTTTATATACGACAGGTATATTTTTCCAGAATTAAAATGCCTATGATTAAGGGTGCATATAACACACGAGTGCGCATTATACGCGACTAAATAAGTCTTTTGTACATTGACCAATCAGAAGGGGTGCTAATTGGGATTGTTCACTAGCCAATATAGTAGCAAATATGGCCGTAGGTGCTTATTTAATAGAGTAGGGCGCTTATTACGTCGAATACGGTAACTTAACTTCAAAGTATATTATGTCGAACATTTATCCTGGCATAATTTGTTGAACACTCAACAAATAATCTTACTGCTGGTATTGCAAATATGGTCTGAATATACAAAACAAGATACAGGGCATTTTTATTAATGCATCAACAAGATTTTTTTTCTTCCATTCTTTTTTTGTCAGTAATTTATAAACACATGCTTAAGATATCGGTCAAACACCATTGTGTCAAACTTTGATGTGTCAAACTTATGGTTGTCTTGAAATAAAAGCTTGGGCCCTGGATATTCCTTCTTTATTTATCATTTTTTGGTTGTGTCGAACCTCGGACAACTCAAAGTATTTACAAAGGTTCCTTCAACTTCAATACGACAGTGCTTAAGTGTAGTCATAATTGTACAATGGACTATGCAGGGATTTCTTATAATGAAGGACATTGACATCATTGCAAACAAACTGGCAATATAATAACAGTACCAAACATAATTTGGCGAGTGAATATGTTTTTATGCCACTTGTGGCCATATTCCAGAAATATCATGGAGGGGGGACACCCAAACCAGCCTTCACACATTGTACCAGTTTGGGGAATCAAACTCACCCTGGACAGATGCTTCAACCACAAGGCTACCCTATGCCAAGTCAGAGATCAGATGAAAGTTAAATTGACACCTGCTGTCATCACTGATTTTAAGTGATCCATTCATATAATATTCACTGCTATTTTGCCTTTTACACCAAATAGAATCCGTTTTGTCAGACAATCTCTGGGGTTGATTGATCTAAAATCAACAATGACCACATTTTTTAAGCACCATTCGCATCATCAAGCCATTTGGGCAAATTGACCTAAAGAACACAAACAACCTTTAAGAATCAATACAATTCTGAGACGAAAATGATCTAGCCTAATTTAAAAAATAAAGATGACTTCAATAAAATGTCAGATTGACATGATGCTACTCCAAGAAAGATTCAGCAGTGAAACAGTAGTAAAGTGTGTACATGTCAAGCCTAAATGGTCGCTAAGTTTACAAGAATCAATATGTGGAAGCTTTCAACACTAACGACACATCTCGGAGCCCTGCTGATACACAAGAAAAAACTTCAGGATTTTTCAGTTCAATGTTTTAGGTTATCTTTTTTATTGCACACCTCAAACTGCCACGACAGCCAGGAACGTTTTTTGTACACTTCTTTTTTTGATAGCTACATGGTATAGATACACTTACTTTGGAAATTCTGGTGATATTGTGATTAACAAACCAGCACAAGTTACTGTTGCTCACCCGTACATTAAGAAGGGTGTTAAGCTTTATATGCTGTGATATTTGCAGTCATCAAAGTAACGAAAGTGTGGCTGTGGGATGGTTTTAAGCATTTAATGCCCTGAAACGTAATTGGCTGTGTAATGTTGAGAGGGAGGATGGCCTAAGTGGAGGATTAGAAGCAAGGATCTTCTGGAAGTAAACCACCACGTTAGGTTCACCACATTATGTACAGCAGTGTCTGAGATGTAACAAATGTGAACTCTGGCTGCAGCTGATTGAGTGCTGACAATGATGTCTGAAAGAAAATTGAAACTTTACCACAAAAGATGATCATCAGCACAACGTGTCAAATGTCTGAGGCTTATGGATTCAGAGAAGGAGACTTGCCACTATTTATACAATATCTAATTATATTTTTCAATTTTATTCATTACTGATACACTTTCAACTATTTTTCATCTCTCTTGGTCGTGTGGTTTGAAAGAAGAAACTTAGAACTGTCTCACTTTTGAAAAACAACTAAAGTCCTTCTAATCACACCATGAACAATCCCAATCCAATTATGGTACAATATCTCCTCATTAAGTTTCAGCTACTCCTGGAATGTGACTTGTGATAAAATGATTAATTTATAAACATTTTCACAGTTTATATTTTTATTTTTTTATTGATTTGAATTGATAATAACACAGTATCTTAAGCGACATGATGGCATGGCTTGATCCTGTTATGATCATCTTTGCCATGCTTGTGTGACACTGAGGTCCATCCATGGTACGACATAGAATATGTAGAGGGCGTCATGGAAAGTGATAAATACAAATTTCTTTGGAATAGGCCTATTGTACAGCCTCAGACATACCCATGCCAACAAACCTGATCATGTCCTTGTTGATAATTCCAATGAAATCATTTATATCATTGAATTTTCTGTCCCTTTTGACACTAATGTGATTGACAAGATTCAGCAAAACCATGGATGACCCTGAACTCTGTGCCCAAAGAATATCTAACCTGGAAAAGCAGATTCTCCTTGTCAAGACATTTTCCAATGATACTGCCATGTCTCTGGGATTTCATAAATGTAACAGGTCAAAAGAGGCAAGGTAGAAGAAAGTGGATTCCATTGAGCTGTCTGGTAAAGGAGCAGGTGAACACCGTGTGGAAGGCCAGTCTGACATGGACCTGGGCATACAACGTCGGGACAATCTTCAGAATGACTCAAATAAGATAAACCCAGGCAGAATACAAGGAAATTTAAAGAAAATTTTAAGATCAGTGCTCAAATTTTGAAAGAAAATCAAAGCCACAAGTACAAGTTATCCAGTGTCTTGATCTAAATTATTAAAAAAAGATTTAGTCAGACAAAACAGCTTTGGGAAGGGGGGGGTTTGGTTAATGTGGAAAGTTCTACTGTCCATGTGTGCACATATTTACCTTCTCTGGTGTCCCCCGATATGATATTGCTCGAATATTGCAAAAAATGCTATAAAACCAACTCACTCACTCACTCTTGAGAGAGATGTCATGATGAAAGCAAGGCATTCCACAATTACTTTAAACGTGCAATGTTGTTGGGAAGTGAAGATGTTGATGTTGATGTTGATGTTGCTGATGGCTTTGTACTGCTGAAAAGGTATGAGTGTTGACCTAGCCAAGTGCCGCATCACGCGGGCTCAGAGTCAGTACTTGAAGGAGAGACTTTCCCGAAATCAAGTACATCAAGTTTACATGCAGTATGTGGAAAAAGAACACCATTATTTACAACTCCTTTGCTTGGATCAAGTTGGCAGCGTTAAAAAATGAAACAGATTTATATGCCTGCTGGTCAGGTCTAGTCACTTCCAGTTCATTTTATTTACATCTTCGCCGTGGATTAGACTCCATTGTCCTGCCATAGTGGGCCCATAAACATGAACAGGGTGTCATAAAAAATAACAACTACAATTTTTTGTAGAACAGTCCTTGTAGAACAGCCCTTGTAGAACAGTCCATGTAGAACAGTCCATGTGAAACAATCCTTGTAGGACAGTCCATGTGAAACAATCCTTGTAGAATGGTCCTTGTAGAACAGTCCTTGTAGAACAGTCCATGTAGAACAGTCCTTGTAGAATGGTCCTTGTAGAACAGTCCATGTAGAACAGTCCATGTAGAACAGTCCATGTAGAACAGTCCATGTAGAACAGCCCTTGTAGAATGGTCCTTGTAGAACAGTCCATGTGAAACAATCCTTGTAGGACAGGCCATGTACAACAGTCCTTGTAGAACAGTCCTTGTAGAATGGCCCTTGTAGAACAGTCCATGTAAAACAGTCCATGTGAAACAATCCTTGTAGGACAGTCCATGTGAAACAATCCTTGTAGAATGGTCCATGTAGAACAGTCCATGTAGAACAGTCCATGTAGAACAGTCCTTGTAGAAAAGTCCTTGTAGAACAGTCCATGTAGAACAGTCCATGTAGAACAGTCCATGTGAAACAATCCTTGTAGAACAGTCCATGTAGAACAGCCCTTGTAGAACAGTCCTTGTAGAACAGCCCTTGTAGAACAGTCCATGTAGAACAGTCCATGTGAAACAATCCTTGTAGGACAGTCCATGTAGAACAGTCCTTGTAGAACAGTCCTTGTAGAACAGCCCTTGTAGAACAGTCCATGTAGAACAGTCCATGTGAAACAATCCTTGTAGGACAGTCCATGTAGAACAGTCCTTGTAGAACAGTCCATGTAGAACAGTCCTTGTAGAACAGTCCTTGTAGAACAGTCTATGTGAAACAATCCTTGTAGGACAGTCCATGTAGAACAGTCCTTGTAGATCAGTCAATGTGAAACAATCCTTGTAGAATGGTCCTTGTAGAACAGTCCTTGTAGGACAGTCCATGTAGAACAGTCCTTGTAGAACAGTCAATGTGAAACAATCCTTGTAGAATGGTCCTTGTAGAACAGTCCTTGTGGGACAGTCAATGTAGAACAGTCCTTGTAGAACAGTCCTTGACGGCAGTCCGTAAATAATCGAGTCTGGACCAAACAGTCCAGTGATTTACATCATGAGCATCGATCCACACAAGTGGGATATGATGACATGCATGAACCAAGTCAGCGAGCCTGACCACCAGATGATGTTATATATATATATAGTCATTAAATTTATCTTTTTTTTTAAATTCAATGAATTTATGTATATTGTTGAATTTTATGTCCATGTTGACAGTAATGTGACCAACAACTGAGGGAAATATGGTAACTAGGAGGACCTGGCATATGAAATGTCAAGCTTGCATCCCAAGAATGAAGTTGTCTGACTCTCCATTGTCCTCGGTGCCCTTGGATGGCGGCTCATCATCTCTTGGCACAGATCAAGAGAGTGCCTGGCTTTTCCACTGCGTATAAAACCCTCCTGAAAATGTGGATAATGCAGAAAGCTGCAGTGTTAGGGAGTCTTCATATCCTAATAGGAGAGTTCTAGGTGGGTTCGGCGAGCTAGCGCTTCCTGGAAGACTACCAGTTTGCTATCTGGGCTGCATGTAGAGAAAAAGGGTGCCTGAGCTGATGATGAGCCTAACCAGCCTGAGTTGTGCAAGGACTATTGTTCTCCCACACATTTATTCATAGTTTGCCCAAAGCCAGAGAAGTATCCCTGTTAACATAATCTGTCTAAGCCACAGTAAGTTGGCCTTAAAGGTTTCTCTGTTGCTGTAGTCTGCTCTACAGAAGAGAAGTATACCGTATATATAATCAGCCCTCAGCTATAGAAATATATACATGTTTATATAGTCTGCCCCCAGCTGGAGAAGAATGTCATTATGTATAAATTTTCCATGGCTGTAGGTTTTTTTTCATATAGATAAATTGGTAACTGTTTGATTGGCATTCATGAACTATGGTTGTAACAAACTAAAATGTGTGATCCCTTTAAGTGTGTAATAACTGTAGTTTACTGTAATTACACTCAGTGTATAATAATGACATATTGGCAGTATATAAATGACTTGTGTTTCAGTTCCAAATTCATTGCAATGGACGGCGAGACCGTCAATAGGGAGCCAGTAATTGGGGAAGTTCAGAGTGTACCCAGTCACATCAGGTTCACACAAATTGCTGTCACACTTAGGGAGTTGAGAGAGTCATCTTGTGTTAAAAACTCTGTTTCTGAGACTACTGGTGCATCCTGACCTTATGCACTTCACCAGGTCCATAGCCGGAGGTAAGATAAGATAGATAAGATAATATTTATTGCAGAAACGTTCCATTACGGGACAGATGCAATTTTAAAAGACAAGACATTATGATTCATATATATATATATACAGACATACATAATATGGCATTCATTATGGTATGGTATGGCATTCCACTCCAGAATGAGCTCTTGCAGATTCCAAACATCATGTGGCACAGAATGACTTCTGTAAACCCAGAGCTAGGTTTTCCCTAGAGATGTCCAATGGGGCGAAAGTCAGGACGGCAAGAAGGCCAATCCATCCTGCATATGCCTTGTTGCTGAAAAAAGGCATTGACCTCATGTCATGGTGGGAATGAGCATATCATCCTGAAGGATCGGGCATAGCTATAGTAATGGGCTGCCATCTCTGTAGCATGGTAGGTTGTGATGACCAACTACAGCATGTAACTGTCCTTGCAGTGGCTGTAATGCCTGTCTCAGACCAGTGTGGAACCACAACAAAACAGACTGTGCCCCTCTACAGCAGCATCCTCAACACAATCATGGTGCCATCTGTAAACACGCCGACCGTCATCATGGAAGGATGGGTTCAATCTGCTCCCATCTGAGAACAGAACTGTTGACCACTGACACTGTGTCCAAGACTCTTGATGTTGGCACCTCAGCAAACACGCTTGTATTTGATGTGGTGCGGGGATGGAGACCAACAGAATGTTGCCACCTTCTTATGGTGGTCTTGCGAATGTGAACATTTGTGACATTATATTGCTCATCTGAATGGCACCAGAAACACAGGTCAAGGTTAATGACATTCCTTTCCTGCCTCTGTAATGTAACCAAGGATGACCAGGCCTTTTCTTCTATGCAAGAGTACTAGAAGCTTTGTACCATTGCCGACCGCCTCCGTGGTCTAGTGGTAGAGTGTCCGCCCGGAGAGTGGAAGGTCCGGTGTTTGATAACCGGCCGCGTCATACCAAAAGACGTTAAAAGATGGTACTTATTGTTACCCTGTCTGGTGCTCAGCATTAAGGGGCTAAAACAAGGACTGGTTGGCTTGGAGTCAGAATACTGTGTCTGAGTGGGGTATTCATGTTAAACTGCGGCATGGTATCTCAGTGGACTAGCACTATAAATCTGCTATAAATCACACACACAAACACACATGCACAAACACACACACACGTGCATGCACGTCGCTATATAAGTGCCAAAATCTTGGACGCGACTTTAAACCCCATTTCACCTCACCTTGTACCATTGCCAGTCTCCCAATCACTTTCAGTAAAGCTTAAATGTTGACTATAACGTGTCTTGAGCATCCCAACAGCTCTGGCACGATGTTCAATACTGGTACTCAGAAACTGACGCATAGTTTGTGCCTATTGTCATCTGCTCCTGTTAATGAGGTTGGCAACAAAGTGTCCATATCTCAAGTTTCACAGGCAGATAATGACACTTGGTTGTGTTTGGGTGTTTTCTCATGTTTGTGGGAATTATAGTTCATGTTTACCAGCTTCTGTATCAGTAAGCCTTGTTCTCCTATTGTTTGCATGAATAAACTTTATAATGTCATGTCGGCCTTCGACAGCTTGGAATTTGTTTATTGACAGTTCTGGTTCTGAACGAGATGGTGCTATTTATATCCATATGGCCAACCCTTGGCACTTAGTATATTCTTCTGAAAGATCTTTGAGAAGGTAAACTGTCTGCAGTCTGCAAAAAGAGTCATATTTCTTCACAATAAATGTGCCATAGGCTGTGTTTCAACGACAGAAAATCTGAAGACATTGTGGCTTCTACACGGAAACTGTGCCCCAAGCTTGTGTCTGACATATATGATAATGTTCTTCATTAACAGCTAAGATAACTATGACCTTTTCACATGTTGTAGTTTTACTGAAACTAAAAACAAAAACTTTCTGGATGTAGTTTCAGCATGCTAGCAAAGTTTAAACACTTGACTTACCAATGAAAAATAATTGTTGTTCAAATATCGCGTTCAAATTTATTAGTTCATATCATAAACCCAGTATGCATTCCTACTGCGTATTGTACAGCTCATATTCCTAAGGTAAGAGTGTCCACCATCCTGTATCAAAGTCTTCTTCTCACAAAACTTGATATATGTTAGTGGAGGATCTTGCTCCTGAAAGGCGATCTAAACTGGCAATCTGTCTCTTAAATTACGTCTGAAACAATTGAGTCCAGGAGTTCTACAAACAGTGTTCTCCTCAATTACTGACAAACCAGCAGTGTTCTAAATGACTACATCTGTCACCAAGGTAACTAAGAAATCAGTGCCATTGTCTAGGCTAATCAGCCAAATCATTAATATTTGGTATTTTAGCTGAACTGCAGTTCATAAGCAAATTATGACCAATTTTTTCTTGTTGGAATATGTTAAGAGCCACAGCATGGCTGCTCCTTCTCAACATGCTGTGCTCGGCACAGGATAACTGGACAGAGGGCACCCTTGCTCAACAGTTTACATAACCCTATGGCTCATTGTGGGGGACAGGCTCGGCACAGGATAACCAGACAGAGGGCACCCTTGCTCAACAGTTGACATAACCCTATGGCTCATTGTGGGGGACAGGCTTGGCACAGGATAACCAGACAGAGGGCACCCTTGCTCAACAGTTGACATAACCCTATGGCTCATTGTGGGGGACAGGCTTGGCACAGGATAACCAGACAGAGGGCACCCTTGCTCAACAGTTTACATAACCCTATGGCTCATTGTGGGGGACAGGCTTGGCACAGGATAACCAGACAGAGGGCACCCTTGCTCAACAGTTTACATAACCCTATGGCTCATTGTGGGGGACAGACTTGGCACAGGATATCCAGACAGAGGGCACCCTTGGTCAACAGTTTACATAACCCTATGGCTCATTGTGGGGGACAGGCTTGGCACGGATGGTGCAAGAGCTGCAGGGGCTGAGGGGATGTACAGGCAGATAAGAGAGATCATTTTACAACTGTATACCCTTAGCAGTTTCTGGTTTCCTGTTCAGCTTGTAACATTATGCCTAAATAGATGGGTGTTAGTGGTTGGGAACTGGGTGGTTAAGTGGCTGGGAACTGGATGGTTGAGTGGTTGCGAACTGGATGGTTGAGTGGTTGGGAACTGGGTGGTTAAGTGGCTGGGAACTGGATGGTTGAGTGGTTGGGAACTGGATGGTTGGGTGGTTGGGAACTGGATGGTTGGGTGGTTGGGAACTGGGTGGTTAAGTGGCTGGGAACTGGGTGGTTAAGTGGCTGGGAACTGGATGGTTGAGTGGCTTACTTGATGGTTGAGTGGCTGGGAACTGGATGGTTGAGTGGCTGGGAACTGGGTGGTTAAGTGGTTGGGAACTGGGTGGTTAAGTGGCTGGGAACTGGATGGTTGAGTGGCTTACTGGGTGGTTGAGTGGCTGGGAACTGGATGGTTGAGTGGTTGGGAACTGGGTGGTTAAGTGGCTGGGAACTGGATGGTTGAGTGACTGGGAACTGGGTGGTTAAGTGGCTGGGAACTTGATGGTTGAGTGGTTGGGAACTGGATGGTTTGGTGGCTGGGAACTGGATGGTTGAGTGGCTGGGAACTGGATGGTTGAGTGGTTGGGAACTGGTTGGTTGAGTGGCTGGGAACTGGATGGTTGAGTGGTTGGGAACTGGATGGTTTGGTGGCTGGGAACTGGGTGGTTGAGTGGCTGGGAATTTTGGTGGTTCAGTATTTGTTCAGAGATAGTTTGTAGTGAAGATGACATCTGTTGAAAATCTAAAATATTTCAAAGTGTGATAACAGCCAACATGGGAACTTATGGCTATGATGTATTAGAGGTAGGGTATTTGATTGAATTATGCTATCAACGAAATGCGTTTTAAAAATTGCATTTATGAAGAAAATATTCATTGGAAGATTATAGTAATAAACATTTACTGAAACATTAAAGTGTTAAACACAGAAAGTTGATGATGTTCTATATTGACTGCCAAAGCTCTTCAAAGATTACCGAGCAATTACACTGAATGTATGCACATACAAATCAGCAGAAGAAACCTAGCAGTTGAATTATGCTGACAAAAAATGACTTCAGGATAATACAATAACATTTTGTAACCATTTGAAGAAAATTATTTCCATCAATTGATTTCATGCATGAAAATAATGAGAATTCATAAAAACCAAACAAATGGGTATTCATTTTCTCAAGTGTGAGCCTTTGGAGTCTTCATCCCGATGATTCACGTTTCAGCAGTAATGAAATAATTACAAGTGAAGGAATGATCAGTGGTGCTTGCATTCCGTCCTAGCCGTCTTACACTTGTGGAACTTCTCAATTATGTTCCTTGCTATAGCTGGAAAGTCAGATGTCTGTAATCAGTGCCTCCCATACTGTCTAGTAAAGTAAGGTTGAACCAAATTGATCACCTGGTCTTCGTACAAGCTTCCGACTTTTCATTTTGTTTGTGGTTAGTAATGGTTACTAAGGACCAAACTGGCCTAGATCAGGCCCTAACATAAATGGACAACAATGCAAAAAAAAGAAAGAATACATGTTATGTTTTATTGGACAAAACTAAATATAGGCTGGGAAGACAGTGGTCTGGAATTAGGTTTTCAACTTACAATAACATATATTCATTTTTTTTCTTGATGTATCATCTGTTTGTAGTTTGTGCTGCAGACACTGACCTATCTATCTTGCCTGATACTATCTGACAACGTATGTAGAAACTAATACATAAGAGGGATAAAACACTTTCCATAAATCATAAGAAATCTCTGCTACAAGCAGAGGCCATGGTACTATTCTGACTAATCATGAGCAAGAGTTTATCTTTATTTTGTGCTTTTATAAGGTTTTAAAAAGCTAGCATACATAATTTTATTTTGCTTGACATTTATATTGCATCTGTTGTCATTTTTACATCTGCCAAGAGCAAATATATTATGGTGTTCCAAATAAGTTTTTCCAGTATTTACACACAGCATGGCACTGCATGCAGTAAGGAGGCACTCAAGTGATGACAAGGAGTGCTTAAGATGGACACTGCCTACTGCCCCATGGAGACAAGGGTGTTCCTCCCTACAACAGTCAGCTTCATCATGTCTGCTGTCACTGATCAGGCCTGGACCACACAAACCAATTGCTGAAAGCATTCAAGAGCAATGGCAAGGGACTACATGACACAAACTCATACAGTGACGACTGCTTCCTAAGGCTATCTAAAACAGTGAGTTGGGTGTTACACCATTGTGAACAGTTCTTCAGATATAATTATCACAGCGTATCACCATAAGAAAGGTTATTTAACATATGCTTTCTACCTGACATGCCCACATGTTTATTATGTCAATCAAAACTTGTAATGATTGGTTGACCATCTCTACATGAATCTCAAGACCTACTTGGTTGGAACTTCATCACCACACTTTGTGATTCTATTATTCAAAGACCTAGTGTTGTACATTTGGAATTATGGTGTGAGTGTATAGTATTGTTTGTCCACGTATTTGATACGGGTCTTTGACTAGTTGTCATCCATACAAAATGCCTATACAGCATCTATCTGCAGGACAATGGATGCAACTCTGTACAGTTAAAACAAGCGCATGCCAGACATCTTGGCCTCCATGGCCTGGAACACCAAAGATCGAATCCCGTGAAGGAATATACTTGTCTGGTGTTCAACCTGGAGTCATGCAGGTGAGGGTTCAGTGCTGTTCAGTAATCATCCAAACAACATGGGGAATTATTTATCTTATCTTCAATCACTAACTGAAACTAGATATGAATTAATCACAGAATTGACATGAAAAACCTGCACATAACAGCCTGTTGTTCCCTGTGTACAATTAACCTGAGAAATGTAACACTTTTCTACATCATTATAAAGCATTCATTCTGACAGATGAGTAGCTTCCCTGGATTGGAGGCTCTGCAACTACTACTACTACTTGCACATACTAACTGACTTGTTTGTGGTATTACTGTAACACAATAACACAATTACGGGATCTATATTTAGAGCAACTCTTGCCTGCTTGCTTCAGCATATACAAGAAAGAAATATGGTTATAAAAAGGAATTACCCATATGTGATGGTTAATTTAAATTGATTTAAGTTTCCTGAATATATTTGTAAAACTAGCAGCTTGTATATTTAAACTTCAGTTTGAGTTCAGATCTTAATTACCTTTCATCTTCATGGGTGTAGACTAACATGTACTTCTCCCCTATTTCTACTCTTCATGATCAAATGCATCGTAATGAAAACATACACCTACCTTTTGCTAAAGTGTAAGTAGAAATTGTTGAGAAATGTTGAGAAATGTTTAATTTTGTATGCTTTCTAAGTAATCATAAGACATCTTTAAGTCTGTTGCAAATGAACTGACATAAAATCAACATGTTACATACTCACTTACAAGAACATAATTTGAAAGGGTTAAGCACAACCTCATGTACGGCTGTTGGCACGTCCCATGGGTTCAGACAGATTCACAAATATCAAGATTTTATTATTTTATTATGGCTGGAAAGACTCCTAAACATGTCTTCAAGGTACTCACAAGTCTCAGATTAGTGGAACTTTTTCACACAGTTTCACCTAAGTGGATTCAGATTCCTGGCAATTTCACAAATATTTGGAAATGTCTGAGTAGTACAAATAGAAGATAAAGTGAAGAATTTATTTTTACAATTTACATTGATCTACTATGAATATTTATATGAACAAACCTGTATCAGTATGTCAAATATTGTTAACTAATTCTTAATTTGTGATGATTTTGTACTTTTTGAGCAAACAGACAAGATTTATTTGCAGCTCTATCAATGTTGAAATGTATTTAGTCACCACAAAGTATTCAGTGGTTTGACTTTTAAATATCTGCCTATCTCAGTTGAATGAACATTCAACTTGACTTAGTTTAATAAACGGAATATCCTATTTTCTTTTTATTTATTTATGGGGGGTGGGGGCAGGGTGGGTGTGGGTGGGTGGGTGTGGGGGTGGGGTGGGGAGCGGTTGATGGAATATAGCGCCACAGTTTGGTAACCAGCCAATTTCCACGTTTGACTTTCCAGTTTCCAGAACTTTGTGGTGGTTGAACTTATACAAAGATCATGTTTTAAGGACAGAGCAAATACACTAGACAAACCTGCACTAGCGGAGTTACAACAGCTACAGTGAATTTTTGAAAAAAATTCTCCAGTTAAATAAATACACCATGTCACAAGCCCAAGGAAGAACTGTTTGTATTAGATTGAAATCAAGGTTGTGTGTTGTTCAAGGAGAAAGTATCCACACTCCACCACTCACATTTAACACAGGCAGTGTTGTACCCCTGAGGTTGAGGCAGTGATGAACCCGATTGGTTGAGGCAGTGGTGTACCCCAGAAGTTGAGGCAGTGGTGAACCCGATTGGTTGAGGCAGTGGTGTACCCCAGTGGTTGAGGCAGTGGTGTACCCCAGTGGTTGAGGCAATGGTGTACCCCAGTGGTTGAGGCAGTGGTGTACCCCAGAAGTTGAGGCAGTGGTGAACCTGATTGGTTGAGGCAGTGGTGTACCCCAGTGGTTGAGGCAGTGGTGTACCCCTGTGGTTGAGGCAGTGGTGAACCCAAGAAGTTAAGGCAGTGGTGTACCCCAGTGGTTGAGGCAGTGGTGTACCCCAGTGGTTGAGGCAGTGGTGTACCCCAGAAGTTAAGGCAGTGGTGTACCCCAGTGGTTGAGGCAGTGGTGTACCCCAGTGGTTGAGGCAGTGGTGTACCCCTGTGGTTGAGGCAGTGGTG
Organism: Haliotis rufescens; assembly: GCF_023055435.1. NCBI lineage: Eukaryota > Metazoa > Mollusca > Gastropoda > Lepetellida > Haliotidae > Haliotis > Haliotis rufescens. Next base: position 4,929,982 of record NW_025964112.1, read on the forward strand.
AACCCAAGAAGTTAAGGCAGTGGTGTACCCCAGTGGTTGAGGCAGTGGTGTACCCCAGTGGTTGAGGCAGTGGTGTACCCCAGTGGTTGAGGCAGTGGTGTACCCCAGAAGTTGAAGCAGTGGTGAACCCCAGAAGTTAAGGCAGTGGTGTACCCCAGTGGTTGAGGCAGTGGTGAACCCCAGAAATTAAGGCAGTGGTGTACCCCAGTGGTTGAGGCAGTGATGTACCCCAGTGGTTGAGGCAGTAGTGTACCCCAGAAGTTAAGGCAGTGGTAAACCCCAGTGGTTGAGGCAGTGATGTGGGTACCCCAGTGGTTGAGGCAGTGATGTACCCCAGTGGTTGAGGCAGTGATGTGGGTACCCCAGTGGTTGAGGCAATGGTGTACCCCAGTGGTTGAGGCAGTGGTGTACCCCAGTGGTTGAGGCAGTGGTGTACCCCAGTGGCTGAGGGAGTAGTTTACTCCAGTGGTTGAGGCAATGGTGTACCCCAGTGGTTGAGGCAGTGGTGTACCCCAGTGGTTGAGGCAGTGATGTGGGTACTCCAGTAGTTGAGGCAGTGGTGTACCCCAGTGGTTGAGGCAGTGGTGTACCCCAGTGGTTGAGGCAGTGGTGTACCCCAGTGGCTGAGGGAGTAGTTTACTCCAGTGGTTGAGGCAATGGTGTACCCCAGTGGTTGAGGCAGTGGTGTGGGTACCCCAGTGGTTGAGGCAGTGGTGTACCCCAGTGGCTGAGGGAGTAGTTTACTCCAGTGGTTGAGGCAGTGATGTACCCCAGTGGTTGAGGCAGTGGTATACCCCAGTGGTTGAGGCAGTGATGTGGGTACCCCAGTGGTTGAGGCAATGGTGTACCCCAGTGGTTGAGGCAGTGGTGTACCCCAGTGGTTGAGGCAGTAATGTACCCCTGAGGTTGAGGCAGTGATCAGGGCAAATCTGTGACTAAAACCAATGATTGTAGGTTCCTGGCAGGGCTAAGGAAGACAACTCTGCACAATGAACTGTGGCCCCTGAGACAACTAGGCCACAAAACAAGAAATCACCAACTGAAATACTTAAAAGTTTACACTACAAGAAATCTCCAATTGAAATATTAAAGAAATTCCACTACAAAAATGATCAACTGAAATATTGAAGCGTTTCAACTCCGCAATATTCAAGAGTTTCCACTTCAAGAAATCACTGTACAAAGATAACCAAACTGAGAGGCCATCTGACAGAACAGCAACATTTCAGCTCAGACACCAACAAACAACAAAGATGTCATAATGAAGCATCCAAAATATTTTCCCAGGGTCAGTGGGTTATTTATGCAGTCCTCCTGGTATGAACTGACTGTGTCAGGTACACATGAAGTATTCTCTCAGTCTATACCACTGTGTTTCTGCCCTTGCAGACCAACACACCGAGAGCCTGAACCTCGAGCACAGGTGGAGGCAGTCAGTCAAGATGTCTGTGTTCCACCTGATGACAGGAATGCCTTCCTCACTATGTAAACAATGGGCTTGGAGGGTAGGAAGGCACTCAGCTGCTTACAAAACAGAAAATTAGTGATTTTTGTTCCATTGGCCATCTTATGACCAGACTGATTTGGCAGAAGTGGGTCATTCACTGACAGGAATGACAGTTTACTTTTTTCCAGTAGAATATATGAATTCGGAAATGTTTATGTAACACAATAGGAATTCTACATACATTCCTGTGAAAAAAATACCAAAAGAAGTTATTTCATAGTAAGGCCAAAATCATCAAGGATTTTTTTTACTTTTTAGCTTTGGTTTTTAGTTTCTGTAGCCTACAATGATCAGGTGAGCTAAATTTTAATGGCAGCACATACAACTTTCAGCTACATCCGGGATATCAAATGCATTATACATACACTTGAACCATTGCCATGGAAATATAACCATGGTATTCAGATAAAGAATTGGGTTACAATAAACAGTAAGCAGAAAGGCCATACTGTATTCGACGTAATAAGCGCCCAGGGCGCACTCAAAATTAGTAATAAGAGGCTCTTATTAGAATATTACTTTGGTGAAAAAAAACAGAGTTAAAGATAAATTTGGTGGTTTATGCTGACAGCCTGAAATGTTTATATACGACAGATATATTTTTTCAGAATGTAATTGCCCATAATTAAGGGTGCATGTAGCACACGAGTGCATATTATACGTGAATAAATAAGTCTTATGTACATTGATCAATCGGAAGGGGTGCTAAATGAGATTGTTCACTAGCCAATATATAAGCAAATATCGCTGTGGGCGCTTATTAGAGCGGGGCACTTATTACGTCGAATACGGTATATGTGGATGACTCTAGAGACTTGCCATCAACAGAAGGCATGTTCTAAAACAAACACTATTGGGTACTGCGCTTTTCAGGGATGTCAATCAACTCACTCACTCACTCACTCACTCACTCACTCACTGTTTTGCTCTTAAAGGTATGGTGGATGGGGCACGTAGGTGGCCTCTGGCACCACAATTTGCTGTGCAGAGTTAACTCCCTTAGCAATGCCAGGATCTGCTGTTGATGGGTTCAAATCACAGTAGATCTGTCCTGATTGTGGAAATTGCCTAGATTATATCAGTACAATACCTGAGTTTGTGGATTGAACTCTACAACATATGCAGTTTAGAGTGGCATCGCTCACTCACTCACTCACTCACTCACTCACTCACTCCATGGGTAACTATCACATCGCAGTTATTAAGAATTGATTGCTTACAGAACAAATATCAGAAAACCAGTCAATGTTGCATCCAGGTCCATCAAGGAGGGCTCCTAATAAAGAAGGACCGCCTCCGTGGTCTTGTGGTAAAGCGTCCGCCCGGAGAGCGGAAGGTCCAGGGTTCGATCCCGGGCCGCATCATACAAAAAGACGTTAAAAGATGGCACTTGTTGTTACCCTGTCTGGCGCTCGGCATTAAGGGGCTAAAACAAGGACTGGTCGGCTCGGAGTCAGTATACTGTGTCTGAGTGGGGTATTCATGTTAAACTGCGGCATGGTATCTCAGTGAGCTAGCACTATAAATCGGCATCAGTCCGGACTAGTACAAGCAGCCACACACACACACATACATACACGTGCACGTCGCTATATAAGTGCAATAATCTTGGACGCGACGTTAAACCCAATTTCACCTCACCTCACCTAATAAAGAAACTTACATTGTAGATATGATGCATGTACAATATGTGGAAGAAGGGGCCTGCCCCCCTTATACCTATGCTGATGATCAACTGTGCAAAATCAGGCTGACTTGACCCATATATTGAAAGAAAACTGAAGCATAAAACACTATACATAATAAAGCCAACACAGCTAGCCTACATCCGATTGCACTCACTGAGGTTTCCATGACGTTGGATGCAGATAATGTAATCATTTTCTTAATGAACGCAACTATGAAGATATGCTCTAAAGAAAATGAAAACCACATGAACCAATTACATCTTAATTATCTTGAATGGCACCACATAATAACCACAACAACATATCAAAAAGCCTAAAATATTATGACCAGCATGAATAAACAGATTGTTCCTGTCTATAAGCAAAGAGGCGATTAAGGTGTGAATATTTACAGAGGTCTGACTTTCATGTGCCTATAGGCCCTAGATGAGTCAAGTGCCACTGCCCCAGCATTGTCGTATCTCCTTACTCATTCCCAGCCTGCACAAGGGCTCCTTCTCATTCCTGTGTGCGTAGATGAAACTGAAGCAGCGCTTACACGTCTATAATGTCTGGTCTGGGTTTGGCACAGCACCGTATGGATAGAGATATTCGCATATCTTTTCTGAGCACGCTAGGATTCTTCAACAAGTCTTCAATGAGTCTTCAGCAAGTCTTCAACAAGTCTTCAACGAGTCTTCAACAAGTCTTCCACTAGTCTTCAACCAGTCTTCAACAAGTCTTCAACAAGTTTTCAATGAGTCTTCAACAAGTCTTCAATAAGTCTTCAACAAGTCTTCAACGAGTTTTCAACAAGTCTTCAACAAGTCTTCAACGAGTCTTCAGCAAGTCTTCAATGAGTCTTCAACAAGTGGGGGCACGGGTGGCCAAGTCGTCTAAGGAGCCGCGATTCGCTGTGCAGAGTTGCGTCCCTTGGGCACGCCAGAAACCTATGATTGTGGGTTCGAATCACGGTTCGCCCCGATTATGTTTCTAGGTTTGTCGGCACCATACCCGTGCTCGTAGGTTTCACCAAAGTGGTAAACGTCTGGGACCTGCATCACTTCGGGCTCTCCTCCAACATTAAGCTGACACACTACGATATAACTGGAATACTGTTAAAAGCGGCGTTAAACCCAACTCACTCACTCACTCACTCTTCAACAAGTTTTCAATGAGTCTTCAACAAGTCTTCAACGAGTCTTCAACAAGTCTTAAATGAGTCTTCAACAAGTCTTCAACAGCTACATATATGCTGCTGTTTATTTCATAGGCGTTAGGTGACAAACTCAAATAACTGCTGGCCAGGGTTAGTATGGTGTTTTCTTGGCTTTTGAAAATTGATCTTTGCAAACTTTTTTCTGTCCTCCTGAAAAGTTTAGTTCTAAGTTAAAAACAATTGCAAGTGTTGAACTAGAATGCCAGCTAGGTCCCTTAGCCTCATTTCAAATGGCCAGTCAGTACAACAGCAGCATGCATAGCTTCTATACGTAGACTAATAATTAGTCCTTGAAATATAGTTATCTTATTTTAAAATATATATCTACAAAATAATAAGTTAAATCCAAACAGAGCCCTGAACATTGATTAATTTCAGGGCAGACAACTAGACTTGCCAAATTATTCTAGACTTGGGTTGGATTCTGTTTTTAATGTATTCTCCAGGCTCTAGGAAACAGACTACTTCAAGACTGAGTGAGCTGGATTACCCTGCAGTCCTTGAGGCAAGTCATGGCGTGCCACCCAATGTGAGGCAGTCTTTGAGGCAAGACATGGCGTTCCACCCAATGTGAGTTTGTGGATTGAACTCTACGACATATGCAGTTTAGAGTGGCATTACTAGTATACACTCACTCACTCACTCCATGGGTAACTATCATATCACAGAACCTAAATGTATGCAGAACTAGGCGGTAATTAAGAATTGATTGCTTACAGAACAAATATCAGAAAACCAGTCAAGTCTTCAACGAGTCTTCAACAAGTCTTCAACGAGTCTTCAACAAGTCTTCAACAAGTCTTCAACAAGTTTTCAATGAGTCTTTAACGAGTCTTCAACAAGTTTTCAATTAGTCTTCAATAAGTCTTCAACAAGTTTTCAATGAGTCTTCAACAAGTCTTCAAAGAGTCTTCAGCAAGTCTTCAATGAGTCTTCAATAAGTCTTTGAGGCAAGACATTGCGTGCCACCCAATGTGAGGCAGTCAAGTCATGGCGTGTCACCCGATGTGAGGCAGTCTTTGAGGCAAGTCATAGCGTGTCACCCAATGTGAGGCAGTCAAATCATGGCTTGTCACCCAATGTGAGGCAGTCAAATCATGGCTTGTCACCCAATGTGAGGCAGTCAAGTCATGGCTTGTCACCCAATGTGAGGCAGTCAAATCATGGCTTGTCACCCAATGTGAGGCAGTCAAGTCATGGCGGGTCATGCAATATGAGGCAGTCAAGTCATGGTGTGTCACACAATGTGAAGCAGTCAAATCATGGCTTGTCACCCATTGTGAGGCAGTTGTAAAGTCAAGTCATGGCGGGTCACACAATGTGAGGCAGTCAAGTCATGGCGGGTCACACAATGTGAGGCAGTCAAGTCATGGCGTGTCACCGAATGTGAGGCAGTCAAGTCATGGCTTGTCACCTGATGTGAAGCAGTCAAATCATGGCTTGTCACCCAATGTGAGGCAGTTGTAAAGTCAAGTCATGGCGTGTCACCCAATGTGAGGCAGTCTTTGAGGCAAGTCACCCAATGTGAGGCAGTTGTAAAGTCAAGTCTAGTATTCAAATCCATACTGCACAGATATGGGTCATAACTCTAAAATGTGAATGTGTATCGCTATATGTCGGACAACTTGGCTTCCCATGTCGCTAAACCTTCAAGAGATGTGTGCATGCCACCATGACAGTTGAGGTGGGATGAAATAGTTCCAACATAAAGTGATATTTCACTCGAGTGAAATATTGATTTGATATTTTGGGATAAATACATTATTTCATCACTAGATACAAAATACCATGCCGTATTCACCAGGATGGGCTGCATATCACACCTATTCCTGGCTGCAGCTGCGTAACTAGTGCACTGACGTGTCCAGATGTTGCACAATGGTGTCAGCTTCATCCATGTCTCCATCAGTCATGATGGGGATCTCATTGGTGATAACTCAAGGCCGTAGTTAACTTTTTTTGACAGGGGGGTCAAATAAGATTATTCATTTCTTATTCAAGTTAACTTTCACAAGGAAAAATGTTTTCCATAAAAAATCCAGGGGGGGGGGGCAACTGCAACCCCTGCCCCCCAGGCTGGCTACGGCACTGTAACTGATTCTCACTGCGGATTCTAATGTTCTAAACAATGAGTGTATGGATCATGGAGATTTGGACCAAACACAGTTCTTGATATTGATAACCATCTTGATTCTCTAGTGATTTTGAAAATATTGTCATGTGTTTCTGTGTCCAGCTCACAAATCAGGTGAAGTAAAGCAACATTGGTTGTAGTTGAATAGGTGACCGCTTTGGGCATCCTGTCTGTTGCTAGGGCTTCCTTCCTGCCCCACACTGAAGCAGACGTACGAGGGCTGGTCAAAAAGTTCTAAGCCTGACTTACTTTCAACTGTGGGCCATAACACAGTGACCCAGTCAATGTAGTACATTGCTTGAGTATTTCATTGCAAGTGTACTTGGTCTGTTGAGGCCGTTTGTACATTAGTGATGTGGCCGATGTAGTTTTTGTATATTTTTGTTTTAATTTCATTTTAGGTTTTTACGTATATATATTATATATAATTAGTTGTCAACAAGTCGAACGTGATAAGGGTCCAAATGGACACAGAAATGGAACAAGAACGAGTACTGAGCAATCATCACATCTTTTTACTTTAGAGAATGGTACTCCCCAAGAAATTCATGACCACATGTCACAAGTTTATGGGGGCAAGTGCCCTAGCTAATACACTGTTATATGGATGTCCCATAACTTCCATCAATGAAGATTCAATCAAGAAGAAAAACTTATACTGTCAGATAGACGTATTACCATTCCAAAACTTGAGGAAGACACAGGACTAAGCCATGGATCCATTGAAACTATTATTCATGAATATTTACACATGAATAAGATGTCTGCTCGTTGGGTTTCTAAATTCTGATCAGATGTAAAGAAAGAACTGACATTTCCAGAGAAAAGATAGAGCTAATTGAGGGGTATTTCAATGTGGGTTGGAAGAGCTTCCTCACCCTCCATTCTTGCCAAACTTGGCACCAAGTGATTTCCACCTGTTTCCTAAACTGAAAGAACACCTTCGTGGAAAGCGCTATGATGACACACAATGACCTCAAAGCTTCCAGGGAGCTGAGAATGAAACTTGAGAGCACAGTGATCCATTTTGTAGCGCTTTGAACATGCTTCAGTGTGTGGATTGTAAACAAAAAACATTAAAACTAATCATTCATTTATAAATATCAAGCAATAAAAGTAGGATTTAGGACTTGTTTTTATGGCCAGAAAGGTTCTGTTTGATTCCACGCTGAAAGTGTATTATTGCTGGAGATTTGAACAAAACAAGTGAAAACCATCTTGATGCTTTACAGATTCGAGAAAATACTGTCACTGGTATCTCATCGTTCTTTTATAAATGTCAAGCAATATTAGCTCAGTATGATATAGGACCTGTTTGTATGGGTTGGACTCTGTGATGAAGCTGATAAGAACACCAAGCTCAGTGTGATGAGTAAATGTCAGGAGTCTACAACATGTACGTGAGGAGTGTGTTTATCTGTGTGGGGGAAGAAATCAGTAGCTTGCCTATAAACCATATTTTCATTTGAAAAGCTTGTGTTAGGGAAGATGATTGCTTACTTGGAAACGAATGCGATTAAAACATCTGGTGAGGTTTTGTAACTTTTTACGTAATACTCATCAGTACCTGCTCGGGAACATCCATTTGATGAACTGTCATGATTTGAAAAAAGAGAATTATGAAGCCCATGAACAACAAGTCGGTTTGTAGTTTTCTTTTTATGTCATGCTGTTCACACTGTTGATAGACAAAGGAAATGCATGTGTTGCAAGAATTTATGACCAAGAAATTAGATGTCCCTAACAAAAATGCCAGGTGTCCAATCTTGTAGAGCAAATGGATGTTAAAAAAGATAAGGATTCAAATAATGTAAGGATTCATTATGTAAGTTTAAAGAAAGCTTGGTAATGAGCCGAGAAGGTCTGAAACAAAAGGTTTTGGGGGGAGATATGCAAGGCTGTATGTACAGAGAAGCACTGGCATGCAAACATTTACAAGGGAGGGGTGAGATGTACCTGGCTGAGGTAGGGAGGGGTAAGATGTACCTGGCTGAGGTAGGGAGGGGTAAGATGTACCTGGCTGGGGTAGGGAGGGTTGAGATGTACCTGGCTGGGGTAGGGAGGGGTGAGATGTACCTGGCTGGGGTAGGGAGGGGTGAGATGTTCCTGGCTCGGGTAGGGAGGGGGTGATGTACATGGCTGGGGTAGGGAGGGGTTGAGATGTACCTGGCTGGGGTAGGGAGGGGTGAGATATACCTGGCTGGGGTAGGGAGGGGTGAGATGTACCTGGCTGGGGTAGGGAGGGGTGAGATGTACCTGGCTGGGGTAGGGAGGGGGTGATGTACCTGGCTGGGGTAGGAAGGGGTGAGATGTACATGGCTGGGGTAGGGAGGGGGTGAGGTACATGGCTGGGGTAGGGTGGGGCTGATGTACCTGGCTGGGGTAGGTAGGGGTGAGATGTACCTGGCTGGGGTAGGGAGGGGCTGATGTACCTGGCTGAGGTAGGGAGGGGTGAGATGTACCTGACTGGGGTAGGGAGGGGTGAGATGTACCTGGCTGGGGTAGGGAGGTGGTGATGTACCTGGCTGGGGTAGTGAGTGGGTGAGATGTTCCTGGCTGGGGTAGGTAGGGGTGAGATGTACCTGGCTGGGGTAGGGAGGGTTGAGATGTACCTGGCTGGGGTAGGGAGGGTTGAGATGTACCTGGCTGGGGTAGGGAGGGGTGAGATGTACCTGGCTGGGGTAGGGAGTGGGTGATGTACCTGGCTGGGGTAGGGAGGGGTGAGATGTACCTGGCTGGGGTAGGGAGGTGGTGATGTACCTGGCTGGGGTAGGGAGGGGTGATGAACCTGGCTGGGGTAGGTAGGGGGTGATGTACCTGGCTGGGGTAGGGAGGGGGTGATGTACCTGGCTGGGGTAAGGAGGTGGTGATGTACCTGGCTGGGGTAGGTAGGGGGTGAGGTACATGGCTGGGGTAGGGAGGGGGTGATGTACCTGGCTGGGGTAGGGAGGGGGTGAGGTACATGGCTGGGGTAGGGAGGGGTGAGATGTACCTGGCTGGGGTAGGGAGGGGGTGAGATGGACATGGCTGGGGTAGGTTGGGGTGAGATGTACCTGATTTGGGTAGGGAGGGGTGAGATGTACCTGGCTGGGGTAGGGAGGGGTGAGATGTACCTGGCTGGGGTAGGGAGGGGGTGAGGTACATGTTTGGGGTAGGGAGGGGCGAGATGTACCTGACTTGGGTAGGGAGGTGGTGAGATGTACATGGCTTGGGTGGGTTGGGGTGAGATGTACCTGACTTGGGTAGGGAGGGGTGAGATGTACCTGGCTGAGGTAGGGAGGGGTGAGATGTACCTGGCTGAGGTAGGGAGGGGTGAGATGTACCTGACTGGGGTAGGGAGGGGTGAGATGTACCTGACTGGGGTAGGGAGGGGTTGAGATGTACCTGGCTGGGGTAGGGAGGGGGTGGTGTACATGGCTGGGGTAGTGAGTGGGTGAGATGTACCTGGCTGGGGTAGGGAGGGTTGAGATGTACCTGGCTGGGGTAGGGAGGGGTGAGATGTACCTGGCTGGGGTAGGGAGGGGTGAGATGTATCTGGCTGGGGTAGGGAGGGGGTGATGTACCTGGCTGGGGTAGTGAGTGGGTGAGATGTACCTGGTTGGGGTAGGGAGGGGGTGATGTACCTGGCTGGGGTAGGGAGGAGGTGATGTACATGACTGGGGTAGGTAGGGGGTGATGTACCTGGCTGGGGTAGGGAGGGGTGTGATGTACCTGGCTGAGGTAGGGAGGGGTGAGATGTACCTGGCTGGGGTAGGTAGGGGTGAGATGTACATGGCTGGGGTAGGGAGGGGTGAGATGTACCTGGCTGGGGTAAGTAGGGGTGAGATGTACCTGGCTGGGGTAGGGAGTGGGTGATGTACCTGGCTGGGGTAGGGAGAGGTGAGATGTACCTGGCTGGGGTAGGGAGGTGGTGATGTACCTGGCTGGGGTAGGGAGGGGTGATGTACCTGGCTGGGGTAGGGAGGGGTGAGATGTACCTGGCTGGGGTAGGGAGGGGCTGATGTACCTGGCTGGGGTAGGGAGGGGAGATGTACCTGGCTGGGGTAGGGAGGTGGTGATGTACCTGGCTGGGGTAGGGAGGGGTGATGTACCTGGCTTGGGTAGGAAGGGGTGAGATGTACCCAGCTGGGGTAGGGTGGGGTGAGATGTACCTGGCTGGGGTAGGGAGGGGGTGATGTACCTGGCTGGGGTAGGGAGGTGGTGATGTACCTCGCTGGGGTAGGGAGGTGGTGATGTACCTGACTGGGGTAGGTAGGGGGTGATGTACCTGGCTGGGGTAGGGAGTGGGTGATGTACCTGGCTTGGGTAGGAAGGGGTGAGATGCACCTGGCTGGGGTAGGGAGGGGCTGATGCACCTGGCTGGGGTAGGGAGGGAGTGATGTACCTGGCTGGGGTAGGGAGGGGGTGATGTACCTGGCTGGGGTAGGGAGGGACGAGATGTACCTGGCTGGGGTAGGGAGGGTGAGATGTACCTGGCTGAGGTAGGGAGGGGTGAGATGTACCTGGCTGAGGTAGGGAGAGGTGAGATGTACCTGACTGGGGTAGGGAGGGGTGAGATGTACCTGGCTGGGGTAGGGAGGTGGTGATGTACCTGGCTGGGGTAGTGAGTGGGTGAGATATACCTGGCTGGGGTAGGTAGGGGTGAGATGTACCTGGCATGGGTAGGGAGGGTTGAGATGTACATGGTTGGAGTGGGGTGTGGGGATGTGTGTGAAGTGTATATGGGGAGGGGGTGAGATGTACATGGGTGGAGTGGGGATGTGGGTGTGGGTGTGGGTGTTGGTGTGGGTTTTGGTGTGTTAGATGTACATGGGGAGGGGGGGCGTCGCTATGTACAAGGTTGGGATGTACATGGGGAGGGGGCTTGAGATGTACATGGATGAGAGAGGTGAATGAATCAAAGGAGGGGTAGGGGGAATAGGTTCAAAGCTGCATCCAGTTATCTCACCTCCTTCTTAAAGTTCCTATCATCAACATTCCCCATGAGTCTAAAGGCCTGAAATTGACCCCCTGACAAGCTGACCATTAGCACTTGCAACTAAATACTCAATTTCCTGATTAGTTTCCTCATGTTCACAGCTGGCAGGCATTCAGTACTGGGTTCTCCCTGTTCCTAGGTCAGCTCTCAGGAGGGTCTACTGCATGTGTAGCTGTTCCCTGGGGGCATGTGAGGGACTACTGCATGTGTAGCTGTTCCCTGGGGGCAGGTGAGGGTCTACTGCATGTGTAGCTGTTCCCTGGGGGCAGGTGAGGGTCTACTGCATGTGTAGCTGTTCCCTGGGGGCAGGTGAAGGACAACTGCATGTGTAGCTCTTCCCTGGGGGCAGGAGAAGGACAACTGCATGTGTAGCTGTTCCCTGGGGGCAGGTCTTTTAGGAGGGACTACTGCATGTGTAGCTGTTCCCTGGGGGCAGGTCTTTCAGGAGGGACTACTGCATGTGTAGCTATTCCCTGGGGGCAGGAGAAGGACAACTGTATGTGTTGCTGTTCCCTGGGGGCAGGTCTTTTAGGATGGACTACTGCATGTGTAGCTGTTCCCTAGGGGCAGGTGAGGAATTACTGCATGTGTAGCTGTTTCCTGGAGCCAGGTGAGGAATTACTGCATGTGTAGCTGTTCCCTGGGGACAGGTCTTTCAGGAGGGACTACTGCAAGTGTAGCTGTTCCCTAGGGGCAGGTGAGGAATTACTGCATGTGTAGCTGTTTCCTGGAGCCAGGTGAGGAATTACTGCATGTGTAGCTGTTCCCTGGGGGCAGGTCTTTCAGGAGGGACTACTGCATGTGTAGCTATTCCCTGGGGGCAGGAGAAGGACAACTGTATGTGTTGCTGTTCCCTGGGGGCAGGTCTTTTAGGATGGACTACTGCATGTGTAGCTGTTCCCTAGGGGCAGGTGAGGAATTACTGCATGTGTAGCTGTTTCCTGGAGCCAGGTGAGGAATTACTGCATGTGTAGCTGTTCCCTGGGGACAGGTGAGGAATTACTGCATGTGTAGCTGTTCCCTGGGGCAGGTGAGGAATTACTGCATGTGTAGCTGTTCCCTGGGGACAGGTCTTTCAGGAGGGACTACTGCAAGTGTAGCTGTTCCCTAGGGGCAGGTGAGGAATTACTGCATGTGTAGCTATTCCCTGGGGGCAGGTGAGGAATTACTGCATGTGTAGCTGTTCCCTGGGGACAGGTCTTTCAGGAGGGACTACTGCAAGTGTAGCTGTTCCCTAGGGGCAGGTGAGGAATTACTGCATGTGTAGCTGTTCCCTGGGGACAGGTGAGGGACTACTGCAAGTGTAGCTGTTCCCTGGGGACAGGTCTTTTAGGAGGGACTACTGCAAGTGTAGCTGTTCCCTTGGGAAGTGAATAACTCTGTAACATTTTGAGTGGATTAAATGCCTTATTACAATATAACAGTTGTGCTAGTAGGCAGTGAGTTAAATTGAATAAAAATATAATTTTAAAATTTTAATATTGTTTTAAAACAATATTTTGTTTATATCATGGTTGTCAATTTCATGTAGGAGGAAATCTGAAAGCACCACAGATCAAGGACTTTTATGACTGTTGTGAAACTAATGAGAAAATATAGGGACAATAATCAAGGCCAACCTGGTATTTAAACCAACAACTAAGGGAGGCCACTCTCCACAGCGAGATGCATCTCCATCCCAAGGCCACCTTTGCCCCCAAATAAAAATAATATGGTGCAGACATCAACAGCAAATCGCACATGGATAAATGAAATATTGATGCTACAAATACCACAATAATAATCACATATCAAGAAAATAACGGAAAGCAAATGTGCCAATAATCCTCTAAGCATGGGATGGGAAGTAGAGACAATAAACACATGGTCCGAGATCGGGAAAACAATATGGCTGGTGATACATCATCTGAAAGCAATGGCTCCTGAATATGACCTTCATTCACGCCTGATGTCTTGTGGGGCTGGTAGTTAGCTGCTGGGTAATTTGTCCCCATGGTAGCTGTTAATCATGACCAACCATGTTTTGGATGTGTGATGAAAGAACAGTCTTGAGGTTGATGGTGAGGTTTATCATGTCAGACATACAGGCATGTTCTCTCTTACAGACCCCAGAGCGTATACTTAATAAAACAATCACCCCATTCCATTCTCTTCCCCTTCTCAACTCTAGCAGCCTATTGTCACCCCCTTCTCAACTCTAGCAGCCTATTGTCACCCCCTTCTCAACTCTAGTAGCCTATTGTCACCCCTTCTCAACTCTAGAAGCCTATTGTCACCCCCTTCTCAACTCTAGTAGCCTACTGTCACCCCCTTCTCAACTCTAGCAGCCTATTGTCACCCACTTCTCAACTCTAGTAGCCTACTGTCACCCCCTTCTCAACTCTAGTAGCCTATTGTCACCCCTTCTCAACTCTAGTAGCCTATTGTCACCCCTTCTCAACTCTAGAAGCCTATTGTCACCCCCTTCTCAACTCTAGTAGCCTATTGTCACCCCCTTCTCAACTCTAGTAGCCTATTGTCACCCACTTCTCAACTCTAGTAGCCTATTGTCACCCCTTCTCAACTCTAGAAGCCTATTGTCACCCCCTTCTCAACTCTAGTAGCCTATTGTCACCCACTTTTGAACTCTAGTAGCCTATTGTCACCCACTTCTCAACTCTAGTAGCCTATTGTCACCCACTTCTCAACTCTAGTAGCCTGTTGTCACCCACTTCTCAACTCTAGAAGCCTATTGTCATCCCCTTCTCAACTCTAGTAGCCTATTGGCATCTCCTTCTAAACTCTAGCAGCCTATTGTCACCCCTTCTCAACTCTAGAAGCCTATTGTCACCCCCTTCTCAACTCTAGTAGCCTACTGTCACCCCCTTCTCAACTCTAGTAGCCTATTGTCACCCCTTCTCAACTCTAGTAGCCTATTGTCACCCCTTCTCAACTCTAGCAGCCTATTGTCATCCCCTTCTCAACTCTAGCAGCCTATTGTCACCCCTTCTCAACTCTAGCAGCCTACTGTCACCCCTTCTCAACTCTAGCAGCCTATTGTCACCCCTTCTCAACTCAAGCAGCCTATTGTCATACCCTTCTCAACTCTAGCAGCCTACTGTCACCCCTTCTCAACTCAAGCAGCCTATAAGCATCCCTTCCCAGCTCTAGCAGCCTATTGGCATCTCCTTCTCAACTCTAACAGCCTATTGTCACCCCTTCTCAACTCTAGTAGCTTATTGTCATAATCTTCTCAACTCTAGCAGCCTATTGTCATCCCCTTCTCAACTCTAGCAGCCTACTGTCACCCCTTCTCAACTCTAGCAGCCTATAAGCATCCCCTTCCCAGCTCTAGCAGCCTATTGTCACCCCTTCTCAACTCTAGCAGCCTATAAGCATCCCCTTCTCAACTCTAGTAGCCTATACTCATCCCCTTCTCAACTCTAACAGCCTATTGTCATCTCCTTCTCAACTCTAGCAGCCTATTGTCACCCCTTCTCAGCTCTAACAGCCTATTGTCACCCCTTCTCAACTCTAGCAGCCTATTGTCATACCCTTCTCAACTCTAGCAGCCTACTGTCACCCCTTCTCAACTCAAGCAGCCTATAAGCATCCCTTCCCAGCTCTAGCAGCCTATTGGCATCTCCTTCTCAACTCTAACAGCCTATTGTCACCCCTTCTCAACTCTAGTAGCTTATTGTCATAATCTTCTCAACTCTAGCAGCCTATTGTCATCCCCTTCTCAACTCTAGTAGCCTATTGTCACCCCTTCTCAACTCTAGCAGCCTATAAGCATCCCCTTCCCAGCTCTAGCAGCCTATTGTCACCCCTTCTCAACTCTAGCAGCCTATAAGCATCCCCTTCTCAACTCTAGTAGCCTATACTCATCCCCTTCTCAACTCTAGCAGCCTATTGTCATCTCCTTCTCAACTCTAGTAGCTTATTGTTATAATCTTCTCAA
Organism: Haliotis rufescens; assembly: GCF_023055435.1. Classification (NCBI taxonomy): domain Eukaryota; kingdom Metazoa; phylum Mollusca; class Gastropoda; order Lepetellida; family Haliotidae; genus Haliotis; species Haliotis rufescens. The sequence goes on from NW_025964112.1 coordinate 4,945,427, forward strand.
CTCTAGCAGCCTATTGTCATCCCCTTCTCAACTCTAGCAGCCTACTGTCACCCCTTCTCAACTCTAGCAGCCTATAAGCATCCCCTTCCCAGCTCTAGCAGCCTACTGTCACCCCTTCTCAACTCTAGCAGCCTATAAGCATCCCCTTCCCAGCTCTAGCAGCCTATTGTCACCCCTTCTCAACTCAAGCAGCCTATTGTCACCCCTTCTCAACTCTAGCAGCCTACTGTCACCCCTTCTCAACTCAAGCAGCCTATAAGCATCCCTTCCCAGCTCTAGCAGCCTATTGGCATCTCCTTCTCAACTCTAACAGCCTATTGCCACCCCTTCTCAACTCTAGTAGCTTATTGTCATAATCTTCTCAACTCTAGCAGCCTATTGTCATCCCCTTCTCAACTCTAGCAGCCTACTGTCACCCCTTCTCAACTCTAGCAGCCTATAAGCATCCCCTTCCCAGCTCTAGTAGCCTATTGTCATCCCCTTCTCAACTCTAGCAGCCTGTCACCCCTTCTCAACTCAAGCAGCCTATAAGCATCCTTCCCAGCTCTAGCAGCCTATTGGCATCTCCTTCTCAACTCTAACAGCCTATTGTCACCCCTTCTCAACTCAAGCAGCCTATTGTCATCTCCTTCTCAACTCTAGTAGCCTATACTCATCCCCTTCTCAACTCTAGCAGCCTATTGTCACCCCTTCTCAACTCTAGTAGCCTATTGTCATCCCCTTCTCAACTCTAGCAGCCTATTGTCATCCCCTTCTAAACTCTAGCAGCCTATTGTCACCCACTTCTCAACTCTAGTAGTCTATTGTCATACCCTTCTCAACTCTAGCAGCCTATTGTCACCCCTTCTCAACTCTAGCAGCCTATTGTCATACCCTTCTCAACTCTAGCAGCCTACTGTCACCCCTTCTCAACTCTAGTAGCCTATTGTCATCCCCTTCTCAACTCTAGCAGCCTATTGGCATCTCCTTCTCAACTCTAACAGCCTATACTCGTCCCCTTCTCAACTCTAACAACCTATACTCATCCCCTTCTCAACTCAAGCAGCCACACCAACTTAATGTGTGTCTGGCTATTCATAACTTCAGTAAGCCCTACATCTGTGCAATCTCAAACAAGACAGCAGACAGTAATTTAGATTATCAATTAAACCACCTTACTGACTTCTCAATAAATGATATTGCTGACAGCTTCATGGAGTGAGTGAGTGATGCCACTCTAACCTGCGTATGTCGTAGAGTTCAATCCACAAACTCAGGTATTGTACTGATATAATCTAGGCAATTTACATAATCAGGACAAATCTACTGTGATTTGAACCCAATTGCAGCAGATCCTGGGATTGGTAAGGGAGGTAACACTGCACAGCAAATTGTGGTGCCAGAGGCCACATGTGTGCCCCCCTCCACCAAACCTTTTTGAGCAGTACAGTAGCTATAGTTTATGTAAAGGTTCATATATTTCTTATATACAAATGGTAATATAAAAAACAACAACAATTTAATAAACTCTCATTTGAATTAAGGGATAATATTAGAATTTAGAAATGCTGAAAGATAGAAATTACAAAAGATTCATATACAGTACATACTCTTTGAAAAGCTAAAAATGTGATGTGTATTCTTTATCCGGATAACTTCCAGATTAGGTCACACCAGTCATATCATGAATGTATGCCATAAACACACATGTTTCCTGAATAAATACATGGTAATGGCAGAACAATGGTTTTCAATTAACACCGCATTCAGGCACACCATCCTATTAGCACTGCTAGGAATGCTTGCTGTTGTTTTAGAGGACGTACATCACAAAATACATAAAGTCAAACATACCAGTCAACATATTTTCCTCAAAATCCCATTCCTCCTAAGATTGCACGAGTTCCTGCAAGAGTCTCCTTTACTGCGCTACTGGCATACATTGACCAGACTGACCGACTAAGCATGCAAGCAGCTTCCACTGTTCCACAAAGTGGGTTCATTGCCTTCTACTTGCCATGCACCAGTTAAAATAGGTAATAGGTGCAACAAACCTTATCTACAACTGGTACTATTCTTATGACTTTCTTATGATTGTGGTACCAATAATGTGCCATGAAATTGCTTCTGTCACTAAACCACAACCCCGGTAATATCCTGTGAACACTAGCAGACGGAGAGGGCCAGATGTATCTCCACGACCACCATAAAGTGTCACAGACCAGTTACGCAGAACTACGTCGTGATAACTAATGGTCATGCGATAACTGATGGTTATGTGATAACTGATAGTTTATGTGATAACTGATGGTCATGTGATAACTGATGGTCATGTAATAACTAATGGTTATGTGGTAACTGATAGCTTATGTGACAACTGATGGTCATGTGATAACTGATGGTCATGTGACAACTGATAGCTTGTGTGATAACTGATGGTCATGTGACAACTGATAGCTTGTGTGATAACTGATGGTCATGTGACAACTGATAGCTTGTGTGATAACTGATGGTCATGTGACAACTGATAGCTTGTGTGATAACTGATGGTCATGTGACAACTGATAGCTTGTGTGATAACTGATGGTCATGTGACAACTGATAGCTTGTGTGATAACTGATGGTCATGTGATAACTTATGTGATAACTGATGGTCATGTGACAACTGATGGTTATGTGATAACTGATAGTCATGTGACAACTGATAGCTTATGTGATAACTGATAGTCATGTGACAACTGATAGCTTGTGTGATAACTGATGGTCATATGACAACTGATAGCTTGTGTGATAACTGATGGTCATGTGATAACTGATAGCTTGTGTGATAACTGATAGTCATGTGACAACTGATAGCTTATGTGATAACTGATGGTCATGTGATAACTGATAGCTTGTGTGATAACTGATAGTCATGTGACAACTGATGGTAGTGTGACAACTGATGGACATGTGATAACTGAAGGTTATGTGATAACTTATTTAACTGATGATTTGAAATGTAACCAAAATTTACAGTAAAACCCTAAAAATAATCTGGTTCACATTGATTACTTTGAAATGATAGCTGAAAGACAAGGCTAGACATGAAGTTAGTGATATCACTACTGTATTGTATTATGTGCACGTCATTTATCAACTTATGACATACATAAGCATTTATGTATCTTGAAAATAATAATAATTATATGCTATATCTTTATGCATAATGAATGAATATGTATATTTACCTTTCACATTTGCAATTATATTTACTCCCTAATGTAGATAGTTTGTACTCTGCCTATGGGGGTATTTTGTACAATAAAATACTTGATGCTGGATTGCTGATTAAGAAAAGTAACACAGAGACATCCAGCCATTCTTGAAAAGCAAGGTGATGATGATGAAGATGATAATGCACCATGCCCATAACTGAAGCTGGAGCAGAGCAGGTTGCATGCAACCCATGCTTGCTGTGAGAGGCAACTAAAATAGATCAGGAATCAGACTTGGCAAGTTGTTGGTTGCATGTCACTGTACCCTGACGGAATGGGACTTCACTCATAATTTCAATCACAGGTTTAACTGGTCCAGTGTGGATTGTTTAGTCCACGGTGACATTGCTGGAATATTGGTGACTACCTACAGCCCTTGTTTCTTTAACAACAATGGTTTGGTTTGTTTGTTGTTTTACGCCGCACTCATCAATATTCCAGCTGAACAACAACGACCAAGACCACAAGGCAGTGGCTACTTTTGCTAATTTCACCAGCTCCTGTCATCACTAAGTGGATTTGTTGCAAAGGAAGGTGTTCAATTATGACATTTCTGTTTTGACCTTGGTATGCATTTCAAAGACACAACATTAAAACAAATGGCTGATTTCAATCAATTAAATAATTCCTCGAAATGATGAAAATATTACATAAAATGTTAACTTTACTTTAATTGTAAAGAATAGGAATCAATATTTTGGTGATAATAGAAATTATTGGATTTGCAACCCTCACATGTGATTGGCTAAGTAATGGCTGATATTCATCGCAACTTCTTTATGTAACCGCAACCTTGTCATGGAAACATTTAAAGAAAAACTGGTGGAAAGAATTAAATTACTAAAATCATGTCTCTTTCAAAAAGGCTTTGATTATAAATCTAATAATGGATTCATAGTGGCTTCAAACACATTCACATCAATATCTCAATTGATTTTCTTTTGCTGCTATCTTATTGCAAATCACATCACATGTTGTCACCAGCAGGGCAATGCCCTTAATGCATAAAATAACTGTACAATCTATGAAGATAATATTTCTGAATTATTTAAATATAAGAATACTGAAGGTTGTAGCATAGCACTTCCTGCACAAATCTATGAATACTATGGCTGACTGCATGCAATGACTAGGTCATGATAACAACACAATAATGATTCCACTTTTGGTCAAGTTCACAATTATTCCTCCTGTGTCAGAGCATTAATCAAGCCAGCGAGGCAGGTTCAGTGGATTCCTCGGGGAATACCAACTGCTACAACAGTGTTCGCAACTTGTCCACAACGCTACAGCCAAGATCAAAAAGCTATTCAATTTCTGTCAGCCATGCTCTCATCGAGTCAATAAAACTTGTTAGCTTTACATACACAAAACATGTGTTTCCTAATTGGGTAACAACTGTCTGGGTCCTCTGGGTTAATATCTAAAAGAATAAACGCAACTGGAGGACGATTACATTGGATTCATTTAGAAATTCTGGTGATCAAGTTTTATTACTTTGATACCAAGTAATAAACAAGATCAATGCAGCTGGCCATGTTGTCAGAATAGTCATTTGATTCCAAACGAGTAAAATAAGTTGTTATTACTTGTAAGTTTCATATTATATACTTTGAAAATATTTTCCTAACAACTGATCATGTTTTTTCTTCACCTTATTTTAAGATAATCTGATCAGTGCCATGGCTGATGGCAATAATTCTTAGTTGCTATTATTCATTATATGAATACTATATACATTGAAAATATTTTCCTGGCAACTGATCATGTTTTATCTTCACCATATTAAAAATAATCTGATCAGTGCCATAGCTGATGGCAATAATTCTTAATTTTACAAATAAATAAAATATAAGAAGTTGACTTCACCTCTTGGTACTATTTTCTATGCATATACATCATGTAGATGGACTGCAGCTGCTTCACAACTTGGCCATATTTATAGTCTATGTCAGGCCTCACTCACTCCCTGTGTACAGAGAGCCAGGTATGCACACAGCATTGTGTTACACATGGAGGCTTCATTAGGTACAGTCAGACCAGATGCCCAGCAACAATAAATATATAAAACTGAATAATAATATGTACAACGACTCATGTACTGGAACAACCAGCACAGCCATGATGGAACTCAGGTTGTGATATAAACAACTCAATACACCTACACCACCTGATTCGTCAAAATCAGCAAGCAGGAATCATACCACCACATATGTCATAATTCGAAATATTCAGATGGGGAAATGTTTGCAGTTACATAAAAGTGGCAGATTTACACATATATGAGCAAAACCTGTTAACAAATATTCCATTTTAGTCCAGATACCAAAAATAATTAGAGGTGTTGAAAAACAGCAAAAAAACTACTAAGAAATTGTTTCTGATATTTCAATCAACACAAGTTGTATTTCTGTCTATGCCTGACTACTGGCAGAAGAAGGCCCAGCACGAGGTAGTCTCCGTAGACACTCTCTATGGAAGCGTACACTTGTATCACTGTTCACAGAGAACCACTGGTGCCAGCACCGGCTCACAATGTCATCAGCCTCAAGACAGGCTCGCAAGTTGAAATCAAAGAGTTCAATGACAAAGTATTGAATAATAATTCCTACCTTTTTGTTTGTAGGTCTGACTAAATCCGTATTTGTGTATACTCCTGCTGCGGTATTTCCTTAGCTGGCATGCTGGACCAGCCTGTAACACATAACATACAGGCAGAGTTACTCTCACAGCTGACTGCAATCACTGTGCCATAGCTACTGTATGCATGTGTGGAATACCGTACTGTCTCTAGTGTAGGTGTCTGTGTCATAGCTACTGTATGCATGTGTGGTATACCGTACTGTCTCTTGTGTAGGTGTCTGTGTCATAGCTACTGTTACATGTGTAGGATACCGTACAGTCTCTAGTGTAGGTGTCTGTGTCATAGCTACTGTATGCATGTGTGGGATACCGTACTGTCTCTTGTGTAGGTGTCTGTGTCATAGCAACTGTATGCATGTGTGGTATACCGTACTGTCTCTTGTGTAGGTGTCTGTGTCATAGCTACTGTATGCATGTGTGGGATACCGTACTGTCTCTTGTGTAGGTGTAGGTGTCATAGCTACTGTATGCATGTATGAGATACCGTACTGTCTCTTGTGAAGGTGTCTGTGTCATAGCTACTGTATGCATGTGTGGTATACCGTACTGTCTCTTGTGTAGGTGTCTGTGTCATAGCTACTGTATGCATGTGTGGGATACCGTACTGTCTCTTGTGTAGGTGTCTGTGTCATAGCTACTGTTACATGTGTGGGATACCATACTGTCTCTTGTGTAGGTGTCTGTGTCATAGCTACTGTTACATGTGTAGGATACCGTACAGTCTCTTGTGTAGGTGTCTGTGTCATAGGTACTGTTACATGTGTGGGATACCGTACTGTCTCTTCTGTAGGTGTCTGTGTCATAGCTACTGTATGCATGTGTGGGATACCGTACTGTCTCTTCTGTAGGTGTCTGTGTCATAGCTTCTGTATGCATGTGTGGGATACCGTACTGTCTCTTCTGTAGGTGTCTGTGTCATAGCTACTGTATGCATGTGTGGGATACCGTACTGTCTCTTGTGTAGGTGTCTGTGTCATAGCTACTGTATGCATGTGTGGTATACCGTACTGTCTCTTGTGTAGGTGTCTGTGTCATAGCTACTGTATGCATGTATGAGATACCGTACTGTCTCTTGTGTAGGTGTCTGTGTCATAGCTACTGTATGCATGTGTGGTATACCGTACTGTCTCTTGTGTAGGTGTCTGTGTCATAGCTACTGTATGCATGTGTGGGATACCGTACTGTCTCTTGTGTAGGTGTCTGTGTCATAGCTACTGTTACATGTGTGGGATACCGTACTGTCTCTTGTGTAGGTGTCTGTGTCATAGCTACTGTTACATGTGTAGGATACCGTACAGTCTCTTGTGTAGGTGTCTGTGTCATAGGTACTGTTACATGTGTGGGATACCATACTGTCTCTTGTGTAGGTGTCTGTGTCATAGCTACTGTTACATGTGTAGGATACCGTACAGTCTCTTGTGTAGGTGTCTGTGTCATAGCTACTGTTACATGTGTGGGATACCGTCCTGTCTCTTGTGTAGGTGTCTGTCATAGCTACTGTTACATGTGTAGGATACCGTACAGTCTCTTGTGTAGGTGTCTGTGTCATAGCTACTGTTACATGTGTGGGATACCATACTGTCTCTTGTGTAGGTGTCTGTCATAGCTACTGTTACATGTGTAGGATACCGTACAGTCTCTTGTGTAGGTGTCTGTGTCATAGCTACTGTATGCATGTGTGGTATACTGTACAGTCTCTAGTGTAGGTGTCTGTGTCATAGCTACTGTATGCATGTATGAGATACCGTACAGTCTCTAGTGTAGGTGCCTGTGTCATAGCTACTGTTACATGTGTGGGATACCGTACTGTCTCTAGTGTAGGTGTCTGTGTCATAGCTACTGTATGCATGTATGAGATACCGTACAGTCTCTAGTGTAGGTGTCTGTGTCATAGCTACTGTATGCATGTGTGGGATACCGTACTGTCTCTTGTGTAGGTGTCTGTGTCATAGCTACTGTTACATGTGTGGGATACCGTACTGTCTCTAGTGTAGGTGTCTGTGTCATAGCTACTGTATGCATGTATGAGATACCGTAGTGTCTCTTGTGTAGGTGTCTGTGTCATAGCTACTGTATGCATGTGTGGTATACCGTACTGTCTCTTGTGTAGGTGTCTGTGTCATAGCTACTGTATGCATGTATGAGATACCGTACAGTCTCTTGTGTAGGTGCCTGTGTCATAGCTACTGTATGCATGTATGAGATACCGTACAGTCTCTTGTGTAGGTGTCTGTGTCATAGCTACTGTATGCATGTGTGGTATACTGTACAGTCTCTTGTGTAGGTGTCTGTGTCATAGCTACTGTATGCATGTGTGGTATACCGTACTGTCTCATGTGTAGGTGTCTGTGTCATAGCTACTGTATGCATGTGTGGTATACCGTACTGTCTCTAGTAAAGGTGTCTGTGTCATAGCTACTGTATGCATGTGTGGGATACCGTACTGTCTCTTGTGTAGGTGTCTGTGTCATAGCTACTGTATGCATGTGTGGTATACCGTACTGTCTCTTGTGTAGGTGCCTGTGTCATAGCTACTGTATGCATGTGTGGGATACCGTACTGTCTCTAGTAAAGGTGTCTGTGTCATAGCTACTGTATGCATGTATGAGATACCGTACTGTCTCTTGTCTAGGTGTCTGTGTCATAGCTACTGTATGCATGTATGAGATACCGTACTGTCTCTAGTGTAGGTGTCTGTGTCATAGCTACTGTATGCATGTGTAGGATACCGTACTGTCTCTTGTGTAGGTGTCTGTGTCATAGCTACTGTATGCATGTGTGGGATACCATACTGTCTCTTGTGTAGGTGTCTGTGTCATAGCTACTGTATGCATGTGTGGTATACCGTACTGTCTCTAGTGTAGGTGTCTGTGTCATAGCTACTGTATGCATGTGTGGGATACCGTACTGTCTCTAGTGTAGGTGTCTGTGTCATAGCTACTGTATGCATCAGTGGGATACCGTACTGTCTCTTGTGTAGGTGTCTGTGTCATAGCTACTGTATGCATGTGTGGGATACCGTACTGTCTCTTCTGTAGGTGTCTGTGTCATAGCTACTGTATGCATGTGTGGGATACCGTACTGTCTCTTGTGTAGGTGTCTGTGTCATAGCTACTGTATGCATGTGTGGTATACCGTACTGTCTCTTCTGTAGGTGTCTGTGTCATAGCTACTGTATGCATGTGTGGGATACCGTACTGTCTCTAGTGTAGGTGTCTGTGTCATAGCTACTGTATGCATCAGTGGGATACCGTCCTGTCTCTTGTGTAGGTGTCTGTGTCATAGCTACTGTATGCATCAGTGGGATACCGTACTGTCTCTTGTGTAGGTGTCTGTGTCATAGCTACTGTATGCATGTGTGGGATACCGTACTGTCTCTTCTGTAGGTGTCTGTGTCATAGCTACTGTATGCATGTGTGGGATACCGTACTGTCTCTTGTGTAGGTGTCTGTGTCATAGCTACTGTATGCATGTGTGGGATACCGTACTGTCTCTTCTGTAGGTGCCTAAGCCATAGCTACTGTATGCATGTGTGGTATACCGTACTGTCTCTTGTGTAGGTGTCTGTGTCATAGCTTCTGTATGCGTGTGTGGGATACCGTACTGTCTCTTCTGTAGGTGTCTGTGTCATAGCTACTGTATGCATGTGTGGGATACCGTACTGTCTCTTGTGTAGGTGTCTGTGTCATAGCTACTGTATGCATGTGTGGTATACCGTACTGTCTCTTCTGTAGGTGTCTGTGTCATAGCTACTGTATGCATGTGTGGGATACCGTACTGACTCTTGTGTAGGTGTCTGTGTCATAGCTACTGTATGCATGTGTGGGATACCGTACTGTCTCTTGAGTAGGTGTCTGTGTCATAGCTACTGTATGCATGTGTGAGATACCGTACTGTCTCTTGTGTAGGTGTCTGTGTCATAGCTACTGTATGCATGTATGAGATACCGTACTGTCTCTAGTGTAGGTGCCTGTGTCATAGCTACTGTATGCATGTGTGGGATACCGTAGTGTCTCTAGTGTAGGTGCCTGTGTCATAGCTACTGTATGCATGTGTGGGATACCGTAGTGTCTCTTGTGTAGGTGTCTGTGTCATAGCTGCTGTATGCATGTGTGGGATACCGTACTGTCTCTAGTGTAGGTGTCTGGGTCATAGCTACTGTATGCATGTGTGAGATACCGTACTGTCTCTTGTGTAGGTGCCTGTGTCATAGCTACTGTATGCATGTGTGGTATACCGTACTGTCTCTTGTGTAGGTGCCTGTGTCATAGCTACTGTATGCATGTGTGGGATACCGTACTGTCTCTAGTAAAGGTGTCTGTGTCATAGCTACTGTATGCATGTATGAGATACCGTACTGTCTCTAGTGTAGGTGTCTGTGTCATAGCTACTGTATGCATGTGTGGGATACCGTACTGTCTCTTGTGTAGGTGTCTGTGTCATAGCTACTGTATGCATGTGTGGGATACCGTACTGTCTCTAGTGTAGGTGCCTGTGTCATAGCTACTGTATGCATGTGTGGGATACCGTACTGTCTCTAGTGTAGGTGTCTGTGTCATAGCTACTGTATGCATGTGTGGGATACCGTACTGTCTCTTGTGTAGGTGTCTGTGTCATAGCTACTGTATGCATGTGTGAGATACCGTACTGTCTCTTGTGTAGGTGTCTGTGTCATAGCTACTGTATGCATGTGCGGGATACCGTACTGTCTCTAGTGTAGGTGTCTGTGTCATAGCTACTGTATGCATGTGTGGGATACCGTACTGTCTCTTGTGTAGGTGTCTGTGTCATAGCTTCTGTATGCATGTATGGGATACCGTACTGTCTCTTGTGTAGGTGTCTGTGTCATAGCTACTGTATGCATGTGTGGGATACCGTACTGTCTCTAGTGTAGGTGTCTGTGTCATAGCTTCTGTATGCATGTGTGGGATACCGTACTGTCTCTAGTGTAGGTGTCTGTGTCATAGCTTCTGTATGCATGTATGAGATGCCGTACTGTCTCTTGTGTAGGTGTCTGTGTCATAGCTACTGTATGCATGTATGAGATACCGTACTGTCTCATGTGTAGGTGTCTGTGTCATAGCTTCTGTATGCATGTGTGGGATACCATACTGTCTCTTGTGTAGGTGTCTGTGTCATAGCTACTGTATGCATGTATGAGATACCATACTGTCTCTAGTGTAGGTGTCTGTGTCATAGCTTCTGTATGCATGTGTAGGATACCGTACTGTCTCTAGTGTAGGTGCCTGTGTCATAGCTACTGTATGCATGTATGAGATACCGTACTGTCTCATGTGCAGGTGTCTGTGTCATAGCTTCTGTATGCATGTGTGGGATACCGTACTGTCTCTTGTGTAGGTGTCTGTGTCATAGCTACTGTATGCATGTGTGGGATACCATCCTGTCTCTTGTGTAGGTGTCTGTGTCATAGCTACTGTATGCATGTATGAGATACCGTACTGTCTCTTGTGTAGGTGTCTGTATCATAGCTCCTGTTTGCATGTATGGGATACCGTACTGTCTCTTGTGTAGGTGTCTGTGTCATAGCTACTGTATGCATGTGTGGAATACTGTACTGTCTCTAGTGTAGGTGCCTGTCATAGCTACTGTATGCATGTGTAGGATACCGTACTGTCTCTAGTAAAGGTGGATCTCATGGCTACTGTTAGATCCATGTTGGGGATACCGTACTGTTTCTAGTGTGATAATTAAACTGTACAAGACAGTTGATTAACATTTTGATATCCAATCTAATGTGTGGCAAGCTTTTTCTTCAACACATAATATCAAAACATGAAATAAAGAAGTTATCAAAACATATGGAATTTTTATCAATTCTCATTTCACAACAGGTCTGAAACAAAATCAGACTTGGATAATTGCACAAGAAATAACAGAAGAAGAGTCATTACACACAAAAGTATACCGACAAGTTACAGTGTTAATTCGTTCATAACAACTTCCCCACAAAGGACACTCAGCCTGCGTTTGTCCTCAGCAGCAAAGAGTATGGTATAACTCCTATAACAACCTGCTCCACACGTGATTAGTGAGGGTCAAGATCGGAGAGGCTGGCCGGAATCCAGGAACATGATCACAACCAGATAGTAGTGTACTGACCACATATATCATACTAATAGCCCCATACACAGATGAGAGCTCTTCACCGTATACTGTCATGCATAGACAGTGGCAGGAAAATAGTAGGATTCAAATGAGGAACAACAGATGGTTAATAATGGAATGTCAGTGCATTAAAAACACATTATTTACCAAGATTCTGCCATAGTTAACGCCGTGTTATGTATAGACTAAACGATAACAAATTACTTTTCACATCAGCATGCACTGGTAACTTGATTTATCCAGGTTTGTAAATGCAGCAATGGTCACAGATGTTAAGGTTGGCAAAACCAGTTATTACACTTCTCCAGTGTCAGGCTTTCCATGTCAAATAATCCGACATGTGTGCTAAAACAATGGAGATCAATATGGCATGACAGACTATCTTCCTCTCACAGTACACCACAGCTTGTGATGGCAGGGATAGCCTGATTCTGTTTTGATGCATATTGTGGAAATAATTTTAAAAATCACACTTCAAATTTTCCTTCCCTTTCCAACCTTTGTAATTGGAAAAGAAAAGAAGCAGATATTTCACAGTTACTTGTTTGAAAAGAATTGCCAGTCAGAAATTGAAATTGAGGTTTTGATTTGTTTTAGTTTTTTTTTTTTAAATCTTAAGAGAGCCTATTGAATCCTCCTCAGGCCCAATTAAACACCTATACAACTTAAAGTCTTTAAAAAAGTGGAGTTTTGCATTGTGTGGTTCAAAGAGCATCATTTCAAAGAGCATCATACGACTCTTGCTCAGAAGTTGTTTGATCAAGGTTACAAGGTCTCAGTAAAGCTTTCAAAAAGTTTTATGGGAGACATGTGGAGGACATTTCCAAATTTGACGCAACAGTCACAAAAATTATGTCCAATGTAATTCCATATTTTGAGTTGCACTGTATGTTCTCATTTTCTTTCAGGTAACAGTTTCCTTGCCTTTGCATGTATTTGTGATGGGTGCCACTGGCGATGCAGGATAGGCTCACCTTTTCACAAACACCTGGCATCATCACTATTTGATAGTGATTCATAAACACATGCTCATGATATAGTCAGAATCTTACTATCGATGCTGCGTTTTGTCACTTTATCTAAAACATGTGCTATACACAGTGACAGATACTTTTGTCTTTGTGCACACATGAAAAGGTTATCGTCTTTTTGTACTATTGAATTTAAAGATAAGTTATCTGAATCTTAAACTTGAAATGTGCAGTTGCTTGTTTGTAATGTGTTTGTAATGGATTAATCTGTATAAAAGCCTTTGAGAACAGTTCTCTGTATTTTTTGGCGCGTGTTAATAAATAAGATCGACTGGTGCACTTTACAAAATGATAACAACTCAGCAAGTTGATTTACTTTAATCATTCATCAGCCTTCATGTTGATGTTGCTTTTTGTTTGAAAGCAGACAGTTTGTTTCCAGTTTATTAGAAAAGGCCAACTCAGTATTATCGAATCTCTCCTTTAAGCAGCGACTGAATGTGCACTAATGCAATTGCTCCTGCGAGGTGCAAGGTGTGGGGGAAGACGTAGGGGTGTAGTGTGTTGGAAGTGAGATTATGATAACACTTAAATGTGTGTTGTATGTTTGCTGATGAGGTGGTGTGAATACTTGAATACATAACTCTCAAGGTTCTAAAACATAGCTCCCTATGTTGTTACACATTTAAGGATTGACTGTGTATTTCCTTTGGTTCATTCAGGTATGAATCGAAAAACGGTATGCAAACTGTATGAATCCGTGAAGCACTAAACACTTGCTGGGCATAACCTCATACAGGTGACTGTAATTTGGATTCTTCAACATTCGGTAGTGATGACAGTAGTCTGCTTCATGGGAGAGGCTTAATCTTTTTTACATTCATTGGGAAATGACTGCAATAACATGTGACCAGTTTAGCTAATCAGAATGCAGGAATTTCAGTTAACACAACTAAAATGCAAATACAACTCTATACCTCACTCACTCACTCTATAATTAATACACAACTATCTATATTTTAATACATAACTCTCTGTATTTAATACACAACTATTTATATTTTAATACATAACTCTCCCTATTTTAATACATAACTGTCTATATTTTAATACATAACTCTAACATAATACTATATATTACTATATGTTTGTAATTTGTTTTATCTACAGTCTATTATAACCGAGACTGGGTTGTGTTTGTTCCATTTAATCATATAAATACATAAGTACTGCAGGATTTTGTAGTTAGTGCTTAAGCAATAGTTGAGTGGTAATATATCACATTATCATACGTCCATGTCAAAATGATGAGATCTGATTGGTCCTTGTGATCTTTATAAAATACTATGTATACCGCCTTGGAGGGAAATAAATTTCTCAGAAGGAGAATAAATCTCTTATACCCCGCCATGAACAAGACAGACTGCACATGGATTTCTGAGAGGGAGAATGAATCCCTTACACCCCGCTTCAAAGCAAAAAGCTGTGTCAATGGAAGTCACATGGCATAGCATCAGCTCAATCGAAGTGCTGTTGTCTTTCAAGCTTGAATTTGTTATATTCTATTACAATGTCACATTAAAACAAATCGGTACCACAAATTCTGGTCTTGCCCATCCAATGAATGTCACCATATGCATATTTGCATCGGACATCTGTAAATTATTATCTTTTTTTTCTTCAAAATATTATTCTAGAATATATACTTTTTTCTAAGTATTATTCCAGGATATAGCTTATCAATTCAATAACAAAATACAATGTTACATTCATAAGCCATTTCCATAAATACAAGCAGTACCTTGATTCCATGCAATATTTGAAATAAAACATATTGCCAGGCTGCCATCAGGAACCACAGACTTCAGAAGCGGTAGGCCTTGAGTAAACTCTTCAGGCCCTCATTTATAAAACAGCAACTTATTGTGACACATAAATCTACATGTAAATGTACTACAGGCTATAATTGCCTGTACAAATTTGAAACTACGGCCCAACACAAGATCTACCTGCCACGGGCCTACGGGCAGGCTCTTATTTCCAACTCTGATTCTATGTATCATCTGTCAAGCTCTTGCTGTGTATTGACAGGTCATGTGACGATTATCTTTCACATGTTTGGGCCAATATTAATTAGATCCCTTTAAGTGTTAATCTTATTGATATTCTTTTATGATTAATTGTGACAAATGATTTGGGATTGCATAGCACCTATGTGAGTAATAGTGTCTGCCATTTTGTTACATATGTTGCATAAAGGGGAGCTTTGAATGAAATCAATATTGTTTATTCTTGTGGTTCATAAAAATCTTTTATCAAAGTAGAAGTTCCCTTGGCCACAGCTGTGACAATCTACAAATTGTTTTCCACACCTCATTTGAAACAAAAGTTTGAATTTGTAATTAGGAATGAAGTAAATACTAACACTGCATACATCAACTTAACCAAATACCAACACTGTATACATCCATTTAACCAAATACTAACACTGTATACATCCACTTAACCAAATACCAACACTGTATACATCCACTCAACCAAATACTAACACTGTATACATCCACTTAACCAAATATCAACACTGTATACATTCACTTTACCAAATACCAACACTGTATACATCCACTTAACCAAATACCAACACTGTATACATCCACTTAACCAAATACCAACACTGTATACATCCACTTTACCAAATACCAACACTGTATAAATCCACTTAACCAAATACCAACACTGTATACATCCACTTAACCAAATACCAACACTGTATACATCCACTTTACCAAATACTAACACTGTATACATCCACTTAACCAAATACTAACACTGTATACATCCACTTAACCAAATACCAACACTGTATACATCAACTTAACCAAATACCAACACTGTATACATCCACTTAACCAAATACCAACACTGTATACATCCACTTAACCAAATACTAACACTGTATACATCCACTTAACCAAATACCAACACTGTATACATCCACTTAACCAAATACCAACACTGTATACATCCACTTAACCAAATACCAACACTGTATACATCCACTTTACCAAATACTAACACTGTATACATCCACTTAACCAAATACTAACACTGTATACATCCACTTAACCAAATACCAACACTGTATACATCCACTTAACCAAATACCAACACTGTATACATCCACTTAACCAAATACCAACACTGTATACATCCACTTAACCAAATACTAACACTGTATACATCCACTTAACCAAATACCAACACTGTATACATCCACTTAACCAAATACCAACACTGTATACATCAACTTAACCAAATACCAACACTGTATACATCCACTTAACCAAATACCAACACTGTATACATTCACTTAACCAAATACCAACACTGTATACATCCACTTAACCAAATACCAACACTGCATACATCCACTTTACCAAATACCAACACTGTATACATCAACTTTACCAAACACCAACACTGTATACATCAACTTTACCAAATACCAACACTGTATACATTCACTTAACCAAATACCAACACTGTATACATCAACTTTACCAAATACCAACACTGTATACATCAACTTTACCAAATACCAACACTGTATACATTCACTTAACCAAATACCAAAACGTCTAAACTGTATTTTGAATGGAAGATTATGACCATCTGAATGACTCAATGACTTCAAAGCTACATGATCTTCAAGAAATCTACACATGTAAAAACATGCAAACATGAACACACAGTGCCATTCAGAAAGGGGTCAGATGTAACAAATGTTATATTTGGGATAACACTTTCTTAGTAAAGTACAGATTCTTATACTTTTTGGGGTTGAGTCCCGTCCAGGATTAGAACCCACACTGCCAGAGTGAGGCACCTAATCGCCAGCACACAAAGTCAGCAATCTAACCCACTCAGCCACCGAGGCTTCCACAAAAATGAAAGTCTGACAACTGATGCTCTAGATCATGTACTTTGAGTACCCCTCTGACAAGTGTAAATTGGCACGGCTCCCATGGCTGAAAGCTAGGAATACACAGTGCCATTCAGAAAGTGGTCAAATGTAACAAATGTTATGTTTGGGATAACACGTCCGGACTCAACCCCCAAAAGTATGAGAATCTGTACTTCACTATGAAAGTGTTATTCCAAATATAACATTTGTGAAACATAAACGCATAGCAGGCACTTTCTGTGCTTTTCATATTAATGAATTACAGCTACATTATTGAATTACAACTGTATTCGTCATTTACAACTATATTCATGAGTTACAGCCATATCGTGAAGTACAGCCATATCATGAGTTACAGCCATATCATGAAGTACAGCCATATGCTGAATTACAGCTATATCATGAATTACAGCCATATCATGAGTAAAAACTACATTCATGATTTAAAACTATATTCATGATTCGATGTTCATGAATTTCTGCTGTATTCATGATTTTGTATAAAATCAAACTGAAACACACAAGTCCTCATTAAACACAAACACAAATACTGCTCTCTGTGGTAGAGCTATGGACACATGGAACAGTTGCCGTACCATCAACTGCACTGTCTGAACATGGTGAAGTACTCTCCCAAAGTATCAATACTCTTTGAAGACAGCAGATAATTCTGGTACAGAGGAATCTCATCACGTTTATATGTTCATCAGCTAAATGATGATATATATGGCCATCAAGAAACACGGGCAGCAGGGACCTGGTCGTGCCAACAGCCTGGTGCTGGCATCCACCATGGGCTGGTGCTTCTCTTAGAGCTCCCACCGCTCTTGATGCACTCACACTCCAACACATGAATGAACTTCTGTGAACAAATCTCAGGTTTTATCTCCTACAACAGATATTGTCCTGACTTATTTCAGTGGTGAAATGATATTGAAGAGGATTTATCACTGCACAAGGCTACATCTTCTACATATATCTAGAGTACGCTAGTGGTTAAAGTGTTTGTTTGTCAAGCCGAAGGCCTGGGTTTGTTTTTTTCATATGGGTACAATGTGTGAAGCCCATTTCTGGTGTCCCCCACTGGATTATTGCTAAAGGGTAAATCTGTACTCACTCACTAACTCAGTCTACACTCACTCAGTCTTCACTCACTCACTCACTCACTCAGTCTACACTCACTCACTCAGTCAGTCTACACTCACTCAGTCTATACTCAATCACTCACTCACTCAGTCTACACTCACTCACTCACTCAGTCTACACTCACTCACTCAGTCTTCACTCACTCACTCACTCACTCAGTCTACACTCACTCAGTCTACACTCACTAACTCACACTACTTCTTTTTGGAGAATATTGCATCAATCTACAGACAATCTGTCTGATAAACAGTAACTCGTGAACTTCAACAGTAGACTAATAGTTAGCAGGAACATCTGTTTACAAGACAAGTTAAGATACACATTGAAGGTATAATCCTGAAATATGTATCATGCATGAGACTCCTACTAATTTGGAAGGCATCCAAAAACTTCAAACTATTTTATCAGAATAAATAAATACTGTGGGTAGAGAAACAAAACAAAGTGCGCCTGGAACTGATCTGCACCATGTTTCAAGATAAGCAAGTGTTGCCAATGAATGTCAAAAATATGGAAATTCAGGAATGGATTGAAGTCTTACTGTCATAAGAAATCACCATTTTTTTTATTTACAAACTAAAACCTCCCACATCAAACTTCAAAAGCTGTTGTTTCATCTTCCAACTAATTTCATTTTTATCAGTCTTTTGTGATATTGAGTGAGTAAGTGAGTGAGTATGGTTTTACGCCACTTTTAGCAATATTCCAGCAACATCACGGCGGGGGACACCAGAAATGGGCTTCACACATTGTACCCATGTCGGGAATCGAACCAGGGTCTTCAGCGTGACGAGCGAACGCTTTAACCACTAGGCTACCGGACCGCCCCTGTGATATTGAGACGTAGCCATACAAAATCTATACTTTTCCTGGAAGCCATACAAAATCTTTCATTGGAACACAAACTATATACTGTTTGATAAATGTGCCATGGTGCAATGTCTTCCATATGAAAGCATCACAAACATCTTATCAGTTTTAAATGCTAACTATTGTCATGTTCACATATTCAGGGTGTTATAGGAAAATGTAGACTAACATTTAGTCTCTGAAATCTTATATTACACAATATCCTTCTTGACTCTAAAATTAAATTTTTTTCCCTATGCTGATTTCAGTGGAAAAGAGCTAGCTTGAGCTGGCTAGACTTGCTTTTGTATGCATTTCTAGATTATTATTTTTTCATAAAGTAAATATATTCCACAGTCATGGTGCAGGACTAAGGAAAATGGTGTAGCACCAAATGTACTGTATCAATGATTGGTCATCTGGTCAGCCAAGGCCGCCATGTATTGAAGATGGACACAGATACATACATGTGTTATCATTTGCTACAAATTAACAACATGTGTAGTGGCTACTTGTTCTACTGGAGAAACAAACAGGGGAATGCGATATCACCATGTTTCATCTGATATACCACAGTCGGTTGATGCATGCGAGCTGGGAGGTAGCAGTCTGTAGAATCCCAGGTTCCCTGTCCAAGGCCAACTGAGACTAATTGGACGTCTTCTGTTACAGCCACTTGGCCACAGATTATAATCAAGAATTAGACAGAGAGTCAGGGCTCTATGGAAGATTTGTTCAGAAACAATTATCACAGAAAGTAAAGTGACTTTAAAGATTGAACCAACAATATTTAAAAGAGTTGCTTTTGCTAAAGATTTGGATCAAAATACATACACTGAAACAAAAGAACTTTAGGATTTAAATGTGATTGTTATACTGGATAACCTGTATGCTATCATAATTGTAAATGTCCATTTGTATGGCACTTTTCCCATGCCGTACATCATGCTCATCATTAACCAGATCAGTGGAGCAATGAGCACTCCATGATCATTCTCAGCTCCCTGGGGAGTATACAGTCCAAGTTACCTGTGAGGCGCTAGAAATTTAACAGTCACATTGCCATCTCATCCTACTGGGTACCCACTCACTGCTGGGAGAGCATAGGTATATTTTGAACAAAGTTACTTGTCTTAGGAGACAGCACATGTGCTACATGTGCTACATGTGCTTCAGTGTGGGGTAGAACCGAAGCTCTCCGAACCATGAAACTCTCTCAGGTGCCAAGTTGTCAAACACAGTCACCCATTCTGCCGATAAGGAATATTACAGCAATGACAAAAATAGAAAAGTGCACTTTTCAAGAAATATCCATTTTGTTAGCTATAAACAGAGGACTGTTTTCTTCACCTGACTTAAAACATTTTTAATATATTCGTTCAGTTTTCATGAAGCAAAAATGAATAATATAATCTGTGTGAATTACAGAAAACAGAAGCAATTAAAAACAATTTGTTTGTTTTGGCATAAATAAAATCAGTCCAGTATACCGAAACATGTGGATGTAGGTGTTACTGGCTTCACACAGGTATGGCCTTGGGAAGTTACAGTCACCCGTTCTGACTACATCCCAATCAGATTTCAATTTACATACTGGTATTCACTATTTGTCTGGTCGTTGACCCTTACATTTTACTGAATGGCTAACATTACTACAAACAAATACGGAAGAGATCGAAAGAAATATATGATTTACTTATATAAGTTGTAGCGGAATCACGAGGGCTGCACATGGTTTTATGCATCCCGGTTTCATACCACGAGCCCCATATACCTCGAGTAAAAACCTAGGGATGAATAACACCCCATGTACCCCCAGTCATCCTTCTACAATGAATTTATCCTACCGACATGTTTTAATATGACATTTTGTAAAAGAATTAAAACAAATTAAAAAATGTTTGATAGAGATGAGGTTAGCTTGTGCTATGTCACGTGACTTCCACTGACTCAGAAAAAGCGTGCAAAATTTCTTGAAGCGGGTATAAGGGATTTATTCTGCCCAAATGAGAAATTTATTCCCCTCCAAGGTGGGATACACAGTATTTTATCAAGATTATGTGGACAAAATCAGAATACATTCTGACATGGAGGTATTATAAGGTGGGATGCCCTTAATAATGATCCTCAGTTGAAGTGTCATGAAACATGCCAGTGACATATATACTATATGGGATGCCCTTAATAATCATCCTCAGGTGAGGAGGTGTCATGAAACATGCCAGTGACATATACTATATTAGGTTCATGCACTTGTATGGCTAAAATAATTCAAAGATGCAGCGGGTATTTAACTTTTCCTAAAATATGAAACTGTTCCAGTGAATAAAGAAGAGGTTTTTTTATTGCTGTATTGGTACATTAATGTGACACTTTAACAGATTGTCCATGTTTCCATGAATGAACAGTTGACTTGTCCTTGCATGTGTTTGTGACAGGTGTTACCAGAGAGGCAAGGATACGCTCACCTTTTCAAGAACACCTGGTGTCACTGATTTTCAGTGATCCATTCATATAATTTTGACCCAATGGAATCTGTTTCGGCAGATAATCGAGACTGATTATTCACTGGCGTTGATGCTTCATATTATGATTATGAGTGAGTGAGTATGGTTTTACACCGCTTTTAGCAATATTCCAGCAATATCACGACGGGGGGACACCAGTAATGGGCTCTACACATTGTACCCATGTCGGGAATCGAACCCGGGTCTTTAGTGTGACGAGCGAACGCTTATTATGAATATGAATTGTTTGCAGTGGTGAATAGTAAAATCAGTTTCCTCAGATTCACATAAAAATACTTTTTTTAACAACATATGGATAAAATGTCTATCTATGAGAAAATGAATTATTATTATATATATATATGCATAATTTAAGTATGTTATTGTGCATATCAAGCAATTTCCTTCAATTTCTAATCTGCAGTGACATTCAACTGTAAGTTTCACATAGAGCTTGTCCAGGCAAAAAGATTATAATGCAGCAGCATCACAGTTTTAACAACGCTGTGATACCGCTTCACCATTACAGTCAGTAATCCTTCCTGTAATAAAATGAGAAGAAAATCCATTTTTGTTTGATATATAATGCTGTATCTTTGACAGTTTGACCATAAGTCAACAATTTTCGGCTTCACCTCTTCATGAAGCAAGGATGGTAATAGATTGACTTATATTATGTCTTCCAAACACTCCCATACACAGTGATTACAAAATCATACCATCCGCCATCCTTAAGTATGTTAATAGCCACATCAACCACTTGCTTTTAAACAATATTTTCCTGAGGAAAAGACTGCTGGCAAGTGTATGATGATCCATCATCATTCCATGATAATTTCCAAATTCAGTAAAAACATGATATGAAACACGTGTTATACGCCCTCAGATATCACTGGCATGTACTGAATGCACCCTTAGTTGCAGATCCAAACACAAAAATCGCAGCCATCATTCTTCTCTGTGTCATAATCTGGTTGTGTACCTATAACCATTACATCAGCCTCATGTTCAGGTCAATCCAGAAGCTGAACCTTTTACCTTTGCTACGTGTTTCACATTATCCCAACCAGACGAGAATTCAGGAGAATGTTAGGCAGAAATAAATCCATCACAAATTCCCTAAAAGAAAATCACTTTTTTGTAGAGAAACAAGATGACAGAACCTTTCGGGGAGTCGTCCATTGCTGGAGTGCATGCCTGTCAAGAGAACGGAAGGAAGGTAAAGAGGTTGAAATCATGTGCCATGCAGAGTGCCCTCTGGTGGCGGACTGCCTGGCTTTCGCTACCCTGCAACCATATAGTCTGGAATCATCCGGGAAGTAAATTCTAGAATCCATGACAACCACTAAAGGTATGGCTGTTGATGAGCGGGGGATCTGTTAGATGTATCAACATGTTACACCTACAAGCAGTTGGAGTGCATTCACATCTGTTACAGCACAAAATACTCTAAATGCTTCTTAAACAGAAACTTGAAGCAGACAGTATGTACAGGAATCTGACACAAGTATTGTCTTCAAGAACTTGCCCTTGGGTCTGTGTTTAAAGCCTTGGTACCTCCCGTCTGTCAACTCCTATACGTCTGTATTGTTTCAGCGCTGTTGGTGGTGAGTTTACTAAACATGCAGGTGTGCCAAACTATTAGTGCACCCTGGGAACCGTCTTTCAGGACTTTATGGCTGCTAGCCTGCATACAGCATCAGTTAAATAAGAGTGCATTTCTTTGTTGGTTACATGCTCACTAGGGCTGGATAGGTCTTGTGTTGATGACACTCATTACTTCCTGTCAACAATGGTTTGTTGTAGTTCTGCTAAACAGAAAATCCCAGCTTTTGGGGGGAGAGACAATACTTGTTTGTTGTTTAACACTGCATTCAGAAATATACAGCTATATCATGGTGGCCTGTAAATATTTGAATCTGGTCCAGACAAACCAGTGATCGACAGAATGAGCAATGTCTACACTGCCAGGGTAGGATGATCCATCAAGGGAGCTTGTGACACTAATCTCCACAGGACCTCACTGTGATGTCACAATGCAGTGCAAGAGTCAGCAACTTACATCAGGACTTTCAGGGGGAGTAGTTTTATCTTCAAACTCAATGTCAGTGTAGCTGACTAACAGCTGACTAACATTCTAATTTACACAATACCTTCCTCATGAAAGTTCAAATGAAAAAAAAATACTCACAGGTCATATTATCCAGACAGATCAACACCACTTGGCAGTGAGTGAGTTTAGATCAATGACCCTTTGAATGAATGAATAAATGATTTGTTTTTTGTTTTTTTGTTTAACGATGCACTCAGCAATATACCAGTCATATGACGGTGATCTGTAAATAATCAAGTCTGGACCAGACAGTCCAGTGATTGACATCATGAGCATCGATCTACACAATTGGGATATGATGACATGCATCCACCAAGTCAGCGACCACCCGATCCTGTTATTTTCCTTTTATGAATGAATGAATGAATGAATGAAACAGCCAAAATGATACATCTCTTTGCCGTTTGCCACTTCATGAAACAGCGGTGTGGTGCTGAGTCCTAATAGGGTTGAATCTGGGAATTTGGAACCACTTTAGCAATATTCCAGCACTCTGGTCTGAACCAGTGGGCTTGAACACATGAGGGGGTCCAACTTGAGCAAATGCTTGAACTACCACCATAAACCCAACCCAATGCCCGAAGTCTCCTCTGCCAACCATCATCAATGAATCAGAACACACATGCCTTGTGAATGGTGACACAGAAACTTCATTACTTGATTTGTAATCAGGAACTGAGGATCCCCACAAGTATCACTCAAATATGGTGTGAAAGCTTTGTTGTCTAGACAGTTCTTGCTCAGGGCAACATGTGATAAGACCCGCTGCTTTAGTATCCGTGAAACCAATGCATTCTTAGCTGTTTTTTTTCTCCTCTGAGCATTTCCAAATACAAATGGTTCTCCATGACACAGAAGCACTGGTTAATTAGGAAGTCTAGACTTGCAGCTACTATGTTTTCCTTTTCATTTGTAATTTTTTTGTCAAAGAATTTAAGAAATTTGTTGCAGAATCCCAACTTGCAAATGTTTTACCAATTCCTGAAAATAAAACAAAGTCGAACCACACAAAAAAGATTTAACTTGATGTAAAATTCCCTCCAATTGTAGAGTCATCAGGACTGTTTCATAAAAAAAATGTTTTTTATTTGACAAAGAAACGGAAAAACAGGAAACACTTATTTTCTTTCTCACTTTTGAAAGATTTAAGTTCTGTTGAAGATTACGGTAGACAACCAAAACACGAAAACCTTCCAACACCCATGAAACAGTAATTATAGACAACTGTTTTTACACCCACACATAAAGAACAATAGGAAATCAATTATTTTTTTTATGTCAAAATAGACACGGGCATCATAAATCGTGTGACACAGTTCTCTTTCCATAATTTCCTGTCAACAAAGAGTTATTTACTGGTGCTATTCCCTTCCCTGCTTCATCACTGAAGCCTGCTACACCGCATGGTAATAAACAACACTGCCCCTGTCTTGAGATATATTAGATAAAGTGGAATTATATTCACTACCCAAAAACAAACATCTGTGATAAACACATGCGTAGTTGGAACAACATATGTTGAATACTGCAACATGGAAGGCGATGACTTGAGCTAACACCGTGACAAGGTTAGGCAATGGGGGATTATCGTACACACATGCCTCTGGATGCTCCAAGAGAAGTAATGGCAATCAGTAAAACAATAAGGTGAGGTGAAATTGGGTTTAACGTCGCGTCCAAGATTATTGCACTTATATAGCGACGTGCATGCATGCACACATCATCACCTGCTGTATTGTCAGGTCCGGAACAATAACATCCATATCACATCATCTTCTGCTGTATTGTCAGGTCCGGAACAATAAAATCCATATCACATCATCTTCTGCTGTATTGTCAGGTCCGGAACAATAGCATCCATATCACATCATCACCTGCTGTATTGTCAGGTCCGGAACAATAGCAGTCATATCACATCATCACCTGCTGTATTGTCAGGTCCGGAACAATAGCAGTCATATCACATCATCACCTGCTGTATTGTCAGGTCCGGAACAATAGCAGTCATATCACATCATCACCTACTGTATTGTCAGGTCCGGAACAATAGCATCCATATCACATGATCACCTGCTGTATTGTCAGGTCCGGAACAATAGCAGTCATATCACATCATCACCTGCTGTATTGTCAGGTCCGGAACAATAACATCCATATCACATCATCTTCTGCTGTATTGTCAGGTCCGGAACAATAACATCCATATCACATCATCTTCTGCTGTATTGTCAGGTCCGGAACAATAGCATCCATATCACATCATCTTCTGCTGGATTGTCAGGTCCGGAACAATAGCATCCATATCACATCATCTTCTGCTGTATTGTCAGGTCCGGAACAATAACATCCATATCACATCATCTTCTTCTGTATTGTCAGGTCCGGAACAATAACATCAATATCACATCATCTTCTGCTGTATTGTCAGGTCCGGAACAATAGCATCCATATCACATCATCTTCAGCTGTATTGTCAGGTCCGGAACAATAACATCCATATCACATCATCTTCTGCTGTATTGTCAGGTCCGGAACAATAGCAGTCATATCACATCATCTTCTGCTGTATTGTCAGGTCCAGAACAATAACATCCATATCACACCATCACCTGCTGTATTGTCAGGTCCGGAACAATAGCATCCATATCACATCATCACTTGCTGTATTGTCAGGTCCAGAACAATAACATCCATATCACATCATCATCTGCTGTATTGTCAGGTCCGGAACAATAGCATCCATATCACACCATCACCCGCTGTATTGTCAGGTCCAGAACAATAGCATCCATATCACATCATCACATGCTGTATTGTCAGGTCCGGAACAATAGCATCCATATCACACCATCACCTGCTGTATTGTCAGGTCCGGAACAATAGCATCCATATCACATCATCACCTACTGTATTGTCAGGTCCGGAACAATAGCATCTATATCACATCATCACCTGCTGTATTGTCAGGTCCGGAACAATAGCATCCATATCACATCATCACATGCTGTATTGTCAGGTCCGGAACAATAACATCCATATCACACCATCACCTGCTGTATTGTCAGGTCCGGAACAATAACATCCATATCACATCTTCACCTGCTGTATTGTAAGGTCCGGAACAATAGCATCCATATCACATCATCACCTGCTGTATTGTCAGGTCCGGAACAATAGCAGTCATATCAAGCCAATCCCAAGATCATATCAACCCCTGCTTTAAAGCTTTCCTATTTAACTGACACCAAGGCCATGACAAGAAGTATCACACGTATAGTTATCAGGGAAATATAATCTCTGTTTTATGGTTCCTGCAAATAAATTAAATGATGCCATACAGCATTTCAGGGCTCCATCTGAGCAAGGCCAAGTTGAAATGTGTGACCGACAAACCCACATCACCAGAGCAATGTTTGTTTTTTTGTTGTTTAAAGCCTCACTCAGCAATATTCAAGCAACATGCCAGCTGTCTTTAAATAATCGAGTCTGGGTCGAACAATCAAGTGTTTCATTTCATGAGCATTGATCCACGAAATTGGGATACGATGACATGCATCAACCAAGTCCCCGAGCCTGACCACCCTATCTCTTTAGTCACCTTTTATGACAAGCATAGTTGCCTTTTACGGCAAGCATGGGTTGCTGAAAACCTATTCTAACCTGGATCTTCACAGTCACTAGAGCAAGGCCATGTTGGATTGTGTGACCGACAAACCCACATCTTGTCATGTCACCAGAGCAAGGCCATGTTGGATTGTGTGACCGACAAACCCACATCTTGTCATGTCACCAGAGCAAGGCCATGTTGGATTGTGTGACTGACAAACCCACATCTTGTCATGTCACCAGAGCAAGGCCATGTTGGATTGTGTGACCGACAAACCCACATCTTGTCATGTCACCAGAGCAAGGCCATGTTGGATTGTGTGACTGACAAACCCACATCTTGTCATGTCACCAGAGCAAGGCCGTGTTGGATTGTGTGACTGACAAACCCACATCTTGTCATGTCACCAGAGCAAGGCCGTGTTGGATTGTGTGACTGACAAACCCACATCTTGTCATGTCACCAGAGCAAGGCCGTGTTGGATTGTGTGACCGACAAACCCACATCTTGTCATGTCACTAGAGCAAGGCCGTGTTGGATTGTGTGACTGACAAACCCACATCTTGTCATGTCACTAGAGCAAGGCCATGTTGGATTGTGTGACTGACAAACCCACATCTTGTCATGTCACCAGAGCAAGGCCGTGTTGGATTGTGAGACTGACAAACCCACATCTTGTCATGTCACTAGAGCAAGGCCGTGTTGGATTGTGTGACCGACAAACCCACATCTTGTCATGTCACTAGAGCAAGGCCGTGTTGGATTGTGTGACCGACAAACCCACATCTTGTCATGTCACCAGAGCAAGGCCATGTTGGATTGTGTGACCGACAAACCCACATCTTGTCATGTCACTAGAGTAAGGCCGTGTTGGATTGTGTGACCGACAAACCCACATCTTGTCATGTCACCAGAGCAAGGCCATGTTGGATTGTGTGACCGACAAACCCACATCTTGTCATGTCACCAGAGCAAGGCCATGTTGGATTGTGTGACCGACAAACCCACATCTTGTCATGTCACTAGAGCAAGGCCGTGTTGGATTGTGTGACTGACAAACCCACATCTTGTCATGTCACCAGAGCAAGGCCGTGTTGGATTGTGTGACCGACAAACCCACATCTTGTCATGTCACCAGAGCAAGGCCATGTTGGATTGTGTGACTGAAAAACCCACATCTTGTCATGTCACTAGAGCAAGGCCGTGTTGGATTGTGTGACCGACAAACCCACATCTTGTCATGACACCAGAGCAAGGCCATGTTGGATTGTGTGACCGACAAACCCACATCTTGTCATGTCACCAGAGCAAGGCCGTGTTGGATTGTGTGACCGACAAACCCACATCTTGTCATGTCACCAGAGCAAGGCCGTGTTGGATTGTGTGACTGACAAACCCACATCTTGTCATGTCACCAGAGCAAGGCCGTGTTGGATTGTGTGACTGACAAACCCACATCTTGTCATGTCACCAGAGTAAGGCCGTGTTGGATTGTGTGACTGACAAACCCACATCTTGTCATGTCACCAGGGCAAGGCCGTGTTGGATTGTGTGACTGACAAACCCACATCTTGTCATGTCACCAGAGCAAGGCCGTGTTGGATTGTGTGACCGACAAACCCACATCTTGTCATGTCACCAGAGCAAGGCCGTGTTGGATTGTGTGACTGACAAACCCACATCTTGTCATGTCACCAGGGCAAGACTGATTGACCGCCGACATGACACCAACAGACAGTACCACTAATGAGTAAGTGTTTGAACCATCAGTTCTGAACATAGTTTGGCATCAATATCAGATCAGTTTTTTTATCAAGTCATTTACAAAAAATGTCTTTGATAAGATCAGCAACAGCTGATGAACCAAAATGTATAATGAAACTGCATAGTTTTTTGGGGGTTCTCATCCTTTTGTTCTAACTCCCATATTCCATAAACGCCAAGTGTGTTCTCTCATCATGCATAGCCTCTGGTTGGATTCTCCACATGAGTACAATATGTGAAGTCCATTCTTGCTGTCACTACACTACAACATTAATACTGCTGCAAGAGGCATCATGTCCAACTTCCTGTACACAACGGTCTGTCCTGTATTCAATACCTGAGGCCATATGTCAGATGTAATTAAGGCATTCTGGTGGACATGCTGTCACTGAATCATGTATTGATGGTCTGTCCTTTCTCAATGTGAAAGAATATTCTAACAAGGATTTGTACTTTCATCCAATTTTTGTTTTAAGGTGAAAATGCTTTGATGTAGGTTGTTTAGTAATAATATATTAATTATCCTACTCATGTAAGTCATCTTAGGGAGGACTCAACTCAGCACTATCTTGCTTATCTATGGTAGACTTTACCACTGCATGTCAACAAATGGAATAAATGATGAAGCTGCGATATTTACCCTGATAAGACTCCCTCAGTCCATATTTTAAGGTCATTCAGGGATTAATAACTATGTGCACTTGGCAGCAAAACTTTTAAATTTATGTTTATTTTGTTCAAAATTTGTATTTTCATCTATTTTTATTAAGGTGAGGTGAAATGAGGTTTTAAGTTGCATCCACAATTATTGCACTTTTATACCGATGTGCATGTGTAAGCAAGGATTATATCCTACCTAAATATTATCCCAGGGGAAGTTTTACTCTAGAGTATAGTATCTATAGGATTAAACACACTAGAGTATAGTATCTATAGGATTAAACACACTGGTATGGGTTCAAATTCACTAGGGAGAATCATCCTGACACTAGACATCCCCGGGATAAAAAATAGGGTAGGATAATATTCACTCTTACACATGCACATGAGTACAGTGGTCCCTCGCTACAACGCTACCAATGGGGTCCAAATAATTCGTGGGCGTTATAGACGATGAGCCGTTTAACCGAGGCCGAGGCGGGGGAGCGCGCTCGGCAAATCTCAAATCATCAATATGTGTTTATCTCACGTCACGTCAAAATAGTATATATTTTTATGGACCTAGATCTACCTGGAATATCATTAATTTATTAAATCTGTCACATTTCACAATGTCTGAAATACGTATTCCATTTCAATTTATAATTTTTTATCGATAGATTAAAAAATTATTCACTATTTCCCGCGATGTTATTGAAAATAAAATTCTCGGACACACATTTCGACAACGGGTCCGCATCGAACATGTCAAAGAGCAAAATAAAGACGTTTTAAGCAAATCTTTAAATATATTATACAAAGTGATAAATAAAATCAACAAAAATATATCTAAAAGCATCTCGGCTTTCCTCGACTTGAATTCTCGGCTCGGACACAACGTTTAATGCAAAAATATATGCATGAAAAATCTTTGTCACAGCTCGTAACCTAGCACGATACATTCGCGCAGTTCCATATTTTTAATATATATCGTGATTTCCTGCTTAAAACGTTCAGAATAACACGATTTAACAAAAAATCTTTCGCCAACTTCTGAAATTTATCAAACATGAGCTTGGTATCACAGCTATAATTTGATTGGCTGCCTGAGGTCACGTGCTCAAAATTGACCAATCACGAAATTTGTAGCAGATTTCGGCAAGAAAGCGTCATTAGAAACAAATTTTAATCCAATGAAATCGCTTGTTATAACTACGGAAAAAAACCAGGCGATGTTACGAAAGCGCGATTACGAAATGAATGATCACCGTGTTGTGACAGCAACTACATGTGTGTGACAGTGTCGCCTCAAATTGGATTGCCCACTAATTA
This sequence comes from Haliotis rufescens, assembly GCF_023055435.1. Classification (NCBI taxonomy): domain Eukaryota; kingdom Metazoa; phylum Mollusca; class Gastropoda; order Lepetellida; family Haliotidae; genus Haliotis; species Haliotis rufescens. The sequence goes on from NW_025964112.1 coordinate 4,976,324, forward strand.
AGAACATAAACTTCGCTTGTGGTTCTCTTTTATTGCATGCATGCGCTTCTAAGATCAAAGGATGTATAGTGTGAAAAATTAATTAGTTGAACAATCGTATTTCCGGGACTTGCCGCGTTTTCAAACAGATTATTAGAACTCCATTCAGCGATAAACGGTTGATTATGCAATGAGAAGCGTTATGTGCAAATGAACAACGAACAACAATCCAATTATGTCTGTGTAAAACTCTCAGTAATAAAAGTGTACATAAATTTTGGGAGCCATGCGTTTCCGCGCGTAGTAACCGAGGTAGCGCTTTATCGAAGAGCACAATAGCGAGGGATCACTGTACTAGTCCAGACTAATGCCTATTTATAGAAATACCATGCCTCAGTTAACATGAATACCCCACTAAGACACAGTATACTGACTCCGAGCCGATCAGTCCTTGTTTTAGTCCCATAATGCAGAGCACCAGGCAGTGTAACAACAAGTACCATCTTTTAACATCTATTGGTATGACATGGCCGGGGATAGAACCCTGGACCTTCCACTCTCTGGGCAGACACTCTACCACTTGACCACAGAGGCGTTTTTTTTTCTTAATTTCAGGGGTACATTAACATCTACTTGAACATTGCATTCAATACAGTAATATAAAACTAAGCATTTAAGCCTATCCCACTTTACTGGTCCTGCTATTTGAGTCAAATACAAGTCACTTCAACCAAACCATCACATTAGTTATAACTTTATTAACATGCATACTAAAGATGCCCAGGCAAGCACAGTGGGATGGACACAACAATGATAGGAAAACTCCATATACATCTTTTGGAACAAAAGTGACAAAACCCTTTCCATAAACAGAAGAAATCTCTGCTGTATGGTTCCAACTACTGCATGGTAACCCATTCCCCTCAAGCCCTGCTTGTGTTGCTTGTTTGTTGTTTAATGCTGCGTTCAGCAACAGTCCAGCTGTATGACTATGACTATGACCTGTTAATCCAGTCTGGACCAGTCTCTCAGCCAAGCCACCGAGCCTGACCTACCAATCCATTTGGACACATCTTAACACCAACATAGGTTGCTTGGGGCCAATTCTAACCTGGAGCCCCACAGGAGAAAGTTCTACAATCTGAGTTTCCAATGTTTTTTTCTCATATTGGTTTGTCAGTACAAAATGGACTCGACAATCCAGTGATTGACATCATGAGCATTGATTTGCGAAAAGGATAAAATACATAGACCAAATCAGCGTGTCTGACCACCTGATACCATTAATTGCCTCTTATGACAAGCATGGGTTGCTGAAGACCAAATCTTTCACGAATCTTCATGGGGTGTTATCTGATGAAATGTTGAGAATGAAACTCTTTTTCAGATGTTCTTACGAAATGCACTCATGCTTTATTCCTACTGAACCTGCATGGGGACTTGATCAACGTTCGTCAAATCATTTTGGTCAGATACCCCTGGGTAACAGATGCTGATCTCTTGGAGTTCCAAAATTTGCCTGGTCAATACCCTGTCTGACACAGTCACACTTTGAGCAGCAATCCTAACACCTTCAATATCTGGGAATCCCCATGGTCTATATCCGTCTGCTGATAAATTTGAAAGTGCCGAGAATCGTCTCGTTTTAACATGTAACCAAGGTCATCCAAGGTCATCAATAAGCATTTATAACAGGGGCTTGCCCACCACAAGATAGATGTGGGAATAACAGAGGTAGGATATACATGCAGACAATTCCATAATTTTGTATTTCGTGGGGGATAAAAATAAGATTACAGGGAACATGCTATCAAAATCCAATAATAATTGTGTCTTGTGGATGGATGACAGAGCAGGGGACAAGGGAAGTATGATCGATAGATGTTCCGTCATGTCAATTACCAACTCCCTGTAGGATTATAAATCAGATAAGAAGGACTCTCGTAAATCACCAGTAGAAACCTTACTAGTTACAGTTACAAGGAAGCTATAATTACACACATTACACTGGCTTACTCCTGAATGTGCTTCTGAATCGTCTATATGTGTGTCACGAAATCACCTTGATCTTAGTCATGAAAATAGACTTTCGTCGCCCTCTCGGCTATGGTGAACATATATTCATGTAGATGATAGCATCCCTTCAAGATAAGTTGCAGACATTATTAATTTGAATTTAATGAGCCCTTAAACATGTTTGCTATTCTATAAAGGTTCAAGATTGTCCTCTAGGGGTTTAATTATACTGAGTCAAATTAAAAACGTCACAACACCCAAACTTCCCATGACTATCACAGAGCTTCAACCTCACTCCATCACCTTATCAACACCTAAACTTCCCATCACCAGAACAGCTCTTCAACCTCACTCCATCACCTTATCAACACCCAAACTTCCCATGACTATCACAGCCCTTCAACCTCACTCCATCACCTTATCAACACCCAAACTTCCCATTACTATCAAAGCCCTTCGACCTCACTCCATCACCTTATCAACACCCAAACTTCCCATGACTATCACAGCTCTTCACCTCACTCCATCACCTTATCAACACCCAAACTTCCCATCACCTTATCAACACCCAATCTTCCCATGACTATCACAGCTCTTCAACCTCACTCCATCACCTTATCAACACCCAAACTTCCCATGACTATCACAGCTCTTCACCTCACTCCATCACCTCATCAACACCCAATCTTCCCATGACTATCACAGCTCTTCAACCTCACTCCATCACCTTATCAACACCCAAACTTCCCATGACTATCACAGCTCTTCACCTCACTCCATCACCTCATCAACACCCAAACTTCCCATGACTATCACAGCTCTTCAACCTCACTCCATCACCTTATCAACACCCAAACTTCCCATCACCAGCACAGCTCTTCAACCTCACTCCATCACCTCATCAACACCCAATCTTCCCATTACTATCACAGCCCTTCAACCTCACTCCATCACCTTATCAACACCCAAACTTCCCATCACCTTATCAACACCCAAACTTCCCATGACTATCAAAGCCCTTCACCTCACTCCATCACCTTATCAACACCCAAACTTCCCATGACTATCACAGCTCTTCACCTCACTCCATCACCTTATCAACACCCAAACTTCCCATGACTATCACAGCTCTTCACCTCAATCCATCACCTCATCAACACCCAATCTTCCCATGACTATCACAGCTCTTCAACCTCACTCCATCACCTTATCAACACCCAAACTTCCCATCACCAGCACAGCTCTTCAACCTCATTCCATCACCTTATCAACACCCAATCTTCCCATTACTATCAAAGCTCTTCAACCTCACTCCATCACCTCATCAACACCCAATCTTCCCATTACTATCAAAGCTCTTCAACCTCACTCCATCACCTCATCAACACCCAATCTTCCCATTACTATCACAGCTCTTCAACCTCACTCCATCACCTTATCAACACACAAACTTCCCATGACTATCACAGCTCTTCACCTCACTCCATCACCTCATCAACACCCAATCTTCCCATTACTATCACAGCTCTTCAACCTCACTCCATCACCTTATCAACACCCAAACTTCCTATCACTATCACAGCTCTTCAACCTCACTCCATCACCTTACCAACACCCAAACTTCCCATCACCAGCACAGCTCTTCAACCTCACTCCATCACCTTATCAACACCCAAACTTCCCATCACCAGCACAGCTCTTCAACCTCACTCCATCACCTCATCAACACCCAAACTTCCCATCACCAGCACAGCTCTTCAACCTCACTCCATCACCTTATCAACACCCAAACTTCCCATGACTATCAAAGCCCTTCGACCTCACGCCATTACCTTATCAACACCCAAACTTCCCATCACTATCACAGCTCTTCAACCTCACTCAATCACCTTATCAACACCCAAACTTCCCATCACCAGCACAGCTCTTCAACCTCACTCCATCACCTTATCAACACCCAAACTTCCCATGACTATCAAAGCCCTTAGACCTCACTCCATTACCTTATCAACACCCAAACTTCCCATCACTATCACAGCTCTTCACCTCACTTTATTAATACCTTATTGTCACAACAAGTATACTTTACTTTACATGAAAACATTATCACCACTCTGGTGTTATTCAGTGTCTCTTCTCTGCCATATTCAGTGTCTCTTCTCTGCCATGTTCAGTGTCTCTTCTCTGCCATGCCCAGTATAACCATCTCTTGGTATCCATCCATCATCAAAAACACTCTCATCTCAATACCTTGCCTCTCCTTCATCCCAGTCTATACACCATTACTTCCTTATTTCAAACCGTAATCCTCAACAAAAATACCAACCTCCTGTCCAACATTTAGCCATCTATCATTGCCAATTGTATTCTTGCACAGTAGGAATGGACAAAAGGTCATGAAAGGGCATATCTGCCTTCGTCTACACCCAATACCTCCTGTTTTCACCTCAGCCTCCCATCTTGTCCTGCAGGCCATTCAGTGCCAGAGACATGGGATGACAAGATATAAATCCCAGTCCTAACAACCAAAGCTCGGTTCACCTCAACCATATAGTGCCCTCGCCCTGTTATTGTAGGTTCCTTGTCATGTGAGATTAATTTGTCTGCTCGATGCTTCAACTGATGTCTACAGCAAGTACTTGAGACAGCTCCAGCTCAGCTTCCTGTGATTCACTGTGTCCATGTCACAGAGGCAGGTCCATCAAGACACAGCATTGCATCATCTCCACATGCAGCAGACAACCACATCTTGTCTCAACACCATTTCTGTTGGAACAAACAACATAACCTTGTTTGTTGATCATCTGAAAGATGTGAAGACGTCAACTCTCCTTGGTGAGGTGGAATATGATCATCTTTAGCCAGAGGTCGGGTCCTTGTGTTACAAGACATGGCTGTCAATATTTTGAAGGATGAACATTTCTCATGATGGATTGTGCACAGGAGAGGATGGCTTCACCAAAGAACCAAGGGAACACAAGTCACATGATTCAATCGTGTCTTGGTGAGAGCTTTCAAATGACAGGAATTACAAACTCACTGGGATTTTATTATTTAAATTTAAAACTGTGAAACATGAACCACCCTGACACAGTGAAATCATAAATATTTCCATTTAGGATATGAGCTCACAGTGAGTAAATAAAAAGTAATCACAATGTGTCAGCTCCAAATAGCCAAGTGTCATTTCTTTCATTGAACCTTCTGATGGAGAAATGGCATAGAGACCAACACTCTGTTGAGGTAATTAGTAATAAGAACACCATTGGCAAAGAGTCTAAGGCACATAGAGGATAGTACACTCGTGTTCATGTCATGCTATGTTTACCACACAAGTGTCATAAAACATAGTATGACATGAACATGAATATAATGTTCTATTTATTACCGAAGAAGGTCTACATACAGAGACAAATTTCAGTGTTTACCTATAAGGACAGCAAGTCACAACAGCAGCAGAACCACATTATGTCGAATTACATCCACAGTCTTCAGCTTCAGTGTGACGTCATTCCAACCTAACGTCACAATAAGATTCAGTTGATGTCAACAATGCCGTCCGGATGACGGAAACAATACTCTGTTGTCTTTATTTGTGTCGTGGTATAACCCTAGTGCACACATGATTTTTATGAAATATGATATATTTGCCCTCGTAGGTAATAAATGCTAATATTCTCCATATAGAATCAGCAATGACTGATTACTATGTGATTTAAATATTACATATTGATTTGCTTAGATCTGTGTACACTTTGCCTGACAACAATCACAGTCAAGACTATAATTACTCTTGGTATATTTCGACAGTAACTTCTACAGTGATCAATCCTAAATGAGTTGTTAATATGTCAGTTTATTTCTGTTTCAAACTATACCATAGAATGCTGTGGAATGAAAATTGCTCTTTTTGAAACTTAATTGTGCCATCCGGAAGAAAAACGTGATATTCTCCAGTTGTCAAGATGTAGAAGTTTTAAGGAAATGTATGCCTCTAGTGGAAGCTGCTCACACTTGGACATCATATCTTCATCTTCATCTCCCGCTTAATTGTGTCTAGCCACTTGCGTCAGCTAATCACAGAATGCAAAGTAATGTTCCCCACAGTCACACAACAGCAGACCACATTCCTTTGAAGTATTGACACAGCTTATGCCCTGGCTGTTGTTCTGAATAAACATGAACCAATGTTTGACACTGGTTTAAAACTTTCAGCTGACCAAGAGGTGCTGCCAGACATATAAAACCATGTATTTTATATTTTTACACACATTTTGTTACTTTACTCCAAGGGTACATATGATTGGATAGTACTGTCCTACAACATTATACACTCTATCTTAATAAATTAAGTTGTTAGTGTTTCAAGATCTGATGTGACTGTCAATCAGCAATACTCCAGCCATATCATGGCAGCCTTGATTATGACCATTTCAACTCTATTTCGCCTTGTATGTCCTATTCATTATGTTTCAGTAAATTATATCAGACTGATTATTCTATCATTTTGAAATCAGCGCCAGAAAACATGAGCAGCAATCTAGGTATGAGTCCCACAATCAGCTGTATCACACAGCCGGACCACCCAATCCCCTTACTTCATAGAACAGGACCACCCAATAGCCTTTACTTCATAGAAGCCGGACCACACAATCCCATTTATTTCATATAACTGGACCACACAATCATCTTTATTTCATAAGAATACAACCACCCAATCCCCTTTATTTTCATAGAACTGGACCACCCAATCCACCTTTATTTTCATAGAACTGGACCACCCAATCCTCCTTTTTTCATTGAACCAGACCACACAATCCTCTGTATTTCATACGAACCCAACCACCCAATCCCCTTTATTTCATAGAGCTGGACCATCCAATCCCCTTTGTTTCATAGAACTGGACCACCCAATCCCCTTTATTTCATAGAACCGGACCACACAATCCTCTGTATTTCATACGAACCCAACCACCCAATCCCCATTACATCATAGAACTGGACCACCCAATCCTCTTTATTTCACAGAACTAGACCACCAAATCCCCTTTATTTTATAGAACTGGACCACCCAATCCTCTTTATTTCATAAGAACCCAACCACCCAATCCTCTTTATTTCATAGAACCGGACCACACAATCCCCTTTACATCATAGAATTGGACCACACAAACCCCTTTATTTCATAGAACTGGACCACACAATCCCCTTTATTTCATAGAACCGGACCACACAATCCCCTTTACATCATAGAATTGGACCACACAAACCCCTTTATTTCATAGAACTGGACCACACAATCCCCTTTATTTCATAGCACTGGACCACACAATCCTCTTTTTTCATAGAATTGGACCACACAATCCTCTTTATTTCATTAAACTTGACCACCCAATCCTCTTTATTTCATAGAACTAGACCACCAAATCCTCTTTATTTCATAGAGCTGGACCATCCAATCCCCTTTATTTCATAGAACCCCGACCACACAATCCCTTTACTTCATAGAACTGGACCACCCAATCCCCCTTATTTCATACAACTGGACCACACAATCCCCTTTATTTCATACAACTGGACCACCCAAAAACCCCTTTTATTTCATAGAACCGGACCACACAATCCCCTTTACTTCATAGGACTAGATCACCAAATCCTCTTTATTTCATAGAACTAGACCACCAAATCCCCTTTATTTCATAGAACTAGACCACCAAATCCCCTTTATTTCATAGAACCGGACCAAACAATCCCCTTTACATCATAGAATGGGACCACACAATCCCCTTTATTTCATACAACTGGACCACACAATCCCCTTTATTTCATACAACTGGACCACACAATCCCCTTTATTTCATAGAACCGGACTACACAATCCCCTTTACTTCATAGGACTAGACCACCAAATCCTCTTTATTTCATAGAACTAGACCACCAAATCCCCTTTATTTCATAGAACTAGACCACCAAATCCCCTTTATTTCATAGAACCGGACCAAACAATCCCCTTTACATCATAGAATGGGACCACACAATCCCCTTTATTTCATACAACTGGACCACACAATCCCCTTTATTTCATACAACTGGACCACACAATCCCCTTCACTTCATAGGACCAGACCACCAAATCCTCTTTATTTCATAGAACTAGACCACCAAATCCCCTTTATTTCATAGAGCTGGACCACACAATCCCCTTTACATCATAGAATGGGACCACACAATCCCCTTTATTTCATACAACTGGACCACACAATCCCCTTTACTTCATAGGACCAGACCACACAATCCCCTTTATTTCAGTTTTTGCAGCCATCATGAATTACTAGGATTTCATTCTGCCCACAATATCCACACAATATAAATGTGAATGTGAGGATGTGCTTGATGACAATACATCATTCTCGTGTACCCATAATATGTACATCATCCTTGTCTATACCTCAATACACAGAAGGTATAAGTGCCAGTCCTCACCATGCAGAGTTTCATCCTGGAAGTCCTGTGTTTGAATCACTGATTACTTGGTAAACACATTACTCATGCTTGTGGATTTCATCTAAATGGTCATTATATACAATCTACATCATCGTACATCAGCTGTCAGATCTTCCATAACATAATGTGTATGGTACACATTAAACGATGTGTGAAGCCCATTTCTGGTGGAATACTGCTAAAAGCGGCGTTAAACTTTCTCACTCATTCACTTCTAAATGACATTCATCCCAAGCTTGATGAATAACAGCATCAAGTTTATTTCAAAGTAGACACAAAATGGCAAACAAAAACAGCTTTTACAGATTTTCAAAGGCAAAATGCCAGGATCTGTAAGGTGAAGTTAACAAAAAGCAAAACGTCATCATGGATAATTTGAGGTAAATTTCCAAAACACAATTTCTTCAAACACAAGCATAAAAGAGTAAAGAACAAGAAAGATGTTCAAACCCCAGCATTTCCACAATTTATTGTTAGGAATTTTTGCAAATAAATCATTCTCAGATAAATTGGAGAAGCTGTAAAGGTAAAAGCAACTTTTCACATTTCACAATGTTTTCTAAAAGAGTGCAAGCAATGGCCTACTCATGGACAATCTAGCGTATCATATTTATCTTCTTATGATAAATACTACAGACCAATTTCCTCCCATGGTGATGTCACTGTCTTGATCCATCCCATCAGTAACTTTGCACAGATTTTCTCTTGCTTGTGAGTTGTAATTTGATTGGATGGCTATTTTAAGCATCATCTATTTTGAATTGAATCTAAATTGAACCTGTTAAAAAGATATATGATACACTGAATGGCACAGGATGTGGCCTATAGAGGGCTATATATGTGGCTAACACTCATTCCCACAATGCAACGGTTCAAATGTCACATAAGCTACAGCTGTCCGGATCTCATGGGCACTGGGCCGAGGTGACCCCCATAAAGGACGAAGAATCACTCATCTGGAAACATTGGAAAGATTTTCATTTCTCCTGGAGAAGCAATGAGAATCAGAACATAAGACTTGATTGTGAGGAAGAAATAGAAACTCCACTTTTCAAAGCCGTCCAGACACACATTTTCTGTTTGATAGCATCCTTCGCTTTTGCAGTGAACTCCAAAACCTAGTCACGTCTTCCCTCCGACATAACGCAGCCTGACATAACCTTTTCTCTCCATACATCCATACCCAAGTGATTAGCTGGCGACCATCTACAAATAGATTCCCTCCATCTTCCAAACACTCCAGGGATGTAAACCCAGACCCCACATCGAGGTAGGCAGACACATAAATTGGATTTGCACTAATGTCTCTATGACAACAACATTACTTCATATAATATGACATGTAACATTATTTTAAAGTAATATGCATCCATTAGTTTGGGGACATATTGTACAAGTACGAACATGACAATTAAGATTATAAATGTCTCATAAACTGTACTCTGGTAAACATATATGTACGGGGAAACTAACTGGTTGGGAGGTCCAACTCTTCTGGTCAGGTTGTTGGTTGGGGGGTCCGGCTCTTCTGGTCAGGTAGTTGGATGGGAGGTCCAACTCTTCTGGTCAGGTTGTTGGGTGGGAGGTCCGGCTCTCTGGTCAGGTTGTTGGGTGGGAGGTCCAGCTCTTCTGGTCAGGTTGTTGGATGGGAGGTCCGGCTCTTCTGGTCAGGTTGTTAGATGGGAGGTCCGGCTCTTCTGGTCAGGTTGTTGGATGGGAGGTCTGGCTCTTCTGGTCAGGTTGTTGGATGGGAGGTCCGGCTCTTCTGGTCAGGTTGTTAGATGGGAGGTCCAACTCTTCTGGTCAGGTTGTTGGATGGGAGGTCTGGCTCTTCTGGTCAGGTTGTTGGGTGGGAGGTCCGGCTCTCTGGTCAGGTTGTTAGATGGGAGGTCCAACTCTTCTGGTCAGGTTGTTAGATGGGAGGTCCGGCTCTTCTGGTCAGGTTGTTGGGTGGGAGGTCCGGCTCTCTGGTCAGGTTGTTGGGTGGGAGGTCCAGCTCTTCTGGTCAGGTTGTTGGGTGGGAGGTCTGGCTCTTCTGGTCAGGTTGTTGGATGGGGGGTCCGGCTCTTCTAGTCAGGTTGTTGGGTGGAAGGTCCCGCTCTTCTGGTCAGGTTGTTGGATGGGAGGTCTGGCTCTTCTGGTCAGGTTGTTGGGTGGGAGGTCCAACTCTTCTGGTCAGGTTGTTGGGTTTGGAGGTCCGGCTCTTCTGGTCAGGTTGTTGGGTGGAAGGTCCGGCTCTTCTGGTCAGGTTGTTGGATTGCAGGTCCGGCTCTTCTGGTCAGGCATGTCACTGGGGCAGTGTGATGAGGATCATCACGTTTTCCTCATCCAGATTTGATTTTTACAGGATGCTGAGACAAAGCTGGAGCCTTGAGGCATTAGACAACACTCACTCACTCACTCACTCACTCACTCATAGAGAAGAGATACTGCCATTTGGGTAGCCTGGTGGTTAAAGCAATCACACTGAAGACTCGGGTTTCGATTCCCCACATGGGTACAACGTGTGAAGCCAATTTCTTGTGTCCCCCGTCATGATGATGCTGGAATATTGCAAAAATCGGCGTAAAACCATACTCAATCACTCACTCACTCTGCCTCAGTATGACCTGTGTTCAAGTGCTGAAGATGTACTATTCAGTCTCATCTATTGCCTTCACCCCTCTCAAGCTTCATACAAATACACATTTCACATTCCACTTCTCATTTCAATCTAAATGAAGCATTCCTAAACTATTTTAGATTAAAGAACTGATAAGAACATCTGTCTAATTGCTCATTTCCGGCTTTTAAGATCCCAGTCACGATTTACGCAGTTACTTTGCTGAAAGGTTCTCAACAAGAAACAACAAGTCCTAAACCTCAGAGCCAATTAAAAAGACTGATGAATGAGCTTCACTTTAAATGAAAAAGTACCTAAAATTGACATACTATCATATGTATCGAAAGTGTAATTTCTCCACTATCACATGAAGATAACTTGTAGCATCCTCTCTGTGAAACAGCGGGAACTAAGCAGCAAAGTGGTGTGACTAAGGACAGACTCTTGCATATCCTGTAATTATAGTCTCACCTACACACACTATTTCATCTTAAACGTTTGACAGCTAGTGACTTAGACATTTCGTACGTTGTACACCAAAAGAACCAAAAGTTACTTGAGTAAACAAGTGCATTTCAAGAGGACAGGGATTTTGAATGTACAGCATTATTACTTGGATAGAACTAGTTCCAATATAGATGTCATGGTTGACTGGAGATGTCAATTAACATACTGCATTTGAAGATCAACCTTTGACGATTATCAGTATATACCTTTAATCTTTCATGCTTCAAAATCAAATTTATCTCAAAGTAAAAGATTCCGCTGATAAGGAAACAAGAAAGCTGAAAAAAAGCTGCTGCACATCAATAACTACTTTGACAACCAGTTTAGACAATGAGTCTATACTCTTCCAGTTTCCATTGTTCCAGTTACCACTGTTCCAGTTATCATAGTTCAAGTTATCATTGATCCAGTTACTTCTGTTCCAGTTATCATAGTTCAAGTTATCATTGATCCAGTTACTTCTGTTCCAGTTATCATTGTTCCCGTTACCATTGTTCCTGTTACCATTTTTCCTGTTACTACTGTTCAAGTTATCATTGTTCCGGTTACCATTGATCCTGTTACCATTGTTCCCATTACCACTGTTCCAGTTACTACAGTCCCAGTTATCATTGTTCAAGTTACCATTGTTCCTGTTACCATTGTTCCCGTTACCACTGTTCCAGGTACTACTGTTCCAGTTATCATTGTTCAAATTACCACTGTTCCTGTTACCATTGTTCCAGTTACCACTGTTCCAGTTATCATTGATCCAGTTACCACTGTTCCGGTTACCATTGTTCCAGTTACCACTGTTCCAGTTATCATTGTTCCCGTTACCACTGTTCCAGTTACTTCTGTTCCAGTTATCATTGTTCCTGTTACCATTGTTCCTGTTACCACTGTTCCTGTTACCACTGATCGAGTTATCATTGTTCAAGTTACCACTATTCCTGTTACCATTGTTCAAGTTACCATTGTTCCTGTTACCATTGTTCCCGTTACCACTGTTCCAGTTACTTCTGTTCCAGTTATCATTGTTCCTGTTACCACTGATCGAGTTATCATTGTTCAAGTTACCACTATTCCTGTTACCATTGTTCCAGTTGCCACTGTTCCAGTTATCATTGTTCCCGTTACCACTGTTCCAGTTATCATTGTTCCTGTTACCATTGTTCCAGTAACCACTGTTCCAGTTATCATTGTTCCCGTTACCACTGTTCCAGTTACTTCTTTTGTTCCAGTTAGTATCATTGTTCCTGTTACCATTGTTCCCGTTACCACTGTTCCAGTTATCATTGTTCCTGTTACCATTGTTCCAGTAACCACTGTTCCAGTTATCATTGTTCCCGTTACCACTGTTCCAGTTACTTCTTTTGTTCCAGTTAGTATCATTGTCCCTGTTACCATTGTTACTGTAACCACTGTTCCAGTTACTACTGTTCCAGTTATCATTGTTTCTGGTACCATTGTTCCTGTTACCATTGTTCCCATTACCACTGTTCCAGTTATCATTGTTCAAGTTACCACTGTTCCTGTTACCATTGTTCCAGTTACCACTGTTCCACTTATCATTGTTCCAGTTACCATTGATCCTGTTACCATTGTTCCAGTTATCATTGTTCCATTTATCATTGTTCCAGTTACCACTGTTCCCGTTACCACTGTTCCAGTTACTACTGTTCCAGTTATCATTGTTCAAATTACCACTGTTCCTGTTACCATTGTTCCAGTTACCACTGTTCCAGTTATCATTGTTCCAGTAACCACTGTTCCTGTTACCATTGTTCCAGTTATCATTGTTCCTGTTACCACTGTTCCAGTTACTTCTTTTCCAGTTATCATTGTTCCTGTTACCCTTGTTCGAGTTACCACTGTTCCTGTTACCATTGTTCCAGTTATCATTGTTCCAGTTATCATTGTTCCTGTTACCATTGTTCCAGTTATCATTGTTCCCGTTACCACTGTTCCAGTTATCACTGTTCCTGTTACCATTGTTCCAGTTACCACTGTTCCAGTTATCATTGTTCCAGTTACCACTGTTCCTGTTACCATTGTTCCAGTTATCATTGTTCCATTTATCATTGTTCCTGTTACCACTGTTCCAGTTACCATTGTTCCAGTTACCTCTGTTCCAGTTACCTCTGTTCCAGCTATCATTGTTCCTGCCATATACTCAGACACCCTCTGTAGGCTGTCCTGACCCCTTTCAGCTGGGACACCTCATTTTGGGATGGGACATTTTCTGTAGACTTGGACTCCCCTTAAAACTGGGACACACTCGGGGTAGACTGGGACTCCTCTTTAGACTTGGACTCCCCTTTAGACTGGGACACACTCAGGGTAGGCTGGGACACACTCAAGGTAGACTAGAACTCCCCTTTAACCTGGGACACACTCAAGGTAGACTAGAACTCCCCTTTAGACTGGGACACACTCAGGGTAGACTGGCCATGGGACTCCTTCTTTAGACTGGGATACACTCAGGGTAGACTGGGACTCCTTCTTTAGACTGGGACACACTCAGGGTAGACTGGGACTCCTTCTTTAGACTGGGACACACTCAGGGTAGACTGGGACTCCTTCTTTAGACTGGGACACACACAGGGTAGACTGGGACTCCTTCTTTAGACTGGAACACACTCAGGGTAGACTAGAACTCCCCTTAAAACTGGGACACACTCAGGGTAGACTGGGACTCCTTCTTTAGACTGGGACTCCTTCTTTAGACTGGGACACACTCAGGGTAGACTGGAGCACACTCAGGGTAGACTGGGACTCCCCTTTAGAATTGCTTCCACCCTCAGCAGACTGGCTTCAACCCCCAGCAGACTGGCTTCCACGCCCAGCAGACTGGCTTCCACCCCCAGCAGACTGGCTTCCACCCCCAGCAGACTGGCTTCAACCCCCAGCAGACTGGCTTCCACGCCCAGCAGACTGGCTTCAACCCCTGCAGACTGGCGCTCAACCCCCAGAAGACTGGCTTCAACCCCTGCAGACTGGCTTCAACCCCCAGCAGACTGGCTTCCACCCCTGCAGACTGGCTTCCACCCCCAGCAGACTGGCTTCAACCCCTGCAGACTGGCTTCAACCCCTGCAGACTGGCTTCCACCCCTGCAGACTGGCTTCAACCCCTGCAGACTGGCTTCAACCCCTGCAGACTGGCTTCAACCCCCAGCAGACTGGCTTCCACCCCCAGCAGACTGGCTTCAACCCCTGCAGACTGGCTTCAACCCCCAGCAGACTGGCTTCAACCCCCAGCAGACTGGCTTCAACCCCTGCAGACTGGCGCTCAACCCCCAGAAGACTGGCTTCAACCCCTGCAGACTGGCTTCAACCCCCAGCAGACTGGCTTCCACCCCTGCAGACTGGCTTCCACCCCCAGCAGACTGGCTTCAACCCCTGCAGACTGGCTTCAACCCCTGCAGACTGGCTTCCACCCCTGCAGACTGGCTTCAACCCCTGCAGACTGGCTTCAACCCCCAGCAGACTGGCTTCCACCCCCAGCAGACTGGCTTCCACCCCCAGCAGACTGGCTTCAACCCCTGCAGACTGGCTTCAACCCCCAGCAGACTGGCTTCAACACCTGCAGACTGGCTTCCACCCTCTGCTGGCATAGGCAGAAGGACATAAGGCAAATGACTGCAGATTACTTTGCAATCCAACAAACCAGCTAACAAGATGCCTACTTCACCATCTTGCCTTGTGTTATACAAGCTTATCCATCGCTGCATCCCAATGAAATGCTTCACAGCTAATATGTATTTCATAACATTTCTAACACTTCATCACCACAATTTGCACATCAACGTTTCTCATGTTATATTTCTTCAGATATTCCCTATCAATACCTAATGGTCAGATTAACTTTCCTGACAAAGGGGTGCCCACGCACTCTCACACCGTCATTGGCAAAGATGAATGTAACAGGATTCAACCCATAGGGTGTAGCAAGCATTAGCCAGCTCTTTTAGGTATCCGTAATGAAAGCCTGTAATAGAAGTTGCTCAATAGAGTAGAAGAAAATGTATTTTTACTCAGTCCTCTGTCTGTGCAACCGCATTCACATCAGTTAGGATGAAGAAAAAGTTGGACAGATTCCTATTTTCTGCCTGTTAATCCATGCTGTAATTGATTTTACATCATAATATGTTTATAAGAGTGACACAGAGTGCACCCATGTGGTAGTGCATGATGGTGTTGTACTTACAGGTGATGCTTCCAATAGCACACATCATCACCATCACATGCTGGACCGGAGGCGGGTTTGTCCTGATGTAATTACATTAGGCTTAGAAGTGTCGTCATAATACACAAATATCTCCATGACAGTTCGACAACCATTAAACTCATTATGTCACGTTAATTAGTCACAACCATTCATTATTCATTTTTATGTTTTGTTGTTAATAAGCATCCTGACACTCCAGTAGTGAGTGAGTGAGTTTGGTCTTCAATAGTGAGTGAGTACATGAGTTTGGTCTTCAACAGTAGGTAAGTGAGTGAGTTTTCCACATGAACTCCATACACTGTTAGTAATATCAAGCTTGGGTAAGGTGGTACAAGGTCAGATCGGTCTCTTGTTTTCAGTGTTTTTGGACTGGAACACCAGCAAATCAAACAGCCATTGTCTACAAAAAGCAACAACCGAAGAATGAAAAAGAAATGTAAAAAAACAACAGTGAGTTTATCAGAGACAACCACTCATCATACAGTGTGAGGTTTTATCACTTGGTTTCACAACTGACGACGTCCATTCAGCAGCCAGACTGGATCAGATGTGTTTTGTCAAGCATTAGATGAATCCGTACTAACTTAATAACATTGACTGAAATTCAATAACCTGCTTGATGGGAGTGATGCACAACTTAATTACTTGACTATCAGACCATTTCATTGAAGAAAATATCAACTTATTTGAATTGCTTCATAAGAAATATTCACTGTGCACCATTAACTGTCAATAAAAATATTTGGAATTCAATGAAAGAAATATTTTTTAAATATACTTCCGAGTTCTTCCAACCTATTGACTGTAAATAAACTCAGTTACAAACTTTTACATTTACTTGGAAAAGATGAGGGCACTGAGCTATCTGCTTGATGTCGTTCTACACGGCCAGTGATTGATAATTTGATTCAGTGCAATTCTTTTCATGCAGTAAATGTGTTTAGAATGACTGGACAGCAGAAATCTGGTGATGTAACTTTTCATCTCAAATTCTGGTCCAATGTGATCAATATGTAAACACACTTCACATCTCACAGCACTAAATGAGTACTTCTTTATTTCTCGATTTTTGTTGCCTTTCTGGCATGTTTATCAAGATTCAAATGGCAGCCGTGTAAACATATATATTGTTTGCATATCCACATTTTACATATCCACAAACAAACCTCTGCCCTCTTCCCAACAATTTACCACCTGTGCACAGTTTCCTGCTAGGCTGCAGACGGATAGTGCCATCCTTCATCTAAAACTTAGATCACGTTATTTCACACTGGACCTTTCTCCCCCACGTCTTGATTGGTTGAAATACTGCAATAGTCACCTCTGACCCCAAGAACTGTAACTTATCGGAATCGGTAGTCTGTGAATCTTGGAGAATTTGGCAATCAGGTGAAATTGATGATTGTATAAATAACATAGAAGGTCATGGATTCCAAGACGTGGTATCTCATCTGTGGACGGTTCTACAACAACACACAGGTGGAAGTCCACACCGATACCTACAAGCACACCAGACTTGGGGTCTGTGAGTACAAGCACCGACTCTTAAAGCAGCACACTTGGTGTTAATATCAAGGTTACATTTACTGGTATTCTCACAAATCTAACTTCTTGTTTTATAGACGTTCTGGAGTGGGTGTAGAGTTTTGCAACTCTTGAAGCCGCATTAGTGAGTGAGTGAGTGAGTTAAAATTTAAAGTCACAGCAGCATTATTTCAGCCATATCGTGACTTGAGCAAGTTATGTATTTATATAATATACTAAGACCTGTCGTCGAAGGACAGTACAACAACTAGCAAAATATCACAGATTATAATTGTAAAACTAGTTATAGAGTAATAAAATAATCAGATTATAACAGACGACACAATATAAAAAAGGGGCTGTAGATCGCCAGCAACCAAAATTAGGCCACCATACAAGGGACCATGGGGACTTACGGTACTTTTGCTACCTACATGGTACCCCAGCAGGATTTACACCATCCCTCTGGCCACTGGCGATGATCAGAAAGATTAGCCAAAGAGTTAAAATCAACAAAAATACTCGATTAAAATCACAGGGAAATGAAATGATACGTTGAAGGATACCGGACTTACGTACCGCATTAGTAGTAAAGGTTAGGTTTTCACAGACACCTGGTGTCATCACTGATTTTCAGCGACCCAGGCATATTAGTTTCACCACTATGCCTTATACGCCCAATGGAATCTGTTTGGGCAGATAATCGAGACTGCTTATTTTTTGGAGTTGATGTTTTATTTTTACTGTTATTCCAGACAACTTCTAGCTTTACAGATTTTGTGGAGCGAGTGAGTGTATGGTGTCTTAACTCTTGAAGCCACATTTGTGGTCCAAGCAAGGTAATGTTCTTTATTAATCTGACTGGGTGAATTAAGTTACCTTTTTATGGATATTCTAGTGTGTGTCAATGCGTGGGTGGGGATCACACATGAACTCCACACATTGTTGAGTTGGGTGTACTGGTACAATATCAAGTTGGGTATACAATAAACTATGGTTAACGAAATCGAAGGGACCACTAATATTAGTTTGTTATAACTGGTTCGTTATAAGCATATGTACAGCATATATACAGTAAATAGCCAGGACCAAAACAGAGGTATGTTATTTCCATTGGTTTGTTATGAGCGTGTTCGTTATATACACAGATTACTGTATTAGTATGAAGGCCATACCAGTTTAATGTATTGGTCAACAGCATTCCTGAGAAAATATATTGATAGCGAATAAGTTTTGCATTATTACAGAAATTCCACAGCAGTGGACACCAAGAATTTTGTAATTATGAGGTAAATTAAACACACGTCTTCCATGTGACGACTGACCTTGTGACTTGCTCAGCTACTCCACTGTCCAATGAGATGCAGGAACCACAAGAAGTAAATGGTCAAGGTGGTATGAAAATTGGAATAAAACTTTATAGAAAAATAAAGATATTTCATTGCAATATGTGCGATGAAGAAACGATTATTTGTTTTACTTTCCTCAGGAAAACCAAGCTGGAACTAGGCATCCTGATGTGCTGTTCTATCTTTGTTTTGTTCATAACGTCTGGAAACCAATGTAAGAATGTGTCCCCAGATGTGTAACCACCCGAGCCTCATTTTGGTCTGCTCTGCAGACAATCATAGAATGCTACGCACCTATTCTAACCTGTGTTATCTTTACAATAAGATGAATGGACTGCATAAGGACATTACCTAGGTGACCAAAATAAAATTTTAATTCTTGACACCTCATAAATTCAAGAACTTTTCATATCTGTGCAGTCCTAAAGCACTGCATAGCTTTAAAGTTTATTCAACCACCTCCATGGCCCTGTGGATAAAGCATGTGCCTGGAGCGGAATGTTGGTAGTTCGATCCCCAACCATGTCATACCAAAAGCCACTAAAAGATGTTACTTGTTGTTACCCAGCCTGATGCGCGGCATGAAGGGGATAAATCAAGGACCAGCTAGGATCCATGTCACTGTATAAGTGCAGTAATCTTGAATGCAATATTCAACCCCATTTCACCTTACCTCACCTTAAAGGATATTTACCCCTACTTAGAAGAACCAACCTTCTTCACTATGGGGGCATCCACCCACTTCCCTATCATCAATTTAACATTAAGAAAAGAACTTATGAGGGATGAGGAATTAAAGATCATCTGTCCTGAATGAATTCAATTTGTAAGTTCTGAGCATCGGCAAGGGATATTAAAGATCAATTTATGGGGGACAGATAATCCATCATTTAGATATATTCTCCACGTAAACATACTTCTTTTTTCTAAATATGGAAAATGTAGGATTTATGTGATGCAAGGGCATTAGCTAAATGAGACACGTGTTTTAATGATCATACCAAGACAAAGGCTGAAACCAAAACACAGAAATGCACTGATAAAAACACAATTATGTCCAGAAGAAAAAGGAAAAACATGGTTTGTCCTCGGTTTTTACCCCCAAAATATTGTTCACTTGACATGTTTGATGTCCTGAAGGAAGTCGGTTCTGAAGAAAACAAGTGTAATTGTTCGCCTTCTCTTTTCACACAAAAATAATTGTGTGTTTTGAAGCAGTGACTGAAAAAATATCTTGTCTCTAACAAAAACACCATTCTGATCCCCTGCTGATTATGAAATGGTTGGTCCCGTACATGCTGCTAAGTATACAGGATTTGGTTTTTATAGTGTTTTGTGTTTTATCACAAAAAATCCTTTCAAATGTTTTTTCATCCATATCTAAAATTAAAAAGACAAACCAGAAAAAACCCTGCTCACTCACTAACTGTGAATCGGTCCAAACATTTTACCAGATAGAAAGATGTTTATTTCAGTAATAAGACCACAGGCCCATGTACATAATAATGATGTCAATATACATTCACGTGACAGATGACGTCATCATTATTATACTAACAGTTTCTCCTTAGCTAGTGCTTTTATAGAATAAACAGTGAGTGAGTGAGTGAGTTGGGTTTAAAGCCACTTTTAACAGTATTCCAGTTATATCACGGTGTCAGAAAATTGATGCAGGTCTCAGACGTTTACCACTTCGGTGAAACCCACGAGCATGGGTATGGTGCTGACAAACCTAGAAACATAATTAGGGTGAACTGGGATTCGAACCCACAATCATAGGTTTCTGGCGTGATAGAATAAACAGTTAGTGAGTATGGTTTTACGCCGCTTTTAACAATATTCCAGCAACATCACGGCGGGGGACACCAGAAATGGGCTTCACACATTGTACCCATGTCGGGAATCGAACCCGGGTATTCGGCATGACGAGCGAATGCTTTAACCACTAGGCTACCCAACCGCCCCAGAATAAACAGCACACAGAGACAAGGTACACTTATTGCTACACATACAGATGATTATTTGGGCAATAACTGTAATGGAATGACAAACTTGTTTTTCAAAGAGAGGTAAAATATGAACAGATTAACAGATATCTATTTTTAACAGCCTTGAGGTTATATTATGTACATAACCTTTTTAAACACCAATGCCATTGTTTCAACTCATATAAACAATTAAAGGTAGTTTTTGTAAACAAAATCATCAAAACCCTTTCCATATCCATAAGAATCTCTTCTCAATACAGAGTCGATTATATGATTCTGACTATATCATGAGACAGTGTTTATGAATCACTATCAAATAGTGATGGTACCAGGTGTTCAAGAAGAGGTGAGCGCATCCTGCTCCACTGGTCATACCTGTCACAAACACATGCAAAGTTGAAAAATCAAAAGTTTTGACAGAATTGAACCCGGTTCTTTACTGAGATTGCAAAAAGTGAAGCATCAAGATTGGCCATCCGGCGCCTCACACATAGATACTAAGACATAACTGGACTGTAAACCTGAGTTTCTGTTGATGTCAGGAACCTGTGTGAAAGGTGCATGGTTTGGATCCAAGTGTCTTGATGAGGGGTTACCACAGATGGGCGGCCACTACGGGGATGGTAACTGATGTTGTTCTTCTGTCAATAGCATTGCCATAAGTGCCTTATAGTGTTCCCGTGGATGTCAGATTAACTTGTGATGTCATGCTGCAAGGTACTGAATTCAACAATTACTATGGCTCGCCACCTGTCATTTTTACTTTGGTGCGGCATGGAGAAATGTCATGAAAATTATCAAAAGTGGTGTTTTTCTGAACTCTGCACTTCTGAAGATTGCATAGAATGGCAATGATATGGGATTGGATATCTGTTTTTTATAGAGTACATTTGAAGCAATATTCATAATTTCTTGCAATAAACATGCAATACCACCAACATTGGGTTGGTTGCATTTCCTGGAGGTATTTCTTAAAACATTTTCCCTGACTCATCAATATTCCCCACTATTATGTCATTTAAATGACAACATAATTGATGACAAAACCAAATGATGCCTTCTATTCTTTAAATGCTTTCAAGGCTTTCCAGGGAATGATTAGCAATGGCACTTTTCAACGTAAAAATATTATCATTGAATAGCAATGTCACATATAACATTTTCAAAGTTGTAATCAAGTGGCCTCTCAAAAGAAGCCTTGGTTGCTGGGGACCTGTTTTCACCTGGAATGTATGAAGTAATATATTTGATGTGCTTGCAAAATATCATCAAGAAATATTCAATGTTTTTTTCAGTTCTGCCCTGCAAAAAGAAAACCTCATTTGACCCAAAGTCAAACTCAGAATACCAAATCTAAAAACTTAAAAACTACCGAGTAACAAGAGGCACCAGTCCGGCAATTGATGGGTGTGTACACAAAGTGTCACAAAGAAATGGTAGACAGTTTATGAGTCTATCATTTGACATTAAGTCAAACTTGTGGCTTGGAAATGCAAAAATAATTAATAAATTCCTGAATAGCAAAAAGCACCAGTTCAGAGCATGCCTGATGTGTGTATACAGATTTTCATAAAGAACTATTGAACAGTTTTAGAGTTATACTCTGGAAATGAAATGTGATGGAAGGTCGGACAGTCAGGCGGAACCCATTTCTATATCACCCACAATACTTCACTTAGGTTAGGGACAAAAATTCACATAAAGGTTTGTAAGTAAATATCACAATTAATTTTGTCTCTGAGTTAACACCAATCTGTTTTAATCTACAATGCCAAGTCAATGATTGAACTACAGGAATTCATAGCTGAACACTACAAAAACTGTACACAATAATATTTGTATGACTCATATGACAGTGCCTCTTTAAGATGTGAAAAGGGCTATCTGGTGCTGACAGTGCCTCTTTAAGATGTGAAAGGGCTATCTGGTGCTGACAGTGCCTCTGTAAGATGTGAAAGGGCTATCTGGTGCTGACAGTGCCTCTTTAAGATGCGAAAGGGCTATCTAGTGCTGCTTCTGCCAACAGGCCACTCTGACACCCAACTAGGCAGGAAGAATATCACCCAAGCGATATCTCCTGTGGGAGCCAGTTTGGGATGATAAAGGGCTATCTGGTGCTGACAGTGTCTCTCCAAGATGTGAAAGGGCTATCTGGTGCTGACAGTGCCTCTCTAAGATGTGAAAGGGCTATCTGGTGCTGACAGTGCCTCTCTAAGATGTGAAAGGGCTATCTGGTGCTGACAGTGTCTCTCTAAGATGTGAAAGGGCTATCTGGTGCTGACAGTGTCTCTCTAAGATGTGAAAGGGCTATCTGGTGCTGACAGTGTCTCTCTGAGATGTGAAAGGGCTATCTGGTGCTGACAGTGTCTCTCTAAGATGTGAAAGGGCTATCTGGTGCTGACAGTGCCTCTTTAAGATGCGAAAAGGCTTTTTGGTGCTGACAGTGCCTCTTTAAGATGTGAAAGGACTATCTAGTGCTTACTGGGCCTCTCTAAGATGTGAAATAGAGAATCTCACCCGAGTGTCTTTTGATATCAAATATATCGACACGAGTTGATAAAATTGGGAAAACTCCAACGCTTGCCAAGGATTTTTTCCACTTTTATCAACCAGTGTTGATATATTTGATATCAAAAGACACGAGGGTGAGATTTTATTTATCATCCAACATCATTCTTTCAACTTTTTCAGTTTGTAGACAGTAATAAGCAGTGTCTTAAGTGTGAAAAGTACTGCTAACACCTTCAGCAGCAGAGCCATTAGTGATGTCATTTGATTGTGATGTCATGGTAACCAATGAAATCACAATGGTCTGCAAAGCATTGTGATGCAATTTCATTGCAGCGATATCTACAGTATAGATATAGCTTGATCTCACCCAAGCAATATCTCC
Source organism: Haliotis rufescens (assembly GCF_023055435.1). NCBI lineage: Eukaryota > Metazoa > Mollusca > Gastropoda > Lepetellida > Haliotidae > Haliotis > Haliotis rufescens. Next base: position 4,999,896 of record NW_025964112.1, read on the forward strand.
TGTGGGAGCCAGTTTTGGATGATAAAGGGCTATCTGGTGCTGACAGTGTCTCCCTAAGATGTGAAAGGGCTATCTGGTGCTGACAGTGTCTCCCTAAGATGTGAAAGGGCTATCTGGTGCTGACAGTGTCTCTCTAAGATGTGAAAGGGCTATCTGGTGCTGACAGCACCTCTCTAAGATGTGAAAGGGCTATCTGGTGCTGCTTCTGCCAACAGGCCACTCTGACACCCAACTAGGCAGGAAGAATATACAGTTGAATGGGTATATTTGATTTCGCAATATCTGCTTATCTGTTATAACAGCAAACTTAACAAGCTAATATTGCTTTCTCTGGTGTATTTTTTCAAATGCACATGAACCTTGAATAACAAACAGTAGTTCATTTTTTCTCTACTGAATTCTGGTCACTTAACAGCCAAAGAATTATCGTCAAAGGAGCTTTCCAGTCACATTTTTGGAAGATATGTCAATTTGATCTTATGGTAATAAAACTGCTGGACATTCCATCCCCTGGTACACGTAAAACCCATAACTCCAAACGCTAGTTTGGATATGGTCAGCATAGTGCTTCTCATAAACAGGGTTCACAACCTCAATCACAGTTGGCTGTGTGACATTTTGCACAAATGTACATTTGATGGAATACTACAACACTCCTCTCTTTTGGCTTAAAAGCGTAAAGTGGGATTCTTTTGATAGTATGCCCTTAATTGTCACAACCTCATGAGCATCCTCACCCCTGCTAGTCAAAACTTAAATGCTTTACATTCTTCAACATGTTTCTCTGCAGTGTCTGTTAATCAACTCCCTTGGCGCCCATTTATTGGAAAGCAACCTTTAGGTGGCTGCATAGTTTCTCACTAATTCTTCTGCCTGAGAAAAAGTCTTGTGCAGATCTTGCACAAAATAGGAAATAAAAACTCTGTACCTCTATCTAAAGTTGCAGTGGAATCACGTTCTATGAAACGACATAATTTTTATTCAGTTAAAACGTGACTCAGCTGGTGCCAAATATTGGTAAAAACAACATCATGATGAAATTAGTGATATGTTCAGTTCTTTGCATTACCCTTTTGTATCGGACAAGGCATCAGTGATATAATTAAAGATAACAGTATGTGTTTTCAGATTTCAGGTTTTCAGGGTGTCACTTAGTATTTGATACCAGACATTGACATAGCATATACAGGTTCAAACGGTATCAACAACTTTCTACAGTACTGCGGTGAGTGAGTGAGTGAGTGAGTGAGTGAGTGAGTGAGTGAGTGAGAGTGATTGAGTGAGTGAAAGTTTGCTTAAAGCCTCTTTGAGAAGCATTTTAATCATATCATTGAGCTTCAGCCCAATAAAGAAGGAACCATTGTTATGGCTTATGATCAAGTCCCTGAAAGTATTATAAATTTCATCCATATAATTTATAATCTCACCCATATGCATCATTGTTGAAGCCTTCTGTTGGTAGCAGTACACTAGCCAGTCAACAAGATGTCTGTTGGTAGCAGTACACTAGCCAGTCAACAAGATGTCTATTGGTAGCAGTACACCAGCCAATCAACAAGACGTCTATTGGTAGCAATACACCAGCCAGTCAACAAGACGTCTATTGGTAGCAATACACCAGCCAGTCAACAAGACGTCTATTGATAGCAGTACACCAGCCAGTCAACAAGATGTCTATTGATAGCAGTACACCAGCCAGTCAACAAGACGTCTATTGGTAGCAATACACCAGCCAGTCAACAAGACGTCTATTGATAGCAGTACACCAGCCAGTCAACAAGATGTCTATTGATAGCAGTACACCAGCCAGTCAACAAGACGTCTATTGGTAGCAATACACTAGCCAGTCAACAAGACGTCTATTGGTAGCAATACACCAGCCAGTCAACAAGACGTCTCTTGGTAGCAATACACCAGCCAGTCAACAAGACGTCTCTTGGTAGCAATACACCAGCCAGTCAACAAGACGTCTATTGGTAGCAGTACACTAGCCAGTCAACAAGACGTCTGTTGGTAGCAATACACCAGCCAGTCAACAAGACGTCTATTGGTAGCAATACACCAGCCAGTCAACAAGACGTCTATTGGTAGCATTACACTAGCCAGTCAACAAGACGTCTATTGGTAGCAGTACACCAGCCAGTCAACAAGACGTCTGTTGGTAGCAATACACTAGCCAGTCAACAAGACGTCTATTCCCAATACATGGGAGGCCATCAGCAGGATATTTTAGTTCTTGTTATTAGTTGTATGTAGATAGCATCTATGCCATGCAACAGTGCACCCTGGGAATCATTGGAAGGATAGTGTAACAGTAAGTAGTCATCTAGGGAAGAGACATAAAACTTGCACTGGAGGTCGACTCCGGACTCCCTGTGGCATGCCGGCTCGATGTGGAAGGAATGTCAAGTACCCAATTATAATGTCCTGGTACCACTGTTTCATCACCTTTATTTCATCAGGTAGCGATGGACTTACGACCTACATCAAGGACTCGAGTACCTGACCATGGGAGACAACTCCCATCTTCACTTCTCTAACATGCCTGTTGCAGACAGGGAAGAGGAAAGGTACAGTGTCTGGATTACTTTGACTTTGATCATGCTAAGAAAAAGAACAAAATGTTGACAGTGTGATGTAATACTGTAAATCAGGTACTTGAATTCAGGTTAGTTTTGAGACATGGGTACTCCAGTTGCTCTGATTCTCTCCATCAGAGCTGATTAGACAATCTGTGTCAGTCCCTCCATCACTCAGGAAGTGTTCCCAGCCTGTTTTCCACAAGACAAATCCTAATGCACCCGTGACAGCTTTAAGTCATATCACTATCAGAAGCTTGTGTCATAATTCACTAATTTTCAGCACTCAAGGGGAATAGAAAGAAGCTGCCATCAGCTCTGATGGAGAGAATCGAATCTACTGGACACCATGTTTCAGAAATAAGTTATGACACACATATTCATCTGTTAGGCGAGAATTAGATTACTGTGGTGAGGTATGAAACTAATATCAATGCGATTGTGTTTATGTTTTTGTGATTTTACCACTTGCTTCAGAGATCAACTCAATTTTTTCAGGATAGGAATCCATAGAGAATGACAACAAATAAAACACATCCAATCTAAATGATTTTACTGTATAATACATGTTGTATTGAGATTTGGTTTTGTTTTCAGCAAGCAATAATTATATTACAATAAATAGTATTGTCATAACTCATTTTTCACTTTTTCTGGTGTCATGGCAACCTGTGACAAAATGAGCAATGATTCATGATATTCACATATGTTTTATGATGATCAGCCAGGGCCCCATTCCACAAAGTGATAATAGTGTCTTTATTAAAGGATGCGAGTTACGATCAACTTAGCACCATGATAGCTTTATGGAACAGACCCCTGGTCACACACAGTGAGTGAGTGAGTGAGTGAGTGAGTGAGTGAGTGAGTGAGACAACATGATATTATTTTATAACTGTATCACATTTGTAATTTCTCGACTCAAGACATCTATCTATATAAGAACAAACTTTAGTAATGATAGAGACTCATCCCAGTCTTGATATCCAATAGACAAAGGTGAGATTCTATTTATCATCCACCATCCTTCTGTCAACTTTTTCAGTTTGTCAACAGTAATAGACAGTGTGTGGAGTGCAAAACGTACAGCGAACCAGCTTCGGTAGCAGAGAGATGAGTGATGTCATTTGATTGTGACGTCATGGCAACAATGGTCTGCAAAGCATCGTGATGCCTTTCCATAACAATGATATCTCCCAGGAGAAATCTCCTGATCTCACCCAAGCAATATCTCCTGTGGAGACCGGTTTTGGATGATAAAGGATTTTCATCTTATTTACATACAGTCACAGCATGTCAATGAGAACATCAATGAATAAATCCATCATTATTATTACAATATGTTGAAAACCAAATAAAAATTTTACCAAAAAATAACATTCACAATACATTTTGTATTTACAATCTTTAGGGAGTCTGAGGAAGAAACAAAACAAAACTTCCAAGGAAACCCTTAAGGTGTGAAGTATTCCTCCTTCTTTTTCTTTCCTCCAGCGGAAATTGACAAGACTGTTTTGAAAACTTGCAAGAACAACTATAATTACTGACGGATTAGTCATCTTATAAAAAGGGAGACATTCCCTCAACCTGAAAGTACATCCGCATACCACATCCTGTACGGAGAGCTTATATGGGAATAAAAACAGTTACTTCTAATACGATGAACACAGAGGGTCTTGAAACATCATTACCTCGGTTTACCATCTTATCTTTTTAAAAAGTTGCCAACAATCTGTTTAAAAGTGTGAAAAAGTTTTGGCAGCTACTGTCGGCGGCATAAACAAGAACATGCAACAAGAAATTCACTAACTATCAGTAAAATGGATGAATAAATACTAGATATAGGAAGATTACATGAGAGACAATTATTTGAACCTAAACATTGGGTGAATAAATACTAGATAAAGGAAGATTACATGAGAGAAATTTTTTTGAACCTAAACAATGGGTGAATAAATACTATATAAAGGAAGATTACATGAGAGACATTTATTTGAACCTAAACACTGGGTGAATGAATACTATATAAAGGAAGATTACATGAGAGACATTTATTTGAACCTAAACACTGGGTGAATAAATACTAGATAAAGGAAGATTACATGAGAGAAAATTTTTTGAACCTAAACACTTGGTGAATAAATACTATATAAAGGATGATTACATGAGAGACATTTATTTGAACCTAAACACTTGGTGAATAAATACTAGATAAAGGAAGATTACATGAGAGAAATATTTTTGAACCTAAACACTTGGTGAATAAATACTATATAAAGGATGATTACATGAGAGACATTTATTTGAACCTAAACACTGGGTGAATAAATACTATATAAAGGAAGATTACATGAGAGACATTTATTTGAACCTAAACAATGGGTGAATAAATACTATATAAAGGAAGATTACATGAGAGACATTTATTTGAACCTACGTAAACACTGGGTGAATGGATACTATATAAAGGAAGATTACAGGAGTGACAATTATTTGAACCTAAACACTGGGTGAATAAATACTATATAAAGGATGATTACATGAGAGACAATTATTTGAACCTAAACACTGGGTGAATAAATACTATATAAAGGATGATTACATGAGAGACATTTATTTGAACCTACGTAAACACTGGGTGAATGAATACTACATAAAGGAAGATTACAGGAGTGACAATTATTTGAACCTAAACACTGGGTGAATAAATACTATATAAAGAAAGATTACATGAGAGACAATTATTTGAACCTAAACACTGGGTGAATAAATAATATATAAAGGAAGATTACATGAGAGACAATTATTTTACTGTGAACACCGGATGATGGTCACAACAGAGGAAACAAATGAGATGATCTGATTACAAAAAATAGCTTGATTTATTGCAGGATTGTAAACACTCCATTTTGAAATTTAGAGCATTTAAATGAGAATTTTGTCAAAGCATTGTCTAGGAGGAGAAACGATGCTGTCAAATGCCTGACAATGATGATGAATGTGTTGTTTAACTTGTTGCTGAGTACAGACACAAAGCCAGACATACCTACTCATCATTAAAACTAATAAACAGTTTAAGAGAAAGTTTGTGTGAAAGCGTTTGTTGGCACATTTGAAAACAAACAAAACATATTTCATACCTTTCATGCAGAACAATGTGTCACACTCTGCTAGAGTTCAATTTTTCAAGGAGAATTATGATTGGAGAACAGTTATGTTGAACAGTTCTGACAAGGCTTAAAAAATAGAAATATGTAAAATGCTTTTCTAAAATATCTCTTACATTCATAAGGTCACGGAATTTAAAAAACATGGACAATGTTAAAAGATGGTACTTGTTGTTACCCTGTCTGGCACTCGGCATTAAGGGGCTAAAACAAGGACTGATTGCCTCGGAGTCAATATACTGTGTTTAAGTGGGGTATTCATGTTAAACTGTGGCATGGTATCTCAGTGTGCTGGCACTATAAATCGTCATAAGTCCGGACTAGTACAAGCAGCCACACACACAAACACATGCATGCAAGTCGCTATATATAAGTGCAATGATTTTGGATGTGATGTTAAACCCAATTTCACCTCACCTCACCTCACCTCACCTCACCTCAATCTAAAAGCAGGTGAATAATGCATGCTCAAGCAGCATCTTCATCAAGCTAACACCACCCACATGCAAGTTTCTACCCCTTGTGTGGAACTTTTGGTACATCTAGTAGAAGTCATTCACAGAGTTCCAGCGTACAAACATGTCTTCAAGATAAACACTTTTCACCCAGGTTAAAGCGACATGTACCACATATAGAATGGCACATTGCATAAGACCCTGAAGTGCCTGAAGGCTATATACTGAGTGTGTGGCTGTATCTATCAACTGTGCCTCCAAGCAGCTTGATTACAAACTAATACCAATTTCATAACAAGTTATTCCCCAATTCCCTGCTGACAAAGCCAATCGTCTTCAAGGGGCGGCAAGTTAATCTCTACTGCTATACTGAGCGTGGGTACAGGGAGGATGTGCGGCAACATGGCCCCCATGGGACGTAATGATTGACACCTACCTATGACATTTAACAGTGTGTTGTATGTCAGCCATAGGCTGTTGTTAATATACACTGATATATACACTGGTTACATCACAAACACTACCGAGGATACACATTCATACTTGAACCCACCATTTTAATGTTTAGACACTATAACCTTTACATACATATCGCACATATATATGGTACATTATATATGAACTGTTGTACATCATTCATACACCTGGGAAGATCCGGGTTAGAACTGGTCTTTAGCAAACCATTGTAGTTGTAAGAGGCGACTAAAGGGATCATTTGGTCAGACTCACTGACTTGGTTGATGCATGTCATCGTATCCCAATTGCGTAGATCGATGCTCATGTTGGTTGGTTGGTTGGTTGGTTGGTTGGTTGGTTGGTTGGTTGGTTGTTTTACGCCACACTCAGCAATATTCCAGCTATATGACGGCGGTCTGTAAATAATCGAGTCTGGACCCGACAATCCAGTGATTAATATCATGAGCATCGAGCGACGCAATTGGGATCTAGACTCAATTATTTACAGACCGCCGTCGTACAGGTGGAATATTGCTAAGTGCAACATTAAACAATAAGAAAACCAACTAAACATCATTCATACACTACTTTAAAACACACAATGTTGTCCATAATTTTCCTCAGGAAGCCATGATGCTCTTTGTACACTAATGTAGTTATGTCATTATAGGATTACATGTGTACACTGCACATGGAATTAAATATGACAGGCTCTACTTGAAATAAAATGTAACAAATTTGAATTGGTCTTAATACCATAAGGTAGACCAGGCAGGTGCCATGTGCAAACATTGGTGAAGTCAGCAGGTGCCTTGGGGCTGGGGCAAATGAGGCAACTTCTAGATTGAATCAGCCAGAGTCTGGTTAGTACATATGAAAGACCCCTAGGGACAAGAACAAAAGCCCCGATGGATTTGCAAAGTAGCAAATATTGAATTCAATTTCGAATTCAATTTTCATTTCTTTTTCAAACATGCTGAATACTTTGATCTTTTAAACGATAGACTTAATTGCTTAAAATCCAACATATCAGGTTTCATTTAAGATTGTACAATCAAGCCTTCTTCTGACAATGGAATCATTTTGTTGCTTTTATTTATAACACAATACTCAGTCATATCACATGTGCGCTTGATGTGTGTTTTAATGCCACTCATAGTGTTCTTCAGGCTATAATTAATTCAATCCAGTGATTGATATTATGAGCAGCAATCCAGACTGTCAGGGTACTAAACACTATGGCAAGTAACTAAGTAACCGAATCTGACCACCCGCCTTATTTAACCTCCTACGACGAGCATAAGTTGCTGGGGACCAGTTGTAACCGGGCATCACCAACCAGGATTTTGGAGGGGGAGGGGGGGTTGCACAAGGTGATGCAGGCCTAAAGTTTCTTTGTTTGAGCTGCACTTACATGACGGCAGTCTCAGACGTTTACCATGCCACTGAATCCCACAAACACTAGAGTGAGTTAGTGAGTTTGGTTTTACACCGCTTTTAGCAATATTCCAGCAATATCACGGCGGGGGACACCAGAAATGGGCTTCACACATTGTACCCATGTCGGGACTCGAACCCCGGTCTTCGGGTTGACGAGCGAACGCATTAACCAAAAGGCTACCCGACCACCCCCCACAAACACTAGAAACAACCAGGGTGAATCAGGAGGCAAACCCATGGTCATCAGTTTCTCAGACGACGCCTAATGGACGCAACACTGCACAGTAAAATGTCACATGTATGTTGTTGACAATAAAATGGACCTGAGTTTTTATTCTGTTTTACTATATTCCCGGGTGTGTCTTCACATAAAGTCTCCAATTAGCAAACAATGGAGACCAAACTCAGTTTCTCTGTAATTACAAAAGAGCCTCCATGGAGAAAGAAGACGTCATAGATCACTTGATTTAAGTATATGGTTCACTGAAAATATGTCGACAAGTATGTAGGTGATATTACAAGATGTCCACCATTCTCAAGGGGTACATTGGCTGATGGTAAGATGATGAACATTTGATTCATGGATATGTTGAAAGCTGCAATATAAATTATATATAAAATTACATACACACCTAGCTCACCAAACTCTTCATACACAGCAGACATTAATTTGAAATCAAGCCAACACCCGCCACCATCCCTAACCATCCATCTGTCCCAACCATCCCTCACCATCCATCTGTCCCAACCATCCCTAACAATCCATCTGTCCCAACCATTCCTAACCATCCATCTGTCCCAACCATCCCTAACCATCCATCTGTCCCAACCATCCCTAACATCCATCTGTCCCAACCATCCCTAACCATCCATCTGCCCCAACCATCCCTAACCATCCATCTGTCCCAACCATCCCTCACCATCCATCTGTCCCAACCATCCCTAACAATCCATCTGTCCCAACCATTCCTAACCATCCATCTGTCCCAACCATCCCTAACCATCCATCTGTCCCAACCATCCCTAACATCCATCTGTCCCAACAATCCCTAACCATCCATCTGCCCCAACCATCCCTAACCATCCATCTGTCCCAACCATCTCTAACATCCATCTGTCCCAACCATCCCTAACCATCCATCTGTCCCAACCATCCCTAACCATCCATCTGTCCCAACCATCCCTAACATCCATCTGTCACAACCATCCCTAACCATCCATCTGTCCCAACCATCCCTAACATCCATCTGTCCCAACCATCCATCTGTCCCAACCATCCCTAACATCCATCTGTCCCAACCATCCCTAACCATCCATCTGTCCCAACCATCCCTAACATCCATCTGTCCCAACCATCCCTAACCATCCATCTGCCCCAACCATCCATCTGTCCCAACCATCCCTAACCATCCATCTGTCCCAACCATCCCTAACATCCATCTGTCCCAACCATCCATCTATCCCAACCATCCCTAACCATCCATCTGTCCTAACCATCCATCTGCCCCAACCATCCATCTGTCCCAACCATCCCTAACCATCCATCTGTCCCAACCATCCCTAACATCCATCTATCCCAACCATCCCTAACATCCATCTGTCCCAACCATCCCTAACATCCATCTGTCCCAACCATCCCTAACCATCCATCTGTCCCAACCATCCATCTATCCCAACCATCCCTAACCATCCATCTGTCCCAACCATCCATCTATCCCAACCATCCCTAACATCCATCTGTCCCAACCATCCCTAACATCCATCTGTCCCAACCATCCCTAACCATCCATCTGTCCTAACCATCCATCTGTCCCAACCATCCCTAACCATCCATCTGTCCCAACCATCCCTAACATCCATCTGTCCCAACCATCCCTAACATCCATCTGTCCCAACCATCCCTAACCATCCATCTGTCCCAACCATCCATCTATCCCAACCATCCCTAACCATCCATCTGTCCCAACCATCCATCTATCCCAACCATCCCTAACATCCATCTGTCCCAACCATCCCTAACATCCATCTGTCCCAACCATCCCTAACCATCCATCTGCCCCAACCATCCCTAACCATCCATCTGTCCCAACCATCTCTAACATCCATCTGTCCCAACCATCCCTAACCATCCATCTGTCCCAACCATCCCTAACCATCCATCTGTCCCAACCATCCCTAACATCCATCTGTCACAACCATCCCTAACCATCCATCTGTCCCAACCATCCCTAACATCCATCTGTCCCAACCATCCATCTGTCCCAACCATCCCTAACATCCATCTGTCCCAACCATCCCTAACCATCCATCTGTCCCAACCATCCCTAACATCCATCTGTCCCAACCATCCCTAACCATCCATCTGCCCCAACCATCCATCTGTCCCAACCATCCCTAACCATCCATCTGTCCCAACCATCCCTAACATCCATCTGTCCCAACCATCCATCTATCCCAACCATCCCTAACCATCCATCTGTCCTAACCATCCATCTGCCCCAACCATCCATCTGTCCCAACCATCCCTAACCATCCATCTGTCCCAACCATCCCTAACATCCATCTATCCCAACCATCCCTAACATCCATCTGTCCCAACCATCCCTAACATCCATCTGTCCCAACCATCCCTAACCATCCATCTGTCCCAACCATCCATCTATCCCAACCATCCCTAACCATCCATCTGCCCCAACCATCCATCTGTCCCAACCATCCCTAACCATCAATCTGTCCCAACCATCCCTAACATCCATCTGTCCCAACCATCCCTAACATCCATCTGTCCCAACCATCCCTAACATCCATCTGTCCCAACCATCCCTAACCATCCATCTGTCCCAACCATCCCTAACCATCCATCTGTCCCAACCATCCATCTGTCCCAACCATCCCTAACCATCCATCTGTCCCAACCATCCCTAACATCCATCTATCCCAACCATCCCTAACATCCATCTGTCCCAACCATCCCTAACATCCATCTGTCCCAACCATCCCTAACCATCCATCTGTCCCAACCATCCATCTATCCCAACCATCCCTAACCATCCATCTGCCCCAACCATCCATCTGTCCCAACCATCCCTAACCATCAATCTGTCCCAACCATCCCTAACATCCATCTGTCCCAACCATCCCTAACATCCATCTGTCCCAACCATCCCTAACATCCATCTGTCCCAACAATCCCTAACCATCCATCTGCCCCAACCATCCCTAACCATCCATCTGTCCCAACCATCCATCTGTCCCAACCATCCATCTGTCCCAACCATCCCTAACCATCCATCTGTCCCAACCATCCATCTGTCCCAACCATCCATCTGCCCCAACCATCCCTAACCATCCATCTGTCCCAACCATCCATCTGTCCCAACCATCCATCTGTCCCAACCATCCCTAACCATCCATCTGTCCCAACCATCCCTAACCATCCATCTGTCCCAACCATCCCTAACATCCATCTGTCCCAACCATCCATCTGTCCCAACCATCCCTAACCATCCATCTGTCCCAACCATCCCTAACCATCCATCTGTCCCAACCATCCCTAACATCCATCTGTCCCAACCATCCCTAACCATCCATCTGTCCCAACCATCCCTAACCATCCATCTGTCCCAACCATCCATCTATCCCAACCATCCCTAACATCCATCTGTCCCAACCATCCCTAACATCCATCTATCCCAACCATCCCTAACATCCATCTGTCCCAACCATCCCTAACCATCCATCTGTCCCAACCATCCCTAACATCCATCTATCCCAACCATCCCTAACATCCATCTGTCCCAACCATCCCTAACATCCATCTGTCCCAACCATCCCTAACCATCCATCTGTCCCAACCATCCATCTATCCCAACCATCCCTAACCATCCATCTGCCCCAACCATCCATCTGTCCCAACCATCCCTAACCATCAATCTGTCCCAACCATCCCTAACATCCATCTGTCCCAACCATCCCTAACCATCCATCTGTCCCAACCATCCCTAACATCCATCTGTCCCAACCATCCCTAACCATCCATCTGTCCCAACCATCCCTAACATCCATCTGTCCCAACCATCCCTAACCATCCATCTGTCCCAACCATCCCTAACATCCATCTGTCCCAACCATCCCTAACATCCATCTATCCCAACCATCCCTAACATCCATCTGTCCCAACCATCCATCTGTCCCAACCATCCCTAACCATCCATCTGTCCCAACCATCCCTAACCATCCATCTGTCCCAACCATCCCTAACATCCATCTGTCCCAACCATCCCTAACCATCCATCTGTCCCAACCATCCCTAACCATCCATCTGTCCCAACCATCCATCTATCCCAACCATCCCTAACATCCATCTGTCCCAACCATCCCTAACATCCATCTATCCCAACCATCCCTAACCATCCATCTGTCCCAACCATCCCTAACATCCATCTGTCCCAACCATCCCTAACATCCATCTGTCCCAACCATCCCTAACATCCACCTGTCCAAACCATCCCTAACATCCATCTGTCCCAACCATCCCTAACCATCCATCTGTCCCAACCATCCCTAACCATCCATCTGTCCCAACCATCCCTAACCATCCATCTGTCCCAACCATCCCTAACCATCCATCTGTCCCAACCATCCCTAACATCCACCTGTCCAAACCATCCCTAACATCCATCTGTCCCAACCATCCCTAACATCCATCTGTCCCAACCATCCCTAACCATCCATCTGTCCCAACCATCCCTAACCATCCATCTGTCCCAACCATCCCTAACCATCCATCTGTCCCAACCATCCCTAACCATCCATCTGTCCCAACCATCCCTAACATCCATCTGTCACAACCATCCCTAACCATCCATCTATCCCAACCATCCCTAACATCCATCTGTCCCAACCATCCATCTGTCCCAACCATCCCTAACCATCCATCTGTCCCAACCATCCCTAACCATCCATCTGTCCCAACCATCCCTAACATCCATCTGTCACAACCATCCCTAACCATCCATCTGTCCCAACCATCCCTAACCATCCATCTGTCCCAACCATCCCTAACCATCCATCTGTCCCAACCATCCATCTGTCCCAACCATCCCTAACATCCATCTGTCCCAACCATCCCTAACATCCATCTGTCCAAACCATCCCTAACCATCCATCTGTCCCAACCATCCCTAACAATCCATCTGTCCCAACCATCCCTAACCATCCATCTGTCCCAACCATCCCTAACCATCCATCTGTCCCAACCATCCCTAACCATCAATCTGTCCCAACCATCCCTAACATCCATCTGTCCCAACCATCCCTAACCATCCATCTGTCCCAACCATCCCTAACCATCCATCTGTCCCAACCATCCCTAACATCCACCTGTCCAAACCATCCCTAACATCCATCTGTCCCAACCATCCATAACCATCCATCTGTCCCAACCATCCCTAACCATCCATCTGTCTCAACCATCCCTAACCATCCATCTGTCCCAACCATCCATAACCATCCATCTGTCCCAACCATCCCTAACCATCAATCTGTCCCAACCATCCCTAACATCCATCTGTCCCAACCATCCCTAACCATCCATCTGTCCAAACCATTCCTAACCATCCATCCGTCCACCCATTCCTAACCATCCATCTGTCCAAACCATTCCTAACCATCCATCTGTCCAAACCATCCCTAACCATCCATCTGTCAAAACCATTCCTAACCATCTATCTGTCCCAACCATCCCTAACATCCATCTGTCCCAACAATCCCTAACCATCCATCTGTCCCAAACATCCCTAACATCCATCTGTCCCAACCATCCCTAACCATCCATCTGTCCCAACCATCCCTAACCATCCATCTGTCCCAACCATCCCTAACCATCAACCTGTCCCAACCATCCCTAACCATCCATCTGTCCCAACCATTCCTAACCATCCATCTGTCCAAACCATTCCTAACCATCCATCCGTCCACCCATTCCTAACCATCCATCTATCCCAACCATCCCTAACCATCCATCTGTCCCAACCATCCCTAACCATCCATCTGTCCCAACCATCCCTAACATCCATCTGTCCCAACCATCCATAACCATCCATTCTACCACCCATTTCAAAAACTCACCTCACACAACTGCACTTTCTGAAATTCCTGAATCTGCCCTCGAGGTGGGAGTAATATGAACTGCAGATATTTAAAGAAAAACCTTTGAGCTACGAGGAATTATCTGTCCTGAGGGAAATAATTTTTTAAGTCCCAATCCTTGATGATGGGATTACAACATTATTTAACGAGGGATGGAAAATTCTGAGTTGCAAGTAACATTGAACTATTACCCATAGTCATTCTTCACATCACAAACAATGGCAGGCACTAGCCAATCAACAGGAAGCAAACATTATAATGCGCAGTGAAATTATTACCCCAAATAATTTCCACTGTATCCGTCCCCAATGGGTAATACAAGGCTTTGCTGTACATCGTTCAGGCTGCTGCTTTTAAGATAGGGTTTCACAACACATTATCACCCTACAGTCTCTCTGACAGGCTCTGTTATATTCACCCTAAGTGGCTAATGGAAGCAGGTATCACACCAACTACATCCATTACATGGAAAACATGACACACTTTCATTGAAGTGTTTACTCAGTACAATGTATGCTGTCATTGAGTCACTGGTGGTTAGCAAATTGGATTAGAGTTTCTACATGTTCCTAATGTTATCTGTATACTTCTAGACAACTCTTACATGATAATTGGTGTGCATGTTGTATTCAAGTTGTCGTATAATTATAAGATGAATGTATATATTGAACCCCTGGGCCTACTTAGAAATTCAGAGGTTACTTTGAAATAATTTTACACTTTAAAGTTTACACTGTTTCTTTCATGCTGATTGGCTGAATGGGTAGTCACGCGATCTGATATTTGGAGTTCACACACCTGCGAACAGACAGAAAACTCCACACAATGTGAACAATTTTTGGTAAAATTGATCATGAGAACTTTCACCAGAACTACTTTCTGGGTTTTCCCCAAACTCTCGGCGTTCCCAATCAACTCGTTTTAATATTTTCCTTTTCATTATTAATCCCCGCATTTTTGTAGTCTTTTTGCCTGGTCAAACCAATTTATCTGACTAAAAAATAAAGAAATACTTTGGTTCTTGAGTTTGTTGTCGACTGCAAGATCAAACAAAATGAGTTGTCCTTACAGTGATTTTGCTATGGAATGGCCATCTACAAATACTAGTGACACAAGTGAAGAAAATGAAACCTGCAAAATTACTCGGGAAAACAAAATTGATTTATTGAGGGATACTGACTTTGGTTCCTTGTTTTCGGAAATGACTGTGGAATCTAGCACGAAGACAATTGTGAATGAAAACAATTTTGAACCTTCCTCACAGAGATCAATGCAAATTTCCTCCTGTTATGGGTTTTCGTACGCTTAAGAATCATTCCTAGTTTTCTCAATAATCACTTGAACAACTGTAAAACATCTCACTCATTATTATTAACAATGTTTGTGTGATGCTACACCCCACGTTATAGCGAGGGTAATCACAATAAATATGCCATCCAAAACTATGATGTCTTAAAACATATAATCTGATGATACTGAAAAAAACGCAACTTTTTTACAGATTGGTCATCAGAAATGAGAAAAATACCCATAGACTGGATTGGCCGACATACTCCATGCATTCTACGCCAAGATGTGGCATCACATGAGGAGGATGGAAAGGTCCAGTGTCCGATGAAACCCATAGAAACACGATGAAGAACATGAGAGCTGCCCTCCATTGGTTGGGTCGCCACATTTACCTCGTAAAAGAAAAAGAATTCGGATGTTCCAATGACCTTCTCAATGGAAAATTAAAATCCAGTGTTCATAACTGTCAGTCTATGACAACACAACATTGGCAATGGTGATATGACAAAAATTCAAGATTATCTGTCACACGATGGTCCAATCTGTGTTTTGTACAAAGCTAGGTTTGACATCGCTGTTCATTTTGTTGGTGCGGCCTAGAATTTCACTTTCAGTTGAGACCTTAATTTGAATTTCATTTTGATGATGAGGGCCACAAATATGCCTCATTTTCACATGACACTGTCCAACAAAACACCCAAGGGGGTTTGAATGACCCCGAAAACAACACTGCCGAAAAAAACATGTATGCTTCTGGTACGTCACAGTGTCCCGACACAACTTTGAAACTTCTCATGTCAAAACTGCCCCCAAAAGCAAAAAAGTTGTTTTGCATTCCCAAATCAAATACCATGGTAAATGACCCTGTTAGACCATTTTGGAACGTCAACTTGGTTTGATCATTCACACAATTCCAAGAAAACAGGTCTCAGTTGGGTCTATACTCCTCACTGCATATGAGCTACTACCATCCAAGCGCTTGCCGATGCAAATGTTGAATTTCGTCATGTCATGTTCTTGTCGGAGACACAAATGAAGCAACCATTCAATGATACAGTTTGTCCATCTTCAGTCAAACATCAGCTATTAAGCCAAGTTTTACAGGGAAATCACACACAATGACAAATTCAAAGCTCCAAACATAACACACCAAGATGTTGAAACACAAAACACACAAGTTTCAGAGCACTCTGTTCAATCCCTTCCAGGCAGTGTGCGAATCAGTTTGCGATTATCCCAACACAAGCAACACCTTCACAAATCAGTCCTATTCCCAATTTGCTATTCTAATTTTAACCCTTTAGTGTCTGAACTGTTCTTATTTTCACTTATTTGCCCTTCTATGTATGAACTGAAGTTATTAACTATTCTATAGCTGAACATTCAAAATGTTTATATCAATCTACCAAATCAATTGTTCAAATAAAAAAAAATGTGTTCATCCTAGCACCATATTTCTAACTAGTTCTCCAAGCACTACTTCTGTGGACAAGTAGGTAGCCTACAGTATTCTCCAAGCACTACTTCTGTGGACAAGTAGGTAGCCTACAGTATTCTCCAAGCACTACTTCTGTGGACAAGTAGGTAGCCTACAGTATTCTCCAAGCACTACTTCTGTGGACAAGTAGGTAGCCTACAGTATTCTCCAAGCACTACTTCTGTGGACAAGTAGGTAGCCTACAGTATTCTCCAAGCACAACTTCTGTGGACAAGTAGGTAGCCTACAGTATTCTCCAAGCACTACTTCAGTGGACAAGTAGGTAGCCTACAGTATTCTCCAAGCACTACTTCTGTGGACAAGTAGGTAGCCTACAGTATTCTCCAAGCACAACTTCTGTGGACAAGTAGGTAGCCTACAGTATTCTCCAAGCACTACTTCTGTGGACAAGTAGGTAGCCTACAGTATTTTCCAAGCACTACTTCAGTGGACAAGTAGGTAGCCTACAGTATTTTCCAAGCACTACTTCTGTGGACAAGTAGGTAGCCTACAGTATTCTCCAAGGACTACTTCTGTGGACAAGTAGGTAGCCTACAGTATTCTCCAAGCACTACTTCAGTGGACAAGTAGGTAGCCTACAGTATTCTCCAAGCACTACTTCAGTGGACAAGTAGGTAGCCTACAGTATTCTCCAAGCACTACTTCTGTGGACAAGTAGGTAGCCTACAGCATTCTCCAAGCACTACTTCTGTGGACAAGTAGGTAGCCTACAATATTCTCCAAGCACTACTCCAGTGGACAAGTAGGTAGCCTACAGTATTCTCCAAGCACTACTTCTGTGGACAAGTAGGTAGCCTATAGTATTATCCAAGCACTACTCCAGTGGACAAGTAGGTAGCCTACAGTATTTTCCAAGCACTACTTCTGTGGGCAAGTAGGTAGCCTACAATATTCTCCAAGCACTACTCCAGTGGACAAGTAGGTAGCCTACAGTATTCTCCAAGCACAACTTCTGTGGACAAATAGGTAGCCTACAATATTCTCCAAGCACTACTCCAGTGGACAAGTAGGTAGCCTACAGTATTCTCCAAGCACTACTCCAGTGGACAAGTAGGTAGCCTACAGTATGGGGCTATATCATGGCTAGTGCTTGAACTCAATTTTAACTTAACAAATCTGTTCTGGCACTGGTAACTTGGATTTAACCCCACTTTCAACAGAATTTCAGCCTCATCATGCATGAAAGCTTGATATTAGCACTGCCCACAGCAATCTTCCACCTAGAACTATCCGAGTCTGGACCAGACAATCAAGTGATTAATATTAAGAGCTAAGATTCATGTCAGTGTACTGTGACATGCAATCAACCAAGTAATGGAGATTGACTGCCATTTTCCTTTGATTGACTCTTATGACCAGCATCAGAATCTGATATGTTCATATGTTGTTGTATCTATACACTAGAACTCTGCATTAGACGCTGACAATAGGTCTGGGGGACGGGATGATCATGTTGCTTCAATGTGTAATGCTACTGATTGTCTGACATCAAGCCCTGATGTCATGAAGATTTATTCAAAGACTTAATATTTTGTCATTTTTAAAAAGAAATTATATTATTTTTTTTAATATTACTTTTATTTATTTATTTTTATTTGTTGCATTTCATATTGTTTTTACAAAACAGAAAACAGTGACTTCCATGTTACAAACAAGTGTATGGCGTGATGACCAATATTTATCTGTCTTAAATTCCCACTCATCAGTGCCGTACAACGTGGAGATGAAGTAATACTGCTTCGGTTCATTCTGGAAGATCTGGAACGATAGAATATGCCTTGTGTCTTTATGTGAGAAAATAAGCTTTTTGCAAATAATAATTATAAGATTTAAAGGGTCATTACTTCTGAATTTGTATTCAAGCAAAACATGTCGTTCGGTGATATTTGTTTTGATTTGAGTGCTGGTATCTAGCCAAAGTTCCAGTGCTGTCAAGATTGTTTTTACTTTGCTGCAATCCCAAAACAATATGTGTGTGTGTGTCACAAAGGCTACATGTATTGCAGTCTACATATCTCATTTTGAATAATATATTATTAGAAGGTGGGAAGTGGTGTAGAATTTTGTATTGAAACCACTGAAGCTTAGTATCGACAGTACACCTAAAGCGTATGATCTTATACATCGTCCATTCCTCTAACAATGTTACTACTTGGAAAATATTTCTCCACTTTGTGGAGTGTTGATTTTTTACACAATGTTTTTTAACTTCACCTTTGTAAAACTATTGAGTGCCTTTTTCACATTTCTGTAGGTATTGCATATTAAAGGATCTGATGGGATTTAAGGGGGGTCTCACATTCATCCACTTGATGCTTTTGTTTCTGCAGTAATGTTTATGGAGTTTATAATGCCCATGTAACGTATGTCAAGACATTTGTTTGTAAATTAATTTTCTCAACAAAAGATTCAAAGGATAGAAATTTGCCTTTCTCTTCCAACAGGTCATTTATATAGTGTATGCCTTTTCTGTACCAATTTTCATAGAATACACCTTTTCTATTAATCTGGATGTTTTCATTTAACCAAACATTATTCGTAAGTAGATCCATTTCTGATAGTTCTGTGGAATGAATAGATGAAATGAAATTCCACCAAGAATTCAGGAGATTTTTGTAAAAGTTGTCTCGTATCATTTTGACTATAGTGTTTCGTAAATACTGACAGTTGTATTCAAATATGGATCCTTGACCCATCTTGATCGCTTATCAAAGAATCTTCTTATAATTGATAGCTTTTGGGCCATTATTATTTTTTTTACTTTTAGAACATTAAACCCCCGTCCTTTTTATCACAAATCACCTGTCTTAATTCTGTTTACTATATGTGGTTTTCTGGCCCATATAAGCTGGAAACATTTCTTTGAAAATAATCCACTTTTGAGTCAGGGGGGTTTGGCAGAGATGGAAACAGTGATTTAGTTTAGACATAATAAGAGATTTTAACATTATATTTCTGCCGAGGGGAGTTAGGTGTCGAGCTGACCAATTTACCGTATTTTCTTGAGTATAGTGCGCACTTTTTTTCGAAAAAACACAGCTGTGTAGAAGGGGGTGCGCATAATACACGAATTATGAGTTTGGATGTTTTTTTCCCCCATGGAAAGACATTACCGTGAGCACGAAACACCGGGAATACCATGTCAACAAATCCATACTGAAGTACGCAAAATAATTATGTAATTACACTGTCTGGCTATAAAAAGTGTTCTTTGTATATCAGGACTTATGTTTGTAACTTATTTCATTGATTTTATTCAAAATTCCTTATAATCTGATAATATTGTTTTTATTAATTTCGGCGAAATCATGTGTGAAGCGATCGGAAGATCGCACAACTCACCATTATTAACAGCAACCACGGTCAGAATACCGCTATTGACGCCTTGAAACAAACTTTAGTTGACAGAGAATGGATACATATATCATAAATGACATACTTTGACTCGTTAAAAGTCATATTTGTTTTTGTTTGACGATTCTATGTCAACATGAAATTCTCGCGATCACGTGATCATGTGCGCGTGAGCCTTGACGGTGACTGGTCAGACATGCTCCATGTAAAAAATAATACCCGGGAATAGCGATCAGCTGCTTCGCTTAGGGTTATTATTATTTTAAATATGTTTATTAAAGGTTGCATATAATTAAGAAAATAATGGAATATATTATTCCTGATAAATAAAATAGTTTCAGATATAATTGTTGCCGATCCTTGCATTAAAAATCTTATAAAGTTATATCATTGGGTGTGTCTTGACCGAATCACCGGTCGATTCCAAGAAAACGTGTGTACAGCTGATTGCTGTTTCCAGCTTAGTTTACGAGAAAATACGCAAGGTAATCTTAATCCCTAAATATAAAACAATGCCTAGCAGAACAATAAATACTATTTAAACGGTAAATAAACATGTCTGGTGATTTTTTATCTCAAATTTCGAATTTGTACTGACGAAGTTTCTCAGCACCCGTTCGTTTGCCGGACTTCGCTGAAAGGGTACGGTGTAAAAAATTTCTGCGCATAATATTCAAATTTCTTTTTTTCCAAAATATTGAACCCGCTAGAGGGGGGTGCGCATTATACATGGGTGCGCACTATACTCAAGAAAATACGGTAATTGACATCGGTGTTTCACAATTTTAAAATGTTCTTTATAATTCAAATGAATCATTTCTTCTAACTCCAGACGATAGGATATTCCAAGGAGGTCAAAGGGACCTTGGCCAGTTTAGTTTCCACTTAGGACATAGCTTCATTCTTCATCTTGTGTTTGACCCTATCCAAATTAGCCATGTCTTCTCAATGTTTGCTTTTAGTCCAGAGAAGCGTGCAAAAATCAAGTATTTGCAGTACTGAGTGTAGACAGCATTCAGTTCCATCTAATATACGAGTTGTATCGTCTGCAGACTGTTGTATGAGGAATTCAACATTTCCCAAAGGTATGCCTTTTATATCTGCATTATTTCGGATCATTATTCCTGATATTTCAGCACACAAAATAAATATATAAGGTGAAATCGGATCTCCTTGGCGACAGCCTCTGAAGATACTAAACATACATGATCCATAACCACTGACTAATACATTTGAATTCCTTCATAAAATACAGTAATCCATCTTCAAATAGAATGTCCAAAATTAAAGAAGCATAATGTTTAATCAATGAACGCCCAATCAACTGTATCGAAGGACTTTTCGAAGTCAATTAGTAGCAGTAATCCTCATATTTGAAAAGTTTCTGTTTGTTCCATCAAGTCATAAATTAGTCCAGTAATCTCACCAATATAACTTCCAGACATTAAACCTTTTTGGTTTTCATCTATCAATAAAACAAGGACTGGTTTGACTCTTCGAGATATTGTAAGTGATGCAACTTTATAGAACTCACTCACTCACTCACTCTTTCACCCACCCACTCTTTCACCCAATCACTCACTCACTCACTCATCCACTCACTCACTCATCCACTCACTCCTGTTTTAGAAGGCCTACATAGATGTGATGTTAACCTTGTTTAATCACCCGTTTTTGTGTCATGGATCAGTTGTAAGTCGTTAGCTAGACGGGAATGGGGCAATGTCAGAGGGACTCACGCACCAACTACATAGATTCCAGCTATCTTTACATTTCCAGCCTCCTTAAGAACTGTACTCACTGCTGCAGAGATGGGTTAATTATCCCAAACTATGCTTACCTAAATATACTGAGCTAAGTTGTGTGGAAAATATCTCCGTTTAGAGTGGAATGTATCATATTCATGTCAGTAGGTGCAAACTAATAGCATATCCAGTCCCAATCTGTCAGAGAAATGGTTAAACGTCATGTAATGTTTACAAAATAACTGTTACGTGTCTTATGATATAGGTTTGCGGTATCCTCAGCCTGATCCGACTCCCGCAGGACCGCAGGCAAGTGTCCTGGTGTAACTTGTGTGGGTTGCCTGGGTTGGTATTGGCGGTTCAATATGGCTATGCCAATCATGAACATTGAATGAAAATCGGCTTTACGATCTATGAGAACACATCGCTGGTCGAACCATAGCCATGAATAGCAGCCAGTCTATGTCTGATGGCTTAGGAGGAGCATCTGAGGGCGAAGTTAACAACAGGTGAAGAACGTAGTGAATTGAACCAGTGAACCGAACTAGACGGATGGCATGCTTGGGACATCATCCCCACATGAACATTATAGACAGACAGGTTACTCAGTATTAATGGCCATATTGCCAATAGTACAATGAAGGGATTCAAGTAAACACATGATGTACATGATCATGTTGACATATCTAGACAGTCTTATCTTTCGATTAACAGCCATATGAAAGATCAGGTGGTTTTAAACTTCTTTTGAGTAGGATATTAAATGATATATATGCCAGTATTTAAGTATAATATATACACTATTAAATGCTATGGAGCATGACCTTCCATTAATTTAGTGGCAACAATATATTGCCATGCCGTCAGTTGCCGTGAGCTGTCGACATGCTTTGTTCTGTCTGCACCAGGATATTTAATGTAACAACAATATGACAAAAGCTTTCAATGCAATAGATGTATGTTATATAAACTTGATCATCGGAACCAGCCATCACTTGATACTTAAAAACAAACAAACAAACATCTGCTACAGGAAAAACAGATCAAAGCACAGTACTGTATTTTGATACCTCCCTGGACATAAAACTTCCACAAACCCAACAGAAAGAACACACATCACACACAATAAGGGCAGACAAGAAAAATAAACTTTTTTTACCAAAAAAAGCAACCAAAGTGTTTGCTATTATCATTGATCAGATATTGCTGTCAGCAAGTATAATATATCACCTGCCTTTGTTGGGCAGCTGGTTAGATTTTAATTTAGTCATCATGAATATTTTATGAGACGAAAGAAAATATTTTGAGACTACTATATCAATGCATGTTTTTGTTGCTTTGTTCAATTACCTTCATTCAAATAAAGCACAGGCCTAATGCAACCATTTAGTTTTTACCTCTCCTTATCATGAAAACCTTGCAAGTCAACTTTGTCAGCATAGCTTTCTATCCCAGCTAACATGTCTTCCATTTCAGTTCCCTTGCAACAGTGAATATATGTGATAGAGTGAGTAAAGTTTTACGCAACTTTTAGCAATATAACGACGGGAGGCACCAGAAATTGGCAATGCTGCTTTGAACAGCATACTTTAGTGATAGTCACAGCTTACATGTGGGACCAAGCCGAGGTGACACAAATCTTAGACTTTTATCTCTTTGGTAAAACCCAGACCACTGGTTTGAATCTTGGATTTGAACCCGAACCATGACCTTGATGACCATTTACTCGTGTTGAGGGAGATGGATACTTCCTGAAGAACTGACCAAGTCGAAATATGAAGAATATCAATCAATAGACTATTTTCTGTGAAATCTATTTCATGAGACTAAGTAAGTGAGTTGGGTTTAAAACTGGTTTGAACAGTATTCCAATCATATCATGGCGTGTCAACTTCGTGTGGGAGGAAAGCCCGAAGTGATGCAGGTTCTACTTTGATGAAACCCCTGACAAAACTAGAAACATAATTAGGGCGAAACTGGGAATGGAACCCATGATCATAGGTTTCTGGTGTGCCCAAAGGATGTAACTCTGCACAACAAATTTCTGAGCCTTAGATGACTGGGCCACCTGTGTCCCCCCACCTTATGGAGATTGCTTAGCAAGGAATATAATAACACAATATGAAACTATGTCCCACCAGCACTTTTGATTTAAAGGCACAGATTTGAGTTACACAACCTAGTCTGTCTCATCGTCCCTGAACTATTTTAATTTCAGCACTTCAGTTCAAGCCAAAACAATTTAGATTATTTTTATTATCAAAACAATTTGTCCTGTTGGCTGCACAAAAAACTTGCAATACAGGTTTTACTGTGTCCCCCATTTTCTATTCTTGAGGTCAGAAGTTTCAAAAACTAATTAAACAAACAGCTGAGTTGAAAAAACCCCTCATTGTCCGAACACTTATACCAGAGATGATGACATGTGTTGTTTTATTCCAATGAATCGTTTTCTTTATAGGACAAAATTGCATTGATAGTGTCTTAACTTACTTCCAACGTATTTGTGAAAAAATTCTACACTGAAACTATTTTGACATTTTTTGCTGTTTGAATCTTTTGAAGATAAAAATAACTATTCAGCCTGCAAGTAATGCTATTATCCTGTCCAGTATCAACTTACAAGTAAGTCGAATATGTACAGTTTGCACACAATAGTGAACTCTCTGCGTCCTTAAAAAATACATGGAGTTATCTGTAGAAAGAGACATAAGTTTGGATTTTGTTGTTTAACACTGCACTCAACAATGTTTCAGCTATATGAAGGCGGTCTGTAAATAGTCGAGTCTGGACCTGACAATCCAGTGATTGACATCATGAGCATCGATCAATTGGGATCGATGACATGCATCAAGCAAGCCAGCGAACCTGACCACCCGATCCCGTATGTCACATCTTACGACAAGCATAGTGACCTTTTACAGCAAGCATGGGTTGCTGAAGACCTATTCTACCCCGGATTTTCATGGATAAGAGAGACATAAGTGGATCCCTGATAAAACTAAACCATGATATAGAGACAGAATCATTAAAGCATTAGGATGATATCCTGCTTTCATTGTTCAGTTGATTTTGAGCCAGGAATTTACTTGCCATATTCAATGTGCTTTTTAACAAGTAAAACTGGTGCAACTGTAGGTCATAATTAATGCAAAGTTTTAGAGATACATAAACCATGGTTTAAGTTGGAGAAATCAATTGGATCTGTTGATACAGGAGTAGAATCATGATCAATATGCTCCTTCCATGAAGTTGAAGCAGTTGTGTTCAGATGTTTCACTGAAGGAAACATACAACCTAATGGATAACAACTTCTGTTTTATTGCAACAAAATACAATAAAGTTGTATGTATTCTTATCAACTCCTGAACTTCTAGATTACCTATCAAACAGTTTTACATCAGGTGTCTGTTTTGCCAGCTGTTATGACTCTGTTATAAACAACACCGTGAAGATCAAATGCTTGTAAGAGGTGACTTACGGGATTGGCTGGCCAGGCTCGCTGACTTGTTTGATGCAAGTTATCATATCCCAGTTGCTCATACAAATGCTCATGACATCAATCATTGGTTTGCATGTACAGTGTCGATTATTTACAGACCTCTGTCATATTGCTCAAATACAAAGTGTGCAGCATTAAAGAAAAAACAAAACAACATCTGTTATGAAGAAGTTATAATGCACAATTCCCAACCTTCAAAAATAAATATGTGTGCATTACTTTGGATCCACCAAATCAAACACACCTGGATCAAACGCCAACAATCAAACATATCAGACCCTGACATCAGCACAGCATCGTTGGAAGCAGAGCATTAAGTAGCATGTGATCACACAAAAACTGCCCAAACACCACTCTCTCCCAATGACAAAACTGCCTCTGTCTCTGCTTAGTCATTAAAGTAGTCTAGCTGGCTGCCTACCAAACCTAATCATTATAATTTCTTTACAGAGTGAAATTGATCTAACTTACAGCTGGAGTGGAAATGTGTCATTTAGTGAAAACAGCATCAAAGGGTATCTGAAATGAACAAAGAAGTGTGGGCATGTAGGGGAGCTCCTGGCTGGGAACGTGAAGACTCACTATACTCTCACAGATACAACAGCTGAAGCTATCCCCTGCACCACCCCTCTCGTTATTGGTAAAGTTGGCTGTTGCTTCCAAGTTGGTTGAAAACTGCTGACTTGAAACTGCGTGTTACCAACACTAAGCAACTCCACGATTACTCTACCTGCTGTATAACTCTGACACTATACCTGCTCTATAACTCCGACACTATACCTGCTCTATAACTCCAACACTATACCTGCTCTATAACTCAGACACTTCACCTGCTCTATAACTCTAACACTATACCTGCTCTATAACTCTAACACTATACCTGCTCTTTAACTCTAACACTATACCTGCTCTATAACTCCAACACTATACCTGCTCTTTAACTCTAACACTATACCTGCTCTATAACTCCGACACTATACCTGCTCTATAATTCAACACTATACTTGCTTAATAACTCCGACACTATACCTGCTGTATAACTCCGACACTATACCTGCTGGATAACTCCAACACTATACCTGCTGTATAACTCTAACACTATACCTGCTGTATAACTCTAACACTATACCTGCTCTATAACTCCAACACTATACCTGCTCTATAACTCCGACACTATACTTGCTTAATAACTCCGACACTATACCTGCTGTATAACTCCAACACTATACCTGCTCTATAACTCTGACACTATACTTGCTCTATAACTCCGACACTATACTTGCTTAATAACTCCGACACTATACCTGCTGTATAACTCCAACACTATACCTGCTCTATAACTCCAACACTATACCTGCTGTATAACTCCGACACTATACCTGCTGTATAACTCCAACACTATACCTGCTGTATAACTCCAACACTATACCTGCTCTATAACTCCGACACTATACTTGCTTAATAACTCCGACACTATACCTGCTCAATAACTTTGACACTATACTTGCTGTATAACTCTGACACTATACCTACTCTATAACTCTGACACTTTACATGCTCTATAACTCCGACACAATACCTGCTCTATAACTCTGACACTATACTTGCTCTATAACACCGACACTATACCTGCTTAATAACTCTGACACTATACTTGCTCTATAACTCCGACACTATACTTGCTCTATAACTGCGACACTATACCTGCTCTACAACTCCAACAATATACCTGCTGTATAACTCCGACACTATACTTGTTTAAAAAGTTCCTATTGACATTACATTCAGGACATTCAGATTTGGCTGTGATTGTGATTATTGATACTGCTGTAAATGTTTATGTGTCTGTATGTGAGTGTGACCATGTGTGACTGTGTGTGACCATGTGTGACTGTGTGTGACCATGTGTCACTCTGTGTGTTATGGTACACGATATGGAGTCAGTACTAGTAAATGTTCTTTAAACGTTAGAGAGATAGAGGGAAACCATTCATTTATTTAGATAGGGTGAATTACCGAACTGCCCAAGCTATGGGGTTTTCAATTCATACCTAGTCTGTCTATACAAATATATCCCATGCAAGTCTATAATGTTTGGCAAGTCTAGATAACTGCAGTAGCAGTTTCTGAAAATGAAGAGAGTCTCTGGGCTCCCTTTTATTATATTTTTATTAAGATAATTGAACAACTGTTTTTTTCTATACGATATGTTAGACTAGATGTTAGTCTAATTCATACCATCAAGTCTGAGGTATGGTAAATAAAACAAAACAGGTATAGGGGTGGTCTCAAAAACAAAACGGGGATGCAAAAGGCTATTAGATAGCTTTGATAAAGAGTGATTAGGAATATGGTGTACAAGCTTTATGAGCAGAAGGTAACCGTGACTTTTAGTAGAATTTGGATATTAAAGATACAATTAATATTTCCCGGACTGCACTAACTATTGCTTTCCAAGAGATGGGATTTTCGATACACTGCACGTGGCGATGATTCAGCACTTTTCAGGGGAAAATATTCCATGCATCCTGTCTATGAGGTCACATTATCTTCGAACCATTCCGGGTGTCCAGATAATTTACCTTGATCAATCATTTCACACTACATGTGGCTATTGGCAGTTGGACAAAAAGCACCCATGGTACCATCAGGTAAAGGTAATCGTGTCATTGTTTTGCAAGCTGAACCCATGTTATGGGGCTTCTTGATGGGTGTGTGCTAGTTTTTGAGGTGAAAAAGAAAACTGGTGAATTTCATAAGGAAATTATAGGAGGTGACGTGTTCATAGACTGGTTGGAACATCAGCCATTCCCCATTCAAACAATGTCAGGGTCATTGTCATGGATAATACCAGTTAATATAACATCCGGGAATCAGATACTGTCGCCCCAACCATGCGTATGACTGTGTGAGTGTAAATGTGTGAGCGTGACCTTGTGAGTGTGACTGTGAGTGTGAATGTCGGTGAGAGCAGAGACTTAGAGACAGTGTGTGAGTGTGACTGTGTGAGTGTGAATGTCGGTGAGAGCAGAGACTGAGTGACAGTGTGTGAGTGTGACTGTGTGAGTGTGAATGTTGGTGAGAGCAGAGACTGAGTGACAGTGTGTGAGTGTGACTTAGAGCTGTATATATGTGACTGTGAATATGAGTGATTGTCTGTGTGTATGTTGCTGTGGTTATGTCGGAGTGTTGCTGTGATTGTGTTGGATCACAGGTGTCTAACTATGTTATGTTAGTGACACTGACAGTCTGTGTCTGTGACTTGAGTAGGTGTAGTGTATCATCAATCAAACATGCAAAGATTGAATCACCAAACTTCGTAACAAACTTGTATGCCCCCATGTGATAGGACATCATGCCACAGTGCTCTTGATGTGTCCAGCGACAGATGTCTGTGTGTGCAGTGAAACACGTATATGAAGTCCATGCTTACACAACAGCTTCCCTGGCATGTTCCTAACCGTTCCGCCGTTCACTACTGAGTGTTCCTCTAACTGAGTTCATGAGTTTGCATGCCTCATTTTGACAACCATCTCTGGGACATACATTAGCAGTGCTCCAAGACGTGTTGAATGTTTTTTGAGTGCTTAACAGATGAGGATAAGAAGGTCCTGGACTAATGATGGTCTCAATTGACGTACATGCATATACTCCATCTATAAACAGGCATGTTTAAAAAAACAAAAGCCATGTTCAAAAATCATGTTTGTCCCCAACATCTCATCATGCTTCTGTAAAGATTACAAACATGCCACCTCCAGCAAAAACATCATCGGGATGGGATGCAGCAATGTAAGAACATAGCAATGTCAACGAGAACATTATTTGGAAGTTTGGTAGATGGGAATGTTTTTTCTGCTAACATTTGTCAAGAAAAAATTCCAATTTGACTTCAGAATTACTTAATTTGACATCACAGTACATATATGTAATCACTATTAACAACACACTTCTGTGATGATGGGTGAGTGAGTGGGGTTGGGTTTAGCTCTGCTTTGAATAAAAATTCAGAGGCCTGTAACCAATCAAGTCTGGACCAGACAAACCAGTGATTGAAAGCGTAAGCATAACTTCAGGCAGTTTGGAAACAATATGACATGCATCCGAGTCACAGATGGACCCCCACTCCCTGTTCTAGCCAGCTCCTAGAGTGAGTGAGTATGGTTTTACGCCGCTTTTAGCAATATTCCAGCAATATCACGGCGGGGAACACCAGAAATGGGCTTCACACATTGTACCTATGTCAGGAATCGAACCCTGGTCTTCGGCGTGACGAGCGATCGCTTTAACCACTAGGCTCCCCGACCGCCCCCCAGCTCCTAGAGCTAGCCGATGTTAAGGTACTATTCTGGTTCAGAATCCCCAAACATCAATGCTATAAATTACAGTAAACTATATTTACAATCAACACACTCATAACAAACTGACAGATACAACAAACAGTTCATTTGCTCCTGGCCATTTGGGGGCGGTCGGGTAGCCTAGTGGTTAAAGCGTTCGCTCGTCACGCCGAAGACCCGGGTTCGATTCCCGACATGGGTACAATGTGTGAAGCCCATTTCCGGTGTCCCCCGCCCTGATATTGCTGGAATATTGCTAAAAGCGGCGTAAAACCATACTCACTCACTTACTCCTGGCCATTTGCCATATATTTTATCACATAAAGTTGTTGGATGTAACGAACACGCTCATAAGGAAATAACGGATATCGCGAACTCACCTTGTGGTCCCGTGTTTACCCTGTCAACGATAATGTTTAAGTGTATAACAAACTTCTAGTCCCAGAGCTGAGCTCCTCACGTGTCACCAATCTACCTATCAAAACATCCGTGGCCAAGCGAGGCTGTTCAAAGCATCAGTAAACAATTGAAGGCAATTGATTTACTCTTAAGTACTAACACCTTGTCCTCAAATTACACCCTCAATTAACAATAGTAACACAGTGATTGAAGCGGATATATGCTGCACATGTACAGTGCACACTCCTGTTATTTATTGAGTACCATGACTTCATAAAAGATATCTCATGGTGAAATTGCGTGTAACGAAGGACAGATATAACAAACTAAAATTAATGGTCCCTTTCAGTTCGTTATATCCATAGTTTACTGTAAGTCTTTAACTACAGGACCTGTGAAGATTCCGGGGTAGAATAGGTCTTCAGCAACCCATGCTTGCCGTAAAAGGCGACTATGCTTGTCGTAAAAGGCGACTAACGGGATCGGGTGGTCAGGCTTGCTGACTTGGTTGATGCATGTCATCCATCCCAACTGCGCGGATCGATGCTCATGATGTCAATCACTGGATTGTCTGGTCCAGACTCGATTATTTACAGACCGCTGTCATATAGCTGGAATATTGCTGAGTGCGGCGTTAAACAACAAACAAACAAACAAACTTTAACTACAGACATCTTTTTTGGCACTTTGATACATAAAAACATATTTTTTTAGATATTAGCAACCATAATATCAACCATCTGCACCAACAACTGGTCACCAAGGTCACCAAGGTCACCGCACATTTCTGTCCGGCCAACGATCCCTTGTCTGACAGGTTTAACACATCAACACAATATCGAGTATGTTACTTCTGTTAACATTGTCAGTGTGTTTAAATATGAAGTGAAACAGTTTTGGTTTCGCAAATGGGCCAAGGAATACTATTATATATTAGTTCTCACAATGACAAATTCTCCCCCCAAGGACATCGATAGTCCATGAAATGTTGAAGAAGCATATACACATGCTGCCAGCATGTCTGTAAAGTACATAGTTACTGGTACATAAAAAACTAAAAAAAATGTTTTTGAACTTTTTACATTAGTGTTATTTTCTTTTTGTTACAGACAACTGTCACTCAGTAACATAGGGTAATCCATCACAGAGCTGCAATCACCCTGGCCTCAGTATACAAAAAAAATACTTGCAAATAGACAAAGATGATTTCAACAAACTTGATCAATCACTTGACTAGTCTTCGGATCATCCATGAAAATTTTCCATTTTTTTTATCAAGAAAAGAAATTTTTGAAACAATCCTTTTAAAACCCGTAAGTTACAATTATGATGCTTGAAGAATATATTACCCCTTTGGTCAGGAATATATACTGGTGCCATCCAAAACTATTTTTTGCAACATCCGAAAATGATTCAGAGTTTTTTCTTATATTGTTACAGAAAAGTTAGATATTTCATGTTTAAAACAATTCTTTTAAACCCTTAAGGTAGAATGATGTTGTTCGAAGACATATTGGACCCATTGGTCAGAAACATACACCCAGCCTGAAGTATCAATTTAGTCTACCATCTGGCTCAGGGGGAGAAGTAAACAATATGCCAAAAAATTGGACTTAACGTCTTGTTCAAGATTATTTCACTTGTGCGTGTGACTGCTTGTACTAGTCCGGACTAATGATGGTTTTATAGTGCTACAGATAGCACTGAGATACCATGCCCCAGTTTAAAAATGGTATCCCACTTAGACACATTATACTGACTCCAAGCTGACCAGTCCTTGTTTTGGTGCCATTAATGCTCAGCACCATGTTTTGGTATTGTGGTCAGACCTTCCGCTCTGCTCTCCAAGAGTAACTGCACCACGGAGGCGTTAGGATTATGCATCTTTCTTAGAAGTTTGCTAAAAGATCAAAGGTGTTGACTGTACTTTATCCCGCTTTACATGGAAGAGCCCGTCAGTTGGCCATGTTCGAGGATTTTCAATTTACGTCATTACAGTTTTCATTTAAACACAGCTCCAATAAAGCACAAGGTCTTAATATCTCAATATCCCCATGTGTAGTGTAAAGACGTATTGTTTTGCCCTGACCTGTTATAGTAAGAGCATGATAAACTACACCATGGAGGCATATCTGCAACAAGGTGTATGGTTTATGTTTCTTAAACTCGATGACTTTTGGCTGCTGTAGTGGACATGATCACATCTTTACAATGATGCTTTACACAGCATATGAACGCGAATCTTCACAGCAGTCAGCAACATATATATATATACAACATGGGGTCAAGGTGTCACCAGACACAAGATGGGGGTCAGGGGGACACCAGACACAAGATGGGGGTCACCAGACACGAGATGGGGCCATGGGGACACCAGACACAAGATGGGGGCTAGGAGGACACCAGACACAAGATGGGGGTCAGGGGGACATCAGACACAAGATGGGGGCTAGGAGGACACCAGACACAAGATGGGGGTCAGGGGGACACCAGACACAAGATGGGGGTCAGGGGGTCACCAGACACAAGATGGGGGTCAGGAAGACACCAGACACAATATGGGGGACACCAGACACAAGATGGGGTCATGAGGACACCAGACACAAGATGGGGGTCAAGGGGACACCAGACACAAGAAGGGGGTCAGGGGGACACCAGACACAATATGGGGGACACCAGACACAAGATGGGGGTCAGGGGGTCACCAGACACAAGATGGGGGTCAGGGGGACACCAGACACAATATGGGGGACACCAGACACAAGATGGGGTCATGAGGACACCAGACACAAGATGGGGGTCAAGGGGACACCAGACACAAGAAGGGGGTCAGGGGGACACCAGACACAAGATGGGGGTCAGGGGGACACCAGACACAAGATGGGGGTCAGGGGGACACCAGACACAAGATGGGGGTCAGGGGGACACCAGACACAAGATGGAGGTCAAGGGGACACCAGACACAAGATGGAGGTCAAGGGGACACCAGACACAAGATGGAGGTCACCAGACACAAGATGGGGGCCAGGGGAATCCAGATTTCTACCTTGCCCAAAATAGATAGCATCTGTCACAACAAATACTGCACAAGTTGCATCTTCATTCTTCTGTCACAGAGAGTGAAAGCGTATGTGAAGCAGGAAGAGAAAATAAGGCTGGAATTTGCCAGCCCTGTTTGTGTCATCTCATGCTACCAATGCTGCATGGTAATAGTCGGATGCACAAGCTCAATGTTAATATAGAAAGCATGCCGAGCTACCAAAATAGCTTCCTCTTCTGGAGAAAGTCGTGATAAGTCTGCAGACATTCCAAAAACTTACAAACATGTTTTCCAAATGAGCATGCCAGACCATGTTTACACCTATTCTTTGATTCCAATCAATGAATGAATATTTCATGCATCTTGCGAGTCGGGAACGAAGATGTCCACAATTGATTCAGCTTGTTAAATTCATGATCGGATAGCTACTTAATTATAAAGGCACCATCATTTATTACAAAGGGTTAGCCAACATCCATGATGGTAATGCCATGCCTCAGTTTACAGTGGCAATGTTCAACATCAATAGTTCTCCCTTCCCACAGCTGGTGCTCAGCTTCCATCAACAAATACCTGACAATACCTATTTTTTTTAACCATTGAGAAAAATACGACTTCAATTACATGCGCTCAAAATAAAGTGGTTTGATTCAAATTAACAATCTTCCTTACTGATTAATGGCCCCACCTAACTGAAAAAGGTCAAAAAACGTTTTGGTATGCTGATTTTCTTTGACACGGCCAACAACAATAAAGCCAAATGACAATAAATAGGTTTGGGTTTCCACTGAATGTGTAATGGTCCTCTGTCATCCTGACGCCATGTTCAAGATGGGTGCAGTGAGTGTGTGTACAGTGTGTTTTTTTGTTTTTTAATACTACACTTCAGCAATACTCAAGCTGTATGATAATGGTCAATTAATATGTAAATAATTGACTCTGGACCAGACAATCAAGTGATTGACATCATATGATTCAATCTACGCAATTGGGAGAGGATGACATGCATCAACCAAGTCAGCGAGCCTGACCACCCGATCATTTAATCATCTCCAACGACAAACATGCATAGGTTGCTGAAGACGAATTCTTACCTGGATCTTCAAAGGAAGAGTTGCTCTGCGATACCTTACAGTAATCATACAAAAGGGTCATCCCAAGAACTTGCATCAGATATTGTGACCATGTGGAAATTGAACCCAGGAATTTGGACTGACGAACGACTGTTTGACCCACTAGGCTACCCTAGCTACCCTAACACATTGTACTACATCAGGGAATTGAGTGAGCGAGTTTCGGTTTTATGCTGCTTTTAGCAATATTACTGAGGAGAACACAAATTGGCTTCACACATTGTACCCATGTGGGGAGTTGAACCTGTGTATTCAGGGTGACGACTGAACGCTGTAACCGCTAGGCTAACCCATCACCCCTCACACACTGTACCCATGTATGGAGTTGAACCTGTGTATTCAGGGTGACGACTGAATGCTGTAACCGCTAGGCTAACCCATCACCCCTCACACACTGTACCCATGGGGGAGTTGAACCCGTGTCTTCGGGGTAATGATTGAACGCTGTAACCACTTGGCTAACCCATCACCCCTCACACACTGTACCCATGGGGGAGTTGAACCCGTGTCTTCGGGGTGATGATTGAACGCTGTAACCACTTGGCTAACCCATCAACCCCTCACACACTGTACCCATGGGGGAGTTGAACCCGTGTCTTCGGGGTAATGATTGAACGCTGTAACCACTTGGCTAACCCATCACCCCTCACACACTGTACCCATGGGGGAGTTGAACCCGTGTCTTCGGGGTGATGATTGAACGCTGTAACCACTTGGCTAACCCATCAACCCCTCACACACTGTACCCATGGGGGAGTTGAACCCGTGTATTCGGGGTGACGATTGAGCGCTGTAACCGCAAGGCTAACCTGGAAGGCAAGCGTGCTTCATGTCCCTTTAAGACTTAATGCTCCAGTACTGTATGATATTAAGAGGAAGCTACAGTGTTGCAATATTGTTTCCACTCTCTTGGCTTATCAAACCTGAAATTGTCAGGTCTGCCTTCCCTAAAACTATGTGAATGTTAGCTGAAATGCATGTAGTGGAAGACATTTCACACCTTCCATATTTTGGTTATTCAAGAACACGAAGACAGTAATTTTATCATTCAGTAATTTCTCCTTCAACTCCTACCTGCCTGTCTTGTGGGTATTTTCAATGTCCCTCTTGCTGGTTGCCATGGTTGCCATGAGACACACAATTCTTCGAACATCTGAAACATGTTGGAGTTGAGGATCATTAAATATTTTTTGTACACAAAGTTGAATTCCATTTCATAGACAGGATGCATAATTACCAACCCAATGTCATAAAGTTTTCACCAACTGCCCCCAAATAACTTATTTGGATGCGTTCAAAAGTTTGAAGATGGACCAGTTAGATTAATCACATCTCAATTGATTTTAGATTCCTGGTAGTCTTTCTGGAATTTGATCCCATTGGCATTTTCTTAGAAAAACACTGTGTTGGTTATTTATGCCATCAAAACTGCCTTAGCTTCAACTGGAAACGTTTCAAATGATGCAAGCTTATTGAAGCTTGACAGTTTTCATTAGGACAATGTGCCCAGTGACGTTTCAGGATTAACTGTATTGGTGCACATGCACTTTATTATCAGTTGTTTCATCTCTTGATCTGCAACTTCATCCTAATTTTAAATGAATTAATCAATTCACATAAACAATTATGACATCAGCATAACAACCTGAAAATGACTAAGTTTATTTCAAATATGGCTGCTGTGGTGGCCATGTTCAGATTCGGATCTGAATTCTAGAAACATGTTTTTACCAAATTTCATCTTTGATTTATCAATACTGCTCCATCCCAGTCTCAGTGGGTTGTTTCAGAAGAGATGTGAAAAAGGTGACTCACTTGAGCAGGTCTGTGAGTGAGTGAACGTTAGTGAAGTCATATTGTATCATGTCACATTAATGTAGAGAAACGCCTGACATAATGCAGGTCCTTGACAGTAACTGCTTTGGT
Organism: Haliotis rufescens; assembly: GCF_023055435.1. Lineage (NCBI taxonomy): Eukaryota > Metazoa > Mollusca > Gastropoda > Lepetellida > Haliotidae > Haliotis > Haliotis rufescens. The sequence goes on from NW_025964112.1 coordinate 5,036,370, forward strand.
GAAACTGACTAGCATGGGTGTGGCGCTGACAAACCCAGGATTATAATTGCAGGCAATCTGGAATTTGAACCCAGAAGGTGCTAGCCGGCACGCCTGGGGGATGTCACAGCAAACTGCAGCCCTTCAGATTACAGGGTCATCCATGCCCCCAGATCAGTGATGAAGTGGAGGTTAAATATAATAACACAAAACAGGAATAGAATTGATGTTCCGTCAGTAAAATAAATAATCAAAACTGAAAAATATGTAAAAATATTTTTGGATGAAACGAAAAAGTCAGTACAGACAAATACAACCTGCCATGTTTAACATGGAAAACACATGTTGAAATCTGGATCATCTTGACAATAATTTCTTACAAAATCATGTCCTTGATCAGCTTTCAGGAATATAACATTTTTACCTCACATACAACTTTCAGATGACTTACATCATTACATTTACATATTAAGTAACAACAACAACAAAAATAATAATGATAATAATCATAATAAATGATAATAATCATAATAATAATTATCATATATGCCGACCTCGCTTTCGAAATGTCACGCTTGCATCCCAAGTCCCAAGTTGTTCGACTCCCTATTGTTCTCGGTGCCTTAGGTTTGGTACTCCCAATCTGTTGACTGACATTGGGAGAGTACCTGGGTTTGCTACCAGGAATACAGCCCTTCTGACAATCTGGGTAATGCTGAAGGCTGCAGTGTTGGGGAGTCTTCACATTCTCCGAAAAGTCCTGGGTGGGTTTGACTAGGCAGCGCTTCCAGGGAGAAGTCCCATTCGCTGTCTGGGCTGCGTGTAGAGGGGACAAGGGCCCTGAGTTGATGATGAGCCTAACAAGCCTGACTGTGCCAGGATCACCCAAACCCTCTTTACTGAATTTTTTAATTTAAACACCATGAGCTACATGTGCTTCAGTTAGCCTGTCTCTCAATAGATTAAAACAGGAGTGACACTCAAGTCATAAATGATTTGGCAAGTGTAGATTGCCTCAGCTCTGAAATAAGTATTTGTTCTGCGCTCCATTTGGATTTTCTTTTATATTTAGTAGATGTAGATTTTAACAAAAAGAACTTTATTTCTGTGACTAAATGTCCGTTTAGTGCTTCAGTGTGGGGCAGCACCGAAACCCTGTACTCCTCCCAGAAGTACATCTTTCAAAGGGTGGACACAGGCACATTTCAAACAAAGTCACTTGCCCATGGACACACCACATGTGCTTAATGTGCTTATGTGTGGGGCAGGACTAAAGCCCTAGAAACTCTCTGGAGCCAAGCTGCCGAACACGTCACCATCCGACTACACTCCGCGACTGATGTTGCTTAACTTGGATTTTTTTGTGACCAGCACGCTGGACACAGGACCACATGCCAAACATGGTTCTTCTGAGCCAAACATGGTTCTTCTGTGCCAAACATGGTGCTTCTGTGCCAAACATGGTTCTTCTGTGCCAAACATGGTGCTTCTGTGCCAAACATGGTTCTTCTGTGCCAAACATGGTTCTTCTGTGCCAAACATGGTGCTTCTGTGCCAAACATGGTTCTTCTGTGCCAAACATGGTTCTTCTGTGCCAAACATGGTTCTTCTGTGCCAAACATGGTTCTTCTGTGCCAAACATGGTGCTTCTGTGCCAAACATGGTGCTTCTGTGCCAAACATGGTTCTTCTGTGCCAAACATGGTGCTTCTGTGCCAAACATGGTTCTTCTGTGCCAAACATGGTGCTTCTGTGCCAAACATGGTTCTTCTGTGCCAAACATGGTGCTTCTGTGCCAAACATGGTTCTTCTGTGCCAAACATGGTGCTTCTGTGCCAAACATGGTGCTTCTGTTCCTCACAATCTAACAGACAATCTCCCTTTAAAGTGGTAAACCATAATTGTGTTTTAATCACACACAGCACAATTAACATTCATTCGTGAAATAAATATCAGTTCATAAAATCATGAATCTTATTATTTCAAAGGTTATGCTGTTCACAAATATAAAAAATCAATACTCATGAAGTTTCCAGAAGACCACTTCAGCAAACACTGTCAGCACACTCACATTTTGACCCTGTACATGTTACCAACAAAAGCAGAGGAAACCTATTCAAAATCATCCTCTTGAGACTTCAATGCTTAGCATGGTTATTCTTGCATGACCACAATGTTTCTGATTATTCCAGAACATTGTGAACTTACAACTGGGTAATTGAATTGAAAACTAATGTTGTAGATGTGCACAACTCAACATGCACTCATATCAACACATCCTCCAGAGAGATACAATGGCAGCAGAACAAGTGAGTGAATGTTCAAGCAAACTTTCTGCTTTATCACATGGCGGCAGGGTCTGGGCTTGGCACCATGTGGTAGATAGCATGGACAACAAGCAGTGTCTTCAGAGTCTGGGTGTGGCACCATGTGGTATATAGCATGGGCAACAATCAGTGTCTTCAGAGTCTTGGCTTGGCACCATGTGGTAGATAGCATGGGCAACAATCAGTGTCTTCAGAGTCTTGGCTTGGCACCATGTGGTAGATAGCATGGGCAACAATCAGTGTCTTCAGGGTCTGGGCTTGGCACCATGTGGTAGATAGCATGGGTAAGAATCAGTGTCTTCAGAGTCTGGGCATGGCACCATGTGGAACAGAGTCTTGGTGTGGCACCATGTGGTAGATAGCATGGGCAACAATCAGTGTCTTCAGAGTCTGGGCTTGGCACCATGTGGTAGATAGCGTGGGCAACAATCAGTGTCTTTAGAGTCTGGGCTTGGCACCATGTGGTACAGAGTCTGCGCTTGGCACCATGTAGTATATAGCATAGACAACAATCAGTGTCTTTAGAGTCTGGGCTTGGCACCATGTGGTACAGAGTCTGGGCTTGGCACCATGTAGTATATAGCATAGACAACAATCAGTGTCTTTAGAGTCTGGGCTTGGCACCATGTGGTAGATAGCATGGGCAACAATCAGTGTCTTTAGAGTCTGGGCTTGGCACCATGTGGTACAGAGTCTGGGTGTGGCACCATGTGGAACAGAGTCTGGGCTTGGCACCATGTGGTAGATAGCATGGGCAACAATCAGTGTCTTCAGAATCTGGGCTTGGCACCATGTGGTAGATAGCATGGGCAACAATCAGTGTCTTTAGAGTCTGGGCTTGGCACCATGTGGTACAGAGTCTGGGCTTGGCACCACGTAGTATATAGCATAGACAACAATCAGTGTCTTTAGAGTCTGGGCTTGGCACCATGTGGTAGATAGCATGGGCAACAATCAGTGTCTTTAGAGTCTGGGCTTGGCACCATGTGGTACAGAGTCTGGGTGTGGCACCATGTGGAACAGAGTCTGGGCTTGGCACCATGTGGTAGATAGCATGGGCAACAATCAGTGTCTTCAGAATCTGGGCTTGGCACCATGTGGTAGATAGCATGGGCAACAATCAGTGTCTTTAGAGTCTGGGCTTGGCACCATGTGGTACAGAGTCTGCGCTTGGCACCATGTAGTATATAGCATAGACAACAATCAGTGTCTTTAGAGTCTGGGCTTGGCACCATGTGGTAGATAGCATGGGCAACAATCAGTGTCTTTAGAGTCTGGGCTTGGCACCATGTGGTACAGAGTCTGGGTGTGGCACCATGTGGAACAAAGTCTGGGTGTGGCATCATGTGGTACAGAGTCTGGGTGTGGCACCATGTGGAACAAGAGTCTGGGCTTGGCACCATTTGGTACAGAGTCTGGGCTTGGCACCATATGGTATTTATAGCATGACAACAATCAGTGTCTTCAGAGTCTGTGCTTGGCACCATGTGGTAGATAGCATGGGCAACAATCAGTGTCTTTAGAGTCTGGGCTTGGCACCATGTGGTAGATAGCATGGGCAACAATCAGTGTCTTCAGAGTCTGGGCTTGGCACCATGTGGTATATAGCATGGACAACAATCAGTGTCTTTAGAGTCTGGGCTTGGCACCATGTGGTTGATAGCATGGACAACAATCAGTGTCTTTAGAGTCTGGGCTTGGCACCATGTGGTACAGAGTCTGGGTGTGGTACCATGTGGTAGATAGCATGGGCAACAATCAGTGTCTTTAGAGTCTGGGCTTGGCACCATGTGGTACAGAGTCTGGGTGTGGCACCATGTGGAACAGAGTCTGGGTGTGGCACCATGTGGTACAGAGTCTGGATGTGGCACCATGTGGAACAGAGTCTGGGCTTGGCACCATGTGGTTGATAGCATGACAACAATCAGTGTCTTTAGAGTATGATGACATACAGAGACACATTTATATCTCTTTGGTCACTGTTATTTCTCCTGAATCCCCCCAATGGAGCAGTTGGTTGAAGAGTGAAAGATATGTTACATATTCCAACGGCCAAGGAATTAACTTCAGAGGGACTGAAAAAAAATATATGATAATTAACACAAATACTTACTGTAAATGCTGCTGAATATTATATTTGCACTCTGCTGAAATTATCACACCTCTAAAATAGGGCATCTCCACTTCTCTAGGATGCTAACTGCTGACAAGGATTGCATCTTTACTGTCAAATATGACATATTGATCTCCCTGAACTAAGTGACACGGTGCAGCACAAATCAAGTCAGTGGCTTCATCACACTCACATCAGCATGATCAGCTACAGTTAATTAACAACATCGGCAAATTGATCACAAATTTCCACTTCCCACACTTGTTGCTTCTCTTCCCCCTTAAAATGCTGCAGTATTGGTTCATTGACCATTACTGGATCTCCTCACAGACCTGCTGCGTTTGGAGTCAGTGGCAGTGGAGTGTTCTGAGTGAGGATCACATCTCTTAAGACTCTCATCTTCACAAACTTCAAGTATCTCCACACACCTGTACAACTGCCTCATTTGAACTTTTAGAGGTCATATATCTCACAGATTTTAACAAGTATAAAAAAATCCCTTGAAAAAATATTTTTCACATTCCTGATGTGAGTTATCAATTCTTCATATGATTCGTAGGAGAGTTCTGGCCAAAACTTTAAATCATATTAAGATGTTTTTCAAAGTGAAATGTAATGTAGTACATATTTCTTTTGCTAGTTTCTTGAGAATTCTGGGTTAGAATTGGTCTCTAGCAACCAACGCTGGTCATAAGAGGATTGGGTGGCCAGGTTCAGTGACTTGGTTCAGAGCATGTAATCATTGCAACCACTACAGCTCACAATATCGATCACTGGTTTGTTTGGTCCAGGCTTTATTACTTACAGGCCATTGTCAAACAGCTGGAATAATGTTTAACAACAAAACAACTATCATATGCAAATCATCTTTAATTACTGTTTTGTTCACTAAAATGACAACATTCCTTAAAAACATTGTCTGATTGTGATAAACAACTTATCAAACTTCAAGGAAGTCTCTCTGATACCTGATGAAAGTTTCCAACGACAATGCGTTATCAAGGCATGATCATTTTGAAGACTTTACCAACGATCCTGACTCTAAGGTTTAATGTACAATATCAAGACAGGTTTCTTCTTGTAATTCTTCAAATCATTCAGGCTGATATCCAGTATAATATTCCAAAATTCTTTCAGAACCAATGAGTATCCCAACATATAGAATGTCTCAATTCTAAAGATCACTTGGAATACCTCTTGCCAGTGTGTCCCCAGTGGTTAGCCTTACCACACCAAACAGTTGCAGTGTCAGAATTAGAAGGGGAGAATCAGGAGATCAACATGGTTGGCTCCAATGTAAGCCTTTCATCTTTGCCTTTCCAGAAGACTTCACCTGCATTTCATGACTGGACAGACACAATTTATACCAAATACTCTTTATAAATCCTTTCAACCCAAAAGATACTGAAAACCAATATGTATGTAAGGAAAAAATTATCAATCACTTAAACTTTCAGACATTTCAAATTTCAAAGTTCAACTCGTGCAAGGATAACAATCAAAGACAGGACCTGACAGGGATAACTGAATCTAAACAGAGGAAAGAAAATTCACAGATGTGTAACTCAATCTAAAAGTGAAAAACTTCTGGAAACTTTTCATTGGGTCTGAAAACAGGAAGACAGTGACTGACTGAGCAAATGAAAGGGATTTCATGCTATTGTCACAACCGTTTGGTCATGTAACCTGCATTAACAGAAGAAAACGTAAAACTTTATGGATAACAGCTTATTTACTGCATATAGCGACTTGTAGATTCTTACACCGTTATCAAGTTGGAGTGACAAGAACCAAGTGATGAGAGGAATATATGCATGACATGTTGTTATAAGTAGCAGCTATGTATGTAGCCTGCATTGTTATAAGCAGGTCTGGTGCAGACAAACCACAGGTTGATAGGCACATAGTGAATGCGTGCATCCCCCTAAACCTGTGCTTGTCTCCCTGTGAGTGAGTGAGTGAGTGAGTGCAATATCCAGCAATATCACAGTGGGGGACACTAGAAATGGGCTTCACACATTGGATCCATGTTGGGAATCAAACCTGGGTCTTCGGGGTGATGAGCAAACGCTTTAACCACTAGACTACCCGACCGCCCCTTGTCTCCCTGTGGGAATTCCAGATAAGAATATCGATTCCCAGCAACCTATGCTTGTTGTAATAAACAAATGTATGGATCAGAGTCAGTGGCTTGGTTGGTGCATGTCATTCTGTATCCCAAATGAGTGGAACAATGCTCATGATGTCAGTCACTAGATTGTCTGGTCCAAACTTGATTATTTACAGATCACAATAATGCAGCTGGAATATTGTCGAGAGTGCTAAAATACAAACAAACAAACAAACAATGGTCTGCAACTAATACTTGTTCTCCCTTGGCCGACTAGCACAAACATCATGACATCGTAGTGTTTGATGTGATCATAACAGATCCTGGTTGCCCCTTGAGAGGTGTCCACAGAGACTTACAAGACAGATCTCACTATCAAACACAAATATTTCACTGAAATAATTCTTTCTTCTGTACAAGTCCAGAAAGCTCAAAAAAATTCCATACAAGTAAAGTTTGATATATTTTATGAACAAATTATTTCAATGTCTGGATGGGATCATGAAATGAACCAAGAACTTTTTCAGTGAGTAAGTGAGTGACTTTGGTTTTACGCCACTTTTAGCAATATTCCAGCATTATCTCGGTGGGGGACGCCAGAAATAGGCTTCACATACTGTGCCATGTGGGAAATTGAACCCAGGTCTTCAGTGTGACAAGCAAACGCTTTAACCACTGGGCTACCCCACCACCCCACTTTTTTTCAGAGAGATCCAAAGACAAATAAATTTAGAGTACGTTTGAGAAACTATGTAAGGTCATGGTGTTTGCATCGAGTTATAGTACAGGACTTAAGCAGCACATGGGATCCAAAACATCTGGATACTTGCACAGACAATGTGGATAAAACACACTGAAGCAGCACATATGTACACAACATTTAACATAGCATTTGCATAGACTCCCAGTGCTGTGCCATATGAGACAATGTCATGAGAAATTGAACTCACACACAAACATATCATCTCATTGGGGAGACACTCAAACCTATCTCACTCTACAAGCCATTTAATTGAGGCAATAATTGACTATAGACAAATAGACCGAGAAGGGTGGTGGCTTTAGCCATTCATTACAGGTTGTGACAGACACTGCCTAGAGGCCATTGCTTACAGCCACCACAGGAGTCGGGGAGGACCTACTGGAGGGATCTCTACGCACATCTATCTAAAACCCATAATTAACACACTGAGCACTCTAACATTTGATAAAATCCCTTTATAAAAAGGCAGCCAGTTTTACGATTATCAAAGATGATAAGATATTTAATTTTTTTCAATGACATTCATTGGTAAGAGATTATACTAGATTAGACTGAATGTATCTCATAAGAATTCATATGTATGTAAAAGCTTTTAGATTAAAACCAGGTCTGAATATGTGATATGCTTATAAACTGTTACTTTCAGCGTTCCGTACAAGAAAATATTCATATATTCATTCTGGTTACATCCCAGTGATATCAAGTAAGCTGTTTATGGCTTACTAAAGTGACAAGTGTTGTAGAATTTTCTTATAGCAGGATTATAGGTCAGCACCTTGTGTGACCCGGGTCAAATTGTTATTAAGTTTATGTGGTTAGATGGGGTGAGTGTGTTAACCTATTGGGCTGAACATTCAATCATGCCACTGACCGGCTTCCCGTGGGTGCACTGACTCTGTTCACAGCATAATGGTGACAAGTACAGCCAAGAAACTGTCTGGGGGACGACGACTTCAATGCAGTTTCTCCTTTCAAAATGAGATGTTGCTGTGCAGAGCTTGCACAAATTCCCCACAAACACACTGTGATGACATGCTGGGCAGAATAAAATACATTTTTCTGTCAAGACTTGTATATGTATGAAGAAGCTGGCTTGAAATATATTGCAAGGAGGATGATATCATGAGGCTGAAGTGAGAATGATCACGAGATAGAGTTGCATAAGGAACAGGAAGTCTGGCAACCTTGAGACACATCATTCACAGGATTATATCCAGGAGATTTCGGTAGATATTTCCATACTTGTCTGTGCTGACGACGCGAGGTGCCTGCCAGACACAAGCCAAATGACATCTCGATGAGGCTGTAAAACCATGATGAAATATGAATGGGCCGATAACTGCATGATGTTTGCACGCCAGAGACGGGCCTGGTCCAGTTGCTACTGGATCCACTGATGTTAGCCAGGGACAGATTTGCATTCAGTCATGAGTTGTAGTATGTATAAACAAGAGAGTTGGTCTACAAAGAGGGGAGGGGGAATTGGGTTTAACGTCGCATCCAAGATTATTGCACTTATATAGCGACGTGCATGTACGTGTGTGTGTTTGTGTGGCTGCTTGTACTAGTCCGGAATGATGCCGATTTATAGTGCTAGCCCACTGAGATACCATGCCGCAGTTTTAACATGAATACCCCACTCAGACACAGTATACTGACTCCGAGCCGACCAGTCCTTGTTTTAGCCCCTTGATGCCGAGCGCCAGACAGGGTAACAACAAGTACCATCTTTTAACATCTTTTGGTATGACGCGGTCAGGGATCGAACCCTGGACCTTCCGCTCTCAGGGCAGACGCTCTACCACTAGACCACGGAGGCCGTCGGTGGATCTACAATGATCTACTGTTAGGCAATGTTCAGTACTACACATGCTATGTTGTAAAATTACTGAGTATAAAATGTTTTGCAAGGCTAGTATCCATAGAAAGTTTGGAAAGTTCCGCATTACATATCCAACAAGTTTAAGTTGATTAGAAAAAAGCGTGAAACAGTGGATATTGGGAAATTGGAAAGGATAACGAGAATGAAGATGAAAGTATTCTGATCCATCTAGATATAAATAAGGCAAAACTTTTTTTCATTTGTACAAGCATTTATGTGAATGTTTGGATTTGAACCTGGGAAAATGTTGATTAATAAGCATGAAGAAATGCAATCAACCAAAGGTCGCTGGTATTACCAGAAAAAAACAAAAAATCAGAAGAAATGGCCTCGAATGTTCTCTATAAAAAGGTTAGACATCCAATCCCATGTCAATGCCACTTTAAGCAATCTTCAGAAGTGCAGGGTTAAGAAAAACACCCGGTTTGGATGAGATTTCACCATGACACGCCCAAGTGAGAATGACAGGTGATGAGCCTTAGTAATACTTGAATCTGGTACCTAACTGCATGTCAAGTATCCAGGAACACCATCTACAGTGACATGATCAACAAAAGAACCATGGCAGAGACCATTCCCGTAGTGGCCGCCCATCTGTGACAACCCTTCACAAATACACTTAGATTCAAACCATCCAAACAGCAATAGGCAGATGCAGAGGGGGGATCTAGGGGGTCAAGTGGGTCCAGCCCCCACTCCCCCCTACTGAGAGAGGATTTTTGATATTTTGGATCCCTCATTTTAAAACCAAAACCAAATGTAGTATGTTGTAGAGAATCCCCACCAACACCATCCTACCCGACCCACCCCGGTCCCACTGAGAGAGGATTTTAGATATTTTGGAACCCTCCCTGTTAAAAATGCTGTATCTGCCCTTGGGCGTCCAGCCAGATGTTGACATCTCCAATGGTGCAGACAAGACTTGCACAGCACGTCTGCAGAGAAGGTAGACCGATTAGCCAGTCATGCTCCTTCCAATGTCAGGATCCATGTCCACAGACAAGGTGAACGTAATGTCACACCGTGTGTTCTAGCCGCTGCTCGCTCTGGTGGTGGCAGTATTATGATCGGGGATGGAATAATGGCCAGAGGTAGGGCTCAAATGATGACGATGACTGATGAGAAAATGAATGGTGTGAGATACCAGGATGAGATTTGACTGATGTTTTTCCGTTTTTACAACAGAACAGCTCTGGAGTGACACAATAACGCGAGACCACATGTTGCAGTAGTATCTGACACGGAACAATGTTAATGTGTTATTCTGGCCTGCAAGATCCTTGATATGTCACGAATCGAAAATGTCTGGGATGAAATGGAATGACATTTGCGACGTCTTCCAAATCCTTAAAACTCTGGCTTATCTTTCCTCAGATATTGAATGCCAATCCCCAGGCCTTTCTTCAATGTTTAGTGGCGTCCATGCGGTGAAGGTGTCAGGCCTGCACCAAGGTAGAAGGTGGAGACACTAGCTCCTGATTAAGTGAACCCCTCGAGTGACACATTTGCTATTGGCATAAGCACTCTCTACACAGACTGTTGCCAGTTGCCGTCATTCAGACGTTGCTCTGTTCAGGTGATATGTTTCCATTCCTAGCAGTATTTCTTTTTGACTAATTCTCTTTGTTTTTGTATACCTTTGAGTTCTACATAGTTACATGGTTACAACCTCCAGACATTGAATAATCCTCCTCATCTTTGTGATCCCTTAACTTGTACATGTTACTGATCAAAAGCTTCACGCATCGTGAAATCAAAGTCAGTTTCTTTTATTCACTGATACAGTCAGTTTATGGAGCAATACATAGAATATTGTAGCAAGCGTGTTGGGCTTACAGCCACTTTTTATATACCAGTTCTAGCTGTGGAGCTGTCATGTTACCTAGGAAACACAATGTGAAATGCATCACGCCCAGACATACTCTCTTCTCTACTTGATTGTATGAGAGTAGTGAATCTGTTAAGGGCACTAAGAGTGATCTTCAGGCATATCAGCAAAACACCAATGATTGAAGATTTCCCCTGAGTGGACATTTAGGTTTTTATGCATTTAAGTTCATAAACAGATCCATAAAGAGCTACAAGCTTAAATATTTTTGACATTGTTGCACTGAGTGCAATGCTAAGCTACCTGTAATGTCCAGGAAAAGGACTTTAAATAGACATAAATGTCAGTTAAATATTGGATGAAACCCGGAGAAAGCTGGATGAAAGTGACACACCTGACACACCTTTGATACTCAGCTGAATCCTCCAACAAGCCATAATCAACTCACCATACCAAAACAAAAGACTAACATATAGCTTATGATTTTTTCTATTTAACAATTAATTTCTCTGTTTAAAACAAAAATAATGTTATGCTTATTTCAAGTGCGTACATAGCTCACTGTCCAATTTTTTTATGTAGAATGGGTTTGCTTTAGGAAATGCAGATATTTTGCACTCATGCTGCCAGATAACAAAACTCATGGCGATGTCACCTTGACAATGCACTCCTACCACAGACAGACATCCAATTATTCTGTTAACAGGGTCAGGTGGGGACTGTCATCCTTAGACCTCATAGTAATACAAAACCTTAACAAATTCACTTTCAAATCCCCTGAGAAATGACTAAATAACATTAGGGATTAGCTTGCTATACAAACCTATTGGAACTCAATCACCCCCCAAAACCATATATACAACTTGGCCCTGGATGTTCACCATCATCATCTTGAGAGTGAGTGAGTGAGTGAGTGAGTGAGTGAGTGAGTGAGTGAGTGAGTGAGTGAGTGAGTGAGTGAGTGAGAGCAATATTTTTGCAATATCTCAGAGCAAGGGACACACATTGGGTTTTGAAAATAACATAAGAAGCTATGTGACTCCCAAGGAAACATTAAGGCCTGACCCACATCCCTACACCAGAATGTCTTGTTCATCCCAAGACTAAACTGTCCCACCTTGAACCTCATAGTCACTTTACTTATTTGCCCCTTTCAGCCACAGATATGCCGGTCCTTGTCATGGCCATGTTGGATGTGCATCAGGGAAATCTAATGATGAGGACTCCCACCACAGGCCAGTAATCCCGCCAGTTTTACCCCCTGCAATGATTAACGAAAAGACATCCATGGCAAGACCCCAGCCCACCTGCAGCGCATGCAGCACCGATAGTGTCACAACCAATTGGGCAGAAATTGTCTTATGGTGAAATCATTGCAGCTCCTGTGCTGTTCACAAGATATACAGCTCCATCCCATATGATGGATCCTTTGACAATGCTCATGAGACTAAAACCAAATTATGACCACAATTAACTTGTCAAAGTGTGAGATGAACCGTCCATTAAGGCAACAGCAAGTGTCACATTCTGCTCTAAATCTCTTGATGTCGTCCAGACAGCTGAATGTCCACAACAGATGATTCCTCCTCTCTTTTGGTAACATAAACACTTTATCTCTGTCTACCAAGTTCAGCCAACACAGAGACCTTAATTTCATCATAATGTCAAAGCTTTAGGGGGCATTCATACTTGTCACACAAAAAGGCAAAGCATAGTAGTTGCGACAAAATTATAGGAAAGCTTACTTCATTACTGTCTCCCTGAGGGGACTCTGGTTTAGAACAGGTTCTAAAAGGCGACCAAATGGATTGGGTGGTCCGACTCGGTAACTTTGTTGATTGAGGGGTTTTGTTTCCTGAAGGCGTGGATTGATGCTCACAATATTGATCACTTGATTGTCTGGTCCAGACTCGATTATAATAGAGCTGGAATATTGTTGAGTGCAGTGTTAGAAATAAACAGCAACTAACATTCATTACTTTAAGCATATGCTTGCTGGCCATATTCCATGTCATTTGTACTCAAGAAGTATGTACAGTAACGTCTACAATGGACATATGGATCTCTGTGAACACCAGGTCATATTTATGGTCTGAATTCAATATGTTAATTTTCATCAAGTGGATGTTGTCTCATCCGGACTTCCATCACTCTGGGTTCAACTGTGGGACAAGGGACCAATTTATCATGTAACTGATACTTCCAAATGCAGATTACGTTTTCACGCATCAAGCCCAAAGATCTGTTAAGATGTTCTCATGGCAGTTGTTTTATACCTTATGGGATATCGCTCAAATAACTTTGGACTAGCTTGTGTAATAATATTTGGAACCATTGCAGTCTTCACTGGTTCATTGACACTGCTTCAATTGAATGTGCTGATATTGACGTTTCCTGTCATTGACTTCATGAGGGAGAGGTTATAGCTGTTTGAAATGTAAACACTAATATTCAATCAAAATAGATCCAATCGGTATTATTTACTTTCAATTCTAATCCAATATATCTATTTAAATGAATCATTATTTTCAAAACTGAATTTAGAAAACAATTTCGTTCAACTAATTCAGCAAAAATTATCAGGCTCCACAACAAGCATGACTGAGTGCTTATTTTTGATCGTGTTTAAAATGTAGACACTTTCTTGAATTTATTCTTATTGCTTTTGAAAGGCCTGAAAACGATAATTATTAATGTAAACATAGCAGATACTGGAAATTAACTCTTCAAGTACAGAGCGTCTTAATTTTACCTGTTCATAGTGTGACAGTAAGGAATACAACTTTATTGTTTAGATCTTACTCATCTAGACCTATGTACTTTTAGGGGTGGGGTCAAGTTTGATTTCACATTGGAAGTTATATAACATACTGGAGAACAGATATTCATGCTTTTAAAATCACAAATTTCAACTGAATTTCAAATTCTAAATTTACCACATCAGTGACAAAAAATATGTCTGCTGCAATTCCCTATTTTGACCAGATGTTCCCCTGTTTTTTCAGGTGAACACTTGACTTACCTTTGCATGTGTTTGTGATTGGTGCCACTGGCAGGGCAGGACATGATCAACCCATTCACCAACACCTGGTGATAGTGATGCCTAGACCCAGGACATAGTCGGAATGGTATAATGAACTCTGCTTTTAGCACAGATTTATGAAGCAAACTTATCATAAAGAGCAGAGTACTATATGTGTCTCCTGAAAGGCAGACAATTATATCGATTCAAGGAATTTCAGTGAATGACATTTAAGGAACTGAGACAATACATATATATAAAATTATATATAGATTAGATTTCTGGGTTCTGTCGGAATGCCATGGTATGTGAAGTGGGTGATGCAGGAAACATCAAGCAGATGGTAGGAAGCACGGCACTGATCAAACTACAAAAATTGGTAAATTCTTTAACTTCTTAATTAGCATGTGAGAGAATGAGAATAAAAATCTACAGTGTTTCCAATGTGGAGTTTGTTCAGCTAGATAGACATCTGTGAACTGCATCAGAAACTGACTGGCCTTTTGAGAACATGCCAAACCCATAATTTTCAACACTATACTTATACAACAATAACTTGAATAAGAGGCACTATCATGATCACCAACATCTTAACATGACACAGACCACCCTGGGGAAATGGTGTAGCTGTTATGGCAAAGTTGCACAGTACGCGATGTCCTAGAGACAGAAGTAGAAGGATGCACGATGTCCTAGAGACAGAAGTAGAAGGATGGGCGATGTCCTAGAGACAGAAGTAGAAGGATGCACGATGTCCTAGAGACAGAAGTAGAAGGATGCGCAATGTCCTAGAGACAGAAGTAGAAGGATGCACGATGTCCTAGAGACAGAAGTAGAAGGATGCACGATGTCCTAGAGACAGAAGTAGAAGGATGCACGATGTCCTAGAGACAGAAGTAGAAAGGATGCGGGATGTCCTAGAGACAGAAGTAGAGGATGCGCGATGTCCTAGAGATAGAAGTAGAAGGATGCGCGATGTCCTAGAGACAGAAGTAGAAGGATGCGCGATGTCCTAGAGACAGAAGTAGAAGGATGCAATACAGTCAACTGCCTTCCAGTACATGTGAGAAGAGATTGCTAAGTTTACCAGGATAAAGGTGTGTTCATGATGCTAATTGGTCTGACAAGATCGTACAGATACAAATTGTATTTGACAAAAAATGTTGCAATTAACTGAAGCATCGAGGTATCATTACATGCTGAATAGTGAACAAAACAAGACTTGACTTTCTTTAATGAGTACGATAACAAATAGCTATCTCAGATTGAGTTTTCCCATTAATCACATGGCCTACTCTTTGCAAAACAAAATGAATGTGATATGCTCTTAACTAAGACTTAATTCTGCAAACCTATCCTGCTGTAAGTGGGTGTTCTCCAAAGGCTGAAGTTGCTGTTTTTGTTTTGTTTGTTGTTTAACGCAGCACTCATCAGTGTTCCAGATATGACCAGACAATCCTGTGATCAGTATTGTAAGTAAGGATCAGGGTACAAAGACAATCAACTGACATAGATTGGCGGGGAGGACGTATTCTAACCAGGACTTGCACAGGGTGGGTTGCACCACAAACATGAGGTTTTGGTATTATGTCAAGACACGGTATGTAATATGGTAGGGGTGTATCACAGGCTGGCTTGTGTATAATCATTGTTGTCATCAGTAAACAGGCCATGGTGTGGGGACGATGCATACCAAGGTGAATTCAAGGGGCTTGACACACCTGCACACACCTGCACACACCTGCACACACCTGCACTCACCTTGTACATTTCAACGACGATCAGTTCCACACGGAAATATTGCCAGTGTAAATGCATTGTGGAAAAATTTTCAAAGTGAAAACTGTTCCATGGGAATACCAAAAGACGTTAAAAGATGGTACTTGTTGTTACCCTGTCTGGTGCTTGGCATTAAGGGGCTAAAACAAGGACTGGTCGGCTTTGGGTCAGTATACTGGGTCTGAGTCGGGTATTCATGTTAAACTGCGGCATGGTATCGCAGTGAGCTGGCACTATAAATCTGCATCAGTCCGGACTAGTACAAGCAGCAATACACACATGTGCATGCACGTCGCTATGTAAGTGCAATAATCTTGGAAGCAAGGTTAAACCCCATTTCACCTCACCTCACCTCACCATGGGAATAATTCCCCAAGAGGAAAATAGAACAAAGGAACAATGTCACTTCAGGAACAGATACTCTTTGATACACACAGCCTTCCCACGCCTGTACACGCCCTGCTCACATCTGCTGGATCTGCCAGATATAGTGAGTGAGTGAGTGAGTATGGTTTTACGCCGCTTTTAGCAATATTCCAGCAATATCACGGCGGGGGACACCAGAAATGGGCTTCACACATTGTACCCATGTCGGGAATCGAACCCGGGTCTTCTGCATGACGAGCGAACGCTTTAACCACTAGGCTACCCGACCGCCCCCTGCCAGATATAGCCTTACATTGGTTGTCTTACTTTGAAGAATTGCAAGAATGGAAAAGCACTGTGTCAATGTTGCATGTAACTTAGAATCTACTGTTAGCTTGTATGGAGATCCAATTTTTATTAAAGTCAAAGTCAGTCCCCCTTGTCAGGCTGAAGGAATGTATGCCTTATGTAACATGGGGATTAACAGTGACAATCAAAGGCCAAATCAGAGCCAGGATGAAAAAAGGATGATCAAATCCAAGATGACACTGAAATTGATAGAGCAATTACACGTTCTAATTTCTTTCAAAATCTAAAAATAATACAACAGTAATCTTTTATGAGAAGCTGTCTTTGAAAGTAATGAAAGAAAAACAGTTCAGGAAACGTCAGAAATAGCCCTAACCTGTATGTAAGGATTGACTATTGATCAGGTCAACAAATTACTTCTGATCATCAAGTAGATGTTCGAACCACCATGATGTCAAGAAGCCAGTAGGTCTGTACACTGTTATCTTTATCACACAAATTTGTAACATCGGACAAACAGCAAAGGTCACCCATGACCAATGGGCATGGATAGAGAGACATACAGATCAAAAGCAAAATGGATTTGACCAAAGGCATTAAACAGAATCACACTTGTAACATGAAATTCAGTTGCCATGGTAACCTTCTTTCTGCAGGCGAAGCTATCGCATTCTGAGATAAACCAAAACTGATCTCAGCAAGATTTTAATAGATTGAAATTTCTTGCTCTCCTTTGAAATGTCTTGTACTATAATGTGAAGAAAGATGTGATTAACTGTTCGAAAGGTTCGCCATCTACTTCAGAGACCCATCTTTAACCCACTTCTGGATGAAAACATTCTAACATCTTCAAAGTTCTGTCATCATGACAAACAAATGGGCCAATATGAAAATTCATAATACATTAACCTCATCTACCATTTCCAGAGTAAGTGAGAGAGTATGCATTTATGTAGCTGTTACCAATATTCCAGCAACATCATGGAAGAGGACACCAAATGTCCGATGCAGTTCCCTATTTTGAATATACCATATGTTCCTTTGTTTTTTCAGGTGAACAATTGACTTGCCGTTGCATGTGTTTGTGACACCTGGCATCATCACTATTTGATAGCAATCCACAAACACATGCTCACTGTATAGTGGGAATCACACAGTGGAGATTTGTTATGATTATGGAAATGGTTTTATCACTTTTCTCACACACTGAACCCACATGGGGAGTCAAACCTAAGACTACAGCCTGACAAGCAAGTGCTTTAGCCATTAGGCTACCACTTTATACAGAAGAAAATGCATATATCTCTTCAGAAGAAGAAAAAATAACCTTCAAGCAAAAGAGGATAAAAGCCAATTTGGTAGAAAAATGAAAATTTGATAAACCCAAAAGAAGATTGGTGCCATTTTATTAATATTTCATCTTTTTCTTCAGGGTTCAAAGTTATGCAAATTAAGGTTGGCCTTTGTATAAAGTTTAACATATATGAAGGATTATTGTCATATCTAGTTGAACACTAATGGACACAAATTCACTATAGTAGTCACATACAAACTTAATATACCCATACTCACACCTCTCTAAGAATTAAGCCCACATGAACAGGTAATTTAAAAGCTTTCAGCTGAACCCACTTGATCACACATAATTATATTTTGTAATGTATTACCATCATTTGAGAAATAAGAAAAAAGAAAATTCAGGACAGTGTATCTGCCTGTTCCACTTCTAAGTAATATTCTGTCATGCTACAGCTATAGATTGGTCATCAAACAGTGTGATAAATATCCACCTATCATATCTACCCATCATATTACCCAATCATATCCACCCACCATATCTACCCATCATATCGACCCATCACATCCACCCACCATATCTACCCATCATATCCACCCATCACATCCACCCACCATATCTACCCATCATATCCACCAATCACATCCACCCATCATATCTACCATCATATCTACCCATCATATCCACCAATCATATCTACCATCATATCTACCCATCATATCTTCCCATCATATCCACCCATCACATCCACCAACCATATCTACCCATCATATCCATCCATCACGTCTACCCACCATATCCACCCATCATATCCATCCATCATATCTACCATCATATCTACCCATCATATCCACCCATCACATCCACCCATCATATCTACCCATCACATCAACCCACCATATCTACCCATCATATCCATCCACCATATCCACCCATCACATCCACAAACCATATCCACCCACCATATCCACCCATCATATCCACCAATAATATCTACCATCATATCTACCCATCATATCTTCCCATCATATCCACCCATCACATCCACCAACCATATCTACCCATCATATCCATCCATCACGTCTACCCACCATATCCACCCATCATATCCATCCATCATATCTACCATCATATCTACCCATCATATCCACCCATCACATCCACCCATCATATCTACCCATCACATCAACCCACCATATCTACCCATCATATCCATCCACCATATCCACCCATCACATCCACAAACCATATCCACCCATCACATCCACCCACCGTATCTACCGATCATATCTACCAATCATATCCATCCACCATATCTACCCATCATATCCAACCATCATATCTACCCATCATATCTACAATCATATCTACTCATCATATCCACCCATCATTTCTACCAATCATATCCATCCACCATATCTACCCATCTTATCCACCCATCATTTCTACCAATCATATCCATCCACCATATCTACCCATCACATCCACCCACCATATCTACCCATCACATCCACCCACATCTACCCACCATATCTACCCATCATATCCACCATCATATCTACCCATCATATCCACCCATCACATCTACCCACCATATCTACCCATCATATCCACCCATCACATCTACCCATCCATCATATCTACCCATCACATCCACCCATCATATCCATCCATCATATCTACCCATCATATCCACCCATCATATCCACCCATCATATCTACCATCATATCTACCCATCACATCAACCCATCATATCCACCCATCACATCCACCCATCATATCTACCCATCACATCCACCCATCATATCCACCCATCACATCCACCCATCATATCCACCCATCATATCCATCCATCATATCTACCCATCATATCCACCCATCACGTCTACCCACCATATCCACCCATCATATCCATCCATCATATCTACCCATCACATCAACCCATCATATCCACCCATCACATCCACCCATCATATCTACCCATCATATCTACCCATCACATCCACCCATCATATCCACCCATCACATCCACCCATCATATCCACCCATCATATCCATCCATCATATCTACCATCATATCTACCCATCACATCAACCCATCATATCCACCCATCACATCCACCCATCATATCTACCCATCATATCTACCCATCACATCCACCCATCATATCCACCCATCACATCCACCCATCATATCCACCCATCATATCCATCCATCATATCTACCCATCATATCCACCTATCACATCCATCTATCATATCTGACTTTCCTGTAATGCACAATATCAGAAGCCAGCTATAAAGTCACATTTATCCATTAATCAGTCTGTGGAATGAAACACACAAAACACAGACTTCTTTGGTTCAACTGAAGGAGAATAAATAGTGTTACGGAAGATAAATCTGCTTGTATCCCCAGCGAATGCATTGGCGTAGATAGCATTTATCATACATACATGAAATGTGTGAAATTTATGGGTAAAACAAAAACACACAAATACATTCATTCATTTTCAACATCAATATTCCAGACACTTGAGCAATATAAACCTAATGCGAATCCAAGGGACAGCATTGCATATATCATAGATGCACAAAGCAAAACATGTATGCACAGCTGGAAGACACACTGTTTTGCCATTGCTCAAGGATCGGAAAGAAAGGGAGATAACCACGGATCCGACAAGATGGGTGGAAATGCTGACTAATGGGGTGCCTGACAGTTCTTGATTCAGCTACAGATCTCTTGTGGTGAGGTGAGTCGGGGGGTTGCACACCTGACTCGTCATCCGTCGTGCACCAGTTTCAGCCTAATTAGGTTACAGCATTCCTCTGACATGCAATGTGTTCTTATATTCAATACAACACTGCTTCCAACATCACCAGGCTGACAGGAAAGTTGACACATGTTTGTGTGTGTGTGCGTGTGTTTGTCAATATTTGTGCGTACAAGTGCATGCATGCCTAGTAGACAAAAAGACTACATGACATTGATTTATACCAAGACCTGCTGACAATTTAGAACAAGAACAGTGTCCAGAAGGTTGCAAGTTCTATGTCACATCACATGATGACTTAAATTAAGTCAGAAAATGTTTGGTCAGTAAACCAAAACAGAATATGATTTAAAGTTAAGCAATTTTCCATGGCAATATATACAAAGTGGTGCATAACCTTTTGGGGGTTAAAACCGGGTTTCACACTTATGCCATGTGGGGAATCAAACCCTGGCATTCAACATGACAAGCAAACACTTTGCCCACTGGGCTACTATTGCCCCTCCTTCAACTTGTTGACTGAGTGGAGGAGAATGAGATGTGAAGCATGGCTGTGTACAAACAGGCTCAACACGATCTTCATATGAGAAGAGCTAAACTCATGACTATAATTATTAAACCATTAGGTCCCGTTTCATAATTCCAGTTTGTGGAGCAAAGTCGCTGAGTTCTTGTAAAAACTAATGTGGAATTGATTTTCCTGTCTTCATTTACATCTTTTGAGCAAGAAAACAAAACTGTATGCCATCTAGCATCTAACCCAGGCCGCTGCGTCTCCTGCATCTGAGCGAGGTAGCCGCAGATGACGAAATGGGTCTACACAGCTTCAGAGAGAAAACTGCGGAGGCCTGTTGTTCTTGTGCTAGTAGTGATTTTGTAGATTTTGCAATTAAATTCCATCAGTGATGGTGAAAATGTAATAGTCTGAATGACTGCATGACCCAGTGTGTGTTTCAATCCATTCCTGTGCACCTACAGATTCTGTGGTGCAGGATCCAACACAACTGATAGAGACACAGACTTGTCCTCACTGGATACATATGCAGATACTGTTACATTGTGACAATGCTTCGTTAGACTGACAATAAAAATCTGTCAAATGAAAAGATTTAATTTCAAAAGGGACATATACTTAGGCACATGAAATGAGTGAAAACCAAGAA
Organism: Haliotis rufescens; assembly: GCF_023055435.1. Lineage (NCBI taxonomy): Eukaryota > Metazoa > Mollusca > Gastropoda > Lepetellida > Haliotidae > Haliotis > Haliotis rufescens. Next base: position 5,058,085 of record NW_025964112.1, read on the forward strand.
ATGACTCAACTGTTGAGTGAGTAAGTAAACTCTCGTAAGATTTTCAAAACAGTTTCATGCAGACATGTATATTGCATGTTGTTCAAAATTGAATAAGAAGTTTATGTTTAAGAATACGGAAAGGGTTTTGTTGCTTTTATTTGAGAGAATGGAATGGGATGACTGAACTGCACATTAGCTTGTGAAAGCTGTGCCATTCAGTTTCTGTGCAAGACAATTATTCTTTTTGTGAGAACATACATATCCGTCTCTGAGGATTTCATTCTACAGACTGAAAGGCTGATTCAAAAAACATTGGCCATGCTTGAAATGCCTCTTCCAACATATTGGTACAATGTGTTAATGTCTCAAGGGGACAGGGAATCTCACTGTCTACAATTTACAGACATTTGAATGAAACAGATTTTGTTAAAGATGAAATCTGGCACATGTCGTTTGTTTCGTTAGTGAGTGAGTGAGTGAGTGAGTGAGTGAGTGAGTGAGTGAGTGAGTGAGATCACAATCAGATGCCATCACTGATGCCATTTCCACCACTGAAGCTGGTTAGCTGTACTTTTACATCCAAGATTCTGGTAATTATTGTTTACTTTTAATTTATTTAGACTGATCACTCAATGACAATAAATAGCTTTATAATAGTCAGACCAAAAGGGTGGATCTCCCCTCATTATAGTCACATATACCTGTCAATGACTTTTCCTTTGACCAGAAAATCAAGTGATTGATATGATCCACGCCATCAGCGTATGCAGACACTCAATCAACCAAGTTACTAAGCCTGACCACCTGATCCATTGGGCCACCTCTTACAACCAGCACAGGTTGCTGGGAACCTTTTCTAGCCCAGAATCCCTACAGAGAACAACCATAGGTTAGTGGAAACATATTCCAACCTGGAATCCCCACAGGGAGACAAGCATAGGTTAGTGGGATCTCTATCCTGGAGGCACCACAGGGAGACAAGCATAGGTTAGTGGGATCTCTATCCTGGAGGCACCACAGGGAGACAAGCATAGGTTAGTGGGAGCTCTATCCTGGAGGCACCACAGGGAGACAAGCATAGGTTAGTGGGAGCTCTATCCTGGAGGCACCACAGGGAGACAAGCATAGGTTAGTGGGAACTCTATCCTGGAGGCACAACAGGGAGACAAGCATAGGTTAGTGGAAACTCTATCCTGGAGGCACCACAGGGAGACAAGCATAGGTTAGTGGGAACTCTATCCTGGAGGCACCACAGGGAGACAAGCATAGGTTAGTGGGAACTCTATCCTGAAATCCCCACAGGGAGACAAGGGTAGGTTAGAGGTAATTCATTCTAACCCGGAATCCCCACAGGGAGACAAGCATCAGTTGTTGGGAACCTATTCTATCCTGGAATCCCCACAGGGAGACAAGGGTAGGTTGGTGGGCATAACCAGCCCGGCTTGAACTCCTGTTCATCCTAACGAAGTGCCCACATTGGAGGCACACCCATTGGGTTCTGATCAGTGGAGAGACACAAAGTTGTCAACACCGCCATAATTGGAGGCACAGAAAATACTAATGTCCCGTTCAATATGACATTCTATGCTATCAGTGAGAAAACCCACGTCTCTGTGATATATTGTGTTTCTTCGGTGCTGTCAAATATGTCTGCAGACATATTTCAACATGACACACAAACTTTCGTGTCCATGACGGCACTCACGAAAACTCCCTTGTTTTGTCTATCACCTTCTGAAGATGTCTCATCAAGGGAAGTAACTTGACCGGTGTTATGCAAATAGTTTTATAATTTCTAATGAACAGTTGACATTTGTAAAATTGACAGATGCGACAAAGTGATTGCTTATGGCAGATATTTTTACAGGATAGTTACAGGAATCCATATTGAAGATGGAGTAATATATACTCTCTCTATCATACACTTTCCATAAAAATTAGGAGATATTCCAAAAAAACAGATGATTACAGAAATACAAACAGGTATGAAGTGATGGTTATGGATGGATAAGAAGGACTTGGTGTAAGAAGACAATCAACATAACATGTTGGCGGTATATGCAGGACCTGCTGGATCTCATGTAGAACCTACTGGATCTCATGTAGGACCTACTGGATCTATGTAGAATCTACTAGATCTCATGTAGGACCTACTGGATCTCATGTAGGACCTACTGGATCTATGTAGAATCTACTAGATCTCATGTAGGACCTACTGGATCTATGTAGAATCTACTAGATCTAATGTAGGACCTACTGGATCTCATGTAGGACCTACTGGATCTATGTAGAATCTACTGGATCTCATGTAGAATCTACTAGATCTCATGTAGGACCTATTGGATCTCATGTAGAATCTACTAGATCTCATGTAGGACCTACTGGATCTAAGGTAGGACCTACTGGATCTCATCATATGACCTACTGGATCTAATGTAGGACCTACTGGATCTCATCATATGACCTACTGGATCTCATGTAGGACCTACTGGATCTCATCATATGACCTACTGGATCTCATGTAGGACCTACTGGATCTCATGTAGGACCTACTGGATCTCATCATATGACCTACTGGTTCTCATGTAGGACCTACTGGATCACATCATATGACCTACTGGATCTAATGTAGGACCTACTGGATCTCATCATATGACCTACTGGATCTCATGTAGGACCTACTGGATCACATCATATGACCTACTGGATCTCGTCGTATGACCTTCTGAATCTCATGTATGATCTGTGGATAGTTTGTGTGTTTACATTCTTTTGATCTCCTTGATGGTCATGCTTCCAGTACATTTGGCTGTGTTCTGCAGGGCTAAGATAAGCTATACTTAATCTGCTAATCTACTTCACACAGGAAGCAAACAACTAATTTGAGTTGAAACTCAACTGCATGCCAAATTGTAAGGTAAAATTACCACAGTCTGAGCTACATTTAGAAACCAATGTTCCTTCTCAACTCCCTTAGGATAGTACAGTGCTTGATGCCAATGTTGCTGTTTTGTGCTAATTTCCACACTTCATGTGCAGGAAGAACTTATGACTTCCTTGGGAGTAATAGATGTGAAAGGGAAGAAAACTAAAGAGTAGAACATATTTCACACTTCACTTAAAAGAAGTGTTGACTTCTGTATTCCTGAGCTGGGTTGACGGTATTACACTTAAAATTAGAGTTACCTCTCTGAAAACATTACATGAAAGTGACATCTGAGCACACTCTCATGGCTTACAGTTAGGGATCATGGGGCTTTCTCTCCACCAAATATTTTGAGATTCAGTTTTTGGGCTACTTGGAAGGATGATGCTGGTACACAACTTCTTGTGCTAACATGCTTCTCGACTGACTGGAGGAGTTTTTGGGATTCTGGTGAGCTTACAATTTACAATTTACCTTTTAAATGCATTTGGGTTACTAAAACCTGGCATGTTGTCATCACAAATGTAGAAATACCCGTTTGGTCAGTCAGGCATTTTGTCATACCTTTCTAGACCAACGTGTGTGTGGCTGAAAACACTGAGTGCTTCAAAGTCAACCCATTCACTCCACATAACACCAGAAGTCTTTGTAGGCATTTAGAGGTTAAAGACCATGAAGGGAGTTTATATCCAGGACAAGAAGTAGACCTGGAATCTTGTTCCAAACAATAAAGAAGTTGCATGGTGTCCTTAAAACCTGTTATTGTCTTTACCAACACCCAAGACAATGAGGTCAAAGAAATCCTACTGGGGATCATACTGACATACTTATAGTATGCAAAGAAGGGAGGTAACACTTAAATTACTGTAACTCTTCAATGAGTGAGTGAGTGAGTGAGTATGGTTTTACGCCGCTTTTAGCAATATTTCAGCAATATCACGGCAGGGACACCAGAAATGGGCTTCAACATTGTACCCATGTCGGGAATCAAACCCGGGTTTTCGGCGTGACGAGCAAACGCTTTAACCACTAGGCTACCCGACCGCCCCAACTCTTCAATTATGTTTGTTATGATTTATTTACTGATAAATGTATTTCACATAGTACATATAATACGGCACTCTGTGATGCATGCACACACCTTCATGCAAAATATGGCCAATGTGATAGACTATCACTCATCCTACACCTTTTTGGCCATAATTAATTAATTATTACAATGACTGGTCAGCTCGGAGTCAGTATGCTGTGTCTGAGTGGGGTATTCAGGTGAAACTGCGGCATGGTATCTTAGTGGGCTAAAACAAGGACTGGTCAGCTTGGAGTCAGTATGCTGTGTCTGAGTGGGGTATTCAGGTTAAACTGCGGCATGGTATCTCGGTGGACTAAAACAAATATGTTTGTTTATTTGTTAGCAATATTCCAGCTATATGACAGAGATCTGTAATAAATCGAGCCTGGACCAGACAATCCAGTGAATGACATCATGAGCGCCGATCCACGAAAATAGAATACGATGACATGCATCAACCACGTCAGCCTGACAACCCCATCGTGTTAGTCGCCTTTTAGGGCAAGCATGGGTTGCTGAAGACCTATTCTACCCTGGATTTTAAATGGTCACTAGCACTATAAATCGGCATCAGTCACATCACTATATATGTACAATAATCTTGGATGCGACGTTAAACTCACCTTTTCTTCCTGGCAGATTGCGAAGTGACATTCTGACTGGAACTACTTTACTTTTGAAGAAACATCCTAATGATTGAATCCTATCGACTAAACAGGTTCTTATGTTGTAAATGTGCTTCAGCCATGATAGTGAATTAGTTCAATCATTTCTGGAAAAACACTCATTGGTGAGAGTTGTTGTTTGGACTTGGGACTTCATTACTGATCACTAGTTTTTTGCAGGTTCCGGACCATCAATAATAATTCATCATAGATGTAGCGTAGATGTCAAAGTGCTGATTTCTAGGATGGTTTAAAACAGAAACTGTGCATGAACTGCCCCCATCTCTTGCCCTGACAAGGAGTGTTTCAACGTCAGTCTATCTTCTCACAGCTATGGTTGGGTTGAATGTGAATGGTGGTAGAGCAGGACATGCTAACCCTTTTCGAGAACACCTGGTATCATCACTGATTTTCAGAGGTCCATTCCTATAATTTTCACAGCTATTATGCAATATTCAATACTCCAATACTACCGCAGCAGCCTGTAAGCAAGGCAAACCAGAATCTGATATGAGCAATGACTCACAACAATGACACACAATCAACAATGACCAATGACAGACAATGACCAATGACGCACAATGACCAATGACTGAAATCAACAATGATGCACAATCAACAATGACGCACAATGACCAATGACTCACACTCTACCATGACATTGATGAATTTCCTGGTTTCCTTTTTGCTACCGAAACCCCTTTCAAATGTATTACGCTTTTTCACAAAAAAAACGTGCGTATGAATACATAGATAGCCTACATAGATAGCCTACATATCGATTCATAAAAAATGGCTGCTGATCGTTCACCCCCATATGAACTGTAAAACATTTCTATATTTCTTCTATTACACCCTGGTTCTCTAATACCAGCCAGGTCTCTAATACACGCTGAGTCAAGTGCTTTCTTGAAATTAATAGACAGCATAGCGTCAAATAGAGGAAATATGGTAGTTTGATATTGGATGTCTGGGGCGTTCTAGGCTGTAACCAGGACTTCTTCAATGATGAAATTAAAAGATTTAATGAAGGCATATCTTTTGCATACAAATGTAATGTTTATGAAACTGTTAGGGACATGTTCTATGGTGACCAGAATCGGAACAATTTAATCTATTTCCTTATTGAAACTGAAACAACCAACAATGAAAGTAAAATATAACATGTATAAATATAAATACATATAAATATGTACTCGGACCCTGTGGCACTGCGAAATTCATGGTATCGGGGCATTTGTGGGGCTCGACTCCTTATTAAAATAAGAGGTATCTACTCTACAGTGGGACTAATACAAATTTCAAAACACAGTAGGTTTATCTCCTAAATGACCAATAACGCACAATCAACATATATGCACAATAAAAAATGATGCACAATCAGCAATGATGCACAATCAACAATGATGCACAATCAACAATGATGCAAAATCAACAATGACGGACAATCAACAATGACGGACAATCAACAATGATGCACAATCAACAATGATGCACAATCAACAATATGATGCACAATCAACAATATGATGCACAATCAACAATGATGCACAATCAGCAATGATGCACAATCAACAATGATGCACAATCAACAATGACGGACAATCACAATGACACACAATCAACAAAGTCACCTTATTACTGATCCAGATAATGGCCACAACTGTGTGGACATGAGTAAAAACATATAATCTTTCATTCACACAAAGTAATAGGTGACATAACATGACTACATGAGACTTGTAGTGGGCGATCAGTAATCAGAAATATTTCATGGTGGCCTGAAGATAGTGGCGGCCTGAAGATAGTGGTGGCCTGAAGATAGTGGGAGCCTGAAGATAGTGATGGCCTGAAGATAGTGGCGGCCTGAAGATAGTGGTGGCCTGAAGATAGTGGCGGCCTGAAGATAGTGGTGGCCTGAAGATAGTGGCGGCCTGAAGATAGTGGTAGCCTGAAGATAGTGGCGGCCTGAAGATAGTGATGGCCTGAAGACATTGGTGACCTGAAGATAGTGGTGGCCTGAAGATAGTAATGGACTGAAGATAGTGGCGGCCTGAAGATAGTGGTGGCCTGAAGATAGTGGTAGCCTGAAGATAGTGATGGCCTGAAGATAGTGGTGGACTGAAGATAGTGGTGGCCTGAAGATAGTGGTGGACTGAAGATAGTGGCGGCCTGAAGATAGAAGTGGCCTGAAGATAGTGGAGGCCTGAAGATAGTGGTGGCCTGAAGATAGTGATGGACTGAAGACAGTGGTGGCCTGAAGATAGTGGTGGCCTGAAGATAGTGATGGCCTGAAGATAGTGGTGGCCTGAAGATAGTGGAGGCCTGAAGATAGTGGTGGCCTGAAGATAGTGATGGACTGAAGATAGTGGTGGCCTGAAGATAGTGGCGGCCTGAAGATAGTGGTGGCCTGAAGATAGTGGGAGCCTGAAGATAGTGATGGCCTGAAGATAGTGGCGGCCTGAAGATAGTGGTGGCCTGAAGATAGTGGTGGCCTGAAGATAGTGGCGGCCTGAAGATAGTGGTAGCCTGAAGATAGTGGCGGCCTGAAGATAGTGATGGCCTGAAGACAGTGGTGACCTGAAGATAGTGGTGGCCTGAAGATAGTAATGGACTGAAGATAGTGGCGGCCTGAAGATAGTGGTGGCCTGAAGATAGTGGTAGCCTGAAGATAGTGATGGCCTGAAGATAGTGGTGGACTGAAGATAGTGGTGGACTGAAGACAGTGGTGGACTGAAGATAGTGATGGCCTGAAGATAGAAGTGGCCTGAAGATAGTGGAGGCCTGAAGATAGTGGTGGCCTGAAGATAGTGATGGACTGAAGACAGTGGTGGCCTGAAGATAGTGGTGGCCTGAAGATAGTGATGGCCTGAAGATAGTGGTGGCCTGAAGATAGTGGAGGCCTGAAGATAGTGGTGGCCTGAAGATAGTGATGGACTGAAGATAGTGGTGGCCTGAAGATAGTGGCGGCCTGAAGATAGTGGTGGCCTGAAGATAGTGGCAGCCTGAAGATAGTGGTAGCCTGAAGATAGTGGCGGCCTGAAGATAGTGATGGCCTGAAGACAGTGGTGGCCTGAAGACAGTGGTGGCCTGAAGATAGTGATGGACTGAAGATAGTGGTGGCCTGAAGATAGTGGCGGCCTGAAGATAGTGGTAGCCTGAAGATAGTGGCGGCCTGAAGATAGTGATGGCCTGAAGACAGTGGTGGCCTGAAGATAGTGGCGGCCTGAAGATAGTGATGGACTGAAGATAGTGGCGGCCTGAAGATAGTGGCGGCCTGAAGATAGTGATGGACTGAAGATAGTAGTGGACTGAGGGATAGTGGCGGCCTGAAGATAATGGGGGCCTGAAGATAGTGGCGGCCTGAAGATAGTGGACTCCTGAAGATAGCCTCTAGTCCATCTGGCCACTATCTTCTGGCTGACACTAACAGTATGAGCAATATCCCACCATGCAATCACACCCGCATTGCTCATATTGATCCTCATTATTGTCAGCTCTCACAACAAGGAGATATAGTTGGGTCCAAACCTAACACACAATCCCAATAGGCACACAGCTTAGATCATGTTACAACACAATGTAGAAGGTCAAAGCTGGTACACAATACAATGAGAATAAATATGTTCTGTTTTCCTTTTTAAAATGACATGTTAACCTCAGGCTGGTGATATATTCTGTGAATGGTGTGAAAAAATTTTCAGGACCAAAATAAACCAAACATAAAATAGTTGAACCCCAAGTGATACATAAATTATCAATTTATATTTCATTTTCACATCTGTTGCAGTTACTGCTCACGGCACATTGCACAGAAGAGTCATGAAGTTCATACAGGAAAACACATAAAGAAGCCTCAGCCATCACATTTATCAGAGACTATAAGGTGGGATCTTTCAGCTCTATCCAGCACAAATGTTCCATAGACAAAAACCACTGAAAGTATAAACCAAGAGTGTTAGATGTACAAATTGGAAAAGGCTGTGTTTATCGTTCAACATCAAATGGACCATTTAGTTTGTTTCTTAAGGCACATAGACCATATTCCGCACGTTGCAAGACAAATTGATTTCCCCGATGAAAATTCAGACCTCAGATCAATCTCCTGCCTAAATGGGTGGTCGATGAGCTAACGTAACTTTGCCAGTAGCCACAGCCAATGTCTCTGATGTACAACATGGACAACGTCTTTCTCTTTTTACCTCCTTCATGTGCTTGGCAATGAAGAGCTCTTTCAGAACGGCTTTTAGGAAACCATTGCCATGCATACAAGCAGTCCATTTAGTGGAGAGCTGGAACTCCAAATAAGATCCCATGTAACGTGGTGGTGAAGGGTTTTTGCTCCCCAGCATTGAATTATGCTGTGAAAATTAGATTTCACATTTGTCAATCTAATATAGCCAGTGTGATGGATTTCACTAGAAATCGGTCTGAACATGATGTAGGGGAACCGCACTGAATTAAGTATCAAATGGACATTTCAGTATCTTTGTATCAAGTTCGGGGGAAAATGTCCTCTCTACTTAAGGATATTAAACTTTCTTAAAGTGAAACCCTACTTTTTCCATGTGTATTACTCTGCATTGTGACCACTTGTACTTTATGTGACTTAAACAGTTGGAATGAAAACATCGGACACCACTTCCTGGATCTGTCGAAGTTTACTCTCTGCAAGTACCAATGTTCACATTTGAATCAGAAAGTTGTTTAGTGGGCCTATGTGAGAAGTTTCACATTACTGCAACAATGTAGGGACTGTAAATTTCTGCCACAATAATGTTAACATTAACAGTAGAGCTCTGTCTATTGCTGCTAACTTCAATGCAACTCTGAAATGGGCACTCCGGACTCGATCAGGACTTTGGGGCAGAATAGGTCCCCAGTTCTTGATGCTTGGTAGAAGAGATGACTGATGTAGACAGGGTGGTTGCTGTCGTCACCTGGCTTACTGTGTTAACAGGCAAGGACAGGGAGAGCACCTACACCTGATATGTACCATTGCTTAGCAGACACAATTATGAACAGTTGGTTATCCACTACACCTTGGAGGCAGTCTGCCCTGCCTACCTCAGACATGATTATGTACAGACAGTTGTAGCAGGAAGAGGAGAGCTGAAATGGGGTTTAATGTCACGTTTAAGAGTATTGCACTTATATCGGTACACAGGTGCACTTGTGTATTTGTTCATGCTTGTACCAGCCCAGGCTAATGCTGTGTTATAGTGCTAGCTAGCCCAATGAAAGGCCATGAAAAGTCCTTGCTTTATGCCCCTAATGCTGTGCATCAGGCAGGGTAACAACAAGTACATCTTTTGACGTCTTTTGGTATGACGTGGCCGGGGATTGAACCACCAACCTTTTCCAGTCTTCAAGCAGATGGCCTATTCGCCATGTCACAGATCTAGAGATGGTCTGGTTTGCCTGTCTCAGGCACACGGATGTACAGGCTGTTACAGAAGGGTACCACTTGTGGGGGTGTGGGGTAGCCTTGTGGTACAAGCATTGGCCTTGTCATGCTGAAGACCCAGGTTTGATTCTCAACATGCTTTGTGAAGCTGATTTCTTTTGTTTCCCCTCTAGGAGCAACACTAACTCACACGCTCACTCACTCACTCACTCACTCACCCACCCACCATCCCACCCAACCACCCACCCACCCACTCACCCACTCACTCACTCACTCACTCACTTACACACACACACACTATATATATAAAAGTGTCTCTTTTGTAAGTCACAACAAGAAATTTTCACTTACAATATAATAATACCTTTTCAATAGCATAAATCATTTCATGTATAATCATTCACTTGTGAAACTATTGAGAGTTTTATAAATTACTTTCTGACTGAATGAACATGATTTAATGCTGGTATGAGCAATATTCCAACCATAGCAAGTTTGAGGTCACCAAGTATGGATGTCACATATGGTACCCAGATTGTCATTCATAACTACCTCACCAGTATGTACATAATTGTGACACTATTAAGGATGTTGCTGTTGATTGAATAAGCGTGTAAGTGTAGTAGTTTGAATTCAAAGCTGCAACTTTTAAAACTTTAGGTTTGGCATTACCGTTAACATGTATTCCCATAGTGACGCCATCGTGGGATCCCTGTTGTCCTGCATGTATACTGCCTTATGTTGTCTTTCACCGGTTCCTCAGTGTCTACAGTGTTCTAGTGAGTTGGGTTTAACGCCGCTTTTAACAGTATTACAGTTACATCGCGTCGTGTCAGCTTAATGTGGGAGGAAAGCCCGAAGTGATGCAGGTCTCAGACGTTTACCACTTCGGTGAAACCAACAAGCATGGGTATGGTGCTGACAAACCTAGAAACATAATCGGGGCGAACGGGGATTCGAACCCACAATCATAGGTTTCTGGCGTGCCCAAGGGATGCAACTCTGCACAGCGAATCGCGGCGCCTTAGACGACTGGGCCACCCGTGCCCCTCAGTGTCTACAGAGCAGGCCTGTAGTCAAAGACCTCAAGGTTTTCAGTTCTGTATGATTGGTACACTGTCATGACCATCATCACAGCAGACAGGCAACACAGTGTTCATGGCCTTGACAAAATCTCCAGTTGATACCTCACACAAAATAAAACATTACACAAAAAACCAATCTTTTCCATCACTGATAAGTTAGTTAATATTCTACAGAGAAGAGTTTGAGCTGCCCGACAACATTCTCTTTCATGACCACGCTCATCCCATTTCTTCCTAAACCATCTGAAGATCCAGTCGTAGCCATTGATTTCCATTTACTCGTATATTGGGAAAGATTAAAGCAACGGAAATCATCCAACACTGCTTGGGGACAAGTACTAAGCCTAGCAACCTTTGCTCCCTGTCAAGCCGATTAGCCTACAAAACAATTTACCACACGAAAAAAACTCAATGAAATGGGTTTATTTGTACAACCGCTGCAATTGTGACAACCAATCACAGAACAACAGGATCTCTGTGGCCCAGTGGGATTGGTGGGGCAAATTGCGAATCAAGGCAATCTGAGAGCATGTTAGAACGTGAAAATTGCATCCTTGCATCTGAGCTGAGCTGAGCTGATTTCATGGCTGTTTATTGGTAGGTGCAATGGCTGTATGCTGTGTGTTTGAGTGATTGGCTGTTTGAAACCATGTCATAGTTTCTGCAGCTGACATGTTGGAGGTCTTCCTGACATGAAGTCCACAGACCGATCACAGAACCTGCTGCTATTTGAAAACACCTGTACTCTGGTCCAATTCTAAGCGATCATTAACAGCTGCTGCATCAATGACATTATCCCACTGATCCTATACCAGAATGCCACTGTTTCACATGAAACATGCTTCATATTGGTGAGACTCACTTTCAAGACAACTGAATTATATTATGGCATGGTATGTTTAAATTAGAACAAAAACTATTCTGTGTTGAATTGTGAGGTGGTTCATCGTTGACTCAACACTGCTACATGTCATTTACAACTGAATATGTTATTCTACCGTGACTAAAATGCATATTTAAAAGCGATAATTGCAGCGCAGTGATGCAGGCAGAAGTGTTTTAACACATTAACTATACTACTCAAAAGAAGTTAAGGATCACCCAATTCTTTCATATTGGTAATGTTAATCTGTCATGGCATGAGAGATTAACTATTGTAATATGAAATAATCAGGTGATCCTTAACTTCTTTTGAGTAGTATACTTCACATTTAGTAAAACTAACCTTCAGTGTCATGGTAGAATGTCATTTACCAAGAGTAAGTGAGTGAGTTGTGTTGAACGCCGCTTTTAACAGTATTCCAGTTATATCACGGCATGTCAACTTAATGTGGGAGGAAAGCCCAAAAGGGATGCAGGTCTCAGACGTTTACCACTTCAGTGAAACCCACGAGCATGGGTATGGTGCTGACAAAACCTAGAAACATAATCGGGGTGAACCGGGATTCGACCCACAATCATAGGTTTCTGGGGTGCCCAAGGGACGCAACTCTGCACAGTAAATCGCGGCGCCTTAGACGACTATTTACCCCTATTTACCAAGAGCTAGACTTAGATTTAGTCCCTCAACTGAACATATATAGAGGATATTTCATGTGTCGAGTGAAATATCATGTTTCTTTCATCGAGTGACACCTTCACCTTCTTTTCCATACGTTTAGATGATTATATACAAAATCAACTTTAACAAAAAATATTCTTGAAAACTTGGAAACCACTGTTGGTTGTGAAAGAAAAAAAACGTTGGTCAAGTAACAAAAATGGCGCTATGCGAAATGAACAGTCAAGATTGACGAGTTAAATGAGAAATTTAGTTTGTAATGAAACATTTTCGAAAGAATAACAAACACCAAGAAGTGATCTTAACTCCATAAATGACCATCTGCCATGATTTTGCCTTGTCACCTTGTCACCTTGATTTAAAAACATGAAACGATTTGGGAATCATCTGTTGATGCCGAGTTTGCAGTACACATTCACTGTAAATCCTGCAATCAACCGAAATCTGCATGGCAGTTTACGAACCGGATGTCAATTTCGTCATAAGAACTTGATTGGACTATGCATCGACTCGCTAGTTCTGCCAAAATATAACTCCACAATTTCAGCCAAGGTCGGCAAGCGTGGAAACTGGCAATTTTAGTCAGTTAACTCCCTTGCCTCAGGAAAATGACTATCACAGTTGAGTTGTTATGGGAAGTTGCTGTAAGGAGAATAGGGAGTTGCTGTTGAGAGTTTCAATAGGAAGTTGCTGTAGGGAGAATAGGGAGTTGCTGTTGAGAGTTTCAATAGGAAGTTGTTGTAGGAAGAATAGGGAGTTGTTGTTGAGAGTTTCAATAGGAAGATGCGGTAGGGAGAATAGGGAGTTGCTGTTGAGAGTTTCAATAGGAAGTTGCTGTAGGGAGTTGCTGTTGAGAGTTTCAATAGGAAGTTGCTGTAGGGAGAATAGGGAGTTGCTGTTGAGAGTTTCAATAGGAAGTTGCTGTAGGAAGAATAGGGAGTTGCTGTTGAGAGTTTCAATAGGAAGTTGTTGTAAGGAGAATAGGGAGTTGCTGTTGAGAGTTTCAATAAGAAGTTGTTGTAAGGAGAATAGGGAGTTGCTGTTGAGAGTTTCAATAGGAAGTTGCTGTAAGGAGAATAGGGAGTTGCTGTTGAGAGTTTCAATAGGAAGTTGCTGTAAGGAGAATAGGGAGTTGCTGTTGAGAGTTTCAATAGGAAGTTGCCGTAAGGAGAATAGGGAGTTGCTGTAAGGAGAATGGGAGTTGCTGTTGAGAGTTTCAATAGGAAGTTGCTATAAGGAGAATAGGGAGTTGCTGTTGAGAGTTTCAATAGGAAGTTGTTGTAAGGAGAATAGGGAGTTGCTGTTGAGAGTTTCAATAGGAAGTTGCTGTAAGGAGAATAGGGAGTGCTGTTGAGAGTTTCAATAGGAAGTTGCTTTAAGGAGTTGCTTTGCATTGCTATTGGGAGTTGCTGTAGGGAGCTGCAACAGGAGTTGCTTTGAGTTGCTACAGGAGTTGCTTTGAGTTGCAACAGGAGTTGCTACAGGGAGTCATCCAATGAGAAACATAGGGGCTGGAACAAAACTGTCAACACTTCTTCCTCTCATAGTTCCACACGTATATCATTATGCTGAGAGAGAATGTTATTTACAGAATATGATTTCGGGAATTACTGGTATTGTTATATAACAAAACATTGTTTAACAGAAGTTGAGTCAGCATAACAACCATACTAACATTGTCAGCAAATAAAGCAATGTGTGGGTAGGAAATGGAATAATGACTGCTTAATGAACTGACAACTATTTCCACTCCTTGAAGACAGATGCATAGTAGCTGCTTACATCCATAGAAATCTAATTTGTAAATGATTAATTAGATGTCATCTAATAAAAGATACAGAATAGATTATGAATAAAGGCAATGTTTTTCAGACCAGAAATCCAATATTTGTGAAAATCTCTAAGCCAAGGATTACAATCAGGGCAAATCAGGTATTTAACCTGGGATCTGGAGCGTTGGCTGCAACCTAACCTGCACAGACAATGGTGGCATCTTAAACCAGTATGCCACCTGTACTCCTCTACAATCAGTTTCTGCTGAGTCCATCATGTTAGGTGATACATGCACAACACCTTGATGGCATACAGTTGAAGGACTTCCACATGGATGCCTTTGGTATGGCCTGTCATTCCGCCTGTAGAGCTACCCCAAGCTGGGCCACACTGGCTGTGCTTGGTCTCTGGAATACACTCTTCGTCCGAGAACATCCCACAGATGCACTGGGGGACATGTCAGGGGACTTAGCGGGCCAGACCAATGTCTGTGTGCCTTCTGGTTGGAGATAATTGGTGACGACCTGCACACGATGTGGTCTGGCATTGTCATCTTGCAGTTCAAAATTTCAAAGACTAATTCTAGCAAATGGAACACTGGCATGATGCAAAATTTCGTCAACATATCGCTGGCCGGTCAAAACTCCATCCACAATAACCAAATCAGTTTGTATGTCCTGTGTGATACAGCCCCACCCCAAGGCACTACTGCCCTAATACTGATCATGGTCAAGAATACCCTGGCATACCACTCGCTGATATGTCACCAACAACTTTTTCTGCCATCTGTGAATTGGAGGCAAAACCTTGATTAATCTGCAAACATGGTTGGCGCACAACCCGTCCCTGGTGTTGCCAAGCCCATCCCAATCTTTGCTGCCTAAGGTAAGGTGTTAGGGTCACACCCTTCACAGGACGCCTTGCTTTCAGGCGGGCTGAATAGAGCCGGCTTTTAAAGGTAGCGGTTGAAATGTTAGGCCTTGTACAGAATTTGAACAGATCTACTGCATAGTGCAATTAATGTAAAGAGATGATCTTGTCTAGGTGCCATTTTCTTAGTCCTGTCGTTCCCAGGACCTGCTTGCACAAAGCTATCTTAGCACTACGACCGTCTTAAGTCTATGTTAGAGTATGGGAGTTATGATCAACAAAGCGCTAAGATCGCTTTGTGCAAGTGAGTCCATGTCTCATTGGAACCACACACACATTTTTCCCGCAGTCGAGTGATTACACTTTTAGACTTGCCAAGAATTCAGGCAACTTGGGATATTGCCCCCCTCTATTGTACCCCCAATTTGCGATGTTGTCTGTTCTTTGAGATACTGTCTCAGAGGCATATTTAAGCATGTGCTTAGCTCATTTGCATTAGTGATTGTGAGTCCCTCGATTGATGCACACCCTTTGGCTTCAGTGTGCATGTGCACCATGTGCTGTTCATGCACAATGTGAAATTTCCTTGTGATGAGATGTTGTGTTCTGAAGCAGCTTCACTGTCTTGTATTGTATACCTCAATTATAGCCTCATACAAATCATTAGTTTCTTATTTTTGGTCTAAAACCAGAAACCACTGACACTAAAGAACAACTAAATTACCATTATTGCTTCTATATTAATTCCAACTAAAAAATCATTGATGCTTAAGCACTGCACTGATGATAAGAATCTATATGAGGAGGAGTGCTTGCATCTGAGACTCACTGGGTGTCCAGTTACCTAAGAAGACATGATAGAGACACGGGGGTTAGACACCTGATATTTCAGTTCAGCTCTAACAATATTGTTAAAGAACGTCACGAACTTGAGACACTGTATCAGAATACTCCAACCGGCCATTATCTAATCAGAACTTGGGAATTAAAAGTGTAGGCTTGTGACAATACTGCCATATTTACTGTGTAGATGTCTGTCTGTGGCTTCAATTACCCAGCTTGATTAATTCAGTTCACCACAGCAGTTAAGTGATCAAGCAAACATTGCCAGGGTTTGTGTTTGAATAGGTGCTGTGTAGCCGTTAATTAACCATGGGCCTTCACAGAAACGAATTCCATGTTCTTTGCCCCTTCTCAGATTTGCGTGAAAAATTAGATTAATGCTTGAATAGGGAAATAGGTATGTGATGTACATCATGTCTACAGTTCTTCCCATGGCTCAAAAATAGCCCAGACAGTCGTGAGGAGTCGTGAGTCTTCAGCCTAAATTTGAGGTCAATGATGGACGTGCCATCATGTTAGGTCAACACTCTTGGTGGATTATTCCCACATCAATCATATTCCTGTTGCGCAGTTGTTGGTACTTATGTCAGGAATATCCATAAAAGAGCATATCTCAGTAATCAAAGAAGTAAATTGTGAAATGATGAACCTTGATTACATCCTCCATGACCAGCTGATATTTTCTCTCTGATAAACAAACTTCCTTCCTCCGGAAATAGGTGTCAACATTTTGATAATCTGAACATGAGTTGTGCTCAGTTCAATCCTCATATCAGGGGAGAGGTATCAAATGTTACTATAAATGTCTCCATATACCAGTGTAACATGGCAGTTATGTCATTTTTTGTACAGTTCTCAGTCACATGATCATGACACTGACATCAGCTACTGCTGATTATCTTGACGATTGTGAACACAAGCTGTGGTAATGGCGGAGGACTATGCACATACTATATTTAATGTATTAACCATGAAACAGTACCAAGGATGGTTATTTATCATCCTTCTTCTTCCACATCATGACCTGACATTGACAGTTCAGAATACTTTCCATTCATTGTAAGATGTTGGCTGTAGCTTCAGCATCAGGCTCTGTCTCCATGTTGTGGTATGTTATAAGAATTATAGCCCTAACATATTAAACATGTTCAATAAAGACCTGAACTGATAACCATGATGTTTAATGTGATGAGTTCATGCAATATCTGGAACAATCCTTGCAGCAAGTACATAGACGACATATTTGAGTGCTTCAAGTACTTAAATGAACATTTCCAACTCTTTGCATCATAACTGGTGATAAAAATACAGGATTTGGCAAAAAAAAATCTTTTTATGCTGTGGTCAGCTTCAATATTTTCTGAATTGGATAATGATTTAATTGATTTTAGTGCATTGATGTTTTTTCAGATTTTTTCCACTTTAAAATGTTTTGTGGCTCTGTAATCCAATATTGCTTAAATATGTTTTTGTCAACAGATGCTGTATACTTTATAGCGTAACATGTACAATGTGAAGTAGAACATGAAAACAACATACTGCATACTGTGAGAAGTGAGCTTAAATGAGCTCAATCAACACTTTCAAGATTATTTTCATTATAAAGCGATGGCATGCATGTGTGTGTGTCGCTGCTTGTACTGGTCCTGACGTATGCCAGTTTAATGGTGAGTGAGTGAGTGAGTGAGTATGAAGCAGATCAGTCCTTGTGTTGTCCCTTAATGCCGAGGACAGGGCAGGGTAACAACAAGTACCATCTTGTAAGTCAGTTCCAGCATGTGTGTTGTTACATCTTTTTGTCAGTGATATCATGTATTTTATTCTATACTGAAAAAACAAACATGAAAAGCTTTTGGTATGACGTGGCTATCCTTGCTCTTCACAGTCACTCTATCCACTACACCACAGAGGCCAATTATAACATCATGAAGATACTGAATGAACTAGGCTCAGACTTTCTTGTCTGAAAAAAACCAATTCATATAAAACTATATTTTCACAGAATACCGTCAGTACCAGAACAAACCACACAGTGAAGAATGTTGCTAAATCAACCGGAGCCTGTCTATAAACTGTCAAGATCTACCCATAGGTGAATTCTCTGTCACTCTTTGTCTAATGATGCCAGTACCATTGTTGCTTTTATAAATTGACAATTAGTACATATTTTTTATATGCCAACATGACAGTTGTGCCAGCTAGGAGATTCACTTCATCCCTAGATAAGTCGATCACACACTTGTCAAATTCCTGCATCCTGTGCCAATAGTGCTTGTGATGAAACAATGATATACAGTATATCCCCTCACTGATTGGTCCAATATGTGCAGCTCTAATGAGTAAAGTCGACTATATACTTCACAAATGGTTTCATTCATGTCTATTTTTTACAGATTGCAAGTACATCTTGCACAGATGTTCAGCAAATGTGGAACACTCTTTCATGCTCCTTCATGCTCCAGACACATCTGTCATGTGGAAAGGTAAAACATAAGTATCACAACCATATTCATGTACTACTACATACATACAACAGTATTACAATTTAAAATTATCTGAAGACTCCCAAGCAAGTCTATAAAATATTGGGCAGTCAAGATTTCTTCAGTTTGGTGGAAATGAAGAGAGTTTCTTGGGATTCTTTCTATCATATATCAAAAGACAATGAAACCACCTTACAATATTAGTTGACCAACATGGCTGCCAAATGATACCCTTACAGTTTCCAATATTTCTGTTCCATGTACTGTGGTTACAGCCAGATCAGAAAACTTTAACTCACCACATGACACAGACCACCCAGTTCTCCATGAGAAACTTGCGTGTGATTTACTGTGTTGATCGACCCATGAAGGTCTGGGGTAGAATAGGTCTTTAGCAACCCATGCTTGCCGTAAAAGGCAACTATGCTTGTCATAAGTTGCGACTAACGGGATTGGGTGGTCAGGCTTGCTGACTTGGTTGATACATGTCATCGATCCCAATTGCGTGGATCGATGCTCGATATTAATCGATATTAATCACTGGATTGTCTGGTCCAGACTCGATTATTTACAGACCGCCGTCATATAGCTGGAATATTGCTGAGTGCGGCGTTAAACAACAAACCAAATACTGTGTTCATCTCATCGGTCATGTAGCCCAGTACAGAGCCATTTCTCATAGCTAGGGACCAACCATTTGATATTCTTGGGTTTGAGGTGGGGATTTTGGTTGAAAAAAATCAAATGTTCAAGAAAAAAATGAGGGAAAGTGTTTTTGCCTCAGGTTTAGAAAAGAATTGTTTACTGGACAATGGACGATGTCCCTATAAAAGTGTCTTATAGACAAAAATGTTTGGCTGCTCCTTTGAGAAAAAAGTGTATGTTTTGAAGCAGCGACCAAAAGAATGTCTGCCTCTCACATAATGAAGGCCACCCTAGAGCATGATGGGGCAAGTCTATCCTTGGTTCCTTGTATGCATGCTTGCACAGACAAGACTTCCTTTGTGCAAAAGCATGGTAAAACAAGTATTTGTCACAGAGTGACGAAATATCCCCCGCCTGTACACCATAGTACCAAATATGAAGACAATCCAGCGATTAGTTCTTGAGATATTGTGGCAACACCGTTTTCCAACTCCAAAAACAGATTTGCCTGCTGTGACCTTGACAATGGGGTCAAGGTCACCAAATCTGACAGGTGTATGCGGTGTCTGTATATACACTATAGTTCCAAATATGAAGACAATCCAGCGATTAGTTCTTGAGATATCGCAGCAACACCGTTTTCTAACTCCAAAAGCAGATTTGCCTGCTGTGACCTTGACAATGGGGTCAAGGTCACCAAAACCGACTGGTGTCTGCGGTGTCTGTATATACACCATAGTTCCAAATATGAAGACAATCCAGTGTTTAGTTCTTGAGATATCGCGGCAACACCGTTTTCCAACTCCAAAAGCAGATTTGTCTGCTGTGACCTTGAAAATGGGATCAAGGTCACCAAAACCGACTGGTGTCTGCGGAGTCTGTATATACACCATAGTTCCAAATATGAAGACAATCCAGTGTTTAGTTCTTGAGATATCGCGGCAACACCGTTTTCCAACTCTAAAAGCAGATTTGTCTGCTGTGACCTTGAAAATGGGATCAAGGTCACCAAAACCGACTGGTGTCTGCGGAGTCTGTATATACACCATAGTTCCAAATATGAAGACAATCCAGTGTTTAGTTCTTGAGATATCGCGGCAACACCGTTTTCCAACTCCAAAAGCAGATTTGTCTGCTGTGACCTTAAAAATGGGATCAAGGTCACCAAAACCGACTGGTGTCTGCGGAGTCTGTATATACACCATAGTTTCTAAATATGAAGACAATCCAGTGTTTAGTTCTTGAGATATCACGGCAACAAACAGGTGGGACGTACGGAAGGACGTACAGACGTACGGACGTACGTACGGACGGTCGTGAATACTATATCCCCCGCTTCGCGCTTTCGCGCGGCGGGGGATAATGAAGGATGGCAGAACCCATTTGTCTAAATGTCTCTCAACATGGGAGATTTTCTTCATTTTCCTAATCAGAACTATCAAACTGTTGCATGAGATGTATTCCAGGGTGCTATGTAAAACTGAGCATACACAGTCCTGCACATACTGTAATCTTGTGAAGTGCAACTTGTTCTCCTAATCAACAAGGCCAACTGGAACTACAACTTGAGGAATATGGACTTGCCCGCCGTTTGGGGTCTCGGATACTCTTCTGTATTCTGATTTTGGTTAGGGTACATTTCCGTATACACTGAAAAGTACCTAGGGTACATATCTGTACCTGTGTCAACAGCCCCATCAGTCCAAGAATAGCCTAAATACTCAGATACACCAATTCTTTATATATATTGGCCTACCCAAGCTAATACCTGTTATCTATAAAAAAGACACCACAAATCTCAAAACAATACATCCTATCAAGACCTCCTCTGTCCTGGAATCCCTCTTCTCAGACAAAACACTAACAGCTGATAGATCTTAAAGAACTATCCCACAGAGATCAGGACTTGCACTCAATGCAGATGTCTTGAAAGCTGAGGCTATACAATCTCTTCTACATTAAACCCTGGCCTTTAGGACTCTTGGGGAAAGAGAGGGCATGCATCATATACTACCCACCAATGCTGGACTGATTCCGGTAGTTAGGCTTTAATGGTCTTGGTACCCTTTCCTAACAACTCTTGAAACAATATGTCTTATGTTCGGCCACACATCTTTTATTTCATTTCACAGGCCTGCAGCCCCTACTGAAAAGGAGCCAATCTAAGAAACAAATTAAACATAAAATTATTTATTTCTATTATGTCTCCTGCTAGTTACATAGACCCTCTTATACAATACAAAATGTCATATACAAATTCCATCATGTCTACATTACTATCAGTTATTCAAAAGGCCTTCTACTGTTTAAACTCCACAGAAAATGACTTTCATATAAATAAATGAATAATTGACATTTATTTTACATTTTATTTCGACCGACCTTGTGAGGAAAAGCTGGAATAAATCTGTGAAAGATAAAATTAAGAAAGCGTGGCCTTGCTACTGTAAAGAAATGTGTCTCCATCCATTGCCACCCTTGTGTACCCAACAACAAAGGTCAAACCTGCATGATAGATCAAATTTCTTGTGATGTGCTCCAGTGTACAGACCTATCAGTCTGTGTGTACATACATTCTCCAGTCAGCTCTCTGTGCTCTGACTATGAACAGGACATGCTATGCAATGAAGCCCTTCTCAGACAGGTTCCAAGCTGTACTTGAGGAGCAGTACCTTTCTATCCTGATGAATCTATACTTAGCCAGATGCTATGTTGATAGTGACCAATGCCTCAAATCACCAGACAGTGCAAGCCTTATAATGATGACTTTGTTTTACTACAGCAATTAAATCTTAGATTAAATATAATACAAAACTCTGAAATCTTACCTCTTCCCTGCCCCTGCTGATGGAGGCTTCTAAACACACATATGATATTGCCTGACATGTGAGAATATATGAAGGTATCTTGAATGTGATATGTTTTCACTGCTGATGTATGGAGTGGAATGACACAGAGAATATATGAAGGTATCTTGAATGTGATATGTTTTCACTGCTGATGTACGGAGCGGAATGACACAAACCCATGACACAGAACACACAAACTGTAGTATGATGAAAACAAACTGTACAGGCCTATCACATAGACATGGTATATCTTCTGAAAAATACCAACTACCAAGAATAATGCACCAAATGTTTTCATGCATTTAAAGAAAAATCAACCTTATTGTAAATAATATTCAATACAATCAAGACATTACCACAGCCAAGAGTGATGATGGTTTGTCCAGTGATTCCTATGCCTGACAGCAGATGTGGTTTCCACAGAAGTTAGCACAGTGCTTCCAGGACTCTTAGCTATGTGGCACCAAACCATTCCACATGATGTCATACACTGTGGTACTAAACCATTCCACAGGATGATATACACTGTGGCACCAAACCATTCCACAGGATGTTATACACTGTGGCACCAAACCATTCCACATGATGTTATTGACTGTGGCACCAAACCATTCCAAATGATGTTATACACTGTGGCACCGAACAATTCCACATGATGTTATACATTGTGGCACCAAACCATTCCACATGATGTTATACACTGTGGCATCAAACCATTCCACATGATGTTATACACTGTGGCACCAAACCATTCCACATGATGTTATACACTGTGGCACCAGACCATTCCCCATGTTGTTATACACTGTGGCACCAAACCATTCCACATGATGTTATACACTGTGGCACCAAACCATTCCACATGATGTTATACACTGTGGCACCAAACCATTCCACATGATGTAATACACTGTGGCACCAAACCATTCCACATGATGTTATACACTGTGGCACCAAACCATTCCACATGATGTTATACACTGTGGCACCAAACCATTCCACATGATGTTATACACAGAACGGTTGGGAGGTGAGCAAATTGGAGTCTTTACCTGCCCGGCTAGTCTGTCTCACAGACCCTGATACAAATATATCAAATACAGCCCATGCAAGTCTATAATGTTTGGCAAGTCTAGATTTCTGCAGTATCGGAAAATGAAGAGTCAGTCTCTGGGCTCCTTTTTCTTAATTTTTTTAAAAGATAATTTAACAACTGGTATTTTTCTGTGCGATGTTAGTCTTCTGGACAGTTTAATCACAATCATGTCAATACATGTATAAGTTTTCAAAGCATGTTAGAACATGTGAAGGGGATTCTCCTAGTGCTCAAAGAGTCCAAAACATGCAATGTCATGTCCGACAATGGGGCTTCAAACCATTGTTAGAAAATAATGCATCACAAAAGTTTGAACCAGTGAAACTTGTGGCAAGTTCCATGAGTGATCACCATGGGAGACATCCTATACACATATATACTCAGAAGATGTCTTGAAATCCAACACAGATTCTTGTTTCTATGACAACAATGGAAGTCCATGGTACCTTCTGTTCATGAAATCCCCACAAATTAAACTCATTTCTTGCTGGCAACTGAGAACTGTGACAGAAATAAGAAGGATCTCATAAGTATCAGAATAAGATTCCTGTCTCTCTATCTGACACATGTCATGTTACAAATATCACCATTTTCAACAATTTTCTTCTATTAACTGGTTCATTATTTCAATTAATGATATAAACCTCACCACATGGGGCTTTAGCTACCATTTCCCTGGCGTGTTTATGTCAATTATTGATTGAGATTCTTTGAGTTTATAGCTGAATATGCTACTTTCACACACTTGGATGCATTCGAGTGAGTGTGGTGTTACAAAGGTGTGGCAATATTCCAGCAGTATCACAGTGACCAGGGCTTCACACATTGTAGCCATGTCGGGAATCACCACTGGATGAGGGGTGGTCTGGCTCAGTGACTTTGTAGATGGCACAGTGAGTTTGGTGAAGAGATGTTAAACTCAACCTTCACATGTCAATCAGTGTCTTATTTTAAATGCCACTTTGAATAGTGTATCTTTTATTAATAATTTCATAAGTCAGCATAACTGAGGAGGAAAGCCTGAAGTGATGCAGGTCGATGACCTGAAGTGTGTGAGCCAGTGAATGATTTGGGTTCAACTCTTTGAACAGTATTTCAGTATAAGACTGCCATGTCCCTGTGACAGGAGACCTGTGAAGCTCCGGGTAAAATAGGTCTTCAGCAACCCATGCTTGCTGTAAAAGGCGACTGTGCTTGTCATAAGAGGCGATTAAAAACGGGATCGGGTGGTCAGACTCGCTGACTTGGTTGATGCATGTCATCATACGTATGAACGTAAATCGATGCTCATGATGTCAATCACTGGATTGTCTGGTCCAGGCTAATTTATTTACAGATTGCCATCATATAGCTGGAATATTGCTGAGAGCAGCGTGAAAACAAACAAACAAACAAACAAACAAACTGTGACAGGATATACCCGAAAAGAACACAAGTCATATAGGTTTACCATTATTGTGAAACCAACGAGCATTGCCGACAACAGACCAGCAATCATGATCAGTGTGAATCCAGTAAAAGCACATCCTGGCAAATCGTGGCACATCCTGGCACATCCTGGCTTCAAAATACCCATGTAGTCCCATTTATGTATAAAATTGTCATAAAATCAGGTAAAGGTCAAGCTTCGATCACAAGATCTGCATATTTGAGAAATAAGAAAAACCTTTAGAAATCATTATGAAAGTTATCAGATGTGTATTTATTAATATTCCAGTGAGTGAGACTTAGGCTTGCCTGTTTAGGACCACTATTATTTGAACATGGTCAAGTCTTTGACCTTTGATGAGATGTAACCAAACATACAGGGAGAAATTCATCTGTGCAAGTCACTTGCTCTTGAAGTTCGATGACAAATCTATTCCACTCATTTAAGTTTTGCTTCTATTATTTATCATGTTAGAAATCCAAAACTTACAATTGTTAGAAAGGAAAGCAGACAAAATGTCAGTCAGTGGAACAAGTCCAATAAAAAATTATCACAATTTTTCAAATTTTCCATCACTTTAAACTTTGACATTTCATATGGGCAAAAACAAGGCCTTTAATCATACTTCATTCTGCAGCCTTTGACCAACAGTCTCATGAGACAAGGATTAATTAGTCAACTAATTGTCAGTGATGTGTGTGTTTCCACTGTGCAGCTAAAGTTGTAGGTATGATAGGTTGATGAAAATGTTTTATCATTCGAATCAGTCTCAAAGTCTGTTGTGTCGTACAATGTCTGACTTGCATTGAAGTACTCCCCCCACCCCCCCCCACCCCACCCCCCATAACCACAGATAGGGTGATAAACTGTGGTATCATGTGATCACATGACTTTCACATTGCCTGTCAAACATGTGTCAAAGCCTTCTGTAGTGGAAACAGCTCCTTTACCCAGTACTATGCTGTCTCCCAGCTATCACTCGACACAGATACCTAGTGATCATATCAACGTCAGAACCCACCTGTGTAATTCAGAACTTCAAAGTTTCCACAATTCTATTTTATTCTGCAAGGACATCATTCAGATCAATAAAATGTCCTTGTAGATTTCTTTGAGATTCTTTGCAAAGATTATGATCTTTTTCCTCTGGTTTAACCATGGTCTTGTTGCCATAGTGTCTGCCAGTAGAGTTGTTTGATTCCAGGCTGCGTCATTCCAAAAGATCTTAAAAGATGGTACTTGTTCTTTCCCTGCCACGCACTCAGAATTAAGGGGATAAATCAAGAACTGGTTGGCTTGGAGTCAGTATGGTGTGTCAGAGTGGAGTTTCTATGTTAAACTGTGGCATAGTTTCTCAGTGAAGTAGTACTATTAAAACTACATTACACACACACAACATACACACAACACACACACACAACACACACACAACACTCACAATACACACATGCATGCAACACACAACACAACATGCACAACACTCACAACACACACAACACACACACAACACACACACAACATTCACAACACACACACACACACAACACTCACAATACACACATGCATGCAACACCCAACACAACATGCACAACACTCACAACACACACACAACATACACACACACAACACACAACACTCACAACACACACACAACATACACACAACACTCACAACACACACAACACACACAGACAACACTCACAACACACACAACACCCAACACAACATGCACAACACTCACAACACACACAAAACACACACAACATACACACAACATTCACACAACACTCACAACACACACACAACACACACACAACACTCACAACACACAACACTCACAACACACACACAACACACACACAACATACACACAACACACACAGACAACACTCACAACACACACAACACCCAACACAACATGCACAACACTCACAACACACACACAACATACACACAACATTCACACAACACTCACAACACACACACAACACACACACAACACACACACAACACAACACTCACAACACTCACAACACTCACACAACACACACACAACATACACACAACACACACAGACAACACTCACAACACACACAACACCCAACACAACATGCACAACACTCACAACATACACACAACACACTCACAACACACACACAACACACACACAACACTCACAACACACACACAACATACACACAACACACACAGACAACACTCACAACACACACACACTCAGAGCAGAAATATTGTGTGGGTATCTTAACTTACGGGAGGTTGTGTAATCAGAACCACATCACATGTTTTACGTCTACATGCTTTATGTCTACATGTTTTTGGACAGAAAATCCCACTCTTGAATCATTAGCCTCTAGAACTGTGCCAGGACAAACACAATTAATCCCTTCCAACTACAGTCAGGGAGCCATTTGCTGGGAGATATTTCAAGGGAATGATAAATGTCAGTCCTATAGTAGAAGGCAAAAAGTATTCTTCTTTCTACTTCCAAGGGTTCTTTAGTCAGCATCTTGGTACGCATTCCCAACCCTTCTCTGAGAATCTTGTCATCATTACGACACAGACACATGAGACTCAGACACAGCAATACCACACGGAGGGGTCAGTAACATGCTTACCAGACACACAAGTGCCAGAGGCCTTATGAACAACATCATTAATAGGTGCTCATATATATTATCATAAGTATTGGAATTTGTGAACTAAATTTACAAATGCCTGAAAGAAGTCACTGTCCTCACACTCTAGCTCAAACACCTGACTGCAATACAGACTCTGAAATGGAAGTCTTCACACATCATAATACATCATTATACACGACCATGGTTGAGTAACTGAGTGCGTGAGTGAGTTGGTTTCAGGTCGGCCAGGTGAGTGAGTGAGTAAGTTGGTGCCAGGTTGGATGGGTGAGTGAGTGAGTGAGTTGGTGCCAGGTCGGCCGGG
Source organism: Haliotis rufescens (assembly GCF_023055435.1). Classification (NCBI taxonomy): domain Eukaryota; kingdom Metazoa; phylum Mollusca; class Gastropoda; order Lepetellida; family Haliotidae; genus Haliotis; species Haliotis rufescens. Next base: position 5,085,732 of record NW_025964112.1, read on the forward strand.
TCAGTGGGTGAGTGAGCTGGTGCCATTGGTCGGCCGGGTCAGTGAGTGAGTGAGCTGGTGCCATTGGTCGGCCGGGTCAGTGAGTGAGTGAGCTGGTGCCATTGGTCGGCCGGGTGAGTGAGTGAGTAAGTTGGTGCCAGGTTGGATGGGTGAGTGAGTGAGTGAGCTGGTGCCATTGGTCGGCCAGGTCAGTGAGTGAGTGAGCTGGTGCCATTGGTCGGCCGGGTGAGTGAGTGAATAAGTTGGTGCCAGGTTGGATGGGTGAGTGAGTGAGTAAGTTGGTGCCATTGGTCGGCCGGGTGAGTGAGTGAGTGAGTGAGTGAGTGAGTTGGTGCCATTGGTCGGCCGGGTCAGTGGGTGAGTGAGCTGGTGCCATTGGTCGGCCGGGTGAGTGAGTGAGTGAGTTGGTGCCAGGTTGGATGGGTGAGTGAGTGAGTGAGTTGGTTTCAGGTTGGATGGGTGAGTGAGTGAGTAAGTTGGTGCCAGGTTGGATGGGTGAGTGAGTGAGTAAGTTGGTGCCAGGTTGGATGGGTGAGTGAATTAGTGAGTTGGTGCCAGGTTGGATGGGTGAGTGAGTGAGTGAGTTGGTGCCAGGTTGGATGGGTGAGTGAGTGAGTAAGTTGGTGCCAGGTCGGCCAGGTCAGTGAGTGAGTGAGCTGGTGCCATTGGTCGGCCGGGTGAGTGAGTGAGTAAGTTGGTGCCAGGTTGGATGGGTGAGTGAGTGAGTAAGTTGGTGCCAGGTCGGCCGGGTCAGTGGGTGAGTGAGCTGGTGCCATTGGTCGGCCGGGTGAGTGAGTGAGTGAGTTGGTGCCAGGTTGGATGGGTGAGTGAGTGAGTAAGTTGGTGCCAGGTCGGCCAGGTCAGTGGGTGAGTGAGCTGGAGCCAGGTTGGATGGGTGAGTGAGTGAGTTGGTGCCAGGTTGGATGGGTGAGTGAGTGGGAGTGTTGGTGAAAGGTCAGCCTGGTGAGTGAGTGAGAACATGAGTATTTCTGGGAGTCGACAAATAAACAAGCTATAGGCTGCGAAAACATTACTCAAAACTCTGAATCAATGAATGCATGATATCTTTATTGTATCGTATTGAGTTTTGAAATCCAGTGAATATAAACATTCCCGCCACCAAGGAACACATGTCCACACATTACATGCTTGTCAGAAAGGAGCACAGCACAGTCACTATCAACACATCAGACGAAAAGATGTAACTATCACACTTGATTTATTTGGAATACAACTTTGTGCATAAATTTTTTTGCATCTTATCTTCAAGTGAGTGAGTGAGTGAGTATGGTTTTACGCCGCTTTTAGCAATATTCCAGCAATATCATGGCGGGGGACACCAGAGATTGGCTTCACACATTGTACCCATGTCGGGAATCTAACCCGGGTCTTTGGCGTGAAGAGCAAACGCTTTAACCACTAGGCTACCCAACCGCCCCCTTATCTTCAAGTAAATAAGACCAAGGAAAGAACTAAATATTCTTATTCAACAAGTGATCACAAAATCAAGCCTGAGGCTTAAATTTCATCATCTGAATTGTATTAGTTGCTCGTATTTCCACAAGGTGTAGCTGCCACATGCACAGCTTACACTCAGTTGTATACACAGAATATTAGGTTAATATTATTTAGGCTTCATTCATGGAGGTTGATTTTTGTGGGCTGCACTGCCATGTATGCAGTGTACCAGTTGCACAGTCCGTCACGACGACACACGCAGGAGGACAAGTACCTGGTGGAGAATTATGGGATTCAGCCTGTGGAGCACCCTGGCAGCCATAAAGATGGATTGTGAGAACCTGATCAGGATTAATGCATTCATCAATCAGTTCAAAACAAAACTTGCTATGTCTTGTATTTCACAGTTAATGGATCGTGAAAGATTGCCGTTTTGTGGAATTCGCAAAAAGGGAACAATCTGGATAGTTCACACGCAATGAACCCTACTCAAATAAAAACCTTTTAAGGAACAGTGGATGAGTTGTTTAATGTGGTATTTCACAGAAACTGTTCCTTTTGCAAATATAAACAGGATATTGATCCATTTATTTTGTGAATAAAAGCACAGCAAGATACAATAATTTTACTGAATATGACATAAAAATGATTGTAGAAGGGCACATATCATAAACCTGTTCTTCAGATATTCTTCAGTATTTCCGTATCTGTGTGTTTGTTGTTTGCTGCACTCAACAGTCTGTAAATAATCAAGTCTGCACCAGACTATCCAGGGATTGACATTATGAGCAACGTTCACGCAATTGGGATATGATGACATGCATCAACCAAGTCCGCGAGCCTGACCACCCGATGCCGTTATACGCCACTTACAAAAAGCATGGGTTTCTGAAGACCAAATCTAACCCAGATCTTCAAGGGGACAAGCATGCATTGCTGAAGACCAAATCTAACCCAGATCTTCAAGGGGACAAGCATGCATTGCTGAAAACCAAATCTAACCCAGATCTTCAAGGGGGACAAGCATGCATTGCTGAAGACCAAATCTAACCCAGATCTTCAAGGAGACAAGCATGCATTGCTGAAAACCAAATCTAACCCAGATCTTCAAGGGGACAAGCATGCATTGCTGAAAACCAAATCTAACCCAGATCTTCGAGGGGACAAGCATGGGTTTCTGAAGACCAAATCTAACCCAGATCTTCAAGGAGACAAGCATGGGTTTCTGAAGACCAAATCTAACCCAGATCTTCAAGGGGACAAGCATGCATTGCTGAAGACCAAATCTAACCCAGATCTTCAAGGGGACAAGCATGCATTGCTGAAAACCAAATCTAACCCAGATCTTCAAGGGGACAAGCATGCATTGCTGAAAAACAAATCTAACCCAGATCTTCAAGGGGACAAGCATGGGTTTCTGAAGACCAAATCTAACCCAGATCTTCAAGGAGACAAGCATGGGTTTCTGTAGACCAAATCTAACCCAGATCTTGAAGGGGACAAGCATGTATTGCTAAAGACCAAATCTAACCCAGACATTCAAGGGGACAAGCATGCATTGCTGAAGACCAAATCTAACCCAGACCTTCAAGGGGACAAGCATGCATTGCTGAAGACCAAATCTAACCCAGATCTTCAAGGGGACAAGCATGCATTGCTGAAGACCAAATCTAACCATGATTGAGATGCCATGCATAGGGGGCACATGTGAAAGAGTTTATTGTCCTTGATCAACAATCAAGCCACATCTTTTCTGGAAATAATCAAGTGAGGCCCATGTTTACCAGTGGCTGACTGCATGAGCAAAACCCAGCCAGGTTGCACTTTGCAGCCAATAGCGGTGTAACGACACAGCTATAAGTACTGTATCCCAAAATGAGGCCCACGAAACAATACATTGATTTACAACCCTTGTATCCAGTACATATGATACACTACATTACGAGTCATATTGGTCTACAAACACATGAATATTAACATAACCTGTTCAACAACCTGCTTACGGAGATTCTCAAGTATTTGCATTTGGCCAGAAATAGTATAACATTCACTGTCCCATTTAACCTGCATTTATGTTTCTGCCCTACAATGTCCCATCTTTGAGGGGCGATGGATAGCCCAGTCAACTAAGGGGCTGCAATTCGCTGGGTTTGAATCCCAATTATGTTTCTAGGTTTACCAGTGCGCGAAGGTTTCACAAAAGTAGTAAACGTCTAAAACATGTATCACTCTTCCTCCTACATCAAGCGGACATAGTCTGTCTTACAGACCCTGATACATTTATATCAACTACAGCCCATGCAAGTCTATAATGTTTGGCAAGTCTAGATTACTGCAGTATCTGAAAATGAAGAGAATCACTGGGCTCCCTTTTTATTAGATTTTTATTAAGATAACTGAACAACTGTTTTTTTCTGTACAATATGTTCATTTCAGAGACTATATGTTAGTCTACAAGCGGACACACCATGACAAAACAGGAATACTGTTCTTAGCAGTCTTAAACCCAACTCACTCACTTACCCAGGATCACTGAAATTCAAAAACTTATGATTCAGGATTTTGATTCACTTTCAAAAAGAAAAATATTTTTATGAACTAGATATATTGTGTCGGGTTACAATTTGTATTGCACCCATAGTATTGGACATGTAACATATAGTAACCCCACCGAATCGTTACACCTCTAGTGACCCCACTGAATCGTTACACCTCTAGTGACCCCACCGTATCGTTACACCTCTAGTGACCCCACCGTATCGTTACACCTCTAGTGACCCCACCGTATCGTTACACCTCTAGTGACCCCACCGTATCGTTACACCTCTAGTGACCCCTCCGTATTGTTACACCTCTAGTGACCCCACCGTATCATTACACCTCTAGTGACCCCACCTTATCATTACACCTCCAGTGACCCCACCGCATGGCTACACCTCTAGTGACCCCACCGTATCGTTACACCTCTAGTGACCCCACCGCATGGGTACACCTCTAGTGACCCCACCGTATTGTCACATCTCTAGTGACCCCACCGTATCGTTACACCTCTAGTGACCCCACCGTATTGTCACATCTCTAGTGACCCCACCGTATCATTACACCTCCAGTGACCCCACCGCATGGCTACACCTCTAGTGACCCCACCGTATCGTTACACCTCTAGTGACCCCACCGCATGGCTACACCTCTAGTGACCCCACCGTATTGTCACATCTCTAGTGACCAAGTACCCATCCTGAGTCAGACAGACAGTACTTGGAACTCATAACTCTGCCCAGAAACCCATGGAGAAATGCAATGGAGTAACGACACATGTACTGAGAGTATGTCTTGCAGGCCAAGTTTGGAAATGAACACGGGCACTCTGACAACATGAACATATACAGTTACCAATGTACTGTATGACATCCACTTTCACACACTCATTTGTCAGAATGTTTAAAATACTTCTACTTTGCTTAAACAGGAGCTCCCATTTATCGAAAGACAGACTTTGGAAAAAAGGTAGAACAAAAGTGTTGTGTAAACATTTAAAACTGCTTCTTAAACTATTCTCTGGTGGCAAAACATGGGTTTGTTTTCTTTGTAAACGGAGAGCTTGTCACTTCTTTGAGTCAAGCTGGTATCCCCATTGCAATTCCTGACTGGACCCTGGTGTAATTAGGTCACATGGTGTAACCAACTAAATCTTTGAAGCCCACACCACAGTCTATCAAAATAAAACTTGTGAATGAATAAAAAAAAAAAGAAATGCAGCCAATGTTGTCCCCGGGACCATTATAATCTACAAATATTCAACACATGTGTCAAGAAAATCTATCAACAATCTCTTCTGACATATATTCTCTATTTTAATTTTGTTATGTACATTTTTTTCATACAAACAATGTGGTAGAGTCATCTGATTTGCTGCTGCCACCCAGGAAGTGAGTGAATGTTGTTTAAGGCCAGTCAGCAGAACTCCCGCTCTATCACGACATCCTGTTAACAATCAAGTCTGGACCAGGCAATCCAGTCACTGAGAACAACAAACATTTATCCAAAGGCTTGGGACACAATGACAATCAGTCTGTCTATGTGACGCCTCATGCAAGGAGAATGTATGGCTGTTGCATTAGTCAAAACAAAATCTGTTCCTGTAGTGAAACTATTCCTTTGTACTATTTTCCTACAGGGAAATTATTCCCATGGAACAGTTTTTTCAAGAAAATACTTCAACTGTACATGTATACTGGCAATATTTGTTGCGGAAGAACCAAATTCCATGTGGAGCTGATGATCGTTGACGTGAGCGCCTGACTTGGGACTGAGCATGCTCCCATCAAACTGGAGCTAAAGCAGTCTTAGGACCCAACTAGATTGGGATGTGCCTTCTGTTGTTGAGGGAGCATGTATACTCACCACCAAAAGAAACACAAACCATAGAAACATATATAGAAATATCTATGTTAAGAAGAGATGTTTTTCTAATGTGTGCCACTTAATGACAAAACTTACAATAAGTCAAGTGTCTTCATTCTTATCACGATATACTGCACATTATTTCAAAACTTTTACATGCTAATCCTGCATGAGACAAATGGTGCATCTCGAGTCATGGATTGATGATGTCACATGTAATGTATTCAGGAGCATTGGTTCACACAATATAAGTGTATGTTCATTTGTGCTGTTATTTCATTCCTGCAAGTTTACACTGTTTCTTTCATGCTGATTGGCTGAATGGGTAGTCACATGATCTGATATTTGGAGTTCACACACCTGTGAACAGACAGAAAACTTGTGAACTTTTGCTGGAACTACTTTCTGGGGTTTCCCTGAATTCTCGATCGGTGTTTACAATCAATTCATTTTTCTAGTTTCTTTCTAATCCCTGTATTTATCAGCAATATAATTAATTTAGTATTTTTGCCTGGTAACATTTCTTCTGACTAAAAAATAAATAAATGGTTGGTTCTGGTGCTTAATGTCGTCTAGCTGCTAGATGAAACAAAATGGATTGTCCTTACGGTGATTTGGATATGGAATGGCTATCTATCAATACTAATAATGCAAATGAAGAAAATGAATTCTGTAAAATTACTGAGGTGAACGAAATTGATTTATTGAGCGTATTTACTTTGATGCCTTGTTTTCTGAAATGACAGGAACTGAGCACCAAGACAATATGCGAATGAAAACTATGTTGTACCTTAATTGTAAAATGTGGCCGCCAACACAACCTGGTTCACTATTGTATCGGGAAAAAAATCCAAGATTTTGAGAAACCGTAAAACATATAAAGGTAAGGAAAGAAACTTAAATTAAAAAAACAACAAAAAACCTTGCCAACCTGTTTTACCGACTGGTCATTGGAAACGAGAAAATATATGAAGACAGAATTACTATTCATGTTTCTGAGTTGGCCGACCTTCTCCGTGTATTCTAGGCTGAGAAGCGACGACACATGATTAATGACGGGGCACAGAAATGAAGCTGGCATCAGGTCATACAGCAGGTCCATCTCAGGTGACAAGAAACACCAGATGACAAATCCCAAACTCCAAATATAGCACACCCACACGTTGAAAATTAACAAAAAACACACAAGTTTCAGACCACTGCGCTCAATCTCCAGCAGTCCATTGGTTTGCAATTATCCAAACACAAGCAACACATTCATAAATCAGTGATATTCCCAATGAGTCGGGGTGTTTTCCATAACTGTTCCATAAATTTCATATTTAACAGCAGTAAGTATAAATTTATCCTCATGCTCCCGTTCGACTTGAATGCACCTCTTTACAAACTTATGTGACGTCATACATTAATGCGCGCCTGAAGGTTGACCTCGCTTCGGTGCATTGAGGTCATGTTTATATTTGTGTTCACTTTCCTGTTACCTATTTTTAAGATTTGATTAATCCCAAATATTGTTTCTCAATTTGTTTAGAGAATAACATGATGTTGATGTTGACATATTTTCAGATTATGTTGTATTCAAAGAACAATTTTTCTTTGTGTAACTGAGTAAACATGGAGGTTCACACAGTTTAACCAGCGTTTTTAAATGGTTCACACTTCAATGAACCCATCCAAACTGATGTTCAATTCTTAATTGAACGAATCTAATATCTCTTGAATAAGAGTAATTCTTCATATATTAACCAACATGTACAGTATTCACGTTTCTTTTGTTTGTGAAGATATATATATAGCGAGTCTTGGAGTCAAAGATGACATCGCTACCTGTCAGTTTGCGGACAGGGTTAAACTCCATGTTCATTCCTGTGGCCAAGGCCTCCAACTTTGAATCAGAAGGTTTGTGGTTCAGAACCCGTCACCATATTTATGGATGCTGCATTCAGTACAGTGCAACATCCAACATACAGGTATAGATCTGCAACACATCCTTTCTGAAATTTAAAGCTATATGATTTGAGAAGTTCCAATCATATTCAGCCTTTCAGTTGGACAAGAGGCAGGTAAAGTGACCATCAAACTGATGTTTGCAACTGTATGACCGACAAGACTGTGAAACTGATGTTTGCAACTGTATGGCCGACATGACTGTGAAACTGATGTTTGCAACTGTATGACTAACATGACAGTGAAACTGATGTTTGCAACTGTATGACTAACATGATTGTCAAACTGATGTTTGCAACTGTATGACCGACAAGACTGTGAAACTGATGTTTGCAACTGTATGGCCGACAAGACTGTGAAACTGATGTTTGCAACTGTATGACTAACATGATTGTCAAACTGATGTTTGCAACTGTATGGCCGACATGACAGTGAAACTGATGTTTGCAACTGTATGGCCGACAAGACTGTGAAACTGATGTTTGCAACTGTATGACTAACATGATTGTCAAACTGATGTTTGCAACTGTATGGCCAACATGACAGTGAAACTGATGTTTGCAACTGTATGGCCGACAAGACTGTGAAACTGATGTTTGCAACTGTATGGCCGACATGATGGTAAAACTGATGTTTGCAACTGTATGGCCGACAAGACTGTGAAACTGATGTTGGCAACTGTATGGCTGACATGATGGTAAAACTGATGTTTGCAACTGTATGACTAACATGATTGTCAAACTGATGTTTGCAACTGTATGGCTGACAAGACTGTGAAACTGATGTTTGCAACTGTATGACTAACATGACAGTGAAACTGATGTTTGCAACTGTATGGCCGACATGATAGTGAAACTGATGTTGGCAACTGTATGGCCGACAAGACTGTGAAACTGATGTTTGCAACTGTATGACTAACATGATTGTCAAACTGATGTTTGCAACTGTATGGCCGACATGACAGTGAAACTGATGTTTGCAACTGTATGGCCGACAAGACTGTGAAACTGATGTTTGCAACTGTATGACCGACAAGACTGTGAAACCGATGTTTGCAACTGTATGGCCGACATGATGGTAAAACTGATGTTTGCAACTGTATGACTAACATGATTGTCAAACTGATGTTTGCAACTGTATGGCCAACATGACAGTGAAACTGTTGTTTGCAACTGTATGGCCGACATGACAGTGAAACTGATGTTTGCAACTGTATGGCCGACAAGACTGTGAAACTGATGTTTGCAACTGTATGACCGACAAGACTGTGAAACCGATGTTTGCAACTGTATGGCCGACATGATGGTAAAACTGATGTTTGCAACTGTATGACTAACATGATTGTCAAACTGATGTTTGCAACTGTATGGCCGACAAGACTGTGAAACTGATGTTTGCAACTGTATGACTAACATGACAGTGAAACTGATGTTTGCAACTGTATGGCCGACATGATAGTGAAACTGATGTTGGCAACTGTATGGTCGACATGACAGTGAAACTGATGTTGGCAACTGTATGACGGACATGACAGTGAAACTGATGTTGGCAACTGTATGACGGACATGACAGTGAAACTGATGTTGGCAACTGTATGACCGACATGACAGTGAAACTGATGTTGGCAACTGTATGACTAACATGACAGTGAAACTGATGTTTGCAACTGTATGACCGACATGACAGTGAAACTGATGTTTGAAACTGTATGGCCAACATGACAGTGAAACTGATGTTTGCAAGTGTATGACCAACATGACAGTGAAACTGATGTTGGCAACTGTATGACTGACATGACAGTGAAACTGATGTTGGCAACTGTATGACCGACATGACAGTGAAACTGATGTTGGCAACTGTATGACCGACATGACAGTGAAACTGATGTTGGCAACTGTATGACCGACATGACAGTGAAACTGATGTTGGCAACTGTATGACCATAATCTGGAAGGTTTCTTTTCTAACATAACCTGAAATAAATCCAGCATAGTTAAATCCATACTTAATGACCAAATAATTAATCTTAATATATCACGGCAAAAACATTGGCAAAGGAAGCATGACATTTCTGAGAAAGCCCCTGGCTGGACATGGAACACACTTCACCCACATGTCTGTCCCAGCACTCCAGGTCACAAGCCATCAGCATACATGTTGACAAACATTGACAAAACCTGATTTGTAGTGGTTAGATAATGCCAATGAACAGATGATAATCATCATCAACCCATTAATCAAATAAATAAATATTTTAAGGACAAATATTGTTTAAACAAAGTATGAAGCTTTTATGGCTTAATCAGTACTCAATAAACACAATAGCTCACGTCATACGCCGAGGGTGAAATCAGAACAAGGCCAGGCTTATGGATATGCTGAGCCAATATGTCAAGACAGTGAAAAGGAATTTAAAATGTCAACCCAGAAAATATTAGATAAAAAAAAAGCTCCCCTGTGATACACATCTCAGTTCTTGTCTACCACATACTGTTGGAAAATGTTTGCAAGTTATTCACAAGATCTTTTTCTCCAAGGAACAATGGTTTTTATTTTGATTAACTGAAAAGTCTGCATGGGATGATGATTATCAGCCTTCACATGTTGAATGAAGCACCCATAATAGGTAAGAACAGCTTTCAGTTGACATCAATAGCATCACATCTTACAGATTAAAGCATTAATGTTTGTTAAAAAGGTTAATATATCATTTTCTATCACTTCATTGTATCCGGCCTGATTTAGAACAAATCCACTTTATTCCTGTCAATCAATTAATAGAAGCAACTTTCCAACATGTGGCTTCTGGTTGTCATATTGTTGAAGGGTGGTGGGTTAGACTAGTGGATAGAGGGTTTGATTGTTACGTCGAAAAGTGAGAGAGTGAGTTTGGTTTATAGAGTTTGGTTTGAACAGTATCACAGTTATATCCCAGCGGATCAGCTTGATGTGGGAGTTAAGCAACCCACAGGCACTGGTGTTGTGCTGACAAACCTAGAAACACAATCTTTTGTTTGTTTGTTTCTTTGTTGTTTAACGCCGCACTCAGCACTATTCCAGCTATATGATGGCAGTCTGTAAATTATCCAGTCTGGACCAGACAATCCAGTGATTGACATCATGAGCATTGATCCACACAATTGGGATACGATGACATGCATCAAACAAGTCAGTGAGTCTGACTACTCGATCCTGTTAGTCGCCTCTTACGACAAGCATAATCGGCTTTTACGGCTAGAATGGATTGCTGAAGACCTATTCCACCCCGGATCTTCGCGGGTCAGAAACACAATCGGAGCGGACCGGGATTGAACTGATCATAGGCTTCTGGTGTGCCCAAGGAAGCACAGTGAATTGTGGTGTCTCAGACAACTAGGCCACCTCATGTCGAAGACCTTGGTTCAATTCTCCACATGGGTACAACGTGTCCCCTGCCGCGACATTGCTGGAATATTACTAACTGACTCACTCATTGTTGAGTGAGTGAATGAGTGAATGAGTGAGTGAGTAAATGAGTTGGGTTCTGGTACACCTGGCATGTCAAAGGGACATAACTCTGCCAAGTGAAAAGTGACTCCTTAGAAGACTGGTGCATTGATCATAATATATTAGTGGTGTTCCATTGACAAAAATTAACACTTAAATTACAAAAATAGATTAATAAAAAAATATTCCACTACAAATACTCCATCAACAATAGTCCTGGTGCAGCTGTTACATACAACATGAATTTTTACCACACATTTTAGTGCTCACCAGAACATGTGTCGCACAGGAAAAACATAGTACCGATATGCAGGTCGTTTGCCAGTCTCAACGAAGTCACTAGTTCTGTTAGTGAAGCTATGGTTTGCCATCACTCTCAAGATAACTCTCAATTTTACATGTATTTGAAAGAATATTTCACAGTGCTACATGACATGAAAATAAATGTATTTTGTTTCGAGTCTGTTTGAAAACAACTGGATCATACACTAAATACCCTGTAGTCATTTAAAATCTATTGAGTTCAAGTTGAATAAATGGACACAAACTGATGGGTATTAGTAAAGTTCGATCCGCTCTGTGAACAGTGACTTTTCCCCACAAGTGCAGCAAATACACAAGAAACTTCATATTTTGAGTTCATTGCTCAAAACCTTATATTTTAACTACAACATACCTTAAGTCTTGGTTGAACTAACTGAACAAATGTTTCATTGGCTGCAAGTATAATGTTGCCCTGCCTGAGACGCTGCACACAACCAACAGTTTAGTGTTTCATCATCAGATCAGTTGTGCATGCACAGCTGATGTGCCTATCAATTTCACTGGAATCCAAGCACAAATGTTTACAAGAAATATTGATCATCAAGACATACGATTTTGTCATGAACTTTTCGCTCAGCTCTATAATACAACCAATGCACGTCACACTTTCATGTAAACATAATTAATATTTTGTGTGTTTCTGTTTGATATCATTTAGACTGATAAACAGTGACCATGGAAGACATATTAAGACATATTTAGTAATGTGCAGTTTGAGACAGAGTGTCAGAATAAGACCAATAAGGCCATTGTGCTCGGACAATGAAGTTCCATGATGTACTACCAAAAGAAGTTAAAGAACACTTGATTATTATTACTATCGTTAGTCTGTCATGCCAATTCCAAGACTTACAAACAATCAGAGAAACTTTAGCATGACTGCACGGTGCTGGTGACCTGGTATCTCTGCTGAAATCTGTAGATGGTTCTCGTGGACAACTACGGTATTATGAAGAATCAGGTGTTCTTTAACTTCTTTTGAGTAGTATATTAGTATATGTTGATGAGGTTTCATTGATGAAAGGCAATGACATAATTTAGCCTTAAGTACACTGACATGTCATGTTCATTAAATAAACCATGTTAACGTCCATTACCATGATTTCGGTATCAGGATATGACTAACCAGTAAACTATAGGAGATGCTTTCAAGTATAAAATATAAACAAGGCTTTTTTCAGGCCCTAATGTACATCCAGTCATGCAGCGACGTACAGAAAGTGTTTGGTCGCTGTGCCATCTGTGCCACAGGTACTGTTAGAAACTGCATAGTGAGTGAGTGAGTTGGGTTTAACACCGCTTTTAACAGTATTCCAGTTATATCATGGCGTGTCAGCTTAATGTGGAAGGAAAGCCCGAAGTGATGCGGGTCTCGGACGTTTTCCACTTCGGTGAAATCCACGAGCACGGGTATGGTGCTGGCAAACCTAGAAACATAATCGGGGCGAACCGGGATTCAAACCTACAATCATAGGTTTCTGGCGTGCCCAAGGAATGCAACTCTGCACAGCGAATCGCGGCGCCTTAGATGACTGGGCCAACCGTGCCCCCAGAAACTGCATAGAGGCGTATATTGTCACTTGTCACTGCCATGGTCTGGTGACAAGTACATGGTCTTGTACTTCGAACTCCACATGGGTACAACAGGGATTTCTAGACAGGTTCAAACATGACTCCGTGGTTTGGGTTACAAATGTGAAACCTTGAGTGAGGGAAAAACCCAAAAGCATTTTCCAACCTTGAGATTTTACATTTTCAACCAAAACTGATCAACTTTTATTTTCAACTTCTGAATCTTTTCTTTTCTTATCTAAATGCAAGAATTCCAAAAAGAATAAGAAACATTGGGATGCCTTATGGTAAGGCAATAGAGTAGCTTTGGTATGAAACAAATCTGATGACAGCTGGGGAGAGAAAGACCATGTGCAGCATGCACGCAACTGAAGTCAGACATATGTGAGACTGAACACCCTTCTCATCACCTGCCTCGGTGGCTGAGTGGTTGCAATACTAAACATGATGTGTGAGGTTGCAGGTTTGATTAACGTCATTGAATTTCATGACATGAATCTTTGTAATGTAACACTTCTGTCATGAGAGGGTCTTCAAACTGTTGATATAGATCAGAGGCAGACAGGATCCCAGAAACCCGGCCAAGCCTATGGAATGCCTGGGATTTCAAGGATCTTGACTTCATTCGATGTTTATCAGAAAAATGAAGGCTCTGAAAAAACAACAGGATGAAGTCACTAGAGATTTATGACTAATATTTCAAACTAAAGGCAAATTGGGAAAATTTTGTTATTTGCCTAACAATTGGGATTTTTTCTTTTAATTTTTTAATCTTCATTTCAAAGGTATTTTAAAATGCCATCAATGCAATAATGTAAAATACAGCATAATTAGTAAAGCCTCTTTTATTTAAAATTTTGATCTTCTTGAATTAAGAGGTAAATGGCATTCAATACACTAATGTTAATTAGAACATAATTAGTAAAGCCTCTTTCTTTTTATTGATCCTGTTATCAGTTAAATGCAAGTGTCTTCCTCCAAGACATCACATTAGTTATAACATATTAACAGGAATTGGTGAACTTCTAATTCCCCTTAGGCAATTTTACTGACATTTGCCACAGACTCGGTGCCAGATATCAGCCTCTGAACTGTCTAGATAAATCCCTGTCCAACGTGTGAAGCTCTGTGTGATGGTGTTGTGGGAATATTGGTAGAAGCTGTGTCAACCCATACTCCCTCACTCACTCACTGTTCTGACACTTCACCCTTCACATTTATATCCCCTTCACATCCATGGATGTATTCATACACTCAAGGATATTAGCACACATGTTGGTATTTGTTTGTAGTGTTTCTTTTTCCTTTACTTTGGTTTTTCAATCATCAATAAAACAAATCTCTCACAGCTCTACAATACAATACCATCAAATGTTTTCCATTTTTAATATTCGAATTGACTGAGAATACCTTATATGCTCCAAATGGATGTTATTATTTAGATTACAGGTGATAACAGCTCACCTAACACAATTGACATTACGCATACACTGGTGTCCGCTGTCCATGGAAATATATGTTGATGATATTTCATCGTGATGATGACATATTCAAAGTGGTCTTTTCAGGAATGAAGGTAGGATCACAACAATATCACACTGTCATGCATGAGTCAGTCATAACACCAGACCTCAAACATTTCAATTTCTTACCTAAATTGAACATAAAGGATATTTCTCCCTGAACAGTGTGTTACATAGGACGTTTTCCCTGAACAGTGTGTTACATATGACATTTTCCCTCAACAGTGTGTTACATAGGACGTTCTCCCTCAACAGTGAGTTACATAGGACATTCTCCCTCAACAATCCGTTACATAGGACGTTCTCCCTCAACAGTGTGTTACATAGGACGTTC
Source organism: Haliotis rufescens (assembly GCF_023055435.1). Taxonomy (NCBI): domain Eukaryota; kingdom Metazoa; phylum Mollusca; class Gastropoda; order Lepetellida; family Haliotidae; genus Haliotis; species Haliotis rufescens. The sequence continues at coordinate 5,100,780 of NW_025964112.1, forward strand.
TCCCTCAACAGTGTGTTACATAGGACGTTCTCCCTCAACAGTGTGTTACATAGGACGTTCTCCCTCAACAGTGTGTTACATAGGACATTCTCCCTCAACAGTGTTACATAGGACGTTTTCCCTCAACAGTGTGTTACATAGGACGTTCTCCCTCAACAGTGAGTTACATAGGACGTTCTCCCTCAAGAGTGTGTTACAAAGAACTTCTCCCTCAACAGTGTGCTACAAAGAACTTCTCCCTCAACAGTATGTTACATAGGACGTTCTCCCTCAACAGTGTGTTACATAGGACGTTCTCCCTCAACAGTGTGTTACATAGGACGTTCTCCCTCAACAGTGTGTTACATAGGACGTTCTCCCTCAACAGTGTGTTACATAGGACATTCTCCCCAATCAGTGTGTTATAAATTACATAAGATGTTGTCCCTGAGTTCCATATGGGTACAAAGCATACAAAGAAAACAAATCACTGACAGCAGTAGTCCAAACAAACTCTAAGGCCTTATATAGTTCCCTTCTTTAATGCTGACAGGGCCCTGAATGGATAATTCAAACAGGGCAGTAATTACACACAGGGGGAATTTAGAAATAATCAAGCCATCATTTGAAGCATTTGTTTTAAAAGCCTACATTTTGATCAGTTTTACATTTAAGTTGGTCCTGCAGTCCATTTCATGGTCTAATTGTTGTAGAATATTTCCACACGCTACCAGTCCCTGACAAGAACACACATGTCTGACTGAGCACTCCCGTATCAACAGTCACACAAGGAATAAACAATAAATATACAATGTCAAAAACACAACACAAATAAAGTATTGAACCATGACAATTCTTAATATATATATGTATCAAGTATATATCACAAAATATGAAGTAGATATTATAAATTACCAAGTAAATATATCACAAATACCAAGTATAGGCCATATCACAAATACCAAGTATCTATATAACAAGTACCAGGTATCTATATAACAAATACCCAGTATCTATATAACAAGGACCAGGTATCTATATAAAGAATACCAAGTGTCTATAAAACAAATACCCAGTATCAATATAACAAATACTGAGTATCTATATAACAAATACCCAGTATCTACATAACAAATACCCAGTATCTTTATAACAAGGACCAGGTATCTATATAACAAATACCCAGTATCTATAAAACAAATACCCAGCAACTATATAACAAATACCCAGCAACTATATAACAAATACCCAGCATCTATATAACAAATACCCAGCATCTATATAACAAATACCCAGTATCAATATAACAAATACCCAGCAACTATATAACAAATACCCAGTATCAATATAACAAATATCCAGTATCAATATAACAAATACCCAGCAACTATATAACAAATACCAAGTATCTATATAACAAGGACCAGGTATCTATATAAAGAATACCAAGTGTCTATAAAACAAATACCCAGTATCAATATAACAAATACTGAGTATCTATATAACAAATACCCAGTATCTACATAACAAATACCCAGTATCTTTATAACAAGGACCAGGTATCTATATAACAAATACCCAGTATCTATAAAACAAATACCCAGCAACTATATAACAAATACCCAGCAACTATATAACAAATACCCAGCATCTATATAACAAATACCCAGCATCTATATAACAAATACCCAGTATCAATATAACAAATACCCAGCAACTATATAACAAATACCCAGTATCAATATAACAAATACCCAGTATCAATATAACAAATACCCAGCAACTATATAACAAATACCCAGTATCTATATAACAAGGACCAGGTATCTATATAACAAATACCCAGAATCTATAAAACAAATACCCAGCAACTATATAACAAATACCCAGCAACTATATAACAAATACCCAGCATCTATATAACAAATACCCAGCATCTATATAACAAATACCCAGTATCAATATAACAAATACCCAGCAACTATATAACAAATACCCAGTATCAATATAACAAATACCCAGTATCAATATAACAAATACCCAGCACCTATATAACAAATACCCAGTATCTGTAAAACAGATACCCAGATTCAACATAACAAATACTCAGTATTTATATAACAAATACCCAGTATCTATAGAACAAGAACCAGGTATCTATGTAACAAATACCCATTATATAAATATATATATTGTAACTCCCAATTGTACATGACAATAATAGCTACAAGTGACCAAGGGACAGTTACATACACTGACATGCTGTTACAATAAAGAGGGGAACACATGTTAAACACAGTATACTTACTGAAATGTCACTGTCATTGAAGCTGTCGAATGGCCAACACTTGTCGGACAATCCCCTCTAGGCCGCCCCTCTCAGAGTACACTGTGGTATCATTCACTGATACAATCAGATCAAATTGCCACTGATCGCAAGCACCCCAAGTTGTGCAAGATAATTATATCCTGTCAAATCTCGTCACACATCAAGAGCTGTAACTTCCATGTTTGTTTAGCAGCATTTACTATTCACAAAGATTGCAAAACATTTTCAGCTGTGTGTATTTGTCGCAATCCCATGTCAACTGTGCTGCTAATATGAAAAAATTGTGTCACAATTAAACATTTGTTTGTTTTTGTCACCTATGAAAATACTAATGAATCTTATTTATCTTGACCATACGATCAAACATTAATAAACTTGAAAATGTATACTTCTTGAAGCTTTTTACTACACAGTACAGTTAAACACCATCCAAAAGTAGTCACTGGAAAGTGTTAGTACTTGACTCCATGGAAGCAGCCATGTAACTCCGGTGTGACAGATACACATATGTATGTCTACAACTACCCTCCTCTCTCTAGTAGTCTCAATACTGAACGAGGAGCATCTGGAATCACATCACCACAGACTAGAGCTCCACCGTACGGAGGAGAGAGCCTGTCACTGTGGAGGCAGCTTGAAGCTCATTGACTCCCATTAGATCTATACAGCTCCCTAGTTGTCCAATGCTCATCCAAGAAGCTGTGCTGAGCGTGCTCAGTGCCATAAGCTTTCGAAGGTTTGGACATCAACGATTACTTTAACGAGCACAGCAACAAATGATGTGATTGCCCCCGTAGTTTCAATAGTGACAATGCAGTCGAGTAGCATAGCAGACCTTTTAACTGACGCTAATATAGCGGATCAGCGCTTGAGGCATATGCCACACAACGGAAGATAATCCCTGTTTTGATCGGCACGAAACACGGTCATGCAACGATGCTTCAAGTGTGAAGCCTCATGCTTATCAAAGCCTGCTGGTATCGTGTGTTAGAGTGAGTTACATTGTCACACTATTTTACAAACATTCCTTAACACACTTAGCTAAATCAATTAACTAATGATGTGTTAATAAGCTGTGTCATTAAGATTTAAACATTTACTGCAAGCAGCTTCAGTTGACTGAAAATATTGTAAGCTACCATGGATTAATGATGAGGGCTGCACATGCTGTACTGGCAGGATGTATTTAATACATGAACATTATCTTGTGGAATAATATGCATGTCTCTTTACCAGAAAATAATACCAACAATTTGATCCTGTTTTCTTCAAAGTAATTCATTCTTGCATCTGTTATACGAATATTTCCTAATCATGTTAGGGAGATCACAAATTGGATGATATTTCTCACCGCCATGTTTTTATTTTACAACCTGTTGCAGAAATTGTTACTTGGTAATGTTGCCGGCGCCATGAGCGTATTAGCTCCACTATTAGACTTTCTGCTTTCCTCGCATACTTTTCCGGTACCCCATCATGCTGAAACCCACACATGAATCCAATCTAATAATGCTTCGACTTGCCAAAGACACCATTTTTCACCCAGGATGCAATATTCGCATTCCATATACATCAAAACAGTAACCTAGGGAACCATGACAAAACACCTTTTGAGCATGTTTATTTCTCCGATGTGGTTTTCCACTTACACCAACTGCACAACAAACTACCATCCTGAACACTGCAGTCATTCAAAAGCTTGTTTCCATCAGGTGACTGTTTTCAGCAAATGCTGCTATTTGCCTTATGACAACAAAGCAAAGCTACTTATTTTCCTAAGAATAATGAGTTTTTCTGTCGATGCCACAAACTGAAAATGTTATCATGACATCTTAATAAAGCATATATCAAACATCAGCCACACTTTCATGATGAAGGATATTATTAATTAAAAATTCGGGCTGATATTTGAAGCAACATATCAACAAACTTAACCATGAAGAAAATGTCAATTTTTTCATTCTTAAAAAATCGAAATGGAAAACAAAGGACTTTGAAGCAACCTAATGTTTGTCTTAAACAGAAAACAATAACCTCATTATGAAGAAAAAAATATCAATTTTCTCATTCTGAAAACTTCCAACTGGAATTCCAATCTAATGTTTGCTAATCTACTTGAGCTACTGATACTATTAAATAGATCAATAGCTTAAGTACAAGTACACACACTGAAAGGGATTCAGTACAAGAGGATGTGATATATTGACCAATGTCCATTCTTATGTTACAGATTGCCTTCCCTAGCTCTGCCTGTACTTTATTGCAATATGCCTACTTGAAGAACCCATCTTATTATTGAGGGAATTTACTTTTTCTGTAATGTCATTAGTTTTGTCCAGTTCACCCCAGTTGTGTTTCAACCAGGATCAATGACTCAATCAGGAGTCATGATGCCCCCGAGTCTTCTCAACCAGTTGTTATGATGACCCCGAGTCTTCTCAACCAGTAGTTGCGCTTGACTCCAAGCCTTCCAACCAGGAGTCATAATGACTCCAAGCCTTCCAACCAGGAGTCATAATGACTCCAAGCCTTCCAACCAGGAGTCATAATGACTCCAAGCCTCCCCAATTTGTTTGGATTCATGATAAAAGTAGTAGCTGAATAATAGTTAATGCTCAATATGTTATATACAAAACATACAAAAAGTATAACATCCTGCATATACAAAAGTATAACAGTTATCAACGCTGGTTGATCAATATGACCCTCATACATCAGGAACTTGTACAAAATTAATGTTGCAGAGGAAAAGTGTTGTGTTTCAACCCTTCCTCGTGGGTTTCACTGAAGTGGTTAACATCTGAGACCTGCATCACTTCAGGCTTTCCTCCCACATCAAGCTGACACATCATTACATAGCTGGAATACACTTCAAAGCGGTGTTAAACCAAACTCACTCACGCACTCGTTAATGTTGGAATGATTATTTTTTGAAGATAAAAATGAACTGGTGGCCCGTGTGATTTTAGGTATTGCAATTTTCTGTGCAGACATGCATCCTTTAGTCATGATATTACAGAGTTGCATCTTTTAGTCAGAGTATCACAGAGTTGCATCCCTTGGTCATGGTATTACAGAGTTGCATCCCTTAGTCATGGTATTACAGAGTTGCATCCCTTAGTCATGGTATTACAGAGTTGCATCCCTTAGTCATGGTATTACAGAGTTGCATCCTTTAGTCATGATATTACAGAGTTGCATCCCTTAGTCATGGTATTACAGAGTTGCATCCTTTAGTCATGATATTACAGAGTTGCATCCCTTAGTCATGGTATTACAGAGTTTGCATCCCTTTGTCATGGCCAGGAAGAATCTGCTCTTCATGGTAGGCGTCTCCGTTTCACACCACCTAAGATCCTTTGGTGTTTGAATGTGTCATCAAAGTGGCAAACACTCACTTTCAAGGTAATGACCATTGAATATTGAGGCATATTTCTAAGTATTAGGTCTTCTCCCTAATGAGGGTGGTGGAGTGGTCCAGTGGTTAAAGTGTTCGCCCGTCATGTGGAAGGCTGGTTTCAAATCCCCACTGAGAACAATGTGTGAAGCCAATTTCTAATGTCCCCCTATCCCTGTGATACTGATGGAATATTGCTAAAACTCACAGAGGGGCTCACCAAGAATGGGCCTCTCACATTTTACCCAAGGAATCAAAGCCTGCTCTTTGTCATCGTGAGTCAAAACTTTAACCACTGGGCAATACCAGCTTCCCATTGTTGATGTGAAATACTTAGAAGTAACTGTGGTAGTAGTAACTGTAGTATTAGAATTAGTAGTAGTAGTAGTAGTAGTAGTACAAGGGGAACTTGGCTCACAACAAAGCCTATTTGCACCCACAAACAATGAATGATCTCCCCTGGTCTTCTGCGGTACAGATTCAATTCTTCTTTCCTCCATTGATTTAAATAGACATGGTTGTCTGAGCCAGAACAGTTGTATTGCCTGTTTTATGGACTTTCCATGCAGAGATGCAAGCGGCAAAAGAATTGCAAGGTCTTTATAGCCTTGTATCAAATTAAAATCAAACGTTATAACATTTATAAAATGACATACTGTAGGGTTTTGTTCAGTGATTTCCCACTGAGGTGTCATGAACTGGAACAGAAGTACTCATGAGAGGTTTCAAATGTGAGGAACTGCATATTAATTCCATTATTACTTTCCTGACCTTTCCCAACATAGAGTCATCATGACCTCAAGTCTTCTCATCCAGGAGTCATGATGACCCCGAGTCTTCTCAACCAGGAGTAATGATGACTCCAAGCCTTCCAACCAGGAGTAATGATGACTCCAAGCCTTCCAACCAAGAGTCATGATGACTCCAAGCCTTCCAACCAAGAGTCATGATGACTCCAAGCCTTCCAACCAAGAGTCATGATGACTCCAAGCCTTCCAACCAGGAGTAATGATGACTCCAAGCCTTCCAACCAGGAGTCATGATGACTCCAAGCCTTCCAACCAGGAGTAATGACTCCAAGCCTTCCAACCAAGAGTCATGATGACTCCAAGCCTTCCAACCAGGAGTCATGATGACTCCAAGCCTTCCAACCAGGAGTCATGATGACTCCAAGCCTTCCAACCAGGAGTCATGATGACTCCAAGCCTTCCAACCAAGAGTCATGATGACTCCAAGCCTTCCAACCAGGAGTAATGATGACTCCAAGCCTTCCAACCAGGAGTCATGATGACTCCAAGCCTTCCAACCAGGAGTAATGATGACTCCAAGCCTTCCAACGAGGAGTCATAATGACCCCAAGCCTTCCAACCAGGAGTAATGATGACTCCAAGCCTTCAAACCAGGAGTCATAATGACCCCAAGTATTCTCAACCAGGAGTAATGATGACTCCAAGCCTTCCAACCAAGAGTCATGATGACTCCAAGCCTTCCAACCAAGAGTCATGATGACTCCAAGCCTTCCAACCAGGAGTAATGATGACTCCAAGCCTTCCAACCAGGAGTCATAATGACCCCAAGCCTTCCAACCAGGAGTAATGATGACTCCAAGCCTTCAAACCAGGAGTCATAATGACCCCAAGTATTCTCAACCAGGAGTAATGATGACTCCAAGCCTTCCAACCAAGAGTCATGATGACTCCAAGCCTTCCAACCAGGAGTCATGATGACTCCAAGCCTTCCAACCAGGAGTCATAATGACCCCAAGCCTTCCAACCAGGAGTAATGATGACTCCAAGCCTTCAAACCAGGAGTCATAATGACCCCAAGTATTCTCAACCAGGAGTAATGATGACTCCAAGCCTTCAAACCAGGAGTCATGATGACTCCAAGCCTTCCATCAAGGAGTCATCCACAGTTATCAACGTTGGTTGATCAATATGACCACATTTGGAAGGCTGTGTGTTGCAATACCCACCAGCCATGATAAACTGACTGGAGTAAAGAGTAAAAGAACACCCAATTTTTTCATGTGAGTAAAATATATTCTCTATTCCAATGACATGAAAGACAAATAATTTGTCTTACATCTGAAAAGATTTGGTGAAACTAAAATCAACGGAAAAGAGATAACATTTTGTAACATTGACATGTCTGTCTTAACACAGTAAGTCAGGTGATAAACTACACATGACTGAGACAAAGGATACTGATGAGGTTTAATGCCCTGGTAACAGAGGAACATTTCCTTTATGAACAAATTTTCAATGTACCCTTTAAAGGAACAATCATAACGAAGGCCCCAACACAAACTGTGAAGAGCCAGCCTTGGCAGAACATGGCGACCCTAACATCCCCCGCCCCCATAGTCATCAATACCATGGCTTGATGAACGTAATGACACATAATTAGTGTTGAGGAAGTGTCACATAAATAGGTCTGGACGAAGTGGGTCAGAAGCAGTTTAACAGCTCTCTGTGGTCTGATGCAGGACTACCTAGTGCAACAGGTGCTTCAGCTTCAGCCAGAGATACCAGTATTGAGTGACTGGGGTCTCATTTCCTTGTCAGCAATATTTCAGCGATGTCCCTGCAGCCTTGATGGATGTAAGTGGATCTGGACCAGCAGAACCGATATGTCAACTGATAATTTGTCGGGGGAGGACCATCTTGGCAGGACATTACTGCACAGATTTAACTAGGATTGCAAAGTAAGTGCAGTAGCAGACAAATTGGGAAGATATCATGACATTGTTTCAAATTGAATCTTTTAGTTAATATTTTCGTAAATTCTGAGGTAATGCGCGAAAAAAATATTCAAATTTGGCAAGTATACAATTAAGCATTATGCATAAGATTAATATGTTTAGAAATATCCTATCAATTCAAAAAAGTTGCTAAACTGTTAAATGAAAGAAATATTCCAATACTAACCAGTTGTGCCCCAATCCTTGTTGATCTGTTTCTTTATGCAGATTCAGAGTCAGAATTTCTGCTTGGGTTGGCAAAATCAATTCAACTTTAACTTAAGCTTCAGATATATTGAGGATCTGAAATTGTTCAATAATGGTCAAATAGCCAATTCCCTTCCACCAATTTACCCATCTGAGCTGGAAATAAAAGAGAGCAGTGAAACTGCCTCATCTGTTTGACATTTGCATAAAGATCACAGTGACAAGGACTTTCCACAGTCGGGGCGGTGTATAGCATGTTTTGTTTGTTTCTTTGTTGTTTAACGCCACAATCAACAATATTCCAGCTATATGATGACTGTGTAAATAATCGTGCCTGGACCAGACAATCCAGTGATTGACATCATGAGCATCGATCTACGCAATTGGGATATACGATGACATGCATCAAGCAAGTCAGCAAGTCTGACCACCTAATCCTGTTAGCCGCTTCTTATGACAAGCATAGTCGCCTTTTATGGCAAGCATGGGTTGCTGAAGACCTATTCTATCCGGGATTGGTGTATATCATGAGAAAATGACAGCGATAGAGGGTTGTCACCACTATTTCATTCGTGACCAATTTGTGCCATTGCAGGACAATCTGAATGGAGACTTGTGCCCCTCTCAAAGGCTTCCCTATTGGGGTATGTACACAAGAACTACTTCAAACAAGAACAATGACTTTAATTCTACCTGCCTACTACAGTAAAATTAATATAGGCGTTATAGAAGCACTGTTGTAAAAGTACTGACCTGTTTGGTTTAAATATATTCTTTTGTACAAATGTATATTTGGCAAACCATTCAACTCATTCATTCTCAGATGTTCATCTTTAATTTGAAAAATAATAATATTTAAAAAAGATATAAAAATTAGATGAAGAAAACTGACAGACAAGGGTGGTTTTCGGTATTAAGTAAGTTCAACAATGAGTTTCTCAGACATATTCAGTTAAAAATGGCAATTTTGACCTTGTCTTTTCAATGCTTGAAACAAAGTTTCTCAAACGTATTTCTAAACATATACACACTGTACCAACAACATAGTGAGACCATTTTAATATTCCAACGTCGTGGGGATTCCCAAGAAGCCTATGCTTGTTGTCAGAGGTGACTTAAATTGACAGGGTGGTCGGCAGCTTGGTCGATTGCATACCATCATAAATCAACCTCATGGATTGTTGCTTACAATATCAATAACTTGTTTGCCTGGTCAAGTCTCGATTATGTACGACCAGCCATTAAACAACAAATATGTCTTACGTCTTATTATTCAAAGATCATTTAAATTTAAGGTGATGACTATGCTTGTCTTAAGAAAATTTTGAAAATTAGTCTGAATTCCTGATGAAAGTTTCAAAACCAGAATTATTTCTTGGGTTAGAAGAAGACTTTGGCAGTGTGGCATAGCACAGTGGTATGTGTGTAGGGAGAACCAGATTATCACCAAAATATAATAATAGAAATTAAATCCATTTTAAATATATTACCACTGCCCTAATTTTGATAATCATAATCCATCCACACAAATCCTCCCTCTAATATTCTTACAAAACATGATTGTTAAAGCACTATTTATGCAAGTGAATTGTCTCCATATAAATGTCAGTGCTAGCTGATATACACTGAATTCATACCCCAGAGCAACGTCTTACAAAGTCAAATTTATAGATAGTTTGCTTTAAATAAAAGCTATCATTTGATACACGTCTAAACTCAGCTAAGCTGACATAGACTTTAATAGTTTACTTTTGACATGAACCTTGAAAAATATGAATGAACTGAGCAATTTTACAAATATTTCAGTACAAAATATTTATATTATATTTATCAATATGAAAATAACTTATGCTTTTTATGTGATTTCATTCAGATCTCTTGTAATCAAATTACAAAATATCACAAATGGACTAACCTGTCCTTAACACAATATCCCATGAGAGTTTAAAAGGTACATGAATAATTTGTTTCATAATCAGTGACTGGTTAATTACTTTTATACATTCCTTTCAACTCTTGCAAAATTATACAAAGGGATATTATACTAAATGTCATTTTGGAAAGCCAGGACCAGATATTGCAAAAAGGTATGAAAAATTGTCACATGGTAAGAGTCAGGCAGCTACCATATTAAACGGCCTGCTCCAACAAGTGCCCCCTGACCAACCTAAAGATCTACCTGTAGTTAGGCTTTATAAGCAAACTCACTGACATATAAAAATTACAGGACAATCCAAATTTTCTTGTGAATATTACAGATTTTTAAAATAAAAACAGCGGAAGAGGCATATAAGTGGTATCTAAACAAGTTTTAGTTTCACTGACATATTGATGCTTGATCTCTGAAAACAAATTAATTTATTGTGTGTGGACTTAAAATGCAATCTAAATAAAGATTTAAAGACATCACATTAGGGGTCACGTCAGAACGACCTTTCATCCGACCAATCAGAGCCAGATCATGAAAGTGACAGTCAGAATGTGATTTCTTATCATGCAACCTTGAAACCTTTAACACGGGGTATTCCAAATGATAGTTACAGGCTTAACGAATGAATCCATACAATCGAGACCATCTATTAGCTATTCAGGAATGTTCTTTTGTTCAGGTTTCTAATTTTTAATCAAGAATTTGTCACAATAAGTTTCGAAGCGTAGTCGCCAATTTGAAATTAGTGCCATAAAGCACAAGAAAGCTGCCTTCGGATTGGCTAATGTCGACTTCTTGTCAGTCATTCCATTGGTCGGTCAATGTTAGCGCAAGGTCGGTCTGACGTGACCCATAATGGGGTGTTCTCAGATCTTTGTTTAGCGGTAGCGATAACTAAGATCTGATCTGATTAAAATGCATCCCCTTTGTCAATAATATTTGTCAAGTGCATGTGGCATTTATTACAGAGAATACTGTATTTCAATCTCTGGCAGCAAAAATTTAACTTTGCCACAAACAGACAATAGTGTAATAATTACTATTTTTGCAGGTTGATGTGCAGATCCAGTTCATGTTCCTGCAAATCATCTAAACGTAGTCTCAATTGTCTCTTAGTGTTACAGCGTATTGTAATCCCATTCCAGGAGTCATAAACTGTGCCTAGGCATGGTTAGATCTGTCAGGAGATCCTCCATCACAGCGATCGTATCCATGTAACATATACATTGTACTTCATCAATGAACCATGAGTGTCTAAATGTGTAGGCCGACACCTGACCGGGGTCAACCCGTGGTGGGTCTCCGGTGCACTCGTCTGTTTGATGTTATGCCATGATTATCTGTGGTATATATTTCTTTACCTACAACCAGATATCTGGAGTGGGAGGGTACACACCACACCTTGTTTGGGGTTGGTTTGTCGTAAAACATGGCCATACAATGGTGTTGATAAAATCATCCTTCTCTTTTGAAAAACAATTGTTTTCTAATTGGTTTCTTGTCATTTCTTTGGCAAACAACTAGATAACAAATCTTTTATTTAATTTTCTGTTATCTAGATGTCTTTTAGCCATTTATTGGGGTCTTAACTAAAAGTGACAACATGAAAACTGCCACTATAAAGAAAGTTAGAAAACAGTTTAAGTAATGACGTTCATTACATTATTTACTAATTGTAAATGATTGCTTTATTTTCACCTCAAAAAGACAACTAAAAACAATGTAAATGGTGAAATTTACAGCATAGTTTTCTGGTCATCAATCCAATTTCCATATATAGCTTGTCGACTCAGTTAGACGGACAGGATCCCAGTCAACATGTCACCAACACACAAACTGCTTTTTTGACAGTTCCGTGACACATTGGTTATTTACTTTTGTTAAGAAATAGCTATTAACAATTTGATTATAGAGTCTATTATTCTAAATCAATTGTTGTTCCTTGTTTTTTTTAATTTTAAATAATAATATTAACTAGGAAATGTTGTTGTCAATATGTAATACATATTTAGGATCAACAATGTATGTGAACACAGATGTTCTGAAATCAATTTTAGCTGATGACAAATAAACAATAAAAAATGACAGATCCAGTTATGATTCACATGATGGTGTTTAAAGAATGAACCTTGTAGATAGAAAATATCAGATCCAGTTATGATTCACATGATGGTGTTTAAAGAATGAACCTTGAAGATAGACAATATCAGATCCAGTTGTGATTCACATGATGGTGTTTAAAGAATGAACCTTGTAGATAGACAATATCAGATCCAGTTATGATTCACATGATGGTGTTTAAAGAATGAACCTAGTGTAGATAGACAATATCAGATCCAGTTATGATTCACATGATGGTGTTTAAAGAATGAACCTTGTAGAGAAACACTATCAGATCCAGTTATGATTCACATGATGGTGTTTAAATAATGAACCCTGTAGATAAACAATATCAGATCCAGTTATAATTCACATGATGGTGTTTAAAGAATGAACCTTGTAGATAAACAATATCAGATCCAGTTATGATTCACATGATGGTGTTTAAAGAATGAACCTTGTAGATAGACAATATCAGATCCAGTTATGGTTCACATGATGGTGTTTAAAGAATGAACCTTGTAGATAGATGGATTGAAGTACGCGTTCCCAGCTTGTGTTATCCAAATGAGGTATTATGTTTCTGGTGAGGTGAAATGGGCTATAATGTTTCAGGTGAGGTGAAATGAGGTATAATGTTTCAGGTGAGGTGAAATGAGGTATAATGTTTCAGGTGAGGTGAAATGAGGTATAATGTTTCAGGTGAGGTGAAATGGGGTATTATGTTTCAGGTGAGGTGAAATGAGGTATAATGTTTCAGGTGAGGTGAAATGGGGTATTATGTTTCAGGTGAGGTGAAATGAGGTATAATGTTTCAGGTGAGGTGAAATGAGGTATAATGTTTCAGGTGAGGTGAAATGGGGTATAGTGTTTCAGGTGAGGTGAAATGAGGTATAATGTTTCAGGTGTGGTGAAATGGGGTATAGTGTTTCAGGTGAGGTGAAATGAGGTATAATGTTTCAGGTTAGATGAAATGAGGTATAATGTTTCAGGTGAGGTGAAATGGGGTATAATGTTTCAGGTGAGGTGAAATGAGGTATAATGTTTCAGGTGAGATGAAATGAGGTATAATGTTTCAGGTGAGGTGCAATGGGGTATTATGTCGCGTTCAAGATTACTACACTTCTATAGCAACATGTATGCATGTGTGTGTGTGTGGCTGCTTGTTGACCAAATTAATACCAGTTTTATAGTGCTAGCCCACTGAGACACCTTACCACAGTTTAACATGAATACCCCATTGGCAGACACAGTACACAATAATGTCGAGCGCCAGGCAGGATAACAAGAAGAACCATCTTTTAACGTCTTTTGGTATGACGCAGCCGGGGATCGAACCCCCGACCTTCCTCTCTCCGGACAGAGGTTCTACAACTAGACCACGGAGGCAGTCTATAAAGTTTCCTAAAGGAAGATATTGAAGAGACTCCATCCTTGATGAGTGCAAGTCTTTTGTGCCTGATATATTCCATATTGATATTATGGCACACACAAACTGACTTTCAGGAAGTTATTCATGTTTCCAACCAAGCCATTGCTTATTTTGTTCAAATACTTTAACATTCTTACATAACAGTATGGGTTTTTTTTCTCCCCAAAAGGCGACCCTTTTTAAATTTTATGTTTCACAGATTTTTTCCAGCTTTTCAACACATGGTTGGTTGAAATAAAAATAAAAATCTCAATCATTTATTTATTTATTCATTTATTCATTTATTCATTAAATTTTATTCATTTATTTATTTATTTGAAGTCATTCTGAAGCTAGCTTCTTGTATCACTGATAATGATGTAGACATGAAACTTATGTATAACATTTCATATTGTATAAGAGGGTCTATATTACTAGTGGGAGACATAATAAAAATAATTTTTTTCATGTTTTAATTTATTTCTTTTCAACTGCTTTTCAGTAGGGGCGACAGACCTATTAAACAAAAATAAAAAATGTGTGAGACAACAAATGAGACAACTATTTGTTTTTGATCCACAGTACACAAAGAAAACAATACCTTCATGTGGAAATACATAACAATTACACAACAATTAACCACAAAATGGTAGCAAACTTTCCCAGTTTTCCCGGGTCTGGTAACAGGCTGCTTGTTTGACAATAAAGGTAAACACCATTGGCATACAGTGACCCAATAAGCCCAAAGGAATTATTAGATTTCATATAAAAAAATCAATGTAAGGCAGTTATTTTTTATATATTAAAAAATATTAATAATAGAAATATTCAATGCTTCTGTGCACATTAGCTTTCAATAGATGTAATTCAATGGTAGAACGGAAAAGGAAGGGAAATGGCGTTTACATTGTGTTCAAGATTATTGCACTTACTGAGCGACGTGCAAGCACTGGTCCCCTCAGATACCATACCTACACCCCACTGAGTCACATTACACTGACTCTAAGCCAACTGGTCCTTCTTTTATCCCCTTAAAGCCAAGCACCAAGCAGGGTAACACCAAGTACCATCTTCTAACATCTTTTGGTCCCAACCTTGTGCTCTCCAGACATATGTTCAGTCCACTTGACTGTGAGATGGTCTATCCACTCCACCACAGTGGCCGCCCATCAAGCAAGGATGAGCTGGGCTGATGGTTGGTCAGGCGGGCAGCGATGATATCAAACAATGAATATATTACACCTTTAATTAATCTGCCAATTTTGTCCAATGGGTCCACTTTTTAGTTGCCCCTGACACACACTTCCAGTACTCATGACATAGGTGGATCGAGAAGCAAGGGCCAGGAGGTCCCCTCCCCCCTTTTGAAAACTAAATGTAGCACCGGTATGTTGTAGGCACTAAAATTAATGGAGAGAGGACTTTGACATTTAGGACCCCCCCCCCCCCTTTTAAATATGCTGGATCTGCCCTTGGATGACCCATTCTGCTCTGGGTGAATGCTCATATAAAGACTGTTGACTCAGGACACTGAAGCCTCAGTTTTGATTCCCTTCATGGGATGTACTCTGGTGGATACAGCATCTGCCCAGAGAGGATGGTTGGTGGTCAGGTGGATACAGCGTCTGCCCAGAGAGGAAGGCTGGTGGTCTGGTGGATACAGCGTCTGCCCAGAGAGGAAGGTTGGTGGTCTGGTGGGCACAGGGTCTGCCCAGAGAGGAAGGTTGGTGATTTGGTGGGCACAGCGTCTGCCCAGAGAGGAAGGTTGGTGGTCTGGTGGATAAAGCGTCTGCCCAGAGAGGAAGGTTGGTGGTTTGGTGGGCACAGGGTCTGCCCAGAGAGGAAGTTTGGTGGTCTTGTGGATACAGCATCTGCCCAGAGAGGAAGGCTGGTGGTCTGGTGGGCACAGCGTCTGCCCAGAGAGGAAGATTGGTGGTCTGGTGGATACAGCGTCTGTCCAGAGAGGAAGATTGGTGGTCTGGTGGATACAGCGTCTGCCCAGAGAGGAAGAATTGGTGGTCTGGTGGATACAGCGTCTGCCCAGAGAGGAATTTTGATGGTCTGGTGGATACAGCATCTGCCCAGAGAGGAAGGTTGGTGGTCTGGTGGATACAGCGTCTGCCCAGAGAGGAAGGTTGGTAGTCTGGTGGATACAGCATCTGCCCAGAGAAGAAGTTTGGTGGTCTGGTGGATACAGCGTCTGCCCAGAGAGGAAGGCTGGTGGTCTGGTGGATACATCGTCTGCCCAGAGAGGAAGATTGGTGGTCTGGTGGGCACAGGGTCTGCCCAGAGAGGAAGGTTGGTGATTTGGTGGGCACAGCGTCTGCCCAGAGAGGAAGGTTGGTGGTCTGGTGGATAAAGCGTCTGCCCAGAGAGGAAGGTTGGTGGTTTGGTGGGCACAGGGTCTGCCCAGAGAGGAAGTTTGGTGGTCTTGTGGATACAGCGTCTGCCCAGAGAGGAAGGCTGGTGGTCTGGTGGGCACAGCGTCTGTCCAGAGAGGAAGATTGGTGGTCTGGTGGATACAGCGTCTGTCCAGAGAGGAAGATTGGTGGTCTGGTGGATACAGCGTCTGCCCAGAGAGGAAGAATTGGTGGTCTGGTGGATACAGCGTCTGCCCAGAGAGGAATTTTGATGGTCTGGTGGATACAGCATCTGCCCAGAGAGGAAGTTTGGTGGTCTGCTGGACATAGTGTCTGCCCGGAGCGGAAGGTTGGTGGTCTGGTGGATACAGCGTCTGCCCAGAGAGGAAGGTTGGTGGTCTGTTGGATACAGCGTCTGCCCGGAGAGGAAGGTTGGTGGTTTGGTGGGCACAGGGTCTGCCCAGAGAGGAAAGTCGGTGGTCTGGTGGATACAGCATCTGCCCAGAGAGGAAGTTTGGTGGTCTGGTGGATACAGTGTCTCCCCAGAGAGGAAGGTTGGTAGTCTGGTAGATACAGCGTCTGCCCAGAGAGGAAGTTTGGTGGTCTGGTGGACATAGTGTCTGCCCAGAGCAGAAGGTTGGTGGTCTGGTGGATACAGCATCTGCCCAGAGAGGAAGTTTGGTGGTCTGCTGGACATAGTGTCTGCCCGGAGAGGAAAGTCGGTGGTCTGGTGGGCACAGCGTCTGCCCAGAGAGGAAGGTTGGTGGTCTGGTGGATACAGCATCTGCCCAGAGAGGAAGTTTGGTAGTCTGGTGGATACAGCGTCTGCCCAGAGAGGTAGGTTGGTAGTCTGGTGGATACAGCGTCTGCCCAGAGAGGAAGGTTGGTGGTTTGGTGGATACAGCGTCTGCCCAGAGAAGAAGGTTGGTGGTTTGGTGGAAAAAGCATCTGCCCAGAGAGGAAAGTCGGTGGTCGGGAGAACACAGCATCTGCCCAGAGAGGAAGGTCAGTGGTTTGATCCTCTGGCCATGTCATTCCGATGTTAAAAGATGGTACTTGTTACTCGGGGATATAACAAAGACTGGCCAACTTGGAGTCAGTACACTGTGTGAGTTGGGTATCCATGTTAAACTGTGGTATGGTATCTCAGTGGGCTGGCACTATAGGCCAGACTTGAACAATCAGCCACACACATGCCCATGCTTGCTGTATAAGTGAAGTATCCATGAAGATGACTTTAAACCTGAGTGGGGTTTCCATATCACCTCATCCATCACAGACACAGATCACAATTGTGTTCAGATCAACAACACAAGATAACATGTGAACAGCCAGGGACAAATGTGGAACTATCTTAACCATCAGGGACCATCGGGGTCATGTGTGCAGGATTCCAGGTTAAAACATACGTCCCTCTTGCTTGTGGCTGGTCAGACTCAGTGACTTGATTAGTTGCGTGTCATCGTAACCTTGTTTCTTGTTTAATGCCTCAATCAGCAATATTCCAACTCTATGACAGCGATCTGTAAATACTCCGAGTCTGGACCAGACAATCAATCCAGTGATTCATATCATGAGCATTGATCCACACAATTGAGATATGATGACATGCATCAACCAAGTCAGCAAGCCTGACCACCCGATCCTGTTAGTCGCCTCTTACGACAAGCATAGTCATCTTTTATGACAAGCATGGGTTGCTGAAGACCTATTCTACCCCGGATCTTCACGGTGGTCATTGTACCTAGACATCATAATATCGAGTGTAGCATTATACTAACGAACAAAACAAGTTTAGAACAACTGCAAGTGAATTAATTATCCGCTGATCACCGTGAGCATGTGATGACACTGGTGTATCTCACTGTATATAACAAGCCAAATGCTTGCACTACTTGTCAGACAAGATGTCACTTGGTCTGCATGATGAGCGGGGGCATGGGTGGCCCAGTCGTCTAAGGCGCCGCGATTTGCTGTTCTGAGTTTTGTCCCTTAGACACGCCAGAAACCTAGGATTGTGGGTTCTAATCCCTGTTCACCCCGATTATGTTTCTAGGTTTGTCAGCACCGAAGTGGTAAACATCTCAGACCTGGATCACTTCGGGCTTTCCTCCCACATTAAGCTGACATGCCGTGATATGACTGGAATAATGTTAAAAGCGGCGTTAAACGCAACTAACTCACTCACTCACTGCATGATGAGCAATATCAATACAGCTGTACACTGCTGGACCAACCTCACCAGGTGTAAAAGTGGCCCTTGTCACTGTTGATTGCAGTGTATCAGTACATCCGTGAGTGAGTGAGTGAGTGAGTGAGTGAGTGAGTGAGTGAGCAAGCGAGCTAGCAAGAGAGTTAAAATTCAACATCTCCTCGGCAATATTGCAGCCATATTGCAATGATTCCGTACTTTATGATGATTAATACTTGGAATAGTTTGTTGCAGCATGACAACATTTGGGAAGAAACAACTTGTGGATTTTCACTTGATCTTGCTGACTTTCACTTTCAACTAGTGACTGGGTCTTACTCTGAATACACTGTGGCCATGCGTACAGTGATAGAGCTTCACCAGACTTGCACCATGGAAGTAGCTGAGCTGTGCTGATCTACCCCTGAATACACTGTGATCATAGATACATTGCTCTTGTTACATTTGAAAAAGCTGTAACCCAGATAAACCCAAATTTGCTCATGTTTCAGTTTGATAATATGACAATAAAGATGAAACCGACCTGCAACCTCTGTGTAGTCCCACACTCTACTGGCATATCCTCACATTCAGCTGCAGCACACACATGTCAAGTCGGGATGTATATCAATATACTTTACACTCTACAATCAATTTATATCGCGCTACACACCACACAGCATATGATATCAGAGCTAGAACTGTGTGTTCATCATCCATGCTTACATTATGTAAATTCCCATCCTGATTGCATGCATGGTTGTTCCTTAATGGTTAAACTGCCAATAACTATGCACTTGGTGCTTGTAAAAGTAGAATTATGTGTGCGTGACAAATGAATTATTGTGAGCTGTAATTGTCATGATGGAATATAGAGTGATGAATCCCCACATGCAGGGTTATACACATCCATGTTACACAATGAATGTTATTTCGACTCAGCCATAGTCAAGAACAATTCCTTTGCCTCTGAAATTAATAAGTGGGGGCCACTTTTGGTTGTACAGGGTTTTTTCCAAACTAAGTGTCAATTAAATGCATCAAGTCTTTGAAAGGTTAGGTGAAATTGGGTTTAACGTCGCGTCCAAGATTATTGCACTATTAGAGCGATGTGCATGCACGTGTGTGTGTGTGTGTGTGTGTGTGTGTGTGTGTGTGTGTGTGTGACTCAGACACAGTATACGGACTCCAAGCCGACCAGTCCTTGTTTTAGCCCTGTTAATGCCTAGCGCTAGACAGGGTAACAACAAGTACCATCTTTTGGTATGACGCGGCCAGGGATTGAACCCCGGACCTTCTTCTCTCCTGGCAGACGCTCTACCACTGGACCACAGTGGCGGTGGTTCTTTGAAAGGCATTTAGAAGTGATACACATAAGGAAGAGTGAGTGAGTATGGTTTTACGCCGCTTTAAGTAATATTCCAGCAATTTCACGGCGGGGGACACCAGAAATGGGCTTCACGCATTGTTCCCATGTCGGGAATCGAACCAGGGTCTTCGGCGTGACGAGCGAACGCTGTAACCACTAGGCTACCCGACCGCCCCACATAATTGGGATTTATGGATGTCAACTCCTTTATTATGAGGAACACAACATTTCGGAGTGTATGGTTACTCCTTCATCAGGTGAAGGTTGTAAGCATATACTGTAAAATTATACCCTAATTAAATGCTTGCATATAAAATGAATCATGAATAGTCTATACTACTCAAAAGAAGTTAAGGACCACCCAATTCTTTCATATTGTTATAGTAAAACTATCATGCCATGACAGTTCAACAACAGTAATATGAAATAATTGGGTGATCTTTAACTTAACATCTATTACCGTATTCGACGTAATAAGTGCCCTGCTCTAATAAGCGCCCACGGTGAGATTTGCTAAGATATTGGCTAGTGAACAATCCCAATTAGTTCCCCTTCCGACCCCTATTCGCATATAATACGCACCGCTTCCTTCCCCTATTCGCATATAATACGCCCTCGTGTGATATATACACCCTTTATTATTGGCAATTAAATTCTGGAAACATATATCTGTCGTACATAAACATTTCAGGCTGTCAGCATAAACCACAAAATTTATCTTTCAACTCTTTTTCACCAAAATAATATTCAAATAAGAGCCCCCTATTTCTAATTTTGAGAGCGCCCTGGGCACTTATTACGTCGAATACGATAAGTAGGATATTAGAAAGTAGTACACCAAATCAGGAACCTCAGAGTTTGGCCCCAAAAGAACAATTGGCAATTTGTTTTATACATAAATCAAGCAAAATAATATTTTCTTAAGACTTTGTCTGTTCAAACTATACTTTCGAGGGTCCTTATAAAAATAGAATTGTCAGTTACTTGAGATAGGAAGCCAGTTTCCTCCAGCGCTAAACACTGTGTCCGATTACTAGTTGAACTTGTGAAATCTATTGATCCTAACTGCATTTATTAAACTGTTGCTGAAGTTTAAGGTGCACACTTCCCCAGGCGTTATTTGAGTTGGTGATCAATGTTAGCTGTCACAACACAGGGACACCACTGATTACACACTGAACACCCTGGCGGGGCATGCTGGTCTTACAGCACAACACTGCCGAACCACGTCCTGCACTTCATCACATCACAGAGAACTTTATTTATCATAAGGTACTGACTTATCTCAGCTTATCTCGAGTTCTGACGGTTCTGATAATATAAGGAAGCATGCATGATCAAAGACAAAACTATGACCTAAGGTGGATTTGAACATCTGCCAGTGGTGGTGTCGGTGGAGTTGTGGGTGTGGTTGTGGGTGTGGGTGTGGGTGGTTCATGGGGAAATAAGCCTACCCCCAAAATCACAAACACGACATGTAAACCATTATTAATATGGTATTATCATTAACACCATTAATAAGTTATCATGGTAGGAAATGTGCATACAAAATATCATCAGTTGTTAAAATGTCCAGAACCAAACCCTCTGGATCCGCCACTGTCTGCCCTGCAATCCTGGCAGCTGTTAGAACTCCGGGTCACCAGCAAAACACATCCTCAATATCAAAGATTCAACCCCGTCTGTGAAGATTCCTTTACTGAATTAATATTTTAATGAAAAGATGCCCCCTGCAGTGTAACAGACTTCCACACCTCGTGAACTCACTGCTGTGGTTACCCAAAACTTTATGACTCCTCACTTACACACAGAAGTATGATCTTATATTTATGAAATTAGCAATACACTATCTTTTAAATGTTCATAAAAACTCCGTAATTTGTTTGATAAAAAAAAATATATGAAAAGCAAAGACAGACAACTGGTCCTGGCCACGAGCATGACTCCTATGAAACTCTTCCTCTATGATAAGTTAACCCAATATTCATCTCCGCTTTAATCTTGAACCATCACTGAAGAATATTCTCATTTCTTTGCAATCGATAAAACAAGTTAAGTCCTAAAGAGGTGAATGAGCAACTTGCAACAGACACGACGCCTCATGATTAATTACAGCATAATGATAAGCTTCACATCAATAATTGTGTTGGAGAACTTCAAAGCATCATCAATGAAAAAGGCCTCAGTAAGTTCACACTGCTAAAAACATTATCACAGATAGATCTGGGAAATTGCTCGAGTTGTAATGAATAAAATATTTCACAAATATTATACCTATTAGGTATTATCCTTTGACCCAAGAAGACATTCATTCACATTTCTCCATATATTACTGTATCCATATGACTGTCATGCGAAAAATGTAACTTTCAAAATAATGTCAAATAAATCACAGGCAGTGGGAGATAAAAAGTGGACAAAACTTCAAAATGAAAAATTTTGCTTGCCTGATGGCTCTTCATGCAGAAAACCTGTCTGTGAATCACTTGCTTGAAGTGGTCATGTACAATAGCGTCTCAGATAATCTTCACTAAAGCTGACTTAATGATGTGTAATCCTTGCTTAAAGCACGGCTTGCAACTGGCGTTTGTCAAGGGACAGAATTTTATGCCTACTGATTCCTAATGATGCATTATGGGATGGATGCCAATATCCTGAAGCATCTAAAACGTGAAGTGATTTCACAACAGGTTTCAGCACCATGTTAAAGCTAATTTCAAATAAAACTGTCATATTTACACTGTAGTTGATAGCAAACATATTCAATGCAATGGTGACACATGCACCAATACTAAATACATGATTGCTGGGTTGAATATCAGTTGTCTAAATCTACTTGTATGTACCTGGAAAAAGCAAGGAACCATGTCTTCTCTATTTTCATATATCGCAAACTTCCATGCTTATATGTTCTTCAAGGTGGTCACAAGTACAGGATCAGTTGTTACAAGGACACTGTATGTTCCTCCAGATGGTCACAAGTACAGGGTCAGTTGGTACGAGAACACTGTATGTTCCTCTAGATGGTCACAAGTACAGGGTCAGTTGGTACAAGAACACTGTATGTTCCTCCAGATGGTCACAAGTACAGGGTCAGTTGGTACAAGAACACTGTATGTTCCTCCAGATGGTCACAAGTACAGGGTCAGTTGGTACAAGAACACTGTATGTTCCTCTAGATGGTCACAAGTACAGGGTCAGTTGGTACGAGAACACTGTATGTTCCTCCAGATGGTCACAAGTACAGGGTCAGTTGGTACAAGAACACTGTATGTTCCTCCAGATGGTCACAAGTACAGGGTCAGTTGGTACAAGAACACTGTATGTTCCTCTAGATGGTCACAAGTACAGGGTCAGTTGGTACGAGAACACTGTATGTTCCTCTAGATGGTCACAAGTACAGGGTCAGTTGGTACGAGAACACTGTATGTTCCTCTAGATGGTCACAAGTACATGGTCAGTTGGTACGAGAACACTGTATGTTCCTCTAGATGGTCACAAGTACGGGGTCAGTTGGTACAAGAACACTGTATGTTCCTCTAGATGGTCACAAGTACGGGGTCAGTTGGTACAAGAACACTGTATGTTCCTCTAGATGGTCACAAGTACGGGGTCAGTTGGTACAAGAACACTGTATGTTCCTCCAGATGGTCTTAAGTACAGGGTCAGTTGGTACGAGAACACTGAATGTTCCTCTAGATGGTCCTAAGTACTGGGTCAGTTGGTACAAGGACACTGTATGTTCCTCTAGATGGTCCTAAGTACTGGGTCTGTTGGTACAAGAACACTGTATGTTCCTCCAGATGGTCGCAAGTACTGGGTCAGTAAATTTGCTGACATCCACACAAAATTAATACCAAAAAGGAATTGGTCATTTCTGCCTTGATTGGGATTGATTTGTGTGGATAGTATGAGGTGCTGCAGAAATTTGGTGAAAAGATGGACAAATCGCCTAAACACAACCACGTGCGAGGCTGGTGTCCCAAGTACAACCAATCACTATTACAAGACTGTGGAACCATTATCAGACACACAGGACAACACAGGACCTTCCCAAATTCGGTCGACCACGAATCACTATAAGAGCAAAGGACAGATTCATACGGTGACGTCACTTACGTGAGAGAACCGCCATGGCCACCTCTAAAACTAAGGCATACTAGGATTGCATAGGATATCAACCCAGACAGTAGGGAACGATTTACACGCTGTAGGTATTCATGCTACATGACCAGTTTGAGGTGCCATTTTGCTGCAATCTTAATTGTGTCAAGGTCAAAGATTATGGCCATAACTGCGATGGAGAAAAGTATGGTTCAGTGACGAGTCACATTTTATGCCTCGCCAACTGCATACAGGAAGTGGACAGATTTGGTGGTGGTATTGTGATGATGAGGGCAGGCATCTTCTACACTGGTAGAACAGACATGTTGCAAGTTCTTGGGAACTTAACAGCACAACATTACACGGATAAGATTCTTTGCCCAAACATTCTTCCCATCATGCAACAAGCAAATCTAATTTTTCCCCAAGACAACACCCAACGTCACATGGCAAGACTGACAACAGCCTTTTTCAGGAATTACGACATCCAGGTCTTACCACGGACATCCAGGTCTCCAGATTCAAAACCAATCAAACATTTATAGGATGCACTAGATCACAATTGCGAGCACATCAGCAACAACCACAGAACCTCCGACCGATAGCACAAGCACTGCAAATTAAGTGAGTGAGTGAGTGAGTGGGTGGGTTGGCAGGCGGGCGGGCGAGCGAGTGAGTGGGTTTTGGGTGAGTGAGTGAGTGAGTGAGTGAGTGAGTGAGTGGACATTCCACTTGGCCACAATTTGGGATCTGATTGCTTCCATGGGACAACGATGCCAGTCAGTTTTGACTTTAATGGTGGCCATACAAGATATTGAGAACAGATGATCTCTGCCTTGAAAATCTACTGTTCCAGGTGTGCCATATGGAACCTGGGTCAATGATAATGATGTGTGCCAATTTTGAACAGTTGATTACCATCTGTTGGTTATTTGTATGATACATAAAATATACATCTAAAACCACTTTTGTGTGTTTTTTGCAGAGTATATATTGGGGATGGCAGCGACAGGTGGAGGTGTGTGCATAAAAGGCTACCTAATCAACAGCAACGGTAATTAAACAATAATATTTCTTCATGGTTTCAAAATAGTAGCAATTTGTCGTTACAACAATTATAATTCTAAAACATTATTCATGTTCAAGATGACATTGAACTTTTTAACATCTGGGCCCGCTTGCACAAAGCGATATTAGCGCTCAGATTATCGTAACTCCCATACTTTAACATAGCGCTAAGATCGCTTTGTGCAAGTGGGCCCAGGTCTTACAATATACATAGCGTGGATATATCTAACCCATCTACCCTTCACTACTGGTAATCTTTGATGACATGTTCTAAGCTTTACAGATGGTATCAATAGCAGAGGTGGGAGACTTGGTCAATAGTCTTCACGTCTACAATGACAGACAATGGTACAAGAACACTGTATGTTTTGTGAGATGATCACACGTACTGGAGCATATCATATGTTACAAAGAGGCAGAGGAACCAACTGAAATGGGCGTCAAACAATGAGTGATATGGACAGTTACAAAACTTGCAAAAGTAATACATTATGGATTGTGTATTTCAATGTGTGTGTCACTTAATAAAAAAAATAAATGTATTTGGTAATTAAATAAAAAAGGATAAATCTAAAACAAATGGCTGTTAATTTAGAAACTATTCAATAAGCAGTGTCAAATGTTTATGTAGGTGTGTGTATACATGCATGTGTCTGAGTAGACTGCTTCAGCTGAGTGAGTTTGGTTTTAACGCTGTGTTTAACAATATATTCACAGTATCACGGCTTCACACATTGTGATGAGCAATCGCTTTAACGATGCAGCCCCTGCTTCAGCTGAAGCTAGTACTACTGGGGAAGCTGAAACGATTCAGGAAAGTTGGGATGTATCTTGACACTGTGTGCCACAAAAAGAGTATCATATGTATCATGATGTTAGGTGTCGATAATGAGAGTATCCACGCATTAGATACGTTTGTTTGTTGTTTAATGCTGCACTCAGCAATATTCCAGCTATATGACAGAGGTCTGTAAATAATCAACTCTGGATCAGTCAATCCAGTGATTGACATCATGAGCATCGATCTAAGCAATTGGGATACGATGACGTGCATCAACGTCAGCGAGCCTGACCACCTGATCCCATAAGTCGCCTCTTTCTCCAAGCATAGTTGCCTTTTAATCCAAGCATGGGTTGCTGAAGACATATTCTGCCACGGATCTTCATTAGAAGAAGCCCATGTATGGACAATACTTGCATAATATGTATCATGAAGTCATGCATCCAAACAATATATTTTAAGAACAAAGTAACATAAAGATATCTGACAGTCCCAGCAAGGTTCAATCAAGTCGTTCAAACATTTCTCTGTAACATTTGTTGCTGTCTTGCAGGTGAGTAATTAACTTGCCTTTGCATGTGTTTATGATGTGCACCACTGGTAGGGCAGGATACAGTATGGTATGAAAATGAACTGTGAAAAAAATGATAAAATAAAGACAATAAAACTGAAAGGTTGATGCAATTTTATTACTTATTACTTGTAGCATAATGTTACTGTAGATATACAAACCACAGTCCTAGTGCAGCTACACTATGGTATGAAAATGAACTGTGAAAAAAATAATAAAATAAAGGCAATAAAACTGAAAGGTTGTTGCAATTTTATTACTTATTACTTGTAGCATAATGTTACTGTAGATATACAAACCACAGTCCTAGTGCAGCTGCACTGATGGGCTTCATGTACACTTCACTGTTTAGACAAGGACTACGAAGTAACATTGCAGCTATGCTGGGTGAGTGAGGGTCTTATGTTGATATAGCAAGCAACATTCCAGCTATGACACAGATCTGGATCTCTAAATAACCATCGTTAGAGAAACAACCAACGTCATCAAGACATGATGACACAAAATCAACATGGAACTTCCCAATCTTCATTTTCAAGAGGGGCGGTCGGGTAGCCTAGTTGTTAAAGTGTTCGCTCGTCATGCTGAAGACCCGGGTTTGATTCCCGACATGGGTACAATGTGTGAAGCCCATTTCTTGTGTCCCCCGCCATGATATTACTGGAATATTGCTAAAAAACGGCGTAAAACAATACTCACTCACTCATTTCCAAGAAGTTTTGAGGCTAGATACAATCATATTTTTGAACAACACCATGCAGCTTACCTACACCATGACTTGTGGCCACCATTCCCTGATTTTACTATTCTGCTGCATATCCTACCAACATTTCAGGTTTCCATGATAACCTATCAAGTAACACAAAAAGGGAACTTTTATTGGATGTCATGATTACAATAATGAGATCTGGTTTTTTTTTCTATTTGCCCACATATCAAAAACAATATTGCAATACAAGACACAAAAACTTATTTTAAGGTTTGTCGATCAAAATAGTCCTCTGATACTCTGAATAGATAGGGTTTATTTGCAGCCTAATTACTGCTGTTCTAGGCCAGCACATGAGCACTGATGCAAGAGGCAAACCATTCTCAGGATAAAGTAACATTTAAGAGAATCTAGGCTCTGATATATGACAATCCCAGCAAGGCTCATTCAAGTCGTTTCAAACATTTCTTTGTGACATGTTCCTGTGTTTCAGGTGAGCAATTGACTTGCTTTTGCATGTGTTTGTGATGAGCCACTCCAGTGGGGCAGGATACGCTCACCGTTTGTGAACATACGCTCATGATGTAGTCAGAATAGTAAAATCGACTGCTTTTGGCCGCAATTTCTTTTGAATATGGAAAGCGTTTTGTCACCTTTTTTTTTTGTATGCTAACTCAGACTGTATGATGTATATCAAGAAAACAGTTGAAAATTGTCCAAATATTAGTACAGAGACAATATCTCAGGAAATCATAAAGATCTAATGTAAACAGTTTGATAGTCCTTTACTGGGGGTTAACACCAGAAAGTTGATCAGAGTGAGTGAGTATGGTTTTACCCTGCTGTTAGCAATATTCCAGCAATATCACGGTGAGGGACACCAGAAATGGGCTTCACACATTGTACCCATGTGGGGAATCGACCCCAGGTCTGAGTTGGTTCAGCTTATAAAATATATACTGAACAAAACAAGTTAGGGATCATGAATATTTGGGGGATATTTGGATGAAATTGTGTGCTAAGTCTTCACTTAAAAATAATATTCCCCAAAATATTCATGATCCCAAACTTTTTTTTGTTTAGTACATAAGAGAAAACAATTACATTGTATAACTAACCCATTCAATGCTGATTTGCCTGAATAATATAAGGTAGACAAAAATGTAAAACAAGAAAAAACAACCTTTTTTTATATTCATATTGCTTCTGATATTATCTCGACAATTTCCAATGCAAGAACATTAGTTGATGTTTATGTTTTGTTGGGGTTATGGAAAAATGGAAAATCAATATCATATCCAAAAACATAATCAGTTTTGTGTTGACACCATTTCTTCTGAACCCTTAATAACTAGACAAATCCTTGACTAAGAGTGCCAGACAATTTTATGGGAAATTAATTTCTATTTTGTTCATAATCCCTGTTTATAACAATACTGGCAACATGAATCGATGAATGGACAAAACTGATACCTTCACAAGATCAATGTGAATGTATGTTTATTGTTCAACACCAGTCAGCAATCTTCACACGACATCACAGCGAACTGTAAATATGTGATACCCCATGTTCTTCTGAATAATACAGACTTTTTTCGCAGAAAGAGAAAATGTGTGTTATACATGCAGACAGATTTAATGTCTTGCTCAAGTAAACAAGAACACAAATGTGTCTACAGGACAGAGTGTCAACTTATGAAATACACCTGTACTGTTTAAAAGTTTCCAATATCTTATTGACATTAAATCAAACATGTTATTGGTATGTATTATTGTATGTACATATGTTTACATCAAATGTGTAAAATGTATTCATGAATCATTTTAGGCAAAATCCTGTATGAAGTAATCTCAGTTGCTTACCGATATTCATAGCAACATCAACTTGACTGTGGCTTACAGACACTTTCTACGCGACGGAGAATGAATAATTATATCATATATCCCATGTGTTCACACAGAAGTCAAAGTACCGTTTTGTCTTATTTTAGTCTTATTCAGAAGCAGTATTTGACTCAATTCTGAGTAAGTCACCGATTGGTCCTACACAAGCAGTGTTGATGCTTGTTGAGAGAGTGGCATCGTCATGATACTGATCACTGGATTGTATTTCCAGACTTGTTTACAGGCCATTGTCGTATGGCAGGAGTAGTGCTGAGTACAGTGCAAAGCAATAAGAGTGAGTCAGTGAGTGAGTATGGTTTTACGCCGCTTTTAGCAATATTCCAGCAATATCATGGCGAGGGACACCAGAAATGGGTTTCACACATTGTACCAGGAATCAAACCCGTGTTTTCAGCATGTAGAGCGAACGCTTTAACCACTAGGCTACCTGACCGCCCCCAAAGCAATAAGGAGTGGCAGGTGCTACCGGTGTAAAGTCTGAAAGTTTACCCCCGCTTCAAAGTGTACCCGGGTAGTCCAAGAAGCCAAGCACCACAACCAGCAACCCCCCCTCCAAGAGGCCACATTACAGCTTCCAGCCAATGACCATTCCGAGAAGAAGAGAACTTTCTAAACAGTTACATTTACCTTCATTTAAGTCTGTTTATTTTGGAAGAGAGAAAGAATTTGAGGCACCAAATAGACAACACAAGACCAAGGGTGATGGCATCTGCTTCCTCCGTGCCATTAGTTATTTCCTAACTGGTCAGGAGACGTCCCACTTACGCCTGAGAGATGCTGTTGTACAACACATGAGTGAGAAAGGGGAAAAGCTAAAAAATTACCTTCAGCAGAATGTGACGAAATACTTATATTCGTCAAGAATGGCCGAAACTGGTGTCTGGGCACCGGATGCAGAGATAATGGCCACTGCTTCTCTTCTGCAAACTGACATTGGCATACTTATAATTGGTTTCAAAATGATTTTATGTGCAATCAAAAGTAGCTAGGTCTGTTCACAAAGCATATTAAAGCTTATTGAATAACATAAGTGTAAGACATTTCCTCACACAATTCTCAACACCAACTTTCAAACTTACAAATTGATGATGAGTACAATGAGTTAAAATCAATGTGATTTGTAAGATATTTTTTTATTAGTTTAAACAATATTTATTTCTTCTTTGCATATATAAAACAACATTTTGAATTTTTGGATTCGATAACAATTTATTACCGGTATTATCTACACTAGGATAGATTTTGGGAACTCCCCGATTATACCCCCTGGGGGTAGTTTTTAGGAAAGGGGATTAGATTCTGGGATATCAATGTTTTAAAACTGATAAGATGTGTACTGAATAGGCATTTATGTAAACATAATCAGATGACAATGTTTTTACAGCAATTGACCAGGAGAGATCAGGCCTGAGTTAGATGCATCCCCCAAAAGAAAACTTCATGTACATTCATGAAATAAAAATGCTTAAATCAAACAGGGCTGCAGTAGATTCTTGGAGCTCCTAGATTATAGTTATTACCAAGGGTGTATTTTTATCTTGAATTCAAGAAAAGCGGGCAAAAATACATGTATTTATATTGGCAGGCAGTCAGGACCAAGGAATAGATTTGAGATATCAGTACCTTCACAGATAACGGGGTTTAAATGCATTTCTATTTTACTTTCAGCTGTGAGTAAAAAATAATAACCCTTTTGACCATTAATAAATGACAAATGATAATTAAAATGTTTACTCTCAAAATTCAGGCACTACATAAAACCAGGCAGTAACATGATAAATGTTTTTGGTTTATTGCACGAGAGAAAGGAAATGGTTTATATAGTGAGCAAAATCCTTGTATGCCGTGAGAAATAATGGTTACTCCGCATCAAGCCACTAAAACTGATAATGGGCTTTCCTCAATCACGGGCTCCCATATATTCTCTATCAAAGGACATTATATTTCAGGGACATGGAGTGAAGATGGTGTCACAATCAATTCTCAGAGCTTTTACAACATAAGCTTTAGGGGACGCCATGTATTGAAATAGAACATTATTCTTAAATTGCATTGCAATCCCTTGAGAAAGATTTTAACAGGGTATGGCGAATGAAGTCCTTCCTTAAATTGACTTTGGAGACAAGAAGTCTTTGTTAAAGAATATTTTGAGGCAGAACCAATGCTCCTAAAATCAGCTTGATTTCAACTGGTGTACCACATTCCTAATTAAAATCAATGATACATGTGCATCCTTATTGTCATACATATAACATCTTAAAAAGTCATTAAAACAGCATTTGAAGATTTACAATGAATGAAGGTAACAAGTCAATTACTACCTTGTGTAACAGTTTCATCTCATTTCTGATTTATTCAGTGATTCTTTTGGTCAATGACTAGTTAGTTCCAAAACAATTTCTAAGGATAGGCCCACCTTATTTTACCATTTATACTTATTGGAAATTGCAGTTGCAGGACAAAGCCAGACAAAATTAAAGTACCACAGCTACAGAAGCTCACCTTTATTAATAAATAGAAGCAACAAAACTCTTACCATTGGGAACTAAAGAACTTTAGTAGATTACATTGTTTTTATGACAATGAGCCGCTGCTGAAAACTTTTAGAATTATTTGAAATGAAAAGTCTACTTCTTTGTAGCTAAGGGCATGTAGAACATGCTATGTGGAAATGATATTAAATAGGAGAAGAGAGAGTTGTTTCAGTGTTAATGGATGGAGTGAGTGAGTGAGTGAGTTGGGTTTAACGCCGCTTTTAACAGTATTACAGTTATATCACGGCGTGTCAGCTTTATGTTGGAGGAAAGCCCTAAGTGATGCAGGTCTCAGACGTTTACCACTTCGGTGAAAACCACGAGCTCGGGTATGGTGCTGATAAACCTAGAAACATAATTGGGGCAAACCGGGATTCAAACCCACAATCATAGGTTTCTGGCGTACCTAGGGGACACAACTATGCACAGTAAATTACAGCGCCCTAGACGACTGGGCCACCCGTGCCATCATGATGGATGGAGGGACATGACAGATGATAAATATTTTTTGTTTTGTGTATTGTTTAACGGCACACTCAGCAATATTCCAGCCATATGATGGCAGTCTGTAAATAATTGAATCTGGACCAGACAATCAAGTGATTGACATCATGAGCATCCAGAACACCCAGTTTTTACATATGACTACAGTAAATCTGTCATGACTAGATAGATTAACTATAGTCATATTAAAAAAATTGGGTGTGCTTGGATTTTTTTTAGTAGTATATATGCCCTAACCATTGCATGGTTTTGATTGATAAATGTAAGTAAGTGACAAAGTAAGAAAATATTCAGTCACTTGACAATGTGTTTTGCATAGCTGTTCTCTATGTTCCTGATCATCAAAGGGAAACAACACTCCCACTTTCAATTGTCTAGCCGGCACCGTTTTAATTAGCCCGCATAATCACCAGAAGCCAATTAGAGCTTCCAGCGACCCAACAAACTGGGCTTCTGACCAGCGGGGGCCAACTGGAAAACCTCATTGACAGCCAGGGGTAATCCCCTTGAATCTTCACATTTGAGTGGATGATTCCTACCGGTACTATAACCTTTCACCTTACAAATTCATCTACCTGTGTAAATGTGTATGTACAATTATCTAGTTTGGAATAGAGAATATATGTGTACGTATTATTTTTGTAACAATGAAATTCAGTTCATATGCTCAACATCACTGACCCTTGTTTCAGGAAAATTGCATACAATACAACAATTACTACCTCCTCCTCCAACTGTGCATTGCCATCATTTACTTGATGCTCAGCTGATGACTTTGTTACAAATACAATCAGTGGTAGAACTACTCAGATTACCTGACAAAGATGGCAAAATATCTCACTTATGTTCACCACTGCCTATGAGGGTGTCAAGGGTGGTTCACATGGTGTCTGGGGTAATTATTTAATCTACGATTGGGTTATAAATCCAGGTCTGATGTGTTGGATGTACAAAAGAGAAATGATCAGTAGAGTTGCAAAAAACATTGATTGATTAATCACTGTTATATTTGCAAAGTGGATTTGTCAAAAGTAAGTGTTTATATATGCTGGTTTACTAAAGCAGGCAGAATACACCTATACCTTGGCGTGAAGTGCCGATGTAAAATCAACATACTTTGTTCAAAGGATTAGCCGATAATATGTTGTTTGATTGCTAATTGTTATCCAACTAGCATCCGCCCGGAGAGCGGAAGGTCCGGGGTTCAATCCCCGGCCGCGTCATACCAAAAGACGTTAAAAGATGGTACTTGTTGTTACCCTGTCTGGCGCTCCGAATTAAGGGGCTAAAGCAAGGACTGGTCAGCTCGGAGTCAGTATACTGTGTCTAAGTGGGTTATTCGTGTTAAACTGCGGCATGGTATCTCAGTGTGCTAGCACTATAAATCGGCATCAGTCCGGACTAGTACCAGCAGCCACACCGACACACACAGACACGTGCATGCATGTCGCTATATAAGTGCAATAATCTTGGACGCGACGTTAAACCCCATTTCACCTCACCTCACCTTGTTATCCAACTCTATGGATTATTTAAAAGAACCATGGACAACATGAACATTGTTGTCATGAGTGCTGTGTCACATGACCAATGAGACTGAAACACCTAAAACAAACTTACGTGATCAGGTGTGTAATGAACACAGGTCATAATATCACGAAACGCTATATATTATAAATGATTATATTTTTACAAAGACAGGTGACATCAGACAAGTTTCTCTGTACAGCTTCAGATGTATGGGATATTGTTCCTTTATGTGGATACCTGCAGATGCACTCCTTAACCAAGGCAACTGCCTTATATTATACATATAACTCTTACTGGTTGCAATTAAGTTATTTGCAATTAGTTTTCATTCATGTGCTTTAGCAAAAACCGGGAGGCCTCAACAGCGACTGATCAAATTGTTCTATACGTGAAACATATCCGGCAACAGCAATCAGTTGTTCCATATTGTGTAATTATTTTGTGAATTTTTTCTTTCAAGTCATACATGCTTTAAAAAACAACAAAAAACATAGCGGTTTGACTGTGTATCTTTATTGTATACTTTTGTTATGTTATATTTCTCATTCTTTGATCCTGCAACAGGTGTCACTGCGCTGCTAGAATAGCGCTACCACCGACCACAAGTCAAACTAGTTGAAATTATAGTCCATAATAAGTAAATTTTGAATCTGCGAAGGAAAAAGCCCATCCATATTTCAATACATTCAAACTTGGAGTGTTGTTTCCCTTTAAGTAAGTCATGGCCTGATCAAAACTTTCTCTTATTTTTTCACATACATAAATAGAAAACAGGGATGACTGAAATGTTAAAATAGGGATTGACTGAATCACGTGACTGATCATCTATTCAGCTGAGAATTTAACACAATATTGCGTAATGTCTATCACAATGGTAATGAGATTTCCCCCTATAATGTCCTATAACTTGACTTAATGTCAAGCAACATTACCACTGAAATTGATGGAATTGTCCAAGCTCCTCAACCATTGCAATAGCCCTTATCATAGAAATCAGCAGAAATTTCAACTTTGATTTATCTCGGGGAGTCATTGTCCCACACACCATCATCCATTTTAAACTTAGAAGGATGGATAACCCCCCACAGTCTTCAATCATATTTAAACTTAAAAGAGCCCTTGTTCAAAATACAAGTTTTACCAGACTAAAACCACAAAAAATGAAAGGATTCACAAAAATTGCCACATTATTGAATGAAAAAGTTGCTTGTTACACCACATCAATTCTTTTGCAAATCAGCCGCTGCGTTGGTAGTGTTTGATCTTCGAATCAAATGTGTGACAGACAGTGGAGGGTTTGGCATATCCTTGCTGTCAACATCAGTGAAGCTGTCAGTCTCGTTGTATTACTTTCACACATTGTGTCACAACACTGTAACACATCAAACAAACACCATCATTGATTTTTAAGGTGATGAAATGGGAGGAATGTGAATGTCAGTCTTTGAAGGAAGAGCGTTACAATCGCGTAATTGAATTGTAATTACTGCTGTCATGATGTCAGCCCTGGTTTTACGCTATCAGTCTTTCCGTCAGCGGAGCTGCAGATCTGGTTCCACGGGGCCAGTACCGTAGCTTTCCAGAGTCATTATAGGAATGTGCAGCATCACAGCTAAAATGTTAGATAATACAAAATCATGATTTAGAGGAGAGCAAGATTCACAGGATTTGTCAGTCTGAAAAATTAAATCAGATACATCAAACTATTTGCATGGCGCCACTGTTTTTTATCATCTGTGCAAAGGTTTCATTGTCTGTTTATTTTAAAAGAGTTCACAAGAATTTAAATGTTATGAAAGACAAAGTGCTGGAAGGACGACAGTCAGCCCATCCATACTGCTCCCCTTCTCGGGGAACCATCCATACTGCTCCCCTTCTGGGGGTACCATCCACACTGCTCCCCTTCTGGGGGAACCATCCATACTGCTCCCCTTCTGGGGGTACCATCCACACTGCTCCCCTTCTGGGGTTACCATCCACACTGCTCCCCTTCTGGGGGTACCATCCACACTGCTCCCCTTCTGGGGGAACCATCCACACTGCTCCCCTTATGGGGGAACCATCCACACTTCTCCCCTTCTGGGGGTACCATCCACACTGTTTCCCTTCTGGGTGTACCATCCACACTGCTCCCCTTCTGGGGGTACCATCCACACTGTTCCCCTTCTGGGGGTACCATCCACACTGTTCCCCTTGTGGGGGTACCATCCACACTGCTCCCCTTCTGGGGGTACTATCCACACTGTTCCCCTTCTGGGGGTTCCATCCACACTGCTCCCCTTCCAGGTGTACCATCAACACTGCTCCCCTTCTGGGGGTACCATCCACACTGCTCCCCTTCTGGGGGTAATGTCCACACTGCTCCCCTTCTGGGGGTTACATACAACCTGCTCCCCTTCTGGAGGCACCATCCACACTGCTCCCCTTCTGGTGACCCAAACCAGTGTGGAACCAAGCCAGCCGCATGGACTCCACGGGATTACCCAGCCTGCTGTCCAGATAACCGGCCAGCCAGCCGAGAGTACAGCCATGGCATTGCTACCGTTACCCACGGACTACAAGCCACACGGACAGATTATACCAGAGTCATGGTCACCCTATGGGGTAGACACTGAGAGCTATGATTATCCACCCCAATGGAAGATACCCAAGGCAACTTGGGGGTGGAATCAGAGGTTTGGAGGAGATTGACAACTCACCCCAATGAGATTACAAAGGCTACACTTATTTGGAACTTATCGAAGAGCTTTACCACCTTATACCACTTCGGCCACATGTGACAGAGGATTCACCACCCCAGATGCTGGAATACGGGGGATGTCATGCGCCTGCTCTATCTCAGCATAATCATCAGACGTTACCTTGGCCCAGCTATGTGGGCAAGGTCGTAGAACAATCGACTTAAGCACGATGAACTGCCACCTCTTTCACCTATGAAACGGAAGTTATACAAGATGCAAGTGCACAATGCTACACTTCCAGCATTCCCAACTTTCTAAAAGTTGGTGCTCAATCCCGGACACGAACGTTACAGGGCATATATTCCCTTGGTCCAGTTGTCTACCGTCCCGGGTGGGAGATCCGACAGCAGCATCAGAAGGTAAGTACACCCTTGATTATTCTGCTTATAGGTGTAGGATGGATTAGAAGCACCTTAAATGTCAACTATCACCATTAACGCTAAGTGACATTACCAAAAGGGGAAGTGACATTCCGGAAGTGATGTCATGACTGGAAGGGACATAATAACCGGTATTAAAAGTCACAAACCCAGGTTTATTATGATCAAGATCAGCAAATATAGTGGTAAATCTAGTGCAAATATCACATATTTGACTGATTGGGGGAATTTCAGAGGAAATTATCTCAGTAGGATGAGAATCAGTACATAATATGTTTCCAGAAGAGATTACTGTCAATTACACAGGGAGTTACTAGAGGCAGATCCCACCGGGTCCCTCTGGTATATTCTGGCAGATATGTAATAGAGGTAGAAGTTTCATAAGAATTATTGAACAAAAGTTTATCATTGTTTATAATTTTAAGAATACTACCTCTATAACATACAAATTACTCCCTCCCCACCTCCCAAATTTATCTACCTCAAGTAGTAGATGAGGGGAAAAAGTGAAGTTACCGCCATTATGAAGTCATGGCTTTGGTGGTTACGAGGCTACTTGCCGACCAATATTTGTGTGTGTAATTGACAGTGAAGAGGACGCCTGTTGAAAATCTGAATATTTTAGTTAGTGTGATTGAAGCCGAAATACAGGATTAATGGCAGATATGTAATAGAGGTTGTATTCTTAGAATTATTAACAATGATACACTATTGTTTCATTTTTCACAAATAAATACAAGGTCTTTGGTTCACACTTCTGCACTCACTCACTGTTGTTAAGACTGACTGACAGCGGTCAACTGTCACCCAGGCCTGGTGTGTATATCGTATTTGTTTATTATTTATATCCACTTGATAAGTTTGGTAGCTCTTGCAATTGGCTGAACTGGCTCTTAGCACCACTCCATCCAGGTCACATTATCCACATTCTACATCTTGGCGAGATGGACAGTGAAGCACCCCCACCGCCTCAGATGATGACATAATAATGGCAGTACCAGATTGTTCTTGTTTTACATGAAATTCCACCGCATTGCCTGCTTCCAGCAAAGGAATGAGGAGAAGATGTTGGATATGCTGTGTTACTGTCTCATGGGGAAGGCAGCTCACTTCTTCAAATTGTTGCTGGAGAGGGATGAGTATATCAGCTTCCAGGGAATGGTCAACAAACTTGAAAGGTGTTTTGGGAGATGGCCTACAGCAAAGTCTGCCCAGCTGAACCTTCACCAGGCCTCAGATGAGTTATTGGAAGAATGGGCAGAGTGGTCCTCCAAGTAGCAATTGTAGCCTTCACAGATTTGCCAGAAGACTTCATGGAGCATCAAGCGGTGCAGAGATTCTGTCAAGGATGCGCTAACAAAGAAGCTGCCAACCATGTCTCCAACTTGGGTCTGAGAACAATGGAACAAGCAATTGATGCAGTCCAGATGTACAAGCAGAACACCCAAGCAGTCTAAGGCAGATCAACAATCCAACAGGAGGTGAAGCAGCTGCATTTAGGGGAATATTTCATTGCTCAGCTGGAGACTAGACACTGAACTAAACGGACAATCCCACAGAATCATACCACTTCATCGATCTCCCCTTAAGCAAGCTTACGATGAAAGGTAAGCAATCCTTTCCATATCACTAGGCTTTCACAACAATCTCATTGGCTTATGAGCAGTCTGTGACATCATGAAACATCAGCAGAGTAATGAGGTAAAGGAATGCACTAAAGAACTGTCCCTTGTCTGGATGGCCTTGTGAGCGCTCAAGATTATTACATTTATATAGTCACGTGTATACACGTGTGTGTGGCTGCTTGTACTAGTTCAGACTGATGATGATTTTATAATGCTAGCCCACTGAGATGCCATGCCACTGTTTAACATGAATACCCCACTCAGACACCGTATACTGACTCCAAGCTGACCAGTCCTTGTTTAAGCCCCTTAATGCCGAGTGCCAGGCAGGGTAACAACAAGTACCATATTTTAACATCTTATGGTATGATGAGGCCAGGTATCGATCCCCGGTAGGGAATGCTCTACATCAAGACCACAGAGGTGGTCAATGACATGGAAGATCCATAGGTTGGATGAGGGCAGGTTCTCGTTACGTGTCACAGATAGGCATATACGAGTCAGTCCCCTTAGTGTAGGGTCAGTCATGATGTGGGCAAAGTGGAGTTCGACACTGTACAGGGGCATCTGATGGATGATATTTACATGTGGCAAATCCTCAATTTGATTGCTGAACCAAATTTTGATGGCAGCTCCATACTTCAGTCATGTACAATTTTAGTCATTAATACACACAATGAAATACCCACCAATATTATCAATTCCACTTCCTTTGTCAATTACAAAAGCACAAGAAAACATGACATTTAATATTTACTCTTTCAGGAAACAGCACATTTCGGGTTTCTATGCCATAGATTTGGGGCGAGGGCATGGATTTTCAAAGCTCTTGGCAAAAATTGCAGGGGCGCTTAACTTTTTTTCTAGGTGTATAGTTGAGCTTTACTGATTTGACACATTTTGTTGACCTGTATGTTCTTCTCCAGACCGACAACCCTATTAGAACAAAACCCAACGACCATATCATTTGGAAGAAGTCTGCCAGAGTAAACAATTGCTGTCTCAATTCCAACATTATCTGGTCAGTTCCGTCTTCTGTTCTGCCCAGGACTGTAATCCCACCACTAAAACAAATAACTGATTACTTTCTCCCTCTGCCATAACTGTTTCAGTAAAACAACATCTATTGTTCTCATTCCCAGCAAAATGAATAATAAAGTTGTCTCATAATATTTTCCAAATAGCACCAAAAACCAACAGGCACTGACAATCGCCAAGCTGACGTAATTGGCCATTGTAAACAACGATATACCCCCGGTAGGTCATCTGACCTGGCACTAGTGGTTTCCCATGGCTTTGCTGACTGGTTTGGTACAACAGGGCCCTATGACCAAGCCAACCCATTGCAACAACAAATGCATACTAAATACATCTGACAACAGAAGTTTACATCCCCTGAACAATTCTACATTGTTAAACAACTTTGCTATTGCCGACCCGTAAAGATCCCGGTAGAGAATAGGTCTTCAGCAATCCATGCTTGTCATAAGAGGTGAGTAACGGGATTGAGGTTCACTGACTTGGTTGATGCATGTCATCATATCCCAATTGCATAGATCGATGCTCATATATCAATCACTAGATTGTCTGGTCCACACTTGATTGTTTACAGACAGCAGTCATAAATGGAATATTGCTGAAGGCAGCATTGAACAACAAAAAAGCAAACAAAGATTGATTCGGGGGCATCAGTGCTTTTCTCAATAGCTGGCAATAAAATAACTTTTCCCGATAATCATAACTGAAAAAGATCAACAGAGTATGCATGCAAAGGATATAAATCGTTGTTTAAATTGTCATTTATTTCTTGGTTAGAAATTGTCTTGGGTTTCCTCAGCAATACACATTTGTCATCATGATTCAAGTTAATCCATTACGCAACCGACACAAGGAATAACTGAATTGGATCTTCAGGCAAGCCAAGGATCATTCATCAGATACAGACTATCTACAGAAGCAGGCCGGTTGTAACAAAGTCCTGTTCCACTACGTCAGATTTGAGAGGACAAATGCCTGCTTCTAACAGATTATTCTCAACACAGCAGAAAATAATGTCTCTAATTCTCTTGCACAGACAGCTTCCAGATGGCAGGTGAATAACGTTCCTGTACATTGGTCTGTATGCAGCACTCGAAATGACAACAAGTTTCCATATTTGAATGATGTATTTTTTTGTTTCTATGAGTTATGTTTAGTTAGTACCACTTAAATATGATGTATAAAGATTGTGGACAGCACACAGTGGTGGAATGTTGTATGGAGCAATACCGTATTTTCTTGAGTAAAGTGAACACTTTTTTCCCCAAAAAACACAGCTGTGAAGAAGGGGGTGCGCATTATACACGCCATAATGAGTTTTGATGGGGCTTTTTCCCCCAATGCAAAAACATTACCGTGAGCACATAACACCGGAAATACCATGTCAACAAATCGATACTGAAATACACAAATTGATCGTGTCTGGTTAAAAAAGTGTTCTTTGTATATCTGGACTAATGTTTGTAACTTATTTCATAAATTTTATTCAAAATTCCTTTTTATATTGTCTTAATTAATTTTGGCGAAATCGTGTGTGAAGCGATCGGAAGATTACTGCTATTGATGCCTTGAAACAAACTTTAGTTGACAGAGAATAGATACATATAGTGCCATACTTTGACTCGTTAAGTCATATTTGTTATAGTGTGACGATTCTATGTCAACACGTAGTTCTCGCGATCACCTGCGCGGGAGCCTTGACGGTGAATGGTCAAATTGTTCCATGTGAAAAAAAATAACCGGCAATGCCGATCAGCTGCTAAGCTTAGGGTTATTATTATTTTAAATATATTCAGTAAAAGCTGCATCTAAATTAACAAGATATAGGAATAAATTAGTTTCAGATACAATCTTTGCCAATCGTTGCATTAAAATCCTGTAAAGTTAAACCATTGGGTGAGTCTTGACCGAATCACCGGTAGGTTCCAAGAAAACGTGTGTACAGCTGATTGCTGTTTCTGGCTTAGTTTATGAGAAAATACACAAGGTAATCTTAATCCCTGGATATAAAACAATGCCTAGCAGAACAAAAAATACAATTTAAACAGTAAATAAACATGTCTGGTGATTTTTTATCTCAAATTTCAAACTTGTACTGACAAAGTTTTTTATCACCCGTTCGTTTACCGGATTTTGCTGGAGGGGTACGGTGTAATTTTTTCCTGTGCATAATATTCGAATTGTTTTTTTCCAAATACTGAATTCGGTAGAAGGGGGTGCGCATTACACTTGGGTGTGCACTATACCCAAGAAAATACGGTATATAGCTTGTTGGGCTAACAGAAAAGCAAGAGTGATGGCTGCATAGCAATATCCTCTCTTTCTTTGTTTGTTGTGAGCAATATTCCAGCTATATCACAGCAGTCTGTAAATAATCGAGTCTGGGTCAGACAATCCAGTTATTGATATAATGAGCATCTATGTACACAATTGGGATACGACGACATGCATCAACAAAGTCAGTGAACCTGACCACCCGATCCTGTTAGTCGCCTCTTATAGCAAGCATGGGTTGCTGAAGACCTATTCTCAACTGGTATCTTCATGGGTCGGCCAAATGTGGAAATCAAACCCACGTTGGTCACGTTGGTCATCCATAACCTGCAAGAAGACTCATCCCCCTATCAATGACTGTCACGTGCAAAAACATGACAAACCAATCAGAATGCGCATATGACTTCAAGTACTTCCGTCAAAGAATCCCTCAAGAATAATGTTTGATTTTACATATGTCTTGCATTTAAAAATATACCTAAGATACAGTTAAATGTGTTCAGTCAGTTAAATGTGTTCAGTCATATTGTTAAATACTCTAAGTCCCTATGTGTTTTCAATAACATCTGGAACATATTCGATATCTGGGAGAAATATTATTCGTGAATCTTTACGCAATGAGATGACAATTCGTTTAGCTATGCCCGTTTGCGCTAAGACAGAACCCAGTCAAAAAAATGGCCATGAGGGGGGCACGAGTCGCTATTCGACTTGTCCCGGAATAACACGAGTTGGTCATGAATGTCACGCTGGTGTGATGAGTCATTCTTAACCACGAGGCTACACCTGAACATGGAAACATTCACACAAAACGGAGCCAATTAAGTATTGGCGGCATGTACTGATACGTAAAGAAAGCTCAGTATGGTAACAGTGAGAAAGGTAAAGTGAATGAACGTGGCAAAACCATTTCCACGATCACAAGTAAAGAAATCTCAGAGTTAATTGTGTGATCCTGATAATATCCCAATAGATACATCACAACTATATGCTATAGCATTGCAGCCAACTAGATTGTACATGAGATGCATCAACATGTGACGTTATTTACAGAAAACTTTACATGTTTCTGATTCTGTGGTCAAAGCTACAAGTTGAAAAGCTTTCGAAACTTCGGATATAAGAACTTCTATGTGGATCATATATTTTTTCAATGTTTTTCAAGAAATATATTTACAGGTTTACATGACTATTTGCACACTAGGTTACGAAAGTTCAAAATTCCAGATACTGGAAATAAACAAATATTTCCTTACAAATATTTTGTAACCAACACCAAGATAAATTCTAACATTTGGCATTTCATTTCTACGGATCACTTTTGTTATGTTCAGACATTAATTGGGTTTGGTCATAATATTTCCAGCATTGATATTTCACATGTTCAATAATATGTGGCTGCCCACATTGAGGCATCATATGGAATGGGATGACATTTGAATCATATTGCATAAGTGACAATAGGAGACAACAGCTGGCCATACTTTAACAGCTAGGCCTGGATAGTATTTAATCATTTCAATCTTTAAAATCATATGTCAGGTATGTCTTTTCAATAACCATCTTTCTTTGAACAGTTTAGACAGTTGAAACCTTAAAGTTTGCAGAACATAGGAGGTTCTGTTTGGTGATAAAGTAACTGTTAGATTGTCATCCCTACCTGTCTCATAACAAAACAGCCCCCAACATCCATTGATTGACCCAAAGTACCTTCAGTGAAAAATGTGTGCTTACTTCTTTCTTTATTTGATTCAGCTCACATACAAATAGTTCCAACAAATATTTATGCTTCATGTGAATCACAGAGTCGGTAGTTGATGTCCACACATGCCTTGAACAGTTTATTTATGAAATAGAATATAAAAAACAGAATGCCTACTGAAAAATGGAGGAAAATGTAATAATTTATTGAAGCCTTATTCTAAATTCATTCACAGTTCACATACACCTTTTTCCATTCATATGGTGTTCTTTTCTTGATTCCTTATGCAGAGTTACGTCCCTTGGGCAAGCCAGAAACCTATGATGGAGGAAAAATGGAGGAAAATGTAATAATTTATTGCAGCCTCATTCTAAATTCATTCACAGTTCACATACACCTTTTTCCATTCATATGGTGTTCTTTTCTTGATTCCTTATGCAGAGTTACGTCCCTTGGGCAAGCCAGAAACCTATGATGGAGGAAAAATGGAGGAAAATGTAATAATTTATTGCAGCCTCATTCTAAATTTATTCACAGTTCACATACACCTTTTTCCATTCATATGGTGTTCTTTTCTTGATGCCTTATGCAGAGTTACGTCCCTTGGGCAAGCCAGAAACCTATGATCATGGGTTGGAATCTGGTTCGTCATGTTTCACTGAAGGGATATACATTTAAGACCTGCATCATTTCGGGCTTTCCTCTTACATTACACTGACATATCGTGATATAACTGGAATACTGTTCAAAGTGGCATTAACCATCACTCACTCACTCTTTGCGATCCCTTACTGTACTACTAACGAAAACTACCTGTGTGGCATTATGAACAGAGATGGTCGGTGGTTTCATTCCCTGTCTGTGTCATTCCAAAAGATGTTAACAGATGTTATTTGTTGTTCCTCTGCCTGGTGTTTGGCATTGGTCAGCTTGGAGGCAGTTTGTGTTTGAGAGAGTTGAACTATATACATTGGGCAAACACTACATAAATCCAGACAAGTATCAGCAGCCACACACACATGCATGCATGTCTCTGGATAACAAGGTGAGGTGAGGTGAAATTGGGTTAACGTCGCGTCCAAGATTATTGCACTTATATAGCGACGTGCATGCACGTGTTTGCGTGGCTGCTTGTACTAGTCCGGACTGATGCCGATTTATAGTGCTAGCTCACTGAGATACCATGCCGCAGTTTAACATGAATACCCCACTCAGACACAGTATACTGACTCCGAGCCGACCAGTCCTTGTTTTAGCCCCTTTATGCCGAGCGCCAGACAGGGTAACAACAAGTACCATCTTTTAGCGTCTTTTGGTATGACGCGGCCGGGGATCGAACCCCGGACCTTCCGCTCTCCG
Source organism: Haliotis rufescens (assembly GCF_023055435.1). Classification (NCBI taxonomy): domain Eukaryota; kingdom Metazoa; phylum Mollusca; class Gastropoda; order Lepetellida; family Haliotidae; genus Haliotis; species Haliotis rufescens. Next base: position 5,145,621 of record NW_025964112.1, read on the forward strand.
GGCGGATGCTCCACCACAAGACCACGGAGGCGGCCTAGAGATATTAGATTGCAAAGGGAATACAAGGGCTAAGAAGGGAAAGAAATAACAGAAGTTTAAAAAAACAGACATAATCAGGGAATCCAACCACCAATCATAGGGTTCTGGCATGCCCAAGGGATGTCTCAGCACAGCGAAATACGGCGCCTCAGATTACTGGACCATCCAAGCTCTGGATCACAAAGACAAAAACAAATGTTGGACCATGATGAATTCTTCTATTTGTTCATCCCAAAAGTTGCTATCTTCGTGATGTAATGATCAGACTCTTATGACCTTCATGTTAATGCATTGCTCAAAACAGTTCAGGAAATATATGTAAGTATATGAGGCACACCTCAAACCGAGGGAATGACTTTCTGGTTCTATTTTTATTCACATTCATGTTTTGTTAATCTAACATGTAAACTACCGTAACATTGCTCCGCCATCAATTTGGTCATACTAATCTTCCAAACCAATAATCAACCTGACGTGTCTTTGCAACTCCTGCAATGTTACCCGCTTGAAGCAGACTGCATGGCTGTTTCCAACGCTTGTTTACCACTGTGTGTACTGAGTTGATATGGCCTCACACTTACCCAGTTACACACTACACACCATGAAAGTTGCCACTCCTTCATACTGTGTTGCAGCAAGCAAAATAAACATTTCATTTCTTAACCTAACTTCTGTACAGGTTTAATCAGGTGTATTACAAGTTGAGAGATTTATGTGCAGATATTCAGATAAGTAAGTTATTTATTAACGTGCTGGGTTCCAGACCATAACTGTACACAATTATGTGAACATGTTGACTATTTGTACCAATTGATTCTAAAGGCATCAACAACAGGTTAATGTTATCTAAATAACTGACTTGAGTGAAAATCATGAATCATATATTGGACAACAATTTCTGTTAATTGGATTCCACACCCTGACAATCTAAGCAGGTCCTTTTTAAAGGTAAAGTTTTCAAGGTACAATATTGCAACTCAAGTTTGGACAAATGAAAATGATAAAATAACTGAAGGAATTCTATTTGACAATGTTGGTATTATTCATTGCTCTGTAAATAAAACACAATTCTAACTGGTTCATTTTTGTTAACCATTATTATTTTGACCTGGTACGGCTTGGTTTTGATACATTTCTCTTAAAAGGTTGAAAGATTGCAGATTGTTTGGCAGTAGTTGTGAGCCATCACAAACTTTAGACATTAAACAGACATCCTGAACCTGAATATAATACATATATTTTATATGCCTTTTACCAAAGCTTATGTGCATCTTTATTCCTTGGTGGTGGAGAAGCCTTGAAGCTGGCATGGCTATACAAAAATAAAGAGACGATCATAAAGAGCAAATCCAGGCACACGACTTTGTACATTGTGACACATGTTAGTTGCAATCCAATTTAGAAATGTGATTGGTTGCAATTGGTTGGTTTGCTGTTTAACGCAGCACTCAGCAATATTCCAGCTATATGACGACGGTCTGTAAATTCCAGCTAAATGACGGCGGGCGGTAAATATTCGAATGTGGACACGACAATCCAGTGATTGACATCATGTGCATCGATCTAGACAATTGGGATCGATGACATGCATCAACCAAGTCAGCGAGCCTGACCACCCGATCCCGTTAGTCGCCTTTTACGACAAGCATAGTCACCTTTTATGGCAAGCATGGGTTGCTGAAGACCTATTCTGCCCCGGAATCTTCACGGGTCTAGAAATGTGAATGTTTCAGAATGACCTGGTCCGAATTTGTTTTGGTAGATCCCTCCTCCCAATCACCCATGGAGTGGGGACTCAAAACAAAACTGAAGCATAATCACATGTGAAGCAGTTTCAGATGATGCTTGGACTTGGGAGGTAATTCCACAGGTTTTAAATGGTCAGTAATAAAACCAAACACTGCAATCATAAAAAGTCCTGCATTTCAGCCACCATTAAATGCAAATATCTCCCCACCAGTAGGATTGTTGTTTCATGAATTTATTTTTTATGTCTGGTTTTATGGCTAAAGACTCACTTCAGAGCTTTGTGAAGATGCAGATGGAATGACACATATATATCTTGTTGTACACAATAAATAGCAGATGTGCAGTTTCAGCACAAATGATTTTTTCTGTTATATGATGGCCTAGGACGTATTGTCTGGCAGGCATACAGAGGATGAAATGGTGTACATACTTGACACTGCTTCTGCCTTTGTCAATATTTTTATTAAATCCATCATGAGACCTTTAAAGCAGTTTAACATCACATATTTTCCAACAAGATTTATTTTCATCACCTACAAATAAAATTAATTGAGTTTATCATGAATATCAAAACTTAAATTAATAAGCATATGTCATCTTGTACAAATTCAAGGGTTTTCAAGCTATTTTGGTGATTTTCAAGGTTGACACTAAACATCAAGGCTTTTCAATAGAACCTTAAACTGGAGGCCTTTTCAAGCCTGTATGAACCTCTTGTACACAGTGGACAATGGAAGAAGGAAAGCAAGAAGCGGTCACCATCTTGGAAAGGACCCCAGTTACAGTATGAAATACTCCAACCCAAACGAAATGTCCACCATGTTAAATCATGGTCTCCACAGTTTACCATGGTATTAACATGGCATTACCATGGCTGTGTTCAAGATGACCATGGTCTACTAGGGTAAAGTCTTCAATGACCATGGTGTACCATAGTAAAGTCTTCAACGACCATGGTGTACCATGGTAAAGTCTTCAATGACCATGGTCTACCACGATAAAGTTTTCAATGACCATGGTCTACCAGGGTAAAGTCTTCAATGACCATGGTCTACCAGGGTAAAGTCTTCAATGACCATGCTATTCCATGGTAAAGTCTTCAATGACCATTGTTAAGTGTTTGATGCTACTTGACTTCATCACTACAAACCTATGACAACTAGAAGTGGTTGGTCATTGAATTTACTTCTCAGCTTCTAGAAGGCCATCAGACGACGCTCACAGTGACGTCATGCCTATATGCGTACAGTAAGGGAGGTAACTCTCAAGCCATCAATACGTAACATCTCCCCTTTTAAGGGTAACCTTTAAAGTCTTGAAACATTAATGCAATACTAATGGTAAAACAAGTCTTTGTTCTTAACAGCTCAGTTGCTGAAAACCGAAAGCATATTTGAAACACTTCCCAAACTTTCAACACAAGTTATGCAGTTATGAATTGATTTCGTCCTTAGTAAGGCACACAGTTCATAAAATAAAAACTAAACAGTTCTTTGTCCTTTCAAACAGGCTTACAGTCCATAACACAATTTTACTGCAAAACAGCTTTACTTTAAAGTTCTTAATTTGTAAGATAACCTCTGAATCTAGACGGTTGTTTGATCACACGACCACGAGAAGTTCTCTTTTCAGTTGTCTCACTTGACTGTCTAGTTGTCTGTGCAGGAATCTGAACTCTCTCTGTAGTTTTGCTTGATGTTTGGTCTACAGGCTTGTCAGTACAGTTCCTCATAGGAGTTTCAGCGGAAGTTCTTTCCACACAGAGATCTGGTTCTAACCGGTTCCTTTCAGCCATATCTGTATACACAAACAATGGAGGAGCTTCATGAGACTTTCTCAAATGTCGTCTGTTTCTGCGCAAGTTACTGCCATCTTCTGTACGCAGTTCATACGACCTCACATCCACCTGTTGTTCTATAACAGCTTTCTTCCACTGTTTGTCGAACTTAGTAGGCTTGACTCTTACCACATCTCCCTCCTTCAGAGCAGGAAGTTCGTTGGTGCCTCTATTGAAGTAGTAAGCTTGTTTAGATTTTCTACAAGCTATCTTGTCTGACACACCATCAACGGTCTTTGGTTGTAAAAGTGTACTTGCTGTTGGGAGTTTGGTCTTTGTTCTCCTGCTAAAGAGTCGCTGTACCGGAGAAAATCCTATTCCCTCAGTTTCGCCAGTCCAGGAGAGCTAAGTAAGGATCAGTTTGGGCATGTAGTGACTTTGTCATCAGCTTCTTAGCTATCTTCACCGCGCTTTCAACTTTCCCGTTGGATTGTGGGTAACGAGGTGACGACGTAACATGCTCAAATTCATAGTTGTCTGAGAACTTACGAAAAGCTTCAGAGTTGAACGGTGGACCATTATCGGAGATAATCTGATTTGGAATCCCATGTCTAGCTAGATGTGACTTGAGCTTCTTGTTGATTTCAGGAGCTTTCTTGCTGTGGAGTCTGTCAACTTCAAAGAAGTCGGAATAATAGTCCACAGTAATCAAAAGTCTTTCTGATCAAACTCAAACAAATCGCATCCCAGTTTCTCCCAGGGACGAGTAGGAATATGATGACTGATCAAAGGCTCCCTGCTTTGGTCTTGTTGTAGGGTGTTGCAGGTTTCACACTTGCTTACAAGATCTATTATCTCCTGTCCCATGTTCGGCCAGTAGACAAGTTCTTTTGCTCGTCGTATACACCCTTGCACACCGATGTGGCTTGAGTGAATTCTCTCCATGATGTTGCCACGAATACTTGCAGGTACAACAACACGCTCGCCCTTGAATACTATGCCATTCTTCATAGAGAGTTCGTCCAGAAAGGTAAAGTACTCACGTACTGAGTGTGGTACATCTTCCTTTGACGGTAGCCAGCCTTGCTGTATGAGCTGCATCAGCTTGCTCATGCAAGTATCTTTACTTGTGGCTTGTTTCAGTTCAGCTAGTCTCTGTTGAGATATGGATAAATGCTCGACTATTTGAATTGTCTCAATGTCAATAGCTGTTGGGCTCCTCATGTCTATCATCAACACTTGGCCTTCATCAGTGATCAATTGTCTGTCATGTGGTAAGTACGCACGACTTAATGTGTCAGCCATGAACATCAGGCTTCCTTTCTTGTACACCACTGTAAAGTCGTACTTCTGCAACCGTAGCATCATGCGTTGCAGCCTTTTAGGTGCGCTCAGGAGGCTCTTTCTCAAGATGGACTCTAAAGGTTTGTGATCTGTCTCTATGGTCACCTTGCGTCCATACACATTTGGTCAAAACGTTCCAGTCCAAAGACTATTGCAAGCATTTCCTTTTCTATCTGAGCGTAATGTTGCTCTGTGCTTGTCATTGATCTGGATGCATATGCCACTGGTTGTCCATCTTGCATAAGACATGCTCCGAGGCTACTTTGTGAAGCATCACATTGGAGATATGTGACAGCTTCATTATCAAAATATTTCAGAACAGGAGGTTCTGACAGAATGTGCTTAATCTTCTCCAAGCACTGTCCATGTACAGTGTTGTCCCATCGAAAGTTCACTTCACCTTTCAGCAGATCTCGCAGTGGAGCGGTGATTTCAGAGAGATTGGGTACAAACTTTTGCACATAGTTGACCATCCCCAAGATGCGTTGCACACCTTGTTTGTCAGTAGGTGAAGGCATTTTCTTGATAGCCTCAACCTTGGTCTCATCAATTTGGAGTCCATCAGCAGTGAGTACATGACCCAGGTAGGGCACTTTTTGCAGTTTCAACTTCAGTTTAGACTCTTTCAGTTTGATGTCCTTCCCTCGACAACAATTAAAAAGGGCGATCAATTTCTTGTCGTGATCGACCTCAGCATCCTAATCAGTTTCTCCCACGCCGTAAACTAAGATATCGTCATGAATCGCACGAACACCATCCAGTCCAGATATGGCATCATTCAGTCGTCGTTGGAACTCTTCAGGAGCTGGTGAGAGGCCAAATGGCATACGGAGCCAACGGTACTTTCCCCAGGGAGTTTCAAACGTGGTCAGGTAACTGCTCTGTTCATCCAACTGAACATGCCAGAACCCATTTTTGGCATCCACCAAAGAGAAACATTTGGCCTTGGCCAACTTAGGCAACACATCATCTATAGTCATTATCGGATAATGGTTTCTCTTAAGTGCCTTGTTTAACGGTTTCGGGTCGATACAAATCCTGATTTTGTTTGTCCTCGGTTTCTGCACCACCACCAAAGCTGACACCCAGTCTGTTGGTATGTCAACATGTGTAATAATCTTCTGCTCCGTCAGTCTTTCCAGTTCAGATTTCAGCTGAGATTGTACAGCAATAGGAATCTTGCGACAAGGTAACTGTACTGGGGTTACAGTATTGTCAACCTCCAAGTGTAGAAAGCCTTCCAGAGTTCCCTCACCATCAAACAAATCCTGATAATTTTGTTTGATATCAGTGATTTCCAGTTTCCCAGGCTCAAGTGAAGAGTCAGCAGTTAGATTCACCTCGGGTGATTCCATCAACAGAATATTGTCAAAGTTCACAGTGATCAGTTGCATCTGTTGAACAGCTCGTGCCCCTAATATTGGTTTGCAACCCTTCTCAGACACAATTAGAAACTCAACACTGTACCTGCGGCCATTCTTGGGGTTTTGTAGTGACACACGTATCTTCCCAAGAGGTTTTGTCTACATTCGCATTGTGGAAATCAGATTAGCGTCCAATTTACTGAAGTTGTCATCCCTGAACACTTGAGTATACACAGAAGAAGGCAGAATGTTAACAGTTGACCCACAGTCAAGTTGAAATTCAACTTCCTCTCTATTCACAACCAATGTTGCAAATATCTTTTTGGGGTAATTCTGATTGACCAAGTTCATTTCATCAACTTGTACAGAATTGACACAGTCAGAAGTTACAGACATTACAAACTCTTCAGACTCACTATCTTCAGTATCACTATCCACCATGTGAACCCTGTCTTTGCTCTTTCCAGGACACAAAGCAGCAGAGTGATTTCTCTTTTTGCATTTTGCACAAGTCTTACCCCATGCCGGACATTCTTTCTTTTGAAACTCATGCCTCTTTCCACAGAACTTACATTTGAGCAGTTCAGATGTTTTGATCTGTTGCTTAGCATTAGGTTTCTGTGACTTGTTGGGTTTCCTTTGACTTACAAACTGAACATCTTCAGCTTGCGATAGTGATTTCAGACGTCTCGTCGCACTTTCATGCGACCTACAAATATCTATGCAGTCCTTTAAAGACAGTTTTGAAGCTTGTAACAATCTCTTTCTTGTTGCATTATCGCAGATGCCCATTACCATCCTGTCACTGGTCAATGACTCCGCTAAATCCCCATAGTTGCAACTCTTTGCAAGATTTCTTAATACTGCAACATAAGGATCAATGGACTCGGATTGTTCCTGGTCCCTTCTGTTGAAATTGTATCTTTCCCAAGTTTCATTTGTTTCCCCTATACAATAATGTTCAAGTTTTTCCAGTATTTTGTCCACCTTCCGTCTATCTGCTTCATTTTCAAATTCTAATCCATCTACAATGTCTAAGACATCTGGACCAATACATGTCAATAGGGTAGCCGATTGACATTCCTCACTATCAGTCTTAGTGCGAGAAGCAAGTTCATAATTTTCCCACATTCGTTTGAATTTCTTGAAATTTCTAGACAGATCACCTTTCAGATCTAATCTAGTAGGCAGTGGAATGTTAACTGGTATGTGAACAACTTGGAGTGCAGCCTGATTACCTTCTGCCATGATCAGTCTAAAACAGTAATCAAGCAATATGGCGTAATGGCTTTCCGTAGATTCAATTACACACAGAATAGTATTCAGTCAGTTCAGATAGAAAACACCGTTGTTCTCATAGATCATATCAGAAACAGTTTAGATTACTGGTTGAAATCCCTTACAGTCAGAGTATATATCAAATTTCACAACAAAATATGACACAGTTCAGTAGATTTACCACGCCGTATCGGTATCACGAAAATAGGTGACATGCATCAGAAACGCACACGGTCAGTCAGACAGGGAACAGAAACAGTCAGAATAGGGAATTTCAACACAGTCCAATGTTATGATAGCAATCTAAGTTTTACTTCTGACACCATGTTAAGTGTTTGATGCTACTTGACTTCATCACTACAAACTTATGCCAACTAGAAGTGGTTGGTCATTGAATTTACTTCTCAGCTTCTAGAAGGCCATCAGACGACGCTCACAGTGACGTCATGCCTATATGCGTACAGTAAGGGAGGTAACTCTCAAGCCATCAATACGTAACAACCATGGTCTACCAGGGTAAAGTCTTCAATAACCATGGTCTACCAGGGTAAAGTCTTCAATGACCATGGTCTACCAGGGTAAAGTCTTCAATGACCATGGTCTACCAGGGTAAAGTCTTCAATGACCATGGTCTACCAGGGTAAAGTCTTCAATGACCATGGTCTACAAGGGTAAAGTCTTCAATGACCATGATGTACCAAGGTAAAGTCTTTATTGACCATTATGTACCATGGTGAAGTCTTCAATGACCATGCTGTACCATGGTAAAGTCTTCAGTGACCATGCTGTACCATGGTAAAGTCTTCAATGACCATGGTCTACCACGGTAAAGTCTTCAATGACCATGGTCTACCAGGGTAAAGTCTTCAATGACCATGGTCTACCAGGGTAAAGTCTTCAATGACCATGGTGTACCAGGGTAAAGTCTTCAATGACCATGGTCTACCACGGTAAAGTCTTCAATGACCATGGTGTACCAGGGTAAAGTATTCAATGACCATGGTCTACCACGGTAAAGTCTTCAATGACCATGGTCTACCACGGTAAAGTCTTCATTGACCATGGTCTACAAGGGTAAAGTCTTCAATGACCTTGCTGTACCAAGGTAAAGTCTTCAATGACCATGGTCTACCAAGGTAAAGTCTTCAATGACCATGGTCTACCAGGGTAAAGTCTTCAATGACCATGGTCTACCAGGGTAAAATCTTCAATGACCATGGTCTACCAGGGTAAAGTCTTCAATGACCATGGTCTACCAGGGTAAAGTCTTCAATGACCATGGTCTACCAGGGTAAAGTCTTCAATGACCATGGTGTACCAGGGTAAAGTCTGCAATGACCATGGTCTACCAGGGTAAAGTCTGCAATGACCATGGTCTACCAGGGTAAAATCTTCAATGACCATGGTCTACCAGGGTAACATCTTCAATGACCATGGTCTACCAGGGTAAAATCTTCAATGACCATGGTCTTCCAGGGTAAAGTCTTCAATGACCATGGTCTACCAGGGTAAAGTCTTCAATGACCATGGTCTACCAGGGTAAAATCTTCAATGACCATTGTCTACCAGGGTAAAGTCTTCAATGACCATGCTGTACCAAGGTAAAGTCTTTGATGACCATTGTGTACCATGGTAAAGTCTTCTATTTCTTAGGAAATGGGAAACCATTTGGACTGAAACTCAGGGAATGGATACGCTTTGAGTACTGTACTTTCTTGAGTATAGTGTGAACCCATGCACCTCTGGGGAATGCAATATTTTGGAAAGAAGGATTTTTCGAGTATTATGAGCAGTCGAATATTTTCTTGAAACATTTCAGATACAGTCATCATATCAAAGGTCAGCGGAGAACTTGTACAAAACATCATTGTCATGTGTACATTGTGCCACTGTGTGAATAAAGACAACTGCCTATTGAATAAAAATAATGCTGTCTGATGTACATACACGAATTGACACCATGAACTTTGACATTGTTTATGTGGGAGAGGGGTAAGCACAAACAATGAAGAAAAGCCTGATTGAAGTTATTTTTAAACAATAGGCCCTAAATAATCTATTCAATTGTACTTACTTACTGGTACTTACCGATAAAGTTACTGAGTAGATTTGTAAAAACACATACAGGTATTTAAGACTGAAATTTTATTTCTCATCATTCTTAATCATGGTGTCGAAGAGAACATCCAACACATGTGGACAGAAATTAAGGATTGTTGCGTATGCATAGGAAAATGGCATCCGAGCGGCTGGACGGACGTATGGGTGTTCTGAGTCAGACCGTGGAGAAAAAACAAGTCAAAGTTGGTGGTCATGCCAAAAAGTAAGAAAGCAGACAGGGGAAAGTCAGCCGCCTTCCCCGCCGTTGAGGTAGAGCTGATAGAGTGGGTGAAGGAGCATCAGATGGCAGGTGTGGGTATCAGTACGACTGATATCCGCATTAAGCGCCTCGACATCGCCAAGAAGTTAGGCATCTCCCAAGGTGAGGTGAGGTGAAATGGGGTTTAACGTCGCGTCCAAGATTATTGCACTTATATTCTCCCAAGGTGATTTCAAGGCCAGCATTGGGTGGGATTGTAACTTCATGAGTCGTCATGAACTGTCAGCCAGAAGAAGACACACATTGCACAGAGACTGCCAGCTGACTTTGAAGACAAGCTTCAAGAGTGTCAGCAATTTGTTATCAAGTCACGAGAGAGAGAGAATTACAGCCTTGCCCAGATAGGAAATGCAGACCAAACACCTGTCACCTTCGACACACCTTACCAGGTGACAGTCAGGTTCAAAGGAGAAAAGACCGTTACAATCAGAACAACAGGGAGTGAAAAGAACTGCTTCATGGTTATGCTCTGTGTCACAGGAGACGGCAACAAGCTAACGCCCTATGTCGTTTTCAAGAGGAAGACACTGCCAAAGAACGAACCTTTTCCCAAAGGAGTCGAAGTCCGCGAACATGAGAAGGGCTGGTTTTATGGAGATATGACTGAAGATTGGGTCAGAACAGTGTGGGAGAGGAGATCTGGTGACCTGCTTAGGGAGAAAAGTCAACAAGTATCAGATGCATTCTGATGCCATCGCCTGCCATCAGTGAAGAGACAGTTTAAAACCATGAAGACAGATATAGCTGTCATACCTTGGGGGCTTACAAGTCTTCTTCAGCCACTGGACGTCTCTTTGAACAAGCCATTTTAGTCAATTCTACGATCATAGTGGAACCAGTGGATGGCAGAAGGGCAGCAGACAACAGCAGCGGCAACTGGCCGCATCCGTCGTCCTGATATGGCATATGTGTACCTGGATTCTGGAAGCTTGGTTTGAACTCCCAGAGGAAATGGTAACCCATTCATTCAAGAAGTGCTGTATAACCAATGCCTTGGATGGAACCAAAGATGAAATACTGTCCGAAGACGAAGTTAAAAAGTTACCCACTGACGACGAAGATGACGCCCAGGAAGTGTATAATGCTGACAATATCACTGACACTGTCATGGACAACATCTTTAATGATGAAACCGACACTGACTTCGTGGGCTTGGTCAGTGATGTAGCTGTTTAAGAATGAATCATAAACATTATGAAACCTATGAAACAGTGACAGAAACAATAGTGATTGTTGTATACAGTAATGTATGTTGCATGTGACTATGTGATGATGGTGGCATAGCCGTGTATTATTAATGTATTATTCATTATTATTTATTTGTATTTATTGATATGAATCTGAAGTACATTGTGATTGTACTATATGTATATTTGGAAGTGTTTAAAATGTATATGTGATGTGATGACTGGAATGTATGATAAATGAAAAGAATGATGGCTTGTAAGAAATTTAAATTAATTTATAACAGTAGAATTGTTTTGTCTTTACTGCAATATAATGTCAGGGGTCATTCCCGGGGTATGGGACAGTTTTCACTGGACACCAGTCAGACCAATCAGTGACTTGGATTGAGCCACGCTACCACAATGAAAAAAATCAAAACATTGTCTATAACAGAACAAATAACAACAATTTCGACTTCTTATGGGTCGACATATTGGATATACAGTGATCCCTCGCTATTGGGCTCTTCGATAAAGCGCTACCTCGGTTACTACGCGCGGTAACGCATGGCTCCCAAAATTTATGTACACTTTTAATACTGAGAGTTTTACACAGACATAATTATGTAATATATATCTATTCGTTCTTCATCAACAACAAGTCGCAGATGGCGTCAGTCAAGTTGGTGTAGCTGTAAATTAATGTGGGATTGCCTCATGCAGAATTTCAGCTAAAATGACATGTTTCAATAGCCTATATAGCCTATATTAAAATGATATGAGTAAAAATACATATGTAACAATTCAGATAAGGCTAATCAATGATCATTTAATCTAATAATGTTCATATAAATATAAAAATAAAACAGACGAATAGAAAACAGTATCAGTAGTTTATTCCGTTCGTTGACACTTGATGTCCGGTATATATACTGGATGTTTTGTTTACCCATGGGGAGAAAAATACCAGAAACCATATGTTGGAGTGTCCCCCTCTGTGCGGTTTTATTTTCTGAAAAAAGTGAGCACTATACTCAAGAAAATACGGTAAACATCATCAAGCCGTGTCTCAGTCCTGTCAAGATCGACCTGGGTAATCCGTCTCAAAGGAGAAAATGTATCCCCCAGACAGATGAGCAAAGTGCTCTAAGCATACAGCATCTATGATACGATTTAAATATCGAATTGAATAAAAAAGCAACCATGCCTGGAGTTTTTGTTTCTTTCAGACGGTTATAATTCTTTTCCAGGTCTCTTGGCAAACACTTCACATAATCTGGTGGGCAAATATTTTTCAACCTGTTGGAAATAACCTGTCTGTAATGACAAAATATGGTTTACAATTACTGGTTGGTGACAACCACATGTATAACATCTTGGTAACTCCCAAGAGGAGGGGCGGTCAGGTAGCCTAGTGGTTAAAGCGTTCGCTCGTCACGCCGAAGACCCGGGTTTGATTCCCGACATGGATTCAATGTGTGAAGCCCATTTCTGGTGTCCCTGGCCATGATATTGCTGGAATATTGCTAAAAGAGGCGTAAAACCATACTCACTCACTCACCCAAGAGGACTCCATGCATGTAGTTGGGTGCTACTCCAAGGACAACACCAAACCACGGCACAGATGCCAGGCCTGTCATGCCACAAACACCTTCAGGACGACAGGTCTTTGCTGCTTGTGGTCCCTTCTGATATTTGATGTCATCCGATTTTCTACTGTCAGGTCTTTCAGAATGAGGCTTGTGGGGATAATGACGAGCATACCCTCTTTCATGAGTCACAGTTTCCCCCTTCTTCCTCACGCATATCGTGCTGCATCCAAAGCTTCCATTGTGCATGTCCATATTTAAAACCTATGGCTTGGTTGGAAGGTCTATTGTTGCAAGTAAAACTGCCACTTTCACAACAAAGGGATCATGAGCAGCTGAAAGTTGGATTGATATGCCATTCCCACACAAGGTACACATTTCCTCACCAAACACCAGCATATATTGTTTAAATGGTGGATTACCTTTGCCTTGCCAAATTCCTGCTATCAGAATATATTCTCTTGCAAATCTCTGAGATGGTGGCAATTCATTAATGGGCAGAAATATAACCTTAGCTTCACTTCAGATGAGTAGTAAGGGGGAATTCCGTCAGTACTAAATACTGTGCTTTTATTGTGTGGACTTGCAGGGAACATGCCTTCTTCACAAAGTGTCCTCCAGCTTTCTTCATCAACTACATCAGTAAAGTACTGTCGGAAATGCTAGAAAACTGCTTTTTGCCTGTTAAAAAGGGATATAAGTTTTTACAGATTGTTGTTATTGAAATATCGAATAACTACCAAACACCCTACCTGTGGTTTGAAGTATTTCAGTCACAAGGCTATCGACAAGTTTACAGGGGACAAATTCGAACAAAAACATGAAGTTCACATTTATTCCAGTGATGGCAGTCTCGAAAGGACTATAGAAATATGCACACATGACTCCTATACAATGATAATAATCTAGTCTTCATAAAACATCTACTCCACACACAAAAATCTTTTTGAGAAAATTCTAGATGTGCATCTTCTAAAATGACAAAATGACGCTGCGTTTTTTTTGTTAACATTGCTCCCATGATGCATGTTACATTACACTTTCATAGCCATAACCACGGTACACGACATGGAGTCTGTACTGGGAAATGCACACAAGTTCGTTACACTTTAGAGAGATAGAGGGAAACCATCTATTAATTTAAATAGGGTGAATTACCGAACTGCCCAAGCTATGGTGTTTTCAATTCATACCATCAGTCTACAGTATGATAAGAAAACAAACAGGTATAGGGGTGGTCTCAAAAACAAAACTGAGGCGTAAAAGGATTTAGACAGCTTTGATACAGGGTGATTAGGCGTATAGTGTAAAGCTTTATGAGCAGAAGGTAACCCTGATTTGTAGTAAAATTTGGGAGGAATTAAAGATACAGTTAATGTTTCCCGGACTGCACTATTGCTCTCTAAGAGATGGGATTTCGATACACTGCGTGTGGCGATGTCCGAGCACTTTTCAGTGGAAAATATTCCATCCTGTCTGTGAGGTCACATTATCGCTGAACCATTCATAACTATCACAGTCAGGGCATCCAGATAATTTACCTTGGTGAATCATTCCACACTACATGTGGCTATTGGCAGATGGACAAAAAGCACCCATGGTACCATCAGGTAAAGGTAATCGCTGCAACCAATGATATGGGGCTTATTGATGGATGTTTTCGAGGCGAAAAAGAAAACTGGAGATTTTCATAAGGAAATTATAGGAGGTGATGTGTTCATAGACTGGTTGGAACTTCAGCTATTGCCCATTTTAAACAACGTCAGTGTGATTGTCATGAATAACGGCAGTTAATTAATATAACGTCCAAGAATCAGATACTGTCGCCCAAACCATGAGTAGTCTGAAGGCAACTATACAGGAATATATGACATTGGTCGACTTCAGACCATATGAAACGAAAGTTCAACTCATGGAGAAAATTCGGCTGAATAAGAAATTAGTAAAGTACAAGACATATGTGCTGGCGGCACAACACGGTTACGTTGTCTTACGTACGGCAGTCAGACATTGTGAGCTCATCCCTGTTGTGTCTATCTTGGCTAAATGTACAAGGTTCGTGGCAAGACAGAACACAACATTCAAAAGTACAGATTCATATACGTCATCAGCGGAGATACATGCTACCTCAAGAAACCATTAGAACAACAAATACTTCTGGATTCCAAAACCACAACCTTCCAATACTCATCCCGTTTCATAGCTCTTCACTAGTCCATGTTTCCAAGCAAATATAATGCAGTACATATCCTAAATTGCTACCTCATCAATGCATGTCAATTAAGTACAATAACAGCAATATTTTTAGACCATCCCCAACTCGGTGACATTTGCACCTGGGAGAATGCACAGGACTGTGTGAGGTCATCACCTCAGGTTATAGGCCATTTCATACATGCATGACAACACACGAATATTTTCTTAGTTTATCATCATTTTACCTGTAAAAGTACATTTTAAGGGTAATCACAGTGTCAGTTTGGATAGGCTAGATTAGGGCATTTTGCGTTATCTTGATATATGCTCTTTTTATAGTCCTATGACTGATATTTATTAAATGAAGCCAGAAAAGCAGTTTTCTAGCATTTCCGACAGTACTTTAGCAAGATTTGATGGAAATTGGATGCGTATGGTTAAGTGGTTTGAATTTGCAAACTTGGATTTTTTTCTTTCTTTCCATTGTCCATAGGGAAGACTGATGATTGCTTCATCGGAGCATAAGGAAGGCACCCAAATGAAACGAACAGGTAGGTACTTCAACACATCATGATCATAGTTAATTCCTCATTTTACAGTGTAACTCTGCTCAGGAAAAGTAAACCCGTCACTTTGGGCTTTCCTCAGATATTCAGTTGTGATGTACCATATCGCTATGCATAAGACGAGTTTTTCATACCTAGAATGAGGGGGTTAAGAAGGGAGGTCATCTTATACACGAGGTCGAAGATCTCACGTTTTTTTCCAGTATTTCACTTTCAGCTTCCACTGGCGATGTCAACCGGCGTTCGATAGCCAGCCCAGCATTTGACAAAAAAACTTCACATTTCGTCCTAAATAACTGTTCCAATAACTATTTACATACATAAACATGATTTGTATCTGTTTTCCTTGAATAAAGTTTAATCATTTCTGCAAATAAAATTGAAATGACCCTCGCCTCGATCCAGATTGTCAAGCCAGCTGACACAGTAAAACAATCAACATCTGTGAGTAGAGAGCCGGAAGTACTGGTAAGCATTTGCATATTTCACACGTGACCTAACATGTGATAACCGGTGAAGCTGAAATCAATTCCCGTTGTTTTTACAGTTGTATTAACACCTGTTGAGACGGTGTGTATAAGTGAATGTTGAATAAACACGCTGAATGTGAAGCAAACATAAGCCTAGTTAGATACAACATAGTGAATTGGCGATTAAATTACTCACCATTGTCTCACCAAAGATCAAACCCATTGTTTCTTTTCATAGTCGGAGAGAAGCCGTGTAGTAGATTTAAGGATAATAGAATGGTTGAGTATTTGAGTAGACCATGGATGGGTATAAATAATTTGTTATTCGTTGACTTGACATACCTCATCATGAATGCAAAGAGAAAAGGATTTGCTTACAACGCTGCTTTCAAGATCAAGGTGGTTTCCTTTGCTGAAAGTGCAAATAACTGTGCTGCTGCACCTATGTTAATGATTGACTGTGCATTTTTTCCGGTTCATTGAAGTATGAATAAAAAAAACGATGTGCAAACTGTATGAATCCGCATAGCGGATTCTTACAAAAGTTATATCACGACATGTCAGCTGTCAGAAGCTGGGAGGAAAGCCAAAGTGATGCAGGTCTCATTTGCCTTTAGAAAACAAGACATCTTTCATTCTAAAATATATACATATAAGGAACAAGTGACTTGAATGTAGCTATCATTTAGATGTACATGTACAATGCAACATCTAATTTAAATCCAAATTTTACATCATGCAAGAACAGCATGGGATGCAGGTGCACACAGAAGCCCAAGGGATGTGTGCCCATAGCGGAAATCACTAATGCAATTGAGCAAAGCACATGCTTAAAAATGCCTCCGAAGAAACTACATAAAGGCAAATTGTGGGGATGTCAATATCTCAATTTGCCCAAATGTTTGGCAAATCAAAATGTGTAATTTCCCCGACTGTGGGAAGTCAAATGGGTGAAATGGGAGAACTGGCCTAAGAAACTGACGCCCAGATATGATTGTCTCATTAGATTTACAACACTGTGAAATATTTAAATCTGCTCCTGTTTTCAATAGAGAATTCCTTCCAATGCCAGGAAGGTGAATTTCAACATCTTCCATTAAAACCCGTTCTAGGAACCCCGCCTGAAAGCAAGGCGAGCTGTGAATGGTGTGACACTAACAACTTTTATATTGGGATGGGCTAAGCAACACCAGGGGCGGTATTCACAAAGCTTCTTAGAATTTTCTTAGAAATTGACTGAAGTTTTCTAAAAAATTCTTAGCTAAGAAAAAATCTTAAGTATCAATTCACAAACAGTCTAAGCATGATTCTTAGCAAAGTATTAGTATAATATCTAAGAGTTTTCTTAGTCTACCCCGTTGCATCTTGGGATGTAAAGTTTTGACTAAGAATATTCTTAACACCTTTCGAGTGACGTTTTGGACATTCCCTTATCTATAAATAGCAACAAAACACGACTCTTCAGTGTTGAAAACGCGAAAGTAAAAAGTTTTGGCAGACGACCTATTTTCGATCGGCGGGAATATCGACGGCAGCCAGCGAACATGACTGACAAAAAGCGAAAACCCAACTGGTCTGAGGACCAAAACCTGCTCCTGACAAAACTTGTTGACGAAAACAAAGCGGTTTTATTAGGAAAGTTCGGGGCAGGCGTGACAGCTCAAAAGAAAAAGGAAAAGTGGGTGGAGTTGACCCACACGATCAACGCAGCCTTTCCAGGTACGGCAGACCATAAAGATAGTTTTTGGTATTGAAATATATTAAGATTCAAATAATGTTCAAAATTCTATTGTTATTCAAGATTTTAGTATTTTGCAAATTTTCACAGCAGCAACGCACATAAAATCGGAAGGATTTTTTTGGATAGAACTAGATTGTATTGTATAAGATCTATATTTTATTTAACATAAAATTTATTTTCAGGGAAAGAAAAAAATAAATGTTATTGTACAGGTTATCAGTTATATTACAGTGTCACATCCAGTACCTATTTGTTTATTTCTGAAATTTACATTACACAGTTGAGAATTGAATATTTTTATGTAAATCATAGGATGCATCAGAGCCCCCGAGGAGGTGGAAAAGAATTGGCATAACATCCAAAGTAAAGCCAGGGGAGAAATTGCAAGGTACAAGCAAGGTGTTATCAGCACAGGTAATTATTGTAGTTCACATTTTGCAACACTGAACTGTAATAGTAGTTTTACAGTGCATAAATCACCAGATCTGAGATACATTTAATCTTAATGTGTTACAATTATTGTTTATTCTAGCTTTCAAGTAAAAATATTTGTATTTGGTGTCTTTAAGTACATTTTGGTGTCCCATACAGTGTATAATCAATTCTTAAAAGTTTGAATTTACATATGTATATACAATTCTTAGGCTGTCTTCAATTGTTACTTTAGTATTATTTAACACATTGATTCGGAATAAAATATTCTCAGTTTTTCTGATGTAAGTAAAAATAATTTTCACTTCGACAGGTGGTGGTCCATCACCGTGCCCTACTTTGAGTGCCACATCCGAGGTAGTGTGGGATATTCTGGGGCAGGATAATGTATCCATATCTGGAATCCCATCAGCCATGGACACATCCCTCCTACAGGTGGTCAGCCTTTCTGACACAGTTAATGCAAGGTAATTCTACTGATGTATTCCCTTGCCCTTGTAGTGAGTATAATCATTCATATAGCATAACTCTACTTAAATGATTTGCTATGAAAAACTATTATGTAAGCAAAGTACCTCCCGTGTATAAGTGGTCATACACATTACTATAAAAGCATCCATATTAAATTATATAACACATCAATAACAGAGAATAACCAATCTTGATTATCTTCCTAAACAAATCCTGCAAAGTGCAAGATTGTGGTGAAAAGTATTTGAAGGGATCACTAAAAATTATTGATACTCCATGTGTTTGAAACTGATTATTACCTCATATTTTTACCCTATTCAGATACATAGATACTCAAAAACAACAATGACTAAAACATTTTCTGTCCATTTATAAACAGTGAATACAGTGACATGGCAGCACTTGACTTGCAGACACTCCAGGCCATGGGAGGAGCTGTCCCTACTGCATCAACAGTGTCTGTGCCTTTACAGCCGGAACCATCAGTGCCAGACACGGCCTCCTCAGCACTGGGATCCATGAAGAGACCAGCAGGATGGAGCACAGTCCAGGAGCCAAAGTCCTCGCGACAAACTTTCCTGTTGGGGGAAAGCTATGATGAGCTACTCTACAAGAAACTTAAACTTGAAACTGATTGTTTAAGTCTTAAGAAGAAAATTATGGAAATTCAACTTCAAAAAC
This sequence comes from Haliotis rufescens, assembly GCF_023055435.1. Lineage (NCBI taxonomy): Eukaryota > Metazoa > Mollusca > Gastropoda > Lepetellida > Haliotidae > Haliotis > Haliotis rufescens. The sequence goes on from NW_025964112.1 coordinate 5,164,864, forward strand.
TGCAGAATGAATAAAATTTATATCTATACCATGTATGCATATCACTTTTTAAGGCCAGAGAGTTTACCATGTTTTCAAAATGTAATGTATTCTTTGAAGAGAAAGATTTGAAACCTATTTTGACAGAACCATACTCCTTTTCAGTTTAAATTTATCTTCAATAATATAATATTGGTTAATGTGTGAGGTTACAGTGTGTGAAATGTCATTTCTATCAATAGATACATTGATAACATGTCATAATTTGAATGTGTTTTCATTCAACCATATTCTCATGTTTTACTTCTGCTTACAGCAACATTGCATTTCAGGGTTCAAAATCTTCGTATTTGGGTGCCAATGATATGGATAAAATCAATAAAATGTAAGACCTTAGCTGACTAAGCTTGTAACACACTTTTTCCAGTTAAGTATTTCATTGAACAGTATTGTGTATCTGTGTTGAATGCCTTTCATATTTTTATAAGAATATTGTTCCCACAACAAGGAGGCAAACAGTTCAGGATAATGTCAAAATGATCCACAAAAGATTTTGTTAATCTATTTTAGGAATAGGGTACTAGTCATCATATTGTGTTACTTATCGCGAAACTGGAAGATGTCCATTATGGGGTGCCTGTCACTAATTGTAGAAAGTACTTGCTCCGTCTGTTGAGACTATCACCTGACAGGTATGTTTATCAGTGCTAAACAGTATTGTTATCTATGGCCAGTTGCCAGTGAGGATGAATATCTTATTCTGTGTCACTGCATTTGATATGACAAACAGGGCCAGTTACTCCAAGAAATTGTGATATGTATTACAACATGTATTTGCTAAATTTCTGAAATATGTATAAGAAATGCAGGAAGAATTTAAACGTGTTTAACTTTCAACAATGATTATGTATTGAAGACTTTATGTACTATCGTTCTTTTGAATTTACTACAATAAAATCTGTCTGTCATAAGATGTTTCTTACAAGAAGATAAATGTATTTTCATATACCAGGTAAGTAAACTGTGAAAATGCATTGCAATTGAACCCTTGAGCATTTTTTAAAGAATCCTTGAGATTCACAAATTATATATAATATTTAACAATTATAGTAACAATATTAAATTCATTAACCAGTTGTAATAAATTGTTTGTGAATTATTTTTGAAAAAAGGTAAACCTTATCAACTGATTCTTATACTCTTATTTGTTAAAATAAACTGTTTTTTTACTGAATTTTTTTGTTGTTGAATATAATTCATTAAATAGTGGTTTTACTCAATTAAAAGAAGAATTATCACTCACACTGAAAGTGAGTGTTTGCAAAGTGATTCCTGAAGGTCAAGTTGTGGCCAGGAATATCTCTCTCTCTGTAGGGGGCTGTCATGTCTTCATCCGGATCATTGGACTCACTGTCAGGTAATGGGATATTCCTTATCTTGCAGATGTTATGCAGAATTCCAAAACATGTTATGATTTTACATGCCTTAATTGGAGAAAGGCGAATCTCTCCATGTAAGACATGGAACCGTCTCTTGAGCTGGCCTATACCTCTTTCCACGACACTCCGGGTCCTTTTATGTGCTCTGGAAAACAAGTTCAGAACCCGTCTAATACACACACACACACACACAACAATTTACAGATACGTGTGTATTACAGTCAGTGTGTTCCATAATGAATTTCCACAAATTTGTTTCAGTTATCTTACAAATTGAGTAAAAAATCTGTCCATTTTATTTATAATAATAATGAAATCCAAACATTATTATGCTCTATTTCATCACTCAATGATTGAACATGAGTAGTCAATAATTATTGTGAAGTGTCTAAGCCCTTTTGAACTACAATAACGATTATCCAGTCTGTTAAGTGAATGGACGGATGTTTTAGTAATGACTAAAATATTTAGGCTTTTTTATACTTTGTAAAAAGTGATTCACATTTAACACATTGACCTATATATTTTTAGAATATTTTTTATTTTTTAAACATAAATGTTTTTCTTGCTTATCTGTCATTAAATATATTTCATATTTTTATATGGGTAATTTCTTAATGTTCACTTTCGATATATATATGCACAACCAAATATCTTTTCACATTTGAACACTTAAACTTTTCACAACAACCAATTCTCACTTTTGTAATTTTGAAGGGGGATAACTCTCATTACGATTGCGTGTTCACGAATGTAGGAGAATATTACCGATTGTAGGATGTCTGTGAGCCAGGATTTGGTCTCAGGTATGGCGTAAGCAGCCAGTTTCTGCAGGGGTAGCCACTATCTCCAAGTAGGTGACATCCGGTTGGCACGATGTGTCGTTCAAATAAAATATGAAGCCCGCTTTCGGTGAGTATTCTCGAGTCGTGTGTCAAGCCTGGCCACTTCGCAACAAGGTCAATTATCATATTGTTTGGATCGAATACAAGCTGTGTGTTTATACTGTGGTACTGTTTACGATTTACATATGAGGGTTCGTCGACAGATGGTGCAATAATCTGCACATGCGATCCATCAATCACTCCAACAACGCCAGGGAAGTGAGCGATGTTGTAAAACGCCGCTTGATTCCGACGAATGCAACCCTGTGTTGTCGGAAAGTGAATAAACTGGGATGCTATCTCGGCGTCGGACAAAGCTGACACTGTCTGCTCTATCGCCCGACTGACCGACGATTGGGAAAGACCCAAGTCATCCCCGTTGCATAATTGCATTTTGCATGTAGCGAAATAACGTAGCGTTGCTACAACCTTTTCAGTTCCTGTCATGGCATGAGAACGAGAGGTGCTAGGACATATTTTATCAGCAATTAACCCAGTCACATATTCAATACCACTTTTGTTTAACCTGTATCTTCTTTGTCAGAATATATTTGCAGTACATCTCGTCTAGCGGTGGTTTGTACAATACCTATGGCAGCCATATTGGATGTCTTAAGAAAATTCTTAAGGACTTAAGTAAGCTCATGAGGTATCTTAAACTTAAGCAAAGAACTAAGCACTGAGAAGCTCTGTGAATATGACTTAAGAAATTACTTAAAATTTAAGTTGGTTGTTAGGGAAACTAAGATTTCTTTGTGGATTTAAGAATTCTTAGGGCTTAAGAAAATTCTAAGAAGCTTTGTGAATACTGCCCAAGGGACGATCTGTGAGCCAATGGCGTTACACAATGTTTACAGACGAATCAAGTTTTTGTTTAGGTTTCACAAATAGCTGTAAAATGTTGGCGATGTAGTGGCGATCAGGGTGCCAGAGCAACAATTCTTGACCATGATCAGTGTGTGGGGCGGTATCACACATGACAGGCGAACTGATTTGGTTGTTGTGACATTTGACTGGCCAGTGATATTTTGACAAAATTTTAGAAATTCTTCAGAGAACTGGCCTGTTAAGTTCCTCATGACATGCCCCAATAGAGCATCTGTGGGATGTTCTCGGGCGGAGAGTGTATGCCAGAGACCCTGCACAGCAAACGTAGCCCAGCTTGGGGTAGCTCCTCAGGAGGAATCAGGCTAGCAATACCAAGGGCAACCATATGCAGGTTTGTCAACAGTTTGCCATCAAGGTGTCATGCATGTATTGCCCAACATAGTAGACATTTGAAATGGCAATTGAAATTAAAAAATAAATTGGTATGTCTACCTTCCCCCTAAAATAAATAAAAACTTCCAACAAAGTGCAAGGAATACTTCATAAACAAACTGACTATAAACACAGTGGAAATTACAATAAGAAGCAAGTAATGTCGGTCAGCGCCTATTTTGGTTAGTGCTACAGTTTTTTCCCCTCTCAGACAGCTGCAGCAATAGCCTGGGAAATCCATGGTTAAGTAAGCCAGGTGTTAAAGCAATATACTGACCAACTGACATACATGTCTTTCACAGCTTAATTACTTGTACACTTCCTGTCCCTGCCATGAAGTACATGTCTCGGTAGACGGGGAGGGATGAATGTATTTCCTCCCACCAGTTGATCTCCAGAAATGTTATTGCTCTCACAGAACTATCAACACCTTGCATGTACGTTCAGAATAAGTTGCCTGCCTGCTCTAAGCATTACCATATTTCCTCTATTAAGGGCTGCTCTCTATGGCATCCTCCTCTATTCAATGCTGGGTCCATGTGAAAAGTGTTGAAGTAAGATCAAGGCCTGGACCCGGGCAACAACAGCTGATGTATTCTCCCAATGACACATGTATTACAATTTATTAAACTTAGCCATCTGTCCTCATCACTTCAAGTGAGTGACGATCCCGGGCCGCGTCATACAAAAAGACGTTAAAAGATTGTACTTGTTGTTACCCTGTCTGGCGCTCGGCATTAAGGGGCTAAAACAAGGACTGGTCGGCTCGGAGTCAGTATACTGTGTCTGAGTGGGGTATTCATGTTAAACTGCGGCATGGTATCTCAGTGAGCTAGCACTATAAATCGGCATCAGTCCGGACTAGTACAAGCAGCCACACACACACATACACGTGCATGCACGTCGCTATATAAGTGCAATAATCTTGGACGCGACGTTAAACTCAATTTCACCTCACCTCACCTCAAGTGAGTGAGTTGGGTTTTAACTCCGTTTTCAACAGTATTCCAGTTATATCATAGTACAATGTGGGAGGAAATCCTGAAATGATGTAGGTCTTAGATGTTTACCACTTTGATGAAACCCATGAACATGAGTATGGGGCTGACAAATATTATCAGGACTAACTTGGATATTAACCCATAATCCTAGGTTCCTGGCATACCAAAGGGACACAACTCTTCACATCAAATTGTGGCAACCTAGATGACTGGGCCAACTGTGGCCCTCATCAGTTACAGTATCTGACAAGAAAGGACTAAAGGTTCCAGCAGCAGAGTGAAGTTAATAAAGGCCTGCACGCTGAAGAAAGAAAGGAAGAAAGGAAGAAATAAGGAAAGTTGCCCATACTTCAATGTAAACATCTCTCAACCACCTGTAATTTGTACATGTAAGCACATATCAGAGCTGACAAGATGTAGATGATAGGGACAACATGAAACAGATTGCTTCTGCAGTCCTCTCACCATTATCGTAGCTCTGTAAACCTTACCTGGTGGAACCTATCTCAAGCACAAATAGCAACAAGGCCAAAGCCAACAAGTCTTACACAAGTAGCCTGGGTAAACAGGATTGGAAAAGAGTGAAGGAAGAGATGAGGAAAGGAAGTAAAGGTCACAGGATCAGTGACTGTTTCAAAAGTGGAAAATAGACGCATGCCTGTTATTTGACTGACAAACTAAACAAGTCTTTTGCAACCTCCCACAGACACTTAGACCACAGGCAAATGAAGTATAAATGTAATGCTTGCAACTTGTGTCACAATGGGGCCATCCCAACCAGTTGTTAGACAAACCGTACATTGTGCAAAATGCCTTTGCAATAAAGCAGAAAAATATATATATGCTGTTCTTCTATGGGTATTGAGATACGAAATTGTAAACGTATTTTGGACGATGGACTCATCCTTACTGCCAAGCTGACTGGGGTTTGGCATTTCCATGACAGTTAGAGACCCTACCCTCTTCCTCGGTGTAGCCTTTGTTGAGCAGAACTCTGTACAACTTCATCTAGATGCACAGCCTGTGCTGATGTCTCCAACTGGTATTTTGTCATCTTGCTTGCTACCATCAAGGCACAAGCATCATGCTACATGCAAGCACCATGCTACAAGTTGTTTTACATATCATTTTTCAAATTTACCAAACATGAAAAAATTTGAGACAACCACAAGATCAATGACAAAAACTGGAAGAAACTCATCGAGTTCAGACATTTAAAAATCTCCACAAGAAAAGTACAGTGTTTAACAATACATCATGGTTTCAATTCAATCATCCTCCCTTGACAACACACACACACATGGAAACACTGAAGCATCAACAATGTAGCAGCACAGAAGGACAAGTTGTGACTGCAAGCATGTCAAGTATCAATCAATAAGAATCAAATGATTCTCCACCATATATGTCTGGGCAATAACTTGATTCAATTTGTAAAATCCACACATGATCCTGTACGTTGAATTGCATACTCTTTCAGTTATGACTGCTTCCCTTTATCTCAGCAGCATGTAATAGGACAGGAAACAGTTCCTAATGCTATCTAGCTTTCCCATCATTCTGCTTATGGATTATAATACTTAAAATTTTGCTAAGGATCAACACTTTAAAAGGTAATAGGACAAACTGTGTGTATTCTTTAAAATAGTTAAAGACAATATTGCATAAAGTTCCTGTCGAGATGCCAGAAAGACCGGGCATCATGAGAGGGAGATTTGCAGCTTGTTCGATATATATTTTCTGGTGACCAGGCTGGCCACGCCATGTGGACAATGGTCTGTTCTAAGTAGGCATCAACGACCCTGGCACAAGGAGGTCGTGTGTTATAGTTCATGAGGATGAAGTCTGGTCCAATTGCACCAGCATACTGTCTCACATACTAATCAAGAAATACATCAAGAAGGTCATCCCTGTACCACACACCTGTCATGCCCTGCTGTAGGACATGGAGATCGGTTCTTCGAACTCTACTGATTCCACCCCAAATCATGATTAAGCCCCCTTCATAGCGGTCAAGTTTGGCTACATTCAAATCCTGAAATCTTTCTCCTGCTCTATGCCACACTTGGGCACGATGATCTGAAGTTTTTTGTTTGTTTGTTGTTTAAAGCTGACTGAGCAATATTTCAGCTATATGACGGAAAGTCTCATCCAAACAATCCAGTGATTGACATCACGAATTATAATCTATGTAATTGGGACAGTATCTCCATCAGTGAAAAGTACTGAAGCTGAGTCTAATTGATGTGATCTTCAGCCTAATCCTAAAGTGCCTGCCTGATATGTTGGTCAGTGGGATGCGAATACATGAATACATGCCAGTCATTTCTGAGTGTTGTGGCAGTCACAAAGTGATGAGGTCCCAATGTATGATGGGGCACTGTCAACCACCTGCATGTAGTTTGGTAATTAACTTATCCAAAGTCTGGTATCGATTCCATGCCCGGCTGATCACACTTTGGTGTTGATTTGACCCAGTTTCAAGCATGTCTTTGCATCTGCCTTTTTCTTCGGTGATCAAACGTCATCTTTGACACTGAGGGGGCATAAGTGCATTCAGTTTTTGCAGTCCTCAGTAGCAAATGTTGTGCTCTGATAATGTGCAGTGATTCTGTCACAATACATCAAAACACAGGTTTTCAAGCAGCTCGTGCACATCATGACCATGACTCCGTCCATTCATCATCAAATTGAGGTCTTATAGGGGTTACTCAAATAATTGTGTACAGGGATATTTCAATCTTTAGTTGTTGGATGATTTTTGGATGTTATCAACACTTGATCCTGAGCAAACTTTGAGGAGTATATTATAAATGGAAGAAACTGAATCTAATTTTGTTACATGCGAAACGATTTAGATCTGAACAATAAAGACTGTAATGAATTTGTTTTTGGGCCACAAAAACGCCATTGGACTTGACCCAAAGACAACGCTACATTGAAAGGCAGTTGACATGTATGGAAGTCCGTAGACAAAGCCAGGTCAAAAGGGTATGCAACAATGGGAGGAGTGAGGGTAAAGTAATTTGCGGGTCAAATTCGGGAGATTGGGATGGGAGGTCTGAAAGGACTCATTCCAAGACAGCATGAAGTTCTTTCGAGCTGGTTGCAGAATGAAGAATCCCTGGAGGAAACGACGTGCCATGGGCAAAATTTATGCTGGAGACTTGAAAACGTTCAGTCGTATCTTGACAGACCTCCTCAATGATTTGAGCTTGTAATTGAAAATCTTCCGAGCCATAATTGGCTTAGACATGACCATCTGTTTGGCTGCAGTCATTGAACAGTTGCGAATCTGGGGATGATGAATCAGAGGTTTGATATAACATCCTCCTCATAGGAGGGAGGGAAAATGGATCATCTGATTAGTAATCTTAGTAGTGTAGCTCAGTCATGGAAAAGTTTTCATGTACATGTGCCGAAGACATAGGGCATGGAAACCAGCATATAAAGCGGAAGAGATGGTTCCGTGCGTGGTTGTCGGTATGTTATGGTAGACAGTAGAGTCGAATGTATCCACAAAGAAGAGCCCAGGGCCATATTCACACGGAAGCATCTGAGCGGCCATAATCATCGGCAAAGTCCCGATTCCGAATCCATGGGTGCATGCTCTCAACCCCTGGGCGGGAAGGATGATGATGAGTTTCATCCATATGATCCCTGATCTGAGTCATTGTCATGTAAATCCTCATCCAATGGGTGTCCATGATTCTGGGATGATCTGTTTACGGACAGGTTGTGATGTGTTGTTGGAGATAACAGGACTGCCTGACTGATGACGTGGGGCATAATTAACATCCGCGAAATAATCATAAGAGTCCATGGGGTAACTGTATGGCTGCCTAGATACTGTGAACTAGTGTGAGAACCATGTGGTAGTGGATTTGACCATGTGACAGCAGAAGACTGGTAGTCCATGAGGCAGCCGTACGCAACCTCTGATGAACCCATGCCCTTAGGTTGAACCTCGGTTCTCGTGGGTCAAACAGGATATCCTGATGACCACCCAGACCATACTGTCACAGAGCGGTAAGGCATGGTCGCCACTACCCAGCTGGTCGATCCAAGGTCGTGCGACTGAGGTGATGGCAGACGAAGATGGTCATTGATCAACTGGAAACATTCCCCCATGAGGCCTTTTGACAAGGGGATCTCTGAGCTTGCAAGGCCTGAACCTTCTTGAACTGGTTGACCGCTATACACGGGAGGCAAATAAGACTTCCATGGGCACCTTCTGCTGAGCAGAACATTTTTTGAGAAAGCCAGAAGCTTGGTAAGCTGAGGCGTTGTTGTTATTGTTGGGATAGACACTGTGGTCTTGGGAGTCAATGCGTCAGGTAAGGACATGATTGCTTGGACTTGCTTCTCAGAGGCCTCCTTGCGCTTGGCTTTAGTGAAGGAGACATCTAGCTTCGAAAAGGCCAGGTGAGTGCAAAGCTTGCAACAGGATTCCTAAATGCCTCTCAAAGAAAAATGCAACTTTGTTTTCTTTGTTGCTACTTGATTTTCATGTCAACAGACACCTGATGCAAGTTAAATGAAGGTCTTACGTACTTAGTTTGCCGTGGTCTGTTTTCTAAAAAGCTCTGCATGCTAACGTCGAACCCATTCGACAGAGGTGTCACTTCCCGTGCATCTGATATTGAACCCATTTGACAGGCGAATAGCATAATGACACCCCAAAATAAAACTTGCCATATCTATTTACCAAGAAGGCTTAGCGTAACATTTAAATTATGTATGACATGCATAAATGCTCAGTTTGCTCAATATCAAAACTTTCAGTAATTAATTTACCTCCAAAAGAAAATATCGCAAGTTAAAAAAGTTTTGGCCATACTTCTCGGCACACAACTACCAGAAACGGCCATTGTTGACTTTTGGTACTTCATGTTGAGTGGCATGCAGTCCGATATTTTCTCTATAATTTCATCACTTTTCCAATTCGATCATATTTTTGGTTTGCTGACGAAAGCAAAACACTCATGTTCCTTAATTTCTAAAAATTAACAACTTTCCGTGTAACTAATTGTAAACAAAAACAATCTGAATCGTAATATCATCGATTGGATGGAACTTGTACGATCATGGCAACGGCAGTCAACAAACAACTCCACATGCATAGTTATCCCATTAGACTATTACAATCATTTTCTTACATCTAACTTAATTTTCTTGAATTTTTGACACGCATGTATGAATCTTTGTAAAAAAGTTTCATTTTTGAAGAGTTTGCAAATGATTTTGTTTAATAAACTTTCGGACATATTGACAAGCCGACAAACGTCAGGCGTGGCCTAACTCGTGATTTGTTGAGTTGAACAGAGTCAACAAACACTGCGAAAATTGACAAATTTTGGATGATACACAAAATCTGAACTGATATACATTCTAGATGAACCATTCAACAGCAAAATAATGCAGTTTACGAAAAATAATCAAATACTTGCAATTTTAGCTATCATTTCTGAAACTGGAAGCACATACAGCATGTGACACATGGCAGCAAAATATGCAACAGTTGGTAAGCTATCATAAAGAAATTCCGAAATGGATTCAAATTCAAAAGAAAATACATAATGTACAATTTTTCAACAACTATTTATTATTTATTGATCTGGAGAGCAGTCTTCACTCCTATTTGTTTCATTTTTCTTTGTGATTGTCACCATCAAATGTGTGAGTCTAAATCCAAAACAGTAATGGATTTCACTCTTGATAATTTCAATTTTTTTTCTGAAAACGAACGCCACAGAGAGCGACATAACGTATTGATATGACATAATATTGTTACTGGTCTAACATTACAAAAAGAACAATTTAGAATATTAAAGATGTTGTTGAAAACTTTCTGACAACCTCCCGTCCTCTGAACCGATTATAAATTTGGTACACGACGACTGTATGGAGGTTGTGTAAGTATATATAGGCTCCTGTATGTGTTTTTGTACCCAAAACAAATTAAATTGTACTAAAAATACTTTGTGAATTTGTACCTGAGAAAATAAGACAATAGATCTATAATTATATTTTTGTTTTCAAGTAGATGAACAGAACACATAATAAAATATTTCATCAAGTTCATAATATGATTATTAGTGTGATCCTTGAAATTGTTTAGTTTTGATAGAAAACTGACATCTTGTCACTGAAGAAGAGGCCGGTTAAGTTGGTGAAACCTAAGTTAGAATGTATTGTTTCAATAGGAAAGTGATAGTATGTTACGTTTATGACACCAAAATTAATGTATATCTTTGAAATAATTCTAGGTAGATCTACAAAATAACATACCCATTTGAGTACCAAATCACAAGAAATTTTGGATACAAAAGTTACCACTGTACATTTCAACTGGTTTTCCTGAATGAATGGGATAAAAAAAATTCATCTGAATGCTTCCTTTTCTCATTTTAAGACAAGAATTTGTTTTACACAACAAAACAGGCAGATCTACACGGCTCACGTTTTGTCCTAAAAATATATAAAAATGTGAAAAATATGGACACCTCAGAAATTAGGGCTTTTAAAGTTATAATTCTACCTAACTTGTCACATGGTTTGACTTAGGTCTATCTAAGAAAAGTCCTTATGAAAATCTTTTTTTAAATTTTTATGACTCTGACACTAAGGCAATGAGTATTCAAGGAAAGACAGATATTTTTTTGATTTAAGATACGACTTTCTGTTATAATTCTTGTTTCATAATGACAGGGGAAATTTTACACACACCAGCTGAGGAAGCTTTGATACTGTGATTGCATACAAAGGAAACACAGGTTTGCAGCAGTACCTGTATATGCATAGACCACATAAGGTGAAGCAAAGTCATGGGGCGTGGCTGGCCAGAAAAAATCATCTAGCAAGGGTAAACATGTATACAGGCACATTTCTTTTCACTCCAACCAGACTGAGATAGCATTTTCTTAGAAACATATGGCTAACTCACCAGCTTATGTGCCACGATGGTTCTTGTGATTAAACAAACAAAAATGGCATGTACTGTTACAAGTACTGTAACTGTAATTAATGTATCATATTCCTATTACAATTATATTTCAGAATTGTTGTATTTGGAAACAAACCACTTAATGCACAAGATTAATGTCCATATGAGTTTAGTATGAAAATGTTAAGGATCTGATTAATTTATTCATTGATCATGGAATACTAAAATTAAAATGATGACATCAGAGAGTTACTTATTCACATAGTTGATTTTCAGAGTGAAAGATAATAATTGTTGAAAAAATATGTTTAAACTAAAGATAACAATTGAAGTTTGATCAGTTACTCTGTGCTGATGCAAAGACCAATATTTAGTGTCCACACACACAATCATTGAGGAAAAAAATAACTACTAAATATAAAAATATAACTTAAATTTTTAAAACCTGTAAACATCTGGACGTAATTAAACAATTACAAATCTAGCATCAATCATGGAGGTCTTCATATTTTTGGAGTAAATTTAGAAATGCTTCGTGAAATTGATCTAAAATCATGCTGGAATCCATGAATGTATTCCTGAAAGGAACACTATCCCTAATGGAATGTGGAACTAACACCGAAAATATGTATGTAGCATTCTATTCATTATATATATATATCCTATCATATTCAGCAATGCGGGAATGTTATTTTGAAACACGTTTTGCCAAGCCCATTTTCGCGCACCTGCTGTTGAGGGTGATCTCGCTGATCGACGATATTCATAGACGTATTGCATGGGATACACTTGTTGTAGTGAAATTTATCAGCGTCCCATTTATATTCACCGTAACATTAAATGGTGATTCATAAATATCAACAGAAGTTCAAATAAAAGATACCGAGAAACTTGCATGTGGCATATTGTATATCGTATACTGTTTCCGGGTCATGGCAGCATGCAAGGTCGAACAGATTTAATAATACGCGAATTAGTCACATTTTTATTTCATGTTAGTGGTGATTACTGATACTATGTATTGACTTATGTTTTTGCTGTATGTGATAGGCGAAATATTTCAAAATTGACTGTAATTTTTTTGTTTCGAAAGATTATCAGCAGACTACCCCTGTCTGTGACATCACATCTGGTGACATTTGCACTTACTGAAATATTGCTGTCAGAATTCACGATATATATTTTCATTTTTCTCTCGTCATATCAATCGGAAAATGACGAAACATTCTTCGATTGAGAAGATTGTCAACTTTCGCCAAGGTATATTTATACAGGTAAAGTAAACTTTGTTGATACTAAAATAGCAACAAGTTATGCGGAGGTCAGGCGAAGCGCGCCACGTTTGATTGTAGGACGTCTGCTAGCATCATGACACAGGGTTTTTATTTTTGCATATTGTAATTATTCAACCAAAACACTTGAAATCAGGAGTGGTAAATATTTATAAGTAATTCATTGTTTCCTGCAAATTTTAGAACATGACATGTTAGATTAACCCGAATGTTCGTATTTCTGCAACCGACATGATGACCTCGAAAATTAAGGGCTTTTTCTGTTTAACGTTTGGATAATAAATTTACTGAAATGGTTCATAATTTACCATCGGGCTGTTATTTGCTGATTAAAAAAATTGAATTTATACTCAATTAAAATATTGGAGATATTATTATTGAAGTCAATTTGCACAAATGTAACGATTTAAAAAAGTTCAAAGCATGAAACACAAACCACCTTCAATAACACAATTCAGGTAAGTAAGTTCAAGAAAATTTGCAAAATTTATGTTCACTTTTATCTTAACCTCTGTTTGTTTAAAAATGTCAGGATATTTTTATGACAATGTGTAATTTTCTATCAATTATTAATATGCAAAATATTGGTTCAAATGTCCCTTGTTTAATGAAGCACCAACTGTTTGAAATCACCCTCCCTCTTCAGAGTGCCTTATGCTAAAATTAATCCAGCAGGCAGGGGTAAGAACATCTTCCCGAGGCAAGAGCGTTAACTGACTTTACAAGTCTATTTTCCGTCCTTGCCGAACTAGGCTAAGATTATGGAGCTACATTTTGCCTGGGCTAACGAGTCTATGCATAGTCTAATCAAAATCGCGCACCGAAATCGAAATCCGGTTTGTAAACTGTCATGCAGAGTTCGGTCGATTGCAGGATTTGCAAAGCATGTTAATCGCCAACTCGTCAACAGATATTTTCCAAATCTTTTCATGTTTAAAATCAAGGTGCTTACGTGACTTGATGTACTTCGCGAAGTAAGAACCGTTTTATCACAAAATAGATATTGATGGTCGATCAGATCGTCTTGACTGGGCGCCACCATTTTGTTTGAGGCAAATGCATGTGATACGAGAGGTGGAATCTGATTGGTCAATATGGGAGAGGCATAGAATGGACATAACTCGTAATAGCCACTGGTGGCACTATGATCGAGCCAAGGAATTCCAGCCAAGTTCGGTGAAAACAATTTAGCAGGCTTAAGGTTAATGGTAAAAAGAATGTTTTGATCACTTGTGTGCTTGACCTGGTGAGTTTAATAAATCTGCAGATGTTACCTCTTTTTGAGTCATTTATGAACAAGGTGATTAAAATCAACAAATTTCTCATTTCCATATGGCTGAAATAGAGTCGATATAACATTTGATTTTATGTCACTCATATTCAAGATCTTTCTCTTTTCGCCTGTTCTTCACCTATATGTACTTAATTTTATCAATCAATACAGCAACACAAAAGCAAACTTTTGGCTGAAAAGTGCAAACATAACACCACAAGTCTTGCGCATGCACGGTACCAATTAAGCTTCAGAAAAACTGAACATTAGTCTCCAAGCTGTAACCCTGTCATGCTCGCGTTTCCATAATGACAGCTGGATTAATGGGCTGTCACCAACTCTGCAGCCAAGCATCTGACTGAATCACTGGCATTGTTTTTATTGTCAAATTCTGAATATACAATATGGCATAAAAAGTTGATGAATTAGGACTTTTCAGCTCATTATGAAGAAATCTCAAAATTATTTGAAATGGAAGACTTACAACAGCCTGCTGAATATTTTTAATAATTTCTCAAGTTTGATATATCTCTGCTGTTATATTAGTGTAATGTATTAAAAAAAACAATTAAAAATGATGTCTATGTAATAAATAATCTGTAGGAATAACACGCTAATAATTTTCATCGATATGTTCGAGATAGGAGATATAATCCATTATTCAACATATCCTGTCAGCATATATTAGCAAAATTAACACCCATAGTAAGTAATACTAAATACTATGAATATCATAATACTGTAGATTCGATACATTTTTAACCTTGATGCTCCCCAAAGATATAATCCATCCTGACAAATTGACAGCAATAGGATCTTTGATGTATACAAAAATAAAAGAGTTAAGCACACCCTAAAATATTTCATTATTGTTTGGTCCCAAAATTTGTAACAGTCATGAAAGATATAGTTAGGGGAAGAACTATGTTTTCTCAGTTTTAAACAGTTATTCCATGACATTGATAATCACCTTCGTGCCAGGGTCACACACCCGCCACAAGATGGCAAATAATCGGCATGCATAACGCCGGAATGTCTTGTAATGCCATTGGTTGGAATTTGGGGTATCGTCACACTGTCATAAGCCATTTAGTCAAGAAACATACTTAGACCATTGATGTAAAGGACCGTCCCAGATCCGGAAGACCCCCTGTGACGACACATCGTGAAGACAGGGACCTTCTTCGTCTCATACGCCGAGAACCCTTTTTAACAAGTACTCGTCTGAAACTGCTGTGGTTGCCCAATCATCGTTTCAGCACCAGAACTTTCAGGAACCGGCTGAAAGCAGCAGGACTGAGGGCTAGATGAGTCATAAACGGTCCCTTGTTGAGAGATCACCACAAAGCTGCTCGTTTAGCATGGTGTATTACTCGACAGAACTGGAATCTGAGAACTTGGAGACAGATCCATTGGTTAGACGAAAATCGATTTCTGCTCCACGTCACTGATGGAAGAATGAGAGTTTGGAGGCACCGGAACATGGCCTACACCTCCAAGAACATTAAACTGACTGTTGCATATGGCGGGGGGCTCGGTTATGGTTTGGGGGTGTATCTCTCATGATTGCAGGTTGGATTTGGTCACCATAAGGGGCAACTTAACAGGGGCTCAGTACATCTGGGACGATTTGAGGCCAGTCATCGTTCCTCATTTTGACAACCACCCTCTTGCTACTTGACCTCAGTACATGGATGACAGTGCCAGGCCTCATCGTTCGCAAGCAGACATGGATAACATGAGGGCCAATGCAATAATGACTTTACCCTGGCCAGCAATGAGCCCAGATTTGAACCCCCTTGAACATGTATTGGGTATTCTGGGGCGGCTCATACAGGCACGAGATCCTCCTGTACAAGATTTATGCCAATTGGAAGCAGCATTGCATCAGGAGTGGTTGTTGTTGACCCATAAACAGATCCAACGTCTAACTGGAGACACGAGACGTAGGGTGAAATGCATCATACGGGCACGCAGCGGTTATACACGTTACTGATCTGTTTCACATATCATGTCAAGAGAGACTTTAAGGAACATATTCACAAGAAACATCAAACGTAACCCGTTTACTTAATCCTGTAGCTCCATACTTTTTTGAGGTATTGTCTAAGGTAAAAAACAGTACCTGTGTTACCATGATGTTTTTGTCAGTAAATTTCAATCACAGCTCACCAATATCTTCTTTATTGCTGTCAAATGTTTGTTCTATCCGATGACATTGGTATTGCCCAGCTCCTGTAGTCAGTCATCCCATGTCATGATTTTTGCCATTTGTCATGGTTCAAAAATATGGGTGTGCTTAACTTTTTTCTTTGTGTATATTTTGACATTACATTACATTGTATTAAAACGCATCTGGTGACGTTATTTTTTAAAATGCTTCATTACTTTTCAGGAATGGACAGCTGTTTGTCAATTATACATATTTTGAACCAAAATTTAAATTAATTTACACTTTGAATAGATGCATGGAACTTTTTTCTCATAATAATGTGACAAGTGAATATTTTCAAATCGCCAGTAGGGTTCGAACCTGCATCAATGGATATGGAGCTTGGTGTACATGCAACAGTGGCAGAGAACATATTTCTTGTGCATCACGCAAGGGCAAGTATAAATACAATCTTACAAAGTGTCCTGGTTTATTTTTCAAATATTTTCCACAAGAGGATGTTTTGTCAAAGCGTAAAAGTAGGGACATGTCTTCAGCAAGGGAATATCCTTGTAACTCTCCATTTCATAAAAATAATGGAGAGTTAATCAGACATTCCTCTTGATTTAATATATACTAAAACAGTTTGGTTAGAAAATTGTGCATGACTAAAACCTAATTTGACATAAATGAAAGTTCCCTTGGAAGATGTAAAAATCAAGGAAACAAGCATTTCTCAAAACAGACGATGCTATGAATTTTCCTAACCATGAAGGCGCTGTCTTTCCCACCAATATTTTTTAGGGTAGGAATACAAAAAAGAAACAAAAAAGAGTGAACTTGGGTTGGCATGAAAGAGGCGTCAGGGAATCTGTTTAAATTTATTGGTAATAAAATCTGGAGTATTTTCCTGGCAAGACTCTTAAGTAAACCTAACATCTGGGTCAATGTTGATGTGGACACTGTTTTGACTTAATAGATAAAAACTGCATTGAGGATGACAGTTATTTATGGTGGGCTATGGTTAAGATGAACACACTCCCAAGGAGAAGAAAAGACATCATCAAAAATGAAGATAAACTTTCCAGATCCTTCAATGCATCCACACCGCTGAACAAGTCACAATTTTATTCAAGAACCACATCTGTATCTGCATGCTCTTTTTCCCTTGTAGCAATGACCAGGCACAGGAGAAAAACTCAGTTTTCCCCAATTTTCCTTGTCTATGGACAAATCACATATCGGCACATATAATACAATTCCACTTCATGGCCTTGAAGTTATGACTATTTTAATCTTTGACAAAGGTTATGGGAGTTAGGATCACATTAACACCAAGATTGTCTCGTGGAATGATGTCCCTGAAGTTTTATTCAAAACTGGTTTCCACAGGATGTTTTGCTTGGGGGAGATCAAGCAATATCTCAATGAAAATTGCATCAGAATGCTTGGTAGACCATTGTGACATCGATTACATGATGTCACAATCAAACAATATCACAAATCTCTCTGCCACTGAAGCCAGCTAGCTGTACCTTTTACACTCAAGACACCGGTTATTACTGTGAGAAAACTGAACTTGTCAAAAATAAATTGGATCATAAATAGAATCTTTCCCTCATTGTCTTTTTATACCAGAAACACTAATCAACATTTTTAGTTAAATGTGCAATCCTTAGCAAATGTTGAGTGGTATAATATCAAGCCTCCAACTTCAAACCTTTTGTTGACACGTGTTGATCTATTTGAAATCAAAGACACTCGGATGAGATTCTCAATATACTACTTCTTTACCTTATACTCTTATATAACACAGACAGCAAGATGACAGTCCTCCTTAAACAAGATGGCAAGATGATGAAGTTCGATCACCACAGTATCTCATACAAACCATTCAAATGACGGGTTGGTCCAGTTGAGGGAATCTGAACAGATAAAGCAAGTTAGCAAATCAGGGACAACAAAGGGGCAGACGATTGCTTTGTGGAACGGGGCCCTGATTCTCTTTGGCAAAGAGGAGATCTGAGAGGACCTCACACCAGGGTTGTTACTCTTGGAGATTTCTCATCACCAAGGATTCCAACAAGTTGAACATGATCCACAACCTAAAGGTCTTCAGTCAGCGTATCTTCAACATCCACAGTTGTTTTGATGCTGTCACTAAAGTATCTGTGACGGACCTTTAAACAAAGCGACTGTATGGCTTCTACAAGATGCCTACCTGCATGTTCCCATACATCCAGATTACGAGCGAAACAATACACCAATATTCCGATGCATTGCGATACTTGACCCACGATATGATACATGAAACACGTGGGCCTATTTATCGATATGCCACAATACGGAATGCAAATCTTAGTGAGTGAGTGAGTTGGGTTTAACGCTGCTTTTAACAGTATTACAGTTATATACGCGGAGTGTCAGATTAATGTTGGAGGAAAGCCCGAAGTAATGCAGGTCTCGGACTTTTACCACTTCGGTGAAACCCACAAGCACGGGTATGGTGCTGACAAACCTAGAAACATAATCGGGGCGAATCGGGATTTGAACCCACAATCATAGGTTTTTGGCGCGCCCAAGGGATGCAACTCTGCACAGCGAATCGTGCACCTAAGATGACTGGGCCCCCCGTGCCCCCCACGCAAATCTGAAGTACAGTGTTCCTCGCTATTGTACTCTTCAGTGAAGCGTTGATTTGGTTACAGCACGCGGTAGTGCATGGCACCCACCGCAAGCCGGAAATACCAGTCAACAAATCCGAACTGAAGTATGCAATTCAATCCCATTATTATACTATCTGGTTAAAAAAATATGGTCAATGTATATCTGGACTTATGTTTATAATATATTTTATCATTTTTATTCAAAATTTCATTCAATATTGTTTACATTAATTTGGGCAAAATCTGTGTGAAGGCTTATTGTTCTTATAATTTTAAATATGTATGGTAAAAGCTGAAACTAAAGTAACACGGTATTGGAATATATTATTCTTGATAAAACAATAATTTCACATACAATTTCTTCCAACCATTGCATCAAAATTCTTTGAGTTGTATCATCGGGTACTTTTTAACTAAATCACCCGTAGATTGGGAGAAACGTGTGTACAGCTGATTGCTATTTCCGTCTTAGTTTATGAGAAATATTGCATATAAAACAATGCCTATGAGATCAGAAAATACAATTTTAATGGTAAATCATCATGTCATGTCATGTTTAATATCAAACTTCATATTTTTATTGACCAAATTTGTGCATACCTGTTCGTTCACTTGAAATTGCAGATATGATGTGGGTTTTTTAAAGCACATAACACTTGATAAATAATTTTTTACACTATGAATCAGAAACAACATTTCAAATCTTTTCCTAAACTCTGAAACGTACGTCATAGATCATGTTAGGGAGGCAGAGCATGTACTGTTTTGTTGGTCATCTACCTGTACCCCTATGACTCCACCTCAGGTAAGACTCAACAGCAGGACACATTGTCAGTACCAAGAGGGCATCGCTGTCACTTAACAATGTTGTCGACATTTTAATTTTTCTGAAAAAGAAACTGTAGTTGAACTATTCAGACTGTGAAGTACTTTGATTATTTTCTGCTGTTTTGAAATTTGAAGCGTTTTGTAGGAAAACTAAACAACTTCAGTAGTCTTGTTATTAAAAAATAATTTTGACTGTTCCAAAATCATGAAAGGTCCAATCTTGATATGCTTGAAGTCTTGAAACTTAATATATGCTAGAGAAATGGAGTACTGTTATCTGTTGTTTGTTTTTATTGTTGCGTATCGAGACATGTATCGCATCGTGACCAGAATATCGAGATATGTATCGTATGGTGACCTTCCTGTATCGTTGCAGCCCTAGTCCAGATTACCAGCGCCATCTCAGGTTTCTGTTCCAAGGGAGACAATTCTGATGGCAAGTACTCTTATTTTTAATTTCCTCATCCCTGTGACTGTAAACATAAATAACCAACCTATTAGTGGCATTTCTGCATGACGCAGGGTTGGACTTCACTCCACCCCAGGAGGGATGGTTGGCACTTCACAAATCTATCCATATCCATTAATGGCAGTGCCAATACAAGTTGGACATGACAAGGTTTGTCTACAACGCAGACCAGATGAGAGCTTACTGCAGTCCAGTCAAATCTTCTGGCACCACTGCCAAAATTAATAATCTTGAACTGTTTCCTAACCAACATCTTTGATGAAGTCTTCATCAGACTTTGCTCCCATTCGATTACTGCACATAAAAAACAAGAGGTTTTAGCTGTTATTCTGGCTGTGGCACATTCAAAGTCTCACCAGGTGAAAGCCAAAGTCTTGATTATCATTGAGAATTCAACAGTGGCACATCAACAACATGGGGTCAACCTGCTCAAGGCAATTGTTGGTCCTGATCTTCAGACTATCATCTAATCATCAGTGTGCCACTAAAGGTGAGGGCTCCTCTTCTGACTTCTGTCAGCAGTTCAACATGCCCAAAATCGACTTAACTGCCACATGGTACAATCATCAACTTCCAGTCTATATGTCTCGAATTGAGACCCACAAGCATTGAATCTTGGGAATCTCAAGGGAAAGTCCACATTAAAAGCTTGAAAAGATTTGGAAAATATCTGTTGACAACAAGTTGGCAGTGCACACACTGTGCAAATCCTGCAATCGACCGAAATCTGCATGACAGTTTACGAACCTGAATTCAATTTCGGTGCGCAATTTAGATTGGACCAAGCATAGACTCGTTAGTCCAGCCAAAATGTAACTCCACAATACCAGCCTAGTTTGGCAAGGGTGGAAACTGGACTTTTATAGTCAGTTAACTCCCTTGCCTCGGGAAAATGAGAATCTCTGGTTCCTGAAGTTAGGAAGCATCGCAAGATTCCCATCCTCAAAATTCTGAACTTCCTTAATCGACACACTGAACAGCTTCCCTGTGTGGCATATGTGCAAAGAGCACAAATGATCAGAGGATTCTCTTTCAGGACTTCACAGGCTAATGTTGAAGCAGATTTGCATGAGACTGTTGTATGACACCAAGTGGTCATTTATGCCATTTTGCCAAAAGAAGGATGTTGTGCAATAGAAGTTTGGCCACACTTTAAAGATGACTAATTGCACTCTATTTTCAGACAGTAAAGAAATTGCGTAGAGGTAGTTATGTGGCTGCAATCAATTTGTCCTTTAAAATTTCAGTACAGCTCTGGGGACAACTGTTCAAGTTTTTTTTTAGGTTAAAGATCAGAAGCACTGCCTCTTGCCTGGGATCTGGGTGTGGTCTTACATCTGCTCCATATGAACCACTCTGCTTTTTGCTCATATGCGCAAGCAGTGGAGAGATCCATGCTCTGGACATTTCACAGATCCAATTGGAAAGAGGGACCAAAGGCAAGGTGCATTTAGGACTGATCTGGTATCTGGTGGTAAAAAATATATAATTGGCAATTGGGCCACCACTATCATCAATTCTAGACCATCACAACCTTGTTGTCACACAGTCTATCAGGTGAAGTAGATGTGCCTATTCCTCCCTTTCATGCCTAACAGACGTTCTGAAGTTTCCAAGGCCACCATGACATTCTGTTGAGAGACAACATCCTCCAGGCTCATCAACATGTAGGATTGGACCCTCTGACTCTTGCTGAGTTTTAGCATCTGCCTGAGGGTTCCAGCATCCACTGTGGCCTTCCACTCCAATTGTTCATGGTTGATGAAGTGAAAAGGTAATTTGGAGGATGTATGCTACAGTAGAACCTGCTAGATGTTTCAGTTCACGATGTCGAGATGTTCAGCTGTTTGGACTGATGGTCTTTGCTCCACAGCTTACACCTAGACATTATAGGAACTAGAATTAACTTTATCATGTACCAGAAGATTTCTGATTTTTTCAATCAATAGGGACTTAACAGGCTTCTGGTTGTCACCAGCTGTTGTTTGTTTGTTGTTTAATGCCGCACTCAGCAATATTTCAACTATATGATGGCAGTCTGTAAATAATTGAGTCTGGACCAGGCAATACAGTGACTGGCATCATGAGCCATATGTTTCCACACAATCAGGATATGATAACATGCATCAACTAAGTCAGTGACGACCTCATCTTGTTAATTGCTTCTTAAGACAAGCATGGATTGAAGATCAATTCTAACCCTAGTCATCAAGGTCCGTCCATCAGCTGTTGTAGACCATTACCAATGAACTGTTTTCTCAGGATGTCTACTCCTGATAATTAAAGACAATAGTACATCAATGACCACAAAACATCTGGGGTCAATGGAAGAATAAGTCTCTGACAAAAAGTGCCTTACAAAGGATGCTGACAAAATCATGATGATAGATGATCTGACCAGAGATATCGCTCATAAGTAAACAAGAACAGGTGATGTGCCAAAAAAGCTTGTTATCTTATGTATATTCATAACAGTGGTTAAAAGCATGACTTTGTCAGCTGAGAATCCAATTGGGAAGAAACATAATTGTTTTAGAATACAACTTTGTGATGATGATAATCTACTTCCACGTTTTTTCCCTCCATAATTATTTTACAGAACATTCTGACACTTAGGCTGTTAGGTGAAATAGCTTCATACACAATTGATGCCATTATCACATTCTGTTTGTTTGAATCCCACAAGGGAAGAGCCAAAACTGGATACCATTACTGATTTGCATCTTAAAGTCATTACGTGAACCACAACACATAATGATAAAGTCGTTCCAGCATAACTGCGTGCAACCCTTCCACAATGACAATCTTTGAAGCAGAAATAGTGTCCAATGAAAGCCATTAACAGACTTCATGCACAAGAGATCAAGAGATGTCCACCTTTGTTTGGACTCATTGAAATGTAACCCTTGCCAATAAAACTATGAAAAAATTATGACTTCATCGAATTCACACCAAATGTGTCAACAGGTTCCTGACAAATAACATAACAGGTGATTGTTCCATGGTCATATTGAAGCAGGCATATTTTTAATGTCAATTGCCATGATATTGCAGACAAGATTGGACCTTTTCATAAGAAATTCCCAAACTTCTAAGCCTTTGCTAAACCCATAAACCCAGCTCCTACTTTGTAGAATTATTACTGTATGAATGCCCAAAAGCCATAGTTCACATACCGTATTCGACATAATAAGCGCCCCGCTCTAATAAGCGCCCACGGAGATATTTGCTAATATATTGGCTAGTGAACAATCCCAATTAGCATCCCTTCCGATTGATCAATGTACACAAGACTTATTTATTTGTGTATAATACGCACTCGTGCGTTTTATGCACCCTTAATTATGGGCAATTTAATTCTGGAAAAATATATCTGTTGTATATAAACAGTTCAGACCGTCAGCATAAACCACAAAATTTATCTTTCAACTCTGTTTTTTTCCACCAAAATAATATTCTAATAAGAGCCCCCTATTTCTAATTTTGAGAGCGCCCTGGGCGCTTATCACATCGAATACGGTATTACTCATTTGTTAACGCATGCATTTCTGGTTGTGCGACAATAAAGGAGCTGGAATTAACAAGGCTCGGGTGCACAGGATAGATGCAAGCACAGTGAGCTGAATGTGATATTCAGCGAAATCTTTAGCCATGAAGTAAGCAAAGTGTAGCTGTTTATTCACTGTTTAATGAGATGAAACACTAAAGATAATCATGGCAAACCATACAGATTTGGTAAGGATGTTTCTGAAAAACAATTACTGTAAGTGAAGTTTAACACTGCTCTGAACAGTATTCCAGTTATATCATGGCATGTCAGCTTAATGTGAGAGGAAAGCCCAAAGTGATGTAGGTCTACAAAGTTTATCACTTTGATGAAACTGACAAGCACAGGTTTCATGCTGTCCAATCTAGAAACATAATTTGGTCAAAACCGGGATTCAAACCCGAAATCATAGGTTTTTTGCATGTCCAAGGGACACAACTCTGCACAGCGAATTGCAGTGCCTTGACAACTGGGCTACCTGTGCCCCCGCATGGCAATGAAAGTAGAACGGCAACAAAGCCATTGCCACAAAAACATGGAAGACAAAGAAAATCTATCATTGTGAGTGACTTTTATCTTCACATATCAAAGCAACAAGCCTAATTGTAACTGGGCACTGCATCAAAAAGCAATTCTTTCTGGCCTTATTTAGAAGTGTTTTTGTTGTGTTGACAGGATCCCTTAAATAACACTCTACAACCAACTGGCATTCTTAGTTCAAGAGCTAAAAGTAGCACACTGTTTTGTAATTTATTTACAAAGTATTGTACAAGCAAATGTGTGTCAGTTCTGTTAAAGTACTCAAGGTAAGTTCCTTATCATAGTCAAAAACCAACCATACAATTGGGCTTGTGTTTAAAACTTTTAAATCTTCCAAATTTTACTTACATTTGATACATAAACGGTTTCTGTAACTGATGTAATTTTTAATGTTGAGTAACTTAAAAACAGTATTATTAGAAATGGTTACTGATTAGGTCTGAAGCAAAATATTTCATCCTTGTTTTTTATTGTTTGTAATGTCTGGACAAAAAACAAGATAATGGACAAATTGTTGAACTGTGTGCTGTCAAAACTACATTGTATAGCTTGGAGAGAATGAACACGAAATAACACAGCCAACGTAAATGTAAATTTTGCAATACAAAGAATACAAGACAATGATTTACAATTTTAATTACACAAGGGATTTTTTCATGAGCAGAGATTAATATTATCACATTAATTGTCTCATAAATTGAGCCAGAAATAGCACTCAGCTGTGCATACACAATGCTCCTGTCACCTCAAGGTGATCAAGTTAAAAAATACCTTATATAATAACTCGAAAGAAATTAAATTATTGTACCTAGAATAAAATATTTCAATATGTTTATATTTTAGTTACTGTTTTCGCTGGTTGTTTTCTTTATCAACATATTATGAGTAAAAGTATAGCATTTTTAATAAATGTATTCTCTGAAAACAAAATGGTATTCTGGTCATGGTTGCTGTAAATAACAGTGAGTTGGTGCAAATTGCCAATCACTTCAAAACAAGATTTTGCCCAATAATGCGCAAACAATACTGAATAATGTTTTTAATAAAATTAATGATATTAAAACAACTCAGACAGAAATAAACAGAACACTTTTAATAACCAGATAGTGTATAGATCTGTTGTAACAGCAAGGGTTTACTAATAATATTTAATTGCTTTGAGTGAGTGAGTGGTGAGGTGAGGTGAAATTGGGTTTAACGCTGCGTCCAAGATTATTGCACTTATATAGTGACGTGCATGCACGTGTGTGTGTGTGTGTGTGTGTGGCTGCTTGTACTAGTCTGGACTGATGCCGATTTATAGTGCTAGCTCACTGAGATACCATGCCGCAGTTTAACATGAATACCCCACTCAGACACAGTATACTGACTCCGAGCCGACCAGTCCTTGTTTTAACACCTTAATGCCGAGCGCCAGACGGGGTAACAACAAGTACCATCTTTTAACGTCTTTTGGTATGACGTGGCCGGGGGTCCAACCCCGAACCTTCCGCTCTCCGGGCGGACGCTCTACCACTAGACCACGGAGGCGGTCAGTGAGTGAGTGGGTTTGGGTTGGGTTGGGTTGGGTTGGGTTGGGTTGGGTTGGGTGCGTGGGTGGGTGGCATATAACCCCGCTTTGAACATTATTCCAGTTATATCATGGCGTGTCAGCTTAATGTGGGAGGAAAGCCCGAAGTGATGCAGGTCTCAGACGTTTACCACTACGGTGAAACCCATGAGCAAACCTAGAAACATAATCGGGGCGAACCGGGATTCAAACCCACAATCATAGGTGTCTGGTGTGCCCAAAGGACGCACTTCTGCACAGCGAACTGCGGTGCCTTAAACAACTGAACCACACGTGCCCCCTTATTGCTTTGTGAAATATACACCAAAACAGATGCACTGCTACATGTGGTTTTCGACACAAAATATATTGAATTATACAAAATATACATTTTTTTACATCAACAAAATAATAATGCCATCTTGCTATACGATGTGTGTGCTGTTTGGCAACGTTCGCAGGTCAACTTAACATGTCCTGTTCTTTTATAGTAAACAATGTGTGTTAAACATACAGTTTATTTAACAAGTAACACACACACACGAGTCAGTTACACCCTTTAATATCACCACCAAGGGATGTGGCTAGTCACTTGTCGATCATATAGAGAGAAAGCTGTACTCTTGACTTGAAACCCTCAGCTTGCATGGAATAATCTTGAACCAGACTTAATATGTTACAACAGGTAATCTCAGACATGGCACAGCAGTGTCTGCCCTGACACAGAGAACCCAAGTATGTGACGCAGTCCAAACAGAAAATACAGATTGTATCTCCATTGGGAGAGTCGTGACGCAGGTCAATTATTCTGTCATAATCAAAATAAACTTAGGGACAAGTTAAAAAATCTGGTGTTGGATAAAAACTATTCCTGAGAATATCCCCCTCACTCCAATAAAACTGTTCTGAAAATGTTGAATTCCTGAGCTTAGTGGCCCTTTTTGTCATGCATTCTCATGTTTTGTCCTGCTTTTTCAAAATGTTAATTGACTGATGTTTATTTACTAGGTGTTGAAATCCTTTGCATGGGTTTTGATATCATGAGGGCTTTACTCAAGTGCATGTGTTATTTCTGAGCTTCAATATCGAGTATATACTATGTAATGTGTGGTAAATATAAATGACATCAGTTATTTGAAAGTAAATGAAGTGAGATCAGGAGTGCTTACATACTTTATGGAAGTTTATTTTAACTAATTATAATATTCTCATGTGGATGTTACTTACCTTATTGTGTAAGTAAATATGTTTACATATATTGCAGCTATGTGACATTCAACTTAAGTTCTGCACCTAACTTTGTACGTGTATGATGAGGTAAGTGAATAGAATAGATATTGTACATACACACAAGTCTCACATACATGTTATTATCATCACTCTATAATATATACCGTATTCGACATTTGAGAGCGCCCTGGTCGCTTATTACGTCGAATACGGTAACCTGTTTGTCACTTACTTTGACAAAATTCACTCATATTTAAAGCAAACTATGGTTAATTAATACTAATCACTGTAACTATGTGATCATTTTAGATTCGAATATTTGTTAAGTTAAAAATGTATTTATATGTGTAGGTATTTTGCATATTTGAACTGCGTATTGATCTCCACCTGGCCTTCATTTCTTGCAGCACTCGTTATAGATTCTGCATACATAATAAACTTGCTGACATCTGAACCTCATCCTAGTTTGTTATACACTCACTAAACTGCTCTGGTTACATGTTGACAATGAGTTTAACATTTGAGTGAGTGAGTGAGTATGGTTTTACGCCGCTTTTAGCAATATTCCAGCAATATCACGGCGGGGGACACCAGAAATGGGCTTCACACATTGTACCCATGTCGAGAATCGAACCCGGGTCTTTGGCGTGACGAGCGAACACTTTAACCACTTGGCTACCCGACCGCCCCGTTTAACATTTGAAGAACATGTAGTTTATGCCTATGTCACACTGACTGGATGTTTTTATGAAACTGGACAAAAAGTGCCGAGATTGAAGGCGATGGATACAGCTACCCAAAACTCCAGCCTGAACCCAACCAGCGGTTCAGCCCATGCATGTGCAATACATGACAAGTATACAGTCAGTGAGAGTATATAGAGAGTCTCACCAGAGTGTCTTTTGATATCCAATATATCAACACAAGTTTTCCACTTTTATCAACAAGTGTTGATATATATTTGATATCAAAAGACACAAGGGTGAGATTTTGATCTCACCCAAGCCATATCTCCTGTGGGAGCCAGTTTTGGATGATAAAAAAATGAGTTATTCCACATACAACTGAACTGCACTCTTGGAAGTTGAAAATGCAATGGTTTTTTTAATACTTTCACATCTTATTTTCTGTGTGACCCCTCAATAATAACATGGAGTAAATCATGCTGCCCACATCATACAAATCAGCTGTTTGGGAACATTTTGGTTTGTGACTTTTTTGGATGGACTCTCAACAATTAACAAGGAAGAAACAGTTGGTTACCATAAACAAGTGGCACCGCTTCATCCCCATCGCACAAACATTGCCAGTGGAGATGACATGCGGAATGCCCACGTTGGTAACTGTCTGTCAAGTAGGTAACTTTGATTTTTCTTGAAAATTAGAAAAACTTTACAGATCATCAGGCCTGTGAGTCATTTTGGCAAATGTATCGTATCACGACCAGTGTGCTGTTATATGTATCGTATCATGACCAGTGTATAGAGGTTATCACGCGAGTGTGTTTGGGAATGGTAAATATCCTGCATTAGGGATAAACATTGTATTTAGCGAGCCTTGGCGAGCTAAATACATAGTGTTTATTCCTAATACAGGATATTTACCATCCCAAAACACATTAGCAAGATAACCTCTTTATCATATAATGTCATTATTTAATTCTGTGCTTGAAAATCGCTTTCCCTCTCACAAACATTACCTTAACATTGCATGTTTTCCTGGATTGCGTCCATTAATATTTATTACGTCACAGGGTAAGTGATGTGTCAGTCGGACAGTGACAGTAGCCAATATAGTTCCAACTGAAATCTGTTTCTTATACAGTGGCGAAGCAACATATACGCAAAACAACAATTGTTTTTACTTGCATTTCACGGCAATCCATCGGTCTGTCCGCTAGAGTAACTGCCCTTTGCCAAAGGGAAGCTACTCTAACCCTAGTCTATGGGACGTCACGGCCACGTTCTGACGTTGATGACAGTCGGTCTGTCCTGTCGTAACGTTAAGAAGTGCAATTGGATGTACACACAGCGACAAAACGAAATAAATTAACAAATCAAACAGATTTTGGCCAAATCCAATTTTAATTTGTGGAAAAGGTTTCAAGCCGCAGAGGTCTACAAGCACATATATGGGTCATTCTCAAAAAATGTCAGAATTTCAACTAAGCAAAAACATCAAAATTGTCTTTTGTAAAATTCCTTTTTTATTGACTCAGTACACAAAGTAACTTCTGAATAATAATGTTAAGCAAAATGACACCTTAATAATCAATGATGTCCTAATTATGATAATTAATTAACACTGAATAGGAAAAATATGTCTGTCCTGTTACCATCTTAACAATTATATTTTCTGTAACAATATTTTTCAAAGTTCAACACAAATCATGTCAGTTCTTGTTTTTAAATGTATTGTTTAATATTTCAATGAGTACAATTAAAAAGAGATTGGATACATTATTTTATGGACAGATTTGTCCAGCATTTGAGTCAAATGAAAACATTTGAATTCATTCAAATCCAATATGACAAACATACCCTGATTATTGCATCATATATTTGACACATATACTTCATTAGATGATATATGTTTGAATTCAAATATGTTCTTCTGAAAAATAAAAATAAATAATCAGTATATTTCTATTTTAAGTGCTGGTAACAGGACAGACAACGTAGTAACAGGACGGACAATTGAAAGTAACAGGACGGACAATCGGCTTTGATTGCAGATAACTATAATGTTCAGGAGTTTCAAGATTTTGAAATATCTGACAAATACGAAAAAAGTATGTGCAATTGATTACACCTGAACATATAAGGTGTAATTAACTGAATATTCTTGTATGTAATCTGAACTATAGAAACCGGTCGGTAACAGGACGGACAATTGAAAGTAACAGGACGGACAAACTTATGTTTGCAGTCAACTATCCTGTTCAGAAGTTCAAAGTTTTGAACTCTGACAAATAAGAAAATGTTTTGCTTAATTAACAGTATCTGATCATATGGATGTTATTAACTGAATGTTCTTCTATGTAATCTGAATGTAGGATACTGGTAGGTAACAGCACAGACGGAAGTAACGCCAAAGACAATAACTTTTGCATTTTGGGTTAATCCCTAGAATTACAAAGAATTTAAATTGATTTAAACTTACACTAAATAGTCATGTGACAGTTTTTGTCATGAAGCAACAACACAATAACCAACTTTATCCATGTCAAACATCAACATAATCTGGAGAAAAAAAACTTGTCAGAAGATTTCCTGTTGAAGCTGTATTCTTTTGCAATTGTATTCGCAAATACTCAAATAAACGGTCTGAAAAGGTGAATTATAGTTCCTTAAAAGTACAATTCACTTGTATAGATCTATGATTATTAGATTAGTGCCAGAATTAAATGGTGCCTTTCATTCACCCAGAAACCACAGGTTGTTTATTGTTTCTGTTTAATCATATCTGTAATAGCTTCCCAGTAAATGTTTTCAACACTGAAGTGGGAAGCAGTGCCTTCAATCTTCTTTCGTTCAGGAATGATGGTAATAATGTCCTCGTGCTTGTACCAGCATTTGTCCAGCAGGAGTCTTGGCCAGAAGAATCATTTTTGATCCCATTTTTTGCCAGGCTTGTGCATGCATTCCACATATATATCATAGGTAGAAACATCTATGTATCCAGGATATGGAAAACCATCATATAACACAACCACACATTTTCCAAGACACTCTTCTGTATCATCTGGAACGGATAGTAAAATGTCACTCTCATTTTTCTCAACCTCACCCTTCTCCACCACACCACCTGTCCTCTCCACACTTTTCTCAACCTCACCCTTCTCCACCACACCACCTGTCTTCTCCACACTTTTCTCAACCTCACCCTTCTCCACCACACCACCTGTCTTCTCCACCTTTTTCTCAACCTCACCCTTCTCCACCACACCACCTGTCCTCTCCACACTTTTCACAACCTCACCCTTTTCCACCACACCACCTGTCTTCTCCACCCTTCTGTTGTTTTTTCATCAGATAACTATATTCAACAAAGTAGTCTATTTTTTTATGTATATATGTTTTCTTCTAAACTGTGATAAATTTGAAAACATATCTCTTAATGTTTCATAAAATTAGAATATTTAGTGATTGGATAAGAAACGTTAGATAAAGATGACCAAATGTCTGTGCTGTTACTTTTAAGTCTTAACCAATATTTTTTATTTAGCTTGGAAGATTTGTTCAGCCATAGCCTCTTGAATGCCTGTGTTATTTCAAAAGAATTATTTGTGTTATTATGGTAATTATATTATTGATTGGTTATACGAGTCGTACTAGGAAAGACAGTTTAAGGTGATGATAAGTCTGTGCTGTTACCACGGAATGTCTGTGCTGTTACTTTTTCATCAGATAACTATCTTCAACAAAGTAGTCTATTTTTTATGTGTATGTTTTCTTCTAAACTGTGATAAATTTGAAAACATATGTCTTAATGTTTCATAAAATTTGAATATTGAGTGATTGGACAAGAATAGTTAGATAAAGCTGACCAAATGTCTGTGCTGTTACCAATATTTGTCTCTGCTGTTACTTTTAAGTCTTGAGCAACTTGTTTTTATTCAGCTTGGAAGATTTGTACAACTATAGCCTTTTGAATGTCTGTGTTATTTTAAAAGGAATTATTTGAGTTATTATGGTAATTATATTATTGATTGGTTAAACAAGGAAAGACAGTTTAAGATGATGATAAGTCTGTGCTGTTACCACGGAATGTCTGTCCTGTTACATGTTTGAAGGTAACAGCACAGACAGTAACAGCATAGACAAATTGACATTAATTACAGTTTTTTTTAATGAGACCTCCCTTGAAATGTTGAGACCACATGGCATTGTGAACAGTTCATATTTTCTAATATTCTGAAAAAATGGTTTTAGAAAAAAATATTTGTTTTGGCAAAAATGAGCAGTAACAGCACAGACATAAGAAAAGAGTATTCATGATAGGAATAAACTTCCCTGTCAAGCAGAATTATCCAAAGTCTTCACTCACTTGAAGGACACTGCTGCCATGATAGCACAGGAAGTAAGCTGTATTTCTGTTATTTTGAATTATGGGAATCTTGAAGGATTATTTATTTTTCAGTTTTGATCCATCCTGGTAACAGGACAGACACTTTTTTATGTACAAGTGTTTCTTACCAAAAACCAATATAAATAAAAGAGTGTATCTTCAAAAGATAATTTTATATCATGAGTTAGAAAGGTAATGTACAATATACAAACATTATTTACATAATATTTTTTATTTTTAGCAACATTAAACAATGTTGATGTGCAAACATAGGGTTACGGACACACCCTTCAGCTCAATTTAACCGCAATTAAGCAGTTTTAATTAAAATAAAATACCTAATAAGAAATACTGAAACTTAACTTTCAGACACCATGGTATGTTCTACGATAAACACTTGTGTTTCAACATATCTAAAATAAATATTTTAATTGTTATTCAACTCGGACTAAAAAACTCACTTTTTTTGAGAATGACCCATATGGCTAATGATCCCGCTTGGCTAGGCCTAGTGCCTTCGCAAAATTGTTTCGAAATTTCTCCAAAAGTTGGAGTTGCCAAAAGTTGCCAAAACTTATAAAATGCCTTAGCTACGTCACAGTTAGACACTGATTTTAAGTATATATGAGACTGTTCTTTTGATACTGATAGCAATTATCTCTGTGTTTTATCCAGATTGCCTATGGTTAATTCTGACCCGATTGCAGAATGACAAGGGCGATGCCATGATTGTTTATAAACACTGAAAGTAGTCCCTACTTGACCTGTGATATTTGCATCTCTATCCGCATATGACCCCAAAGGATATCTTTTTTATCCGTAGACTTTATCCTGCTGAGAACCCTACCCATTATATGATAAACTAATATACGTATCGCATCATGACCAGTGTACTTAATATACATATCGCATCATGATCAGTGTACTAAATATATGTATTGCATCATGATCAGTGTACTAATATACGTATTGCATCATGAACAGTGTACTAGATATATGTATTGTATCATGGCCAGTGTACTAAATATATGTATCATATCATGACCAATGTACTAAATATATGCATTGTATCATGACCAGTGTACTAATATATGTATTGCATCATGAACAGTGTACTAGATATATGTATTGTATCATGACCAGTGTACTTATATATGCATTGTATCGATCATGACCAGTGTACTAAATATATGTATCATATCATGACCAGTGTACTAATATACGTATTGCATCATGATCAGTGTACCAAATATATGTATCATATCATGACCAGTGTACTAAATATATGCATTGTATCATGACCAGTGTACTAAATATATGTATCATATCATGATCAGTGTACTAATATACGTATTGCATCATGAACAGTGTACTAGATATATGTATTGTATCATGACCAGTGTACTTACATATGCATTGTATCATAATCAGTGTACTAATATACGTATTGCATCATGATCAGTGTACTAAATATATGTATTGTATCATGACCAGTGTACTAAATATATGTATCATATCATGACCAGTGTACTAATATACGTATTGCATCATGATCAATGTACCAAATATATGTATCATATCATGACCAGTGTACTAAATATATACATTGTATCATGACCAGTGTACTAAATATATGTATCATATCATGATCAGTGTACTAATATACATATTGCATCATGAACAGTGTACTAGATATATGTATTGTATCATGACCAGTGTACTTATATATGCATTGTATCATGATCAGTGTACTAATATATGTATTGCATCATGAACAGTGTACTAGATATATGTATTGTATCATGACCAGTGTACTTATATATGCATTGTATCATGATCAGTGTACTAATATACGTATTGCATCATGATCTGTGTACTAAATATATGTATTGTATCATGACCAGTGTACTAAATATATGTATCATATCATGATCAGTGTACTAAATATATGTATCATATCATGACCAGTGTACTAAATATATGTATCATATCATGATCAGTGTACTAATATACGTATTGCATCATGACCAGTGTACTAAATATATGTATTGTATCATGACCAGTGTACTAAATATATGTATCATATCATGATCAGTGTACTAATATACGTATTGCATCATGACCAGTGTACTAAATATATGCATTGTATCATGACCAGGGTACTAAACATATGTATCGTATCATGACCAGTGTACTAAATATACATATTTTATCATGACCAGTGTACCAAATATACGTATCATCAGGGGTCCGGAAACCGTCATATGCGCCAGACATGTCCGATTGGGAATCTCAAATGTCCGGTTTAAAATATTGCTTACCGGACATTTAAATTTTTCTGTCCGGACATTTTAAAAAGTATTGTCCGGACATTCTTAAATTTTGACCGGACATGATCAACAGTTAGGACTGAGCAGTTTCTGTCTGCAGTTGTAACACAATGAAGATTATCTACACTGACAAGCTTTGTTTGTTTTGATTGCTGTAAATACATCGTACCGACAATGATAGTCCAATCGGTCAATCACTGTAATAGGCAATAAACTGAGTTGACACCGATTAATCGAGGATTAATTACTGAGAACATCTTGTTAATTTGAGTAAAATGTGTTTACAACTGTACATAAATACCTTGCATCATCGATGTACCTCATTATCCTCACAATGCTACGATACGTAACCTCAGACAAGAAGCGAAAGCGTGACGACAGCCAGTTGACCGATGCAGATCAGTCGAGCGGATCTGCCAAACCCTCAAAGTCTGAATGATCATTTTGTAAGTTGTGGCTAACGACTTTCACTTGGTTGACATACAATGAGGATTTGCAGATTTTATTGTTTTCAGTAGCTAGTCCTATATTGAATCTTGATTGACCGCCATTTTGCTTTCTGTGACGATCGATATCCAATTTTTTTATGGTCAATAATTAAGTACAGATGAAAAAGTATTCAAATAACTATTGCTATCAACGATAGTTTAGGATTTATGATTATATTATCTGTCTTGTTTTTAAATAATCTTTAGTTTAAAAAAAAACTTTTCCCGTGAGGTCACGTGATAACCAAATATGGGATAATAGTCTCGATCTAAATGTTACAACGCGTACACTTGAGCAGACTCATAAATATTAATTAGACCGTTCACAACGTTAACAGATCTTTATTATAACAGAAACAAACGTATGTTTTCCATATATATCTAAAATGATATTATTTGTTATTAATTGTCCGGTGAATTAAACAATTTAAATTGAAACAATTCATAATTCATCATATTATGAATACGTAACAACTTGTAATTTGTGTGTAAAAAGTCGTACTAAAATACACTGTTTGAAGGGGGCGTGGCATAAATGTAAATGTCCAATTGGGATTTTAAATTTTCCGGACCCCTGCGTATCATACCAGGACCAGTGTACTTAATATATGTATCGCATCATGACCAGTGTATCAATATTTGTATCGAATCATGACCAATGGATCCAAATACATGTATCATTGTACCCTATTGTCAGAAGGTTGCCCTGATCAGATGTGAGAAATTAGATTGATTATTCATTAAGAGAAAATATAGATAGGACTATAAAAGACATGAGTGACTGAGTGAGTATGGCTTACACTGCTTTTAGCAATATTCCATGAACAACACAACAAGGGACACCAAAAATGGACTCCACACATTGTACCCATGTTGGGAAATCAATCCGGGTCATCAGTGTGTCGAGCGAACGATATAACCACTAGGCTACCCAACCACCCCATAAAACAGAATTGAAATATTGTGTCTTTGGTCATCTGTCACACAATTTGCATAAGTAAGTGCCGGAGACTGCCATTAATAATCCAGTGATATTGGTGATTTCCGATTTGATGTACCAATCCACATTGAAATCAACATTGATTGCATTAGTTTTGTTGCATGCCACTGAGGAATATTCTCTTCATATCACATTGGAGACACTAAGAAATTGGTCATACATTGTATCGATATAGTGAATTCAACCCAGAGGTTTAGAATGAGTAAAAGCTTTAATCACTGGACTACCAAACCAGCCCATAAGTCTTGCAACATCACAGATAGGATTATAACTTCAACAGAATAACTATGTCAACATACGACATTCACAAAAATGATGAATTGCTAAGTCATATTTGGGCGGGAGGTAGTATCAGAAATTACTTCTTTTAATGTCCTCTTCGACCAAATCAATCTCAATACATCCCCTAAGTTTGTCATTAAACAGAATAAATCAGACTTCGCTGACTAATCAATGCAATCCGAAATCTTTATGGCAATCACTGCTTCATACAAATGTAACTGACGGCATCTAAATCAAATCCTTCATTATTTCATCAAACCATCATTGAATACATAAAATCCCAATCAAATACAAATGTATACATGTTCCTCATTTTTTTCTTCCACGTACTCTTTTATGAGTGAATACGGTGTCTGTCACGGCTTTAATCAGTCTGTACCAGCTTACACCAACTTGGTTTCCCCTCATGGTGTCATCCTGTCACATGGAAAACGTAAGTCCTTTGGCAAAGTTCTTTACCTGATTTCCCAAATTAATATCTAAGCGACAGACAATGGGTTTCAGCCAGTGGGGAAGTAATTTGTGTCTGATTTTGCGACATTGCTATGGGTGAAAATTAATGCGAGTCGCAGACACTGTAATAATGTTTGATACGTTGGTCAGACATGAATAATGGCATAAACATGAAGCAGACTGTCAGTGAACCAACCAGACTCGCTCACGGCAACACCTTCTGGTTCATTACCTGAATGGGGCGATCGGGTAGCCTAGTGGTTAAAGCGTTCGCTCGTCATGCCGAAGACCCGGGTTCGATTCCTGACATGGGTACAATGTGTGAAGCCCATTTCTGGTGTCCCCCGCCGTGATATTGCTGGAATATTGCTAAAAGCGGCGTAAAACCATACTCACTCACTCACTCATTACCTGAACACTTTAAGAGTACCATCTGGACACTAACTTTCCTTCAACAAACAAGTACTGTCCAACATTCATGTAGCTTTATATACTCACCACCAACAGAAACGTGAACCATAGAAACAGAGAAATGTGTCAATTAAGAAATGTTTCCAATGTGTACCACTTATTGACAAAACTTAAAATAGGTCAACTGTTACCACAGAGTGTCTTTATTCTTGTCACGATATGCTGCATGTGATTTCCAAACTTTACACGCTTATCCTGCACAAGACAAATGGTGTATCTCAAGTCTATGACGTCTTGTGATGTGGTCAGGAGTGTCGATTCACACATACATATACCAAGGCTTACTCCGATCTCTGAACTGGGTTATCCAGCCTCTGCATCAGTCCTTGTTTTGTACCCAGAATTCCAAGCACCAGGCAGGGTAACAACAAGCACCTGTTAACATCTTTTGGTATGATCACCAACCGTCTGCGCTCCAGGCAGACACTCCACCCACTACACCAAAGCGATTGAAAGTGTATCATTGGTGACAAAGCCTTCGCCTGTCCTACACTACTGCCTAAAAGTTCATTCCCCTAACACGCGTTGAGAACGCGTGTAACACGCATGTGACACGGGTGCTCAACGGGTTGCACACGCGATTCACACCCGTTGCACACCCGTGTCCAACGGGTGTGAATCGCGTGTGCAACCCGTTGCACACGCGTGTGCCACGCGTGTAACACGGGACCGGGTTCCAGTTGAAGTTGACAAATTTATCAAATGAATAGTGACATAAAACAAAACAGTGAGATGTGAAATTTGAGTTAATGAGCGGCCATTGAGCTGTGTTCACCAGACCGTAAATACAAGGTCGGCCCATCTTAATTAGTGTTCGGTTGCTAGACTTTTATGGCATGAACCATTCCACTAGGGTCCAGTCTAGCCGTTGTGGCTAGCCGACAGTAGAACAGTAGTGAATATAGATGTGAGTTTATTGCTAAGAAACCCCCGTGTTGACACGATTGTCGCGGGTTGGTAAATGTTCGCCATTAATAAAATAATTGTTTGTGGATTGCGAACATATTCATTTGCCCACACGAGTCATTCCATTTGATTGCAAATATAACGTTTTTCGTTCGCCAAATTTATGCTTTAGACAGTTCAATTATGACATAGCCGTCACCACTACTAATGTCTCATTATTTCACGTAGGAATATGTCCCATTTCCCCACACCCAACTTTCTGTGTTGTATTTTGAAAAATAAATAAAAGAAGGTTTTGTGTGGGACACTTTTATACTAATTATAAGAGGATGTTGTAAATGAATATGAACAGCCATGCTGTCTGACAGTTGATAAAATTTGAGATCTTCATAATCACCGGGTGTGACCATGTAGACAGAATCTCGTTAGGGTTTGTGATTTTTACATTTGCCCAATTACCATAGTGAGTATTGCTGGGGATACCAAACGTAACAGTTTATTATTAGAGGTTGTGAGTACCTATACCACGTAGATAGGATATCTTTAGGATTTTAATCCTTCTTTGAGAGGCATTTAGAAGTTGGAGTACTACGTTAGGATAAGATTTATGGGTGACTTTAATC
Organism: Haliotis rufescens; assembly: GCF_023055435.1. Taxonomy (NCBI): domain Eukaryota; kingdom Metazoa; phylum Mollusca; class Gastropoda; order Lepetellida; family Haliotidae; genus Haliotis; species Haliotis rufescens. The sequence goes on from NW_025964112.1 coordinate 5,203,542, forward strand.
CTTTCTTTCTCTGTGGGTAATCCTTTCACGTTCATTTGAGGAAGTCACTCAACCAGGTCATGACAGGTCGTGAGTTTACTTACTAATTAACTACTGTGAGCGTTTTTGGCATGACATCTTTTCTTGTATAAACATAGAAACGATGCTCACTCACTCACTGTTAATCTTCTGCAGTTTGCTGGCAAAGTGGGGATAAACCTCAGTGTCAAAGACGATCAAACTTAGTTCGAATCCTTGTTTATATGTGACATCTCCCAAATGGGGACATTTTCATAAACTTGGCAAGTGATGATGAATTTTAATATTAATATTATTATAGTTTATGAAATTGTTAATAAAACTTTAATAAAATTGTGCTTCACTCTCACGAAAAATATATTGTCTGTGAGTAAATTTATTTGTCACGTTACATCGGCATTTTTCAGTGATATTGGGACTACATGAAACATGGCTGGTTTTACATTTCTGATACAGGTGCTTGACTGACTGAGTAGTTCATGATCAATAAGATATGTTTAAATCAGTCAAGTTTGCAACAATAGATGAATAAGTTGATACATTTGGACCGCAGTTACCGATTAACAACTTAAGACATAGAGACAGGGAGGAGATATATAACCAAACCTATGATCCTGTTGAGACAGTTGACAGTTAGAACGTTGGATTAAACGACAGCAACTAATTTGAACATTCCCCAGTTATATCATAAAATACATCATAACTCATAACAGTCCGAGAGACAGCTTCCAGACATATACTAGTATTGAAGGGACAATCGCTTTTGACAGTTTAAAAATAAACTCACCTTAAGGTGCTTGGCAAATCAAAACTGACCTCCCTGAATATGTTTTTTAGGTTTGACAGCAACTATGCTTGTGGATTTCAGAGATAGACATGATTGGTTAGCTAGATGTTATTACAATAAGCGAAAATGTCTTAAAAGTCCACAGTTGGTTTAATAGTACAAAAAGTGTGTTATAGATCTATCAACGTTTTCTTTTATTGAACATAATATTTGCACTATTTTGCTGTAAGCTGTAAATAATCTAGCCTCCCCATGTACGTAACTTACATATATTTATGTATTGCCAGAACAGCAAATAGAGTTCTGGTAGATAGGTACCTCGGAGATATAACGTGCGCTTTCCGACTTAAGCCTATCTCGCACACGGGGAAGCACTTGTACTATTAGGGTAAAAAAGGGTAATGATTAAATAAAGAAGTGCAACCCCCCCCCCCCCCCCCCCCCACACACACACACACACCTCCCACCACCACCGCCACCCCCACCACCCATCCCCACCACCCCACCCCCACCCAAAAAAAAAAGAAAAAAAAAGTCTAGTCCTTGTAGTAGTCTTCTCATCCTGGGGGTCGGGATTCTGGTAGAGACTCTTGGCAAGGAGGGCGGCGGTATTGGCGACGAAGTGGTTTGAGGTCGGTACACAGCAAAAAAAATGCAGTTTCCGGTATCCGGATACCTGCCGGATACCACCGGACACTTACCCAAAACGCGTCCGGGTATCCGGTGGCAGATACCTTGCCGGATACCAGATCCGTGGTATCCGGCATGGACACCTCACCTGAAAGTATGCCACCTGGAATCCGGGTATCCAGCACGGATACCTCACCGGATACCTCAATCTGGGTGTCCAAGGATCCGCACCGGATACCTCATTCTGAGTTTCAAAAGACATGTCACAATTTGGGGGTGCATTTTGTTCAATTAAGTGTGAAACACCTAAATATATATTGGAAACTAACCATGAAAATTGAACATTGCTGAAGGTATCCGGCAGGTATCCGGCAGGTATCCGGATGCAATTTTTCGAGATGTCTTATTTCTGGTAAATAATGTTAGCCTGGGCATATCAGATAGCTGTAGTAATATTCTGTGTCATTTTAGTTGTAAATATCCCCTTAAAGTTGAGATCTATGGGCATGTACTTTTGGAGAAGACAATTTTTTTCAATTTCATCTATAATTCTTTTTAGATGTTAAGCTGTTTAATGAACAAACATCAGTTCTAATACATGTATGATGATATCCTTAAATTTCATGTTCAGACTTCCAGATTATTCTGAGTGAAAGTATAAACTCATCGACTGTGTGCTCACTTGGGCCTTTGGTCCTAGTGAGATGATAATATGATTATTTGTAAAGGTACAAGTACTTGTTATGAGCATACCAGCTTCATTTAAGTTTGAAACACAATATGCCTCACTCTGAGGGTGACATGTACCAGATTTCATCACACTACAGAGAGCTGTTCCTCAGTTACTGTGAACATTTTTACTGAAAGACATTGAAAGCTAATTTGACCTTCAATATCAGTTGCGACTATTTCAAAAACAATTGTAAAGTGCTTCATTCAGTGTAATATTGACAAACATATGACAATGATATACAACTATGTGTATAAGAGTTATTTAGACTTCTGCGGGAAAAGGCACATTAGAGAACAAGAGTCATCAGAAAGATGACATATCCCCCCGGCAGCTGTCTGTAAAGTAACCACTAGTGCATTTCTGTATGTAATGAGTCAACAGTTGAATGTTCTTTAAGAAGCATACATTGTTTACCCACAAAAGATCCACCATGGTCGCATCCATATGAATGCCAAGTTTCGATCAAATACATTGAATGTTTTTCGAATTCTGCCCCAGAAATGAACCTCATCCCCAATTGAGTCTATGTCCAACTTGATTCCATTAAAAAAATAAAATAAATAAAAATTAGAAAAATCCCAAAATTTGAAAGGCACCACTTCAGTATGTGCATGATAGCTTTGCCAAGTTTCGATCAAATACACTGAATGGTTTTCGAATTCTGCCCCGGAAACGAACCCCATCCCCAATTGAGTCAATGTCCAACTTCATTCCATAAAAATTTAAAAAAATAAAAATTAGAAAAATCCCAAAATATCAAAAGGCACCACTTCAGTATGTGCCTGATAAGAGTTGCCAAGTATCGATCAAATACACTGAATGGTTTTCGAATTCTGCCCCGGAAACGAACCCCATCCCCAATTGAGTCTATGTCCAACTTCATTCCATAAAAATTTAAAAAAATAAAAATTAGAAAAATCCCAAAATATCAAAAGGCACCACTTCAGTATGTGCATGATAGCTTTGCCAAGTTTCGATCAAATACACTGAATGGTTTTCGAATTCTGCCCCGGAAACGAACCCCATCCCCAATTGAGTCAATGTCCAACTTCATTCCATAAAAATTTAAAAAAATAAAAATTAGAAAAATCCCAAAATATCAAAAGGCACCACTTCAGTATGTGCCTGATAAGAGTTGCCAAGTATCGATCAAATACACTGAATGGTTTTCGAATTCTGCCCCGGAAACGAACCCCATCCCCAATTGAGTCTATGTCCAACTTCATTCCATAAAAATTTTAAAAAATAAAAATTAGAAAAATCCCAAAATATCAAAAGTCACCACTTCAGTATGTGCCTGATATGAGTTGCCAAGTTTCGATCAAATACACTGAATGGTTTGGGAATCCTGCCCCGGAAAAGGAAATGATTACGGACGGACAGACAGGCTGATCACTATATCCCCCGTATTATATGCCGGGGGATAAAAAGTAAGTGTATGACCTGTTGCCAACTTCTATCCCTGCCCTAAGGAAGAGTTTGGCCATTAACAATTTTTTTGTCTGGCTGTGACATTGACCTTTGACATAGCAGATCAATGTGTTATTCCAAAGATGTCCAAGCAATGCATGGTTTTATACGATAACTGTGGCTATCAAACTGAGGCAAAATATTGGAAAATCCCCATTTACACAGCTGGCTAAAGAAACAAACAACAAACAAATTATCAATTTCTTTTATTTATATGCATATATCACACATTGAACAGTGTTCATATAACGGTTCCTGATGCAGTATGCACTTTCCTCCTATTCTTCAATACTCATAACAGAGCGGGATAACTGTTCGCTTCAAAGCATCAGCAGACCATGCTCACCAGTTCAGAGTTACTTGCCCTCAAACATCCTTTTCCTTCTATATTGCCATGAAACAGGAACCAGGATGAGGGGAGGCCAGATGGGCTCTATCCCTGTTGCATTGTGTTAGTAGAATTGTGAACATTCTATTTGGTGTTTGGTTCCACATTTATAGACAAGCAGTCGCAAACATCATTCCTTTCAAGTGATTACCACATGGCCAAAGACAATAATTTCTGTGTCCCAGTGTCAATTGGCATATAACTTCTCGGTAGGCTCCCATTGAAATAACAGGACTCTCCTCATCGCTGTCTGCCAATCACTTCGGATATCTGGAAGGGTCCTTCCAGACTGTCAACCTGTCATCCGGGTACCTCAAGCTGGACTTCAGTTTCTGCAAAATTATGTATAAAGATTGTAGCAAAAGAAAAGAATTGTTGCAACATGTACTTACAGATAAAAGGCAGCAAATTCACTTAATTTATCATCTTTGAGTTTTGTTATATACCAAACATTTGAGATATATATTGTTCCATGCTGATGAGTTGAAACAATCATTAACTGACATCTCTTAAAAATGTTCCTAGCAACCTATGCTTGCCATACAAGCCAAAGTAATAGATGAGGTAGCAAGTGGGCTCATTGAAAGCTCGTAATCGTACCCAATAACATGGGATGTTGTCCATAACAGTCATCATCGGTGCGTCTGGATCGAGCTCATAACATTAATCTCTGGTTTGTCTAGTTGAGATTTGAGATTTGATTAATTTATAATCCTTGTCATTTAGCCGAACTATTGCTGGATGTAGTGTTAAATGAGTGAATTGGGTTTAACGCCTCTTTGAACAGTATTCCAGTTATATCACGGCATGTAAGCTTGATGTGGGAAGAAAGCCCGAAGTGATGCAGGTCTTACATGTTTACCACTTTGATGAAACCCACAAGCAAGTGTATGATGCTACCCTCGATTCAAACCCACGACCATCGGTTTCTGTCAAGCCCAAGAGATGCAACTATGCACAGCAAGTTGTAGTGCCTTTGATAATTAGGCCATCCATGCCAACAGGTGATAAAGAACAAGCAAACTGGAGAAATATTTGCAGAATAGCTACATGAACATGATGAACCAAACAGAATAATTTCAAATATTTACCACTCACTGCTACTCTTCTCTTGTTCCTCATTGCTTCCCTTTTTCCATTGATGCTGTGCAGATGACTGACTCATTCATTCATCCAGACATTCTGCAAACATAAGTAGCATTCACATTAGAGAAATGTCAAAACTGTACATGCTGTACATTGAATTCAATTGAAAAGGCCCCAGTTGAGTTTCCAACTTAGAACTGTCCTTATTAAAATATTTCATCCCAAACATTCAGAGATAAAACATAACCCCATATTTAACAACTGTCAAACAATTATTTCACAACAAAGCCAGGGTCATTCAACATACACTTTACATAAGGAATCACTTGTTGCAAAAAAGATCCTCGCCAAGGTCAGAGTCATTCCATGAAATATTGAATGATTAAGTTATGAAGCTTATACAAAACAAGGACATAACAGTGTAATTATAACAATATCCTAAGCGTAAAAAAAATAAAGTCTTTGGTGGCCATTATTGTAAATTATAATCTGTATTAGCATCCCACGTTAAGAGTTAATAATCGTTCCTAGATCTTGGTACTTTTCTTCATTATCTATAAAAAAGCGGATCTAATTTGGATCATCTTGTTTTGACCACAAATCCATTACGCCTCTTATGCTAACAAACAGTTGACCATAATACTAAAAAAAGGACCCTTGGCGTTTACGGTAAAGTATGTAGAGCAGGAAAATATCTACATCAATCCGTTCCATAAGATCTCTGCACAGAAATCATAAGGCCTCGAAGCCCTGCTACGTACCTGGCAATGCCAATCGCCTTTCCAAATACTGTTGACTTCCGCGTTGTGGATGGCTGAGAGGAACTTCGGCCGGCATTTCCGTGGTGGAGGTGAATGAGAACAATGTATCGATACACGAGGTAAGCTTATCGTAATCAAGAATCACAGTGTATATCGATACACGAGGTTTGTTTACATCCATGTTCTAAAATGGCGCCCTGGACCGTAGGGGAATATGGGTAAAATGGCTTGTTCCGGGTTAACACTAAGCTGGGCCCCGTCTCTAATATCACATTATTGTTTGGCGCAAGTTGACGACGCGCATAGGGAGCCGGGAACCAGGTTAACACGACATAAGCTGGTTCCCGGCTCTCTATGCGCGTCGTCAACTTGCGCCAAGTTATATTAGAGACGAGGCCCAGCTTATACACTGAACACGATCTGTCATTTCGTCAAAACTGGCCAAATATTGAGATTGCAGCTGAAGTCATGCTGGCAGCTGAAGTGACACATTAAGGTAAGGAATATGTGAATATTACAGTGATCACGTATTAAAGTAATTTACCACATGTAAGCCTGTCACATGTGACACATTAACTTTTATAGCCAACATGTAAGTAAATGTATAATTATATTTTTATATGACAAGTAGCCTGTCTATCATATGTTAGTATTTGCTTATGTATATAATGTAGAAATATGTTTACTTTAACTGGATAATTTGTATGCTAATGTGACTAACTGTCTTATTTCATATACTCCCTGTACTCTGTGAGAATGATTAATAGCCTCAACATATTTTTCCAGATGTGAAGAATCAAGAACAGCTTTAATAACAGGGAAGTTTTGCATCAGAGATCATCGTGAAGTGGAAGAAAAGACATTTTAAGGGTATGAACATTTTCACTTGAACTAGTTGAACAATAACCATGATGACAACTTTATCATTGGGGAATTTTTGGTGGTGGGGTAGCCTAGCGGTTGAAGCGTTCACTCTTCGTGCTGAAGACCCAGGTTTGATTCCTGCCACATAGCTGCGATATTGCTGAGTGTGGCGTTAAACATCAAACAAAGCTAACAGCCGCATACTTACTCACGTGGGGATTCCAGGTTGAAGTTAGTCCCCATCAACATGATCAACCTATGCTAGTTGTGAGAGATAACTTAATGGATCGGGTGATCAGGCTCCCTGACTTGGTTGATCCATGTCATTGTATCCCAATTGTGTGGATCGATGCTCATGATGTCAATCACTGGATAGACTGGTCCAGACTTGATTATTTACAGACCGCCGTCATATAGCTGGAATATGGCTGAGTGCAGAGTTAAACAACAAACACCAACATGATTCTACAACCTGCTCTTGTGGATACCATTTTGAAGATCCTACACATAACTTCTTTTCGGGTCTTAACTATTGCAATATGTTCTACTACATGTGTTTTAAACATATATTTTTTTTATAGTGAACTGGATTTGCAAACAAGCCGATGGCTTATCTAAATGATGCTGAAATACAAAATAAGTATTAATAAAATACTAATTCTATACTATTGCAAACTATCAGTTGAGCAATAATGTAATCATCTGATTATAAGTAGATAATGAAGGAGAAGTCCATATTGATTAAATCTACCAGATTCTGAGATAAATGCACGTATTGATTGATTTATTTCAATGTTTTCCTGTACATAATTTTCAACAATTCCATATAAAGCTTTCTTATATCATATCCATGCTGTATAATAATACCTATTATTTCTAATAATAGCATAATTTGGACACACAAATAAGTAATGAATGGTATTTTTATAACAGGTCACACACATGCGGGATAGGTCATTTGACATGAATCAGTTTTATGTGAATTTAAATCACTACAAGCTGATTTGAGTCATGAAAGGATATGCCTTCGATTCTGTGAAAATGGAAATGCTAAAACATCTCCCAATATTAACCATGCTATTACAGAATCTGTTCACTTGTTTTTGTATGTAAAATATTTTTGAACGATTACATCCATCTAATGATTGTTTGTATGTGTGATATGCCAGTAGAGGTATATGTGTACAAGCATGTGCATACACATAAAAAAAATTATGTTTGTTTGGCTAGGTACCAGTATATGAATAGGTTGTTTAGTGCGACTTGTATATTAGCATCATCATAGTTTCAACAGACAGTTTATGTATATCAAATGTTAAATGTCTTTGTAGGGAGAATTGCATATCAAAACTGTCATTATTTTATTACTTATGAGTAGAACTTTTTAAGTATCTGGCATGATACATTTCCTTGGTCCACAGACACATGTTACCAGTAAACTGACTTGATAAGTAGCATAACAGTCAGTGTGGTTGGAAACTAATTAAGTCGTCACTACTCAATTAAGTAATTAACAGACAATTGCAAGTGATAATACCCACCTGACACTAATTGCCCTGTTAATCCCTAATCCACCATGAGTTGACATTGAGCTCATCTTGCTAATGAGCTGTTGTGAGCGTAACGAGATGATAAACTTCAAAGGTGGGGCAGGCTTTGATCAAGTGTTCTGTAGAAGAGATTATGTCACTTGTTTAATGTTTATTTAGGATTAGCTACATCCCTTGATGCGACCAAGACCATACTTGAGGTTATCAGACAGTTTGTCTGGATACAGCCTGATGTCTCAACTGTACTTATTGGATTCTGCCTTGTAGCAAACTATGTGTGTGACAAGGACTTTGACCACTCTGTGCAGATGCATAACAATGCATAATGAGCTTGGGGTATGATTCAATTATGTCACACAAGTCAAAGATAGGTTCCACTGTATTTGGAAACAGACGATAGATGCAATACTGTGTAACTTTATAACAATCAAATGATTTACAATTACCCTTGAAAAGTTCCAAAACCAAATAGAACTACTTAAATTATGATTACACTTGACCAATATATTTGGCAGTTTTTGCCGTTATTGTTAATCTGAATTAAAGATAGGATAAATGATAAAAATATGATAATGCATATCACACACAAGTGTGTATTATACGCAAATAAATAAGTCTTGTATACATTGATTAATTGGAAAGGGTCCTAATTGGGATTGTTCACTAGCCAATATATTAGCAAATATTCCCATGGGCACTTATTAGAGCGAGGCGCTTATTACGTCAAATACTTTAGTTCTGTTTTTATGTATAAGAACCTATTTTATGCAATTTGCATTGCCTTGTTTACCTTTCCTTATGTTTTGATGTAATGCAAACATTTGAGAAAAATTCAGGTGAGCCTGCCTTATGGCACTACAGGAATTGTTTTCAGAAGATCAATTACAATTTTGTATTTTCTGTACAATTTACTGTTTGCTATGGCTTTTTTACATTGGTTAACATGGTTTGGTTAACAGTTGCTTGATAAATTGTCATTACCTTACTCATTGAGAAACCAAATTTTTACCCTTTGTCAATATATGTGTGTTTCTTATATTTTTAATAACAAGCTTTTAAAGATGTTATAAATTGTTTCAGGCACCTGGATTTCACAATGACACCAGATCAGACAAGTCATACAAAGGACTCTCCGGATGATGAATAATAAGCCTCCCCAGAACAACTAACAGGTTCACCTCAGAAAGTGATGATTCTGAATGAATAATGCCACATCAGTGTGATTCTGTAGGTTGTTTTATTACGACATTAATCAAGTCTAAAGGAATCAATACCACAGCAGTGAGACTGTTTATGTGGTGTACACTGACGCTGACTATACAAATCTGAATGACTTTTGTGGTTTACTGCACAAACATAATTGACTCTAGATATTCTTCTACCTTGAAATTCTTCTGAGATTTGACTAATTTGTTTATTTAGAAAATGGCATTGAAGCATCTGTTTCTGTTTTTGAATGTTCTTGCAAACATCTCTGGTTACTGAACCAATGAAATGTCATAAAATCAATAAATATGATTTTTTATCTTAACAATTTTTTTGTTTTGCTTCTTTAAAGAAATATGATATTGATCATTCATAACATAGGTGCTAACATATATCAAATATGCTAATGCCCTGAATGTTTTCCTACAATTAATACAGCTCACTGAACGAAGTTTTTAGTTCCATGTCAGTAGAAAAGTTACATTGATATTTTTATGTACCAGTACTTTATTAGGTGTTTTCTGTGGATGCCATTAGTCTTATGCACCCATTTGGGTTAATGATATTCTGTTTCGAACTTCAATGAAACTCGTCTGTCAAGATGTAACAAGTATTGATACAGTTCCAAAATAAACTTTTAATCTCACCAGGAACAAAGGCCTAAGTGAGCACATAGCCAATGACTTTCATTTTTTTGTCAGAGTGAGTATGGTGTTATGCCACTTTATGAGCAAAATTCAAACAATATTATGATGGGTGACACCAAGCAATGTACCGATGTGGTGAATCGAATGCTCCAAAAACTAGGCTAAAACAAACTGGGAATATGAAGATGATATGTAAGGATACCATCATACCAGGACTGAATGCTTTTCATTTAATACGCTGAACATCTAAATTGAAATATATATGAACTTGAAAAATGTTTTCACCAAAAGTACATGCCCATAGATCTCAACTTCAAGGGGATATTTACAACTAAAATAGCACAGAATATTACTACAGCTATCTGCTATGCCCAGGCTAACATTATTTACTAGGAGAAAGACATCTCGAAAAATTGCATCCGGATACCTGCCGGATACCTGCCGGATACCTTCAGCAATGTTCAATTTTCATGGTTAGTTTCCAATATATTTTTAGGTGTTTCACACTTAATTGAACAAAATGCACCCCCAAATTGTGACATGTTTTTGGAAACTCAGAATGAGGTATCCGGTGCCGGATCCCTGGACACCCAGATTGAGGTATCCGGTGAGGTATCCGGTGCCGGATACCCGGATTCCAGGTGACATACTTTCCGGTGAGGTGTCCATGCCGGATACCACAGATCTGGTATCCGGCAAGGTATCTGCCACCGGATACCCGGACGCGTTTTGGGTAAGTGTCCGGTGGTATCCGGCAGGTATCCGGATACCGGAAACTGCATTTTTTTTGCTGTGGTACGCCACTACTCTGGAAGAAGTGGTACAAGTCTGTGTAGTTTGTGATGTCGTACTCGATGTCCTGTCCACCCTTCTTGTGCACCATGACGAAAGGGACTCCTCGTTTGGCGTAGAGATATTCCTTTGGGGTGTTGATCTGGTCAACCTTGAGATCCGGCCGGGGCCTGTAGTGGTTGATCGGAATGTCTGATTTTTCCACTAGTAAATAAAGTTATTTGGTATGACCTCTTTTATCCCTGCTGACGTTATCCTAATGTTCATTTTCAGTCTGCCTCACCAAGCGTAAGAAAGCATTGAACATGTTCTCATAAACCACACTGATGCAATTAAGCAAATGAATATTTGCTGTGGGCAAATATCTATTTTCTATATATATTTGTAGATATGAAGCATTCTAGTTAATTGTGGATGCATTGGGCAGACAGAATTGTGTTTATTTCCAGGCCATCCTGATGGTCGTTCACTACTATAAGGTGTATGGTTGGAGGCAAGATCAAAGGCGCCGCACAGCATTTATTAGATAACAGACGGGGTCGTCCGTTTCGCTTTGAACAACCACCCCACCTGTCTGTAGGAGTTATATAATCGGTGCGCAAATAATTGTGTCAAGTCCACTGCCGGGCTGATGCGGTGTCAGTGTCAGCGATGAACATGAATGCTCAAATTATAGACTTGTAGCACTCACAAGTTGCTTAGCCAAATTATTTGAAAAGTGTATATTCAATTCTCTGATAACAGGAAATATAACCTTAGAAAAAGATTCAACATACAAACAATCAAATGTAGAACACAGTCCTATGCTTATTATCATTTCTTCTGAATATGATCAACCTGCGGAACCCTCTATCCGATGAAGTAACTAATGCTCGCTCATTAAAAGAAATCAAATCCTTAATTAATCGTTCTGATGCAATTATTAATAATTTTGACTTCAAATATTTTCATAGATCATGCCAAATTGTCCACTGTCGCCTTAGGCTCGGCTGCAGTGACTTAAACGCTGATAAGTTTAGACGACATGTATCAGACATACCAGACTGCACTTGTGGATATCACCTTGAAGATGCAATTCACTTTTTCTATAACTGTTAAAAAATACGATAATATCAGAAACACTGTGTATTTCTACACACATGGGTATGGTCTAAAAATTATATTACATGGCAGTAGTTAAGCAGTTCTACAAACATGACTCTTCTTAAATCAGTTGTCAAAAGCAAAAGGTTTGAGTAGCTTAATTTTATGCATGTAGTAAAGGAAAACTGCATTACTTTATTTCAAAGACACCACTTGCTTGCTTTCATTTGTGCATTTTGTATGTTTATGTTCATCACTCTCTTATATATATCCAGCTGTTGTTAAGTTGTTACCTGGAGAGGTATTACATAAGCATGTTTTGCTTGTTTACCGATCCAGATTTCTTTTGAAATAAAAATACGTTTAAGCCAACACAGCTAACCGTAAAACACATGATTGTAAACTATTCAAAAAGGGGCACTAATCTCTGGCTTCTTCTCGGGTGTCGGACTCAAACTCATTTATTCTTAGAATAACATGACATACAATTATCTACAATTTTTATTATGTACAATTTAATAAAAATAGGATACGTGGATACTAATACAATTTACCAATTGTATTGTACACATTGTTAAGGAATTTAGATAGGCCTTTAAGATTTCTTACACTGTTAGTGGTCATAATTTTCTTAAATGTTTGGAAACTTACGATATTGCTTATTTAAGAGTTCATATCGCCGTTGGTGAAAAGCTTCACATCGGAATATATAATGCAATTCATCTCCCACGGCGATAGAATCACAGAGTGGACACTGGTTGTCTTCCCTGGGAATGTTCAGCCATCGACCAGTTTCAACTGGTACTCCTTGGTTAGAAAGTTCTGACTTTTAGTATTGGGAGAAATATTGATTTTGAGAGCAATAGATATTTCGCAAATGAAGGTTGATTCTTCAGGTAACACGACCTTTGGATTTCCGCTTTGGCTTACTAGCTGCCGTGAGTCAATTTGCTCGTTAACGCAACCGAGCGTGACAAGAGACTGGGCTACCAGTCTGCAAGGACAGCTAAATAAACTTACGCATTTTGGAAAACTGATTGGTTACCCGTGATGTATGAAGATTTCAACAAAGGGCGCATGGTAATTAATTTCTTCAGCCTAAACAAACAGACAAATAACGGCGAAAGCTCATCGGATGTCGTCATTTGGAAATACCCCTGATTGTTACAGTTTGATAATAAAAAAGTATCCCTGAGTGAAAGCATTTGCGGATTTCGGCTTGCGTGGATGATACAATTACTACTCCCTTGTTGTCATCCACATTTTCTGGTATAACCCTACACTTCTGTATTTGTCGTAATTCACTTGCTGCTCAGTTAATGAATTTATAACATGTATACTTAGTTGTAGCACCACTCAGATTACCCGATAAAGGTTCAAATTTGGTCTTTCTTGTACCTGGGGTAATTATTTAATCTAAATCCAGGTTTGAAGTGAGGTGGAATGTGAGTTATGCACGTCGCAGCCCAGCAAGTGATGTACGATCAGTTGCTTTACTTTTTTTGTAAATCAACTGATCATTCCCAGACATTAAAGGATCAACAGGAAATACGTTGATTGATTAATTACTGTCATCTTGCACAGTGGATATGTCAAAAGTAAGTGTTTACATGTGAAGGTAGGGTTACTAAACCTAGGGAATACTCATATCATGGCGTGAAGTACAGATGTAAAAACAACATACTTTGTTCAAAGGGTAACCGATAATACACTGACCGGTTGTTCATTGTTATCTAACTCAATGTATGTTTTTAAGAACCGTGGACATTATAAAAATAGTTGTCACGTGGGCTTTCTCAGCTAACTTGGCACCTATGTGAAACAATTGAAACAAAATAAGTGATCAGTTAAGAAACAAACACGGGTTATACTATTCGATACATTTAAATAACGTTTAAAAACGATATATTTAAATTTTTTAATATATTTCATATATATTCCAAATATTGTTTCCAAATAATTATTATTAAAGTATTTGATTCTCACATAGACATTTTACATCGAATAAGTATTTTTGTACAGCTGCAGACGCAATGGATATTGTTCCTGTATGTTGATATTCCCGGATACATTATAACTTTGGTAGGTTGTTATAATGATATTTGCATTTTGTTTTCATTCATTCGCTGCAGCTTTGAACAGAATCATTCCTTTCCGTTTGGTTGGGAAGTTTTTCGATGCGCGATAGACGGTGTTTTCACAAGTATTTTCTTTTGTAAGCGTGTATATGTTACAGTCAATGTGTAAAATATGATTCACTCAGGCAATTTATTAAATGTCTAAATATTTCATTCATTTTACAAATTGACTGAATAATTCATTCATTTATTTAACCGACTGACTAAAAATGATAAAGACGACCAAGAGAGCTTAAACACATCACAATATATTAATTATGCTAAGAAAAGAAGCCAAACAATACAGAACTGTACTTGGTGATGGTATTAAACATAAACAAATATTTGGAATTCGTTATCATATTAATAAAGATGGACATATTTTTCAGTTAATTTGTAAAATAAACTGAATATTTAGGCGTTTTAATACATTTCCTTAGTGAAATCTGTTTACATTTTGAATGTAAACATGTACACACGGTAAAATAAGCAATGTTCAGTGAAATATTTACTCTGTGTTGCAAGTCAAAATAGTGTACACGAAGATCGCACAATTACCAAGCAAGTGACTTATCAAAACTGCATCACCATTACCGATGCTCCCCACAAATATACCTACATTTCAAAAACTGTATTTCATTTTTGTTGATCAGTGTGACCATACGTCCTTCTACTTTCAATTAAAATGCGCTTACGAATGGCGAGCACAGGTCGCGAACAAGTCTAGATTTCTGCTATATCATCCGGGTACTCACTGGGAAAATACAGTAATGCACAGGTAACAACTACTCCCGCGGAATTGCTTTAGATCAGTGTCCTTTGTACGTTGAAATACTATATATTGTGAAAGACAAAATGATGTATCAAGGATCAAGTAGAAGATACATTGACCGTTGCGCTGGGAGTTTATTCAACAGACCGTGAAAATAACACTGCTGTATCTTATTATTTATTTTAGATGATGCAGGCAAAGCTCACTTCTCCTGGCGGCCATTATCAAACGGCCAGCTAAAACACAACCCCGCGCTTACGTCTACAGGTCTCTTCCTGTAGTACGGTAATTAGTATTCTCTCCCTCAAGTGTATCCTCAATGATATAACCCACCCTCATTAATTACATGCTGCTCTTTTCCAGCCTCACGGCTATGGAGCTGTGATAAAGAGTCCAAGTCATCATAAAGTAATTAGGGTCCAATAAAAACAATGCGCCGCCAAACCTCATACATATTATCACTGAAAGTCGTACTACAGACGGTTAATGTCAGATCACAATAAAAGCATTTCAATTGCAATAACATGTTCCAGGACCATGTATTCTCTTAACACCATCGGATTTAGAAGCAATGGTCGTATAAAACAAAACAGATCTATTTAATCGCAACAGTATTCATGTTATTCCCACAAAATCACATAAAGAAAGGTGACATTAGGTAATACATGTGTATTATCATTTTTCGTCAGGATAACAAAATTTTCTCTCCTTGTTACCACCTCCAGGTTCAGCTTAAGACGGGTCCTCCTTTGGTCAAAAGTTTGTTCCCCCTCTAATGAGTGTGTCACGCGTTGCACACGAGTGGCGGACGGGGTGCACACCCGTGTGCAACGCGTTGCACACGGGTCTCACACGCGTGACCAACCCGATGCACACTGGTTGCGTAACGCGTTGCCCATGCGTGTAAGGGGAATGAACTTCTAGGCAGTAGTGTATATAAAACATTTCCATCATATATCTTACATCCTTTATAATCCTATGATTACCTTATCATGTACATTTCTAGATATCATTATATACAAAATCAACTATAAACAAAAATATACTTGAAAACTACGAAACTGCTGTTGAAAGTGAAAGAATGCACGCTGGTCAAGTAACAAAAATGGTGCTTTGCGAATTGAACAGTCTCAATTGACAAATTAGCAAGAAATTTACAGTTTATAATGAAACATTTTCAAGAGAATAACACAGGCATGAAGCGATATTAACTCCATAAATGATCATCTGTCATTATTTTGTCTTGTCAATGTGGAACTAACGT
Organism: Haliotis rufescens; assembly: GCF_023055435.1. Taxonomy (NCBI): domain Eukaryota; kingdom Metazoa; phylum Mollusca; class Gastropoda; order Lepetellida; family Haliotidae; genus Haliotis; species Haliotis rufescens. The sequence goes on from NW_025964112.1 coordinate 5,219,710, forward strand.
AAAAAGGAAGTCAAAGGTTTGTGTACAGGCCAGACAATTGGCCAGAGTTACCCCCGACCTAAGTTTTACCATGAACCGGAAGAAAAATAGGAGAATATAGTGCCCTGTTCACCCTGTACCAATTTGTTGGGAGTGACTTGTGATAGCTTAAATGAAAGATTAGTAATAGTAGTTTGTTGCAAACTTTTTGTTAGCCACAATCTGTGCAACATTGATTCCAGCTTTCCATGACTTGACCCCAAGTGGAAGGCCGATCTGTGTTTCGGCTCTAAACTTGCGATGAGCATTGTTGACAGTGGTTACTGTGAAGTCTAACTGGTGGATTCAGGCCGATACAAAGTGGCAGGTTGGTCAGCATGCAACAGGAGAACAGCCTACAAAGATATTAATTATAGTGGGCTGTCATGTTACTGTAGATAGCAAAGAAGGAAAATGATTGTGGTCTGAGGCCACTGACGATAAAGGGATACAATTTGTGGGGAGGTCACTCTAGAATGACAACAGTTCTGTCAAAGTGAAATATCAAGTGTTATGTTCTCTGCAACGAAAATATCACTTTTCTCAACTTCGGAAAACTCAGTCTTTCACACTTAAGTACATAATAGATGGTGGTGCTTTCTATTTTTCATACATATGCTTGACTGATACTGCTTAATTACATGTGGGTCACACGACATTTGAATGAAATGATGATGATACAGCATATTCACCAGAGAGTAAATATGTGATTACAAGATACTAAGAAGTGGTGCAAGAACAAGTTGTGTACTAGTAAGAGCATAAATACCTACACTTTGTCATCCAAAAGCATGGGTGTGGATATTGTCGTTTGGAGGAGCAGAATAGGATGTTTTTGTCTGAGAAGAAATAAGAACTCTAGTAATACAATATCAGCTGATGTTTGGGCATTCTATTGAACCCTGCAACTACAGAAGATTGTTCTGAATTTGATCATTTGGTTTCCCAATTCCTTGATAAGCATTCTTGTGAAAATTGTAGTATATATTTTGGTAATGATTTATCAGACGAAATCACTGCATACAAGATTGAAGAAGCCATTTCCAATCTAAAACTTGGCAAAGCACCTGGAGAGGACGGATTATCTCCAGAGTTTTTTAAGTGTGCGGGACCTTTTCTCATTCCCTTTTTTAAATTACTATATAACAAAGTATTTTCCCTTCTTCGTGGAGCTTTAGTATGATTATCCCTTTATACAAATCTGGAAAAAAGGCAGACCCAAATAATTACAGAGGTATTTCTCATTTAAATGTAACTTGCAAGTTATTCACTTTTGTGTTAGAAAAAAGGTTGAGAACATGGATGGAAATTAATGATTTTATCTCAGAATCTCAAGTTGGTTTTCGCTCGAACTATTCTACCATCGATAATGTGTACATTTTACAATCATTGTGTTCGAAATGTATAAGTAAATCGAAGGGCCGTTTTTACTGTGCTTTCGTTGATTTTAAGAAAGCCTTTGGTTTTGTGGATAGGCAAAAGTTACTGTACCTACTTGTACAAGGGTTGTCATGGGAATAAGTTTAATGTTCTGGAAAGTATGTATTCATCAGTAAAAGTATGTATAATGACATAGGGTAAAACAGACTGTTTTTCAATGTCCACAGGTGTAAGACAGGGGTGTATTTAGAGTCCTGTTTTGTTCATTTTCTTTATCAATGAACTTGTTATTGAAATTCATAAACAATATAATTGTGGTATATTTGTATAAAGTACATACCTCATACTTTGTTTTAGGGTATTGATAAATATGCCTCAAATAAAGCAATTCTTGGTAAAACTGGATGCTGCAATATGTTTGTGCACAGCCAAGTAAGAGTAGTTAAATACTGGATAAAGTTACTAAGAATAAGAATGTAGATATCCTCTTCAATATTATAAATTGCTAAAGCAGTTGGATAAAGGTAAACAAAACTTGGTATCTGAAGTGAGAAATCTATTATTTACATGTGTTTTTTCTTTTGTGTGGATTGCACAGGATATTGGAAACATTCAAGTGTTTATGGGAATATTTAAGCAGTGAGTGAAAGATGTATTTGAAAAAAACTGGTACGAAACTGTTTCATCTTCGCATTATCTTAGCAATTATAGTAAACTAAAGTTGCATCTTCAACAGGAAATGTTTTTATCTGTCTTACCAGACAAGTATAAATAAGATTGTTTTGTAAATTCAGAATCTCATTACAAAATTTTAATGTAAATATGTGTCGTAAATCGAAAGATATTGATGCTGTTAACAGTGTTTGTACCGATTGTGACAGAGGTGAAATTCAAGATGAATTCCATGTCTTATTTAAGTGTAACAAGTATTCCAAGTTAAGATCTACATATTTCCCCTTATTGATTAAAGACTATAAATCTGAAATGTTAATGATAAATATTATCAACTCACAAAATAGACACGTTATCTTTTCAGTTGCTACTTATATAAAGCATGTTTTTACTATCCAATCCAAGAAGATGTAATTTCTGTATATGCACATGACATTATATTATGAGTTAGTATCAATTGTACTTCAGGCCATATGGCCATAATACTGAATAAACCTGTCTGTCTTTCTGTCTGTGAGTCTGGCTCAATTCCACAGAATATTTCATAAATACTCGAGCAATCGGTATTTTTGTTGCATGAACTCATAAACATACCACAAACTCTAGGTAAGTGACTTATATAATTCTGTCCACATAAATAGTTTGGAGGGAACAGCGTCAGCACCTTTGTCTATGAGCTCGGTGAAACTCCTTCGAGAAATGTTGGAGGGCTGATGTATGTATCTTGATCAGTTCAGATCCAGACAACTGTATTTCTGTCTTTCACTGATGCACACAAGTTCAAATACAATTCCAAGCATTCCTGTTCACAGACCTTGCCAGATGAACTGGTGGAAATAAAGCACTGGTTATATTAGTGTAAAGGCTGAAACTATGCACTGGAACACCCATACATGATGACAACACAATACAAATACAATTGGGCAATTGAAGTACATAATTTTCAAATTGAAAGAATACAATCAGTTCAAAATAAAGATTTTCAGGTATTGAAAACACAATAAAACACAAAAAACACATGAACCTGAAGAATTGACATTTATCTCCTCACTGAATCCTGCCAGTGAACAACTTGATATTATCTTTTTCAGTTAAATACACAACACAGTATGCAGTTTACACAATATATCAGAAGCAACCTGAAGTTAACAAATGTCAACACATCACAAATTACCTTTGTTTTCTTAATAAATAAAAAGGAAAACAGATAAGAAGTTAAATAGTTAATTTGTCAAGTAATAGGGAGCAGTGACCTGAAACATGTTATGTCAATGAAGGTAAGTAACAACTCATTGTGCATACATATTGAATTATTTACAGAAGTTACTTTGATCATTGTTGGATTAAAATAGATCCAAATCACAATGAGATTAATTTAAGATGTCTTCTTTCATTTTTCAGGCACTATGTACATCGACTTAGTGATTCAGTCAATATATAGATTGATCAAATTTTCAGTCAGTATACATACTGTCTGATTATAGCCTTTAGCTCTGTACAGGCAATGGACTACAAGAAGTTATTGGTTAATTCCTATTGGTACTCAGTGTAGACTGGTGTCCCTGCCATCAAAACATGTTGGTAGGGGTATACTGGCTACCCAGCTGGCAGTAGAAATATAGAAGTAACGAAGGCAGGATTATCAATTATCTGGTACAATTTTCATATTAGTTATTTTAATGTATGTTTTAAGTAACATATGACTGATGTCTATTGTTACCTGAAATGACCCAATTATTTGCATGGTTGTATTGAAACATTTTTTTACTACAAAGCAGTAACATGACTAATAACGATATGTTACATTTTCCAAGTGACAAGAATTAAGTCACCAAACTGTTGCACATGCTTTAACAGGTGATACCTACCTGTGAAGATTCCCTGTTTTACATCTGTTACAAAGTGTCAAGAGTTAATTGGCAATTTAATTAAAGGAAATAGACTTCCATTGTCTCACTAAAGATCAAACAGAAGGCCAGGATTCTTGATACATAAGGAGAAGCCATGGAGTAGATTGGAGATTTAGAGGATAATAGAATGGTTGAGAATTTCAGTAGAAAGTGGATAGGTATAAATAATTTGTTCATTGCTGACCTGTCATACATCAGTTTGAAAAGAAAACAATTTGCTTACTATTCTTCTTTCAAGTCTAAAGGAATTAATTTGTGAACAGGGCAATTAACATTTCAGATGTTAATACTGTAGGGCATGCCTACAGACAGTATGCTCTGTTTTTTAAATCATCCATGAAATAATATCAAGTGTGACGTCAAACCTTCTAATTCTCAAACTAAAACAATTAAACTCCGCACAGAGAAGCCTACACTACAAGTGCTGTGCAGAGTGAACTGGTTTCGTTAGTCTTTTCTTAGAGGCAAGTTGAAGAGAAAGATTTTGGTGTTTTTTTTACGAATACTAACTGCCAGCTTGTTTGGATTAGAAGCCAGAGTTTATCAAAGGCTAGAATACAAAATGCCTCTGTCATGGAGGCTGTCCTGCACGAGAGATAGTAGATGTGAGGGAGACTACTTGCAATTCTGCCATGAAGAGTTAGCCTTCCAGCCAGCACTCATCTACCTGCTGGACAGGAACATCAAGGTCAAGGAAGTTGTCACAGACCACTCCCACATTATTAAACTTTTGAGTGAGATTATTTCTTAAGATAAAAAATTAAATTATCACCCCATATGTTCGGCCTGCATTCCTCAACACTGCACCGTGGACGGGAGGTGTAGTTTATGTGCTCCCTTAGGAGAGGAAGACTTTACATCGTACCTGTTCGTGTTGCAGAGGAAGACAATAGACCGTAAGAGGCGAGATTCATCACTATCTACATCACCCTCATCAGAGACAACTTAGATGAAGAAGAAGAAATGGGAGGTAACAGAGGACGAGAGGAAATTCCTTTTGACTTTCCTACCTCTCAGAACAAACCAGTCATCCCAACAAGCTCTTCTCAAGGCAGCAGGAGGTCGATGCCCTTCTTAAGGATTCATCCAAATCCCCTTTTGTTTCCTCCGATTACAAAAAGAACCTTCAATCTCGAGTGAAGAAGTGAGTCAGTGAGTTTGGTTTAACACCGCTTTTAACAGTATTCCAGTTATATCACGGCGTGTCAGCTTAATGTGGGAGGAAAGCCCAAAGTGATGCAGGTCTCAGACGTTTACCACTTCAGTGAAACCCACGAGCACGGGTATGGTGCTGACAAACCTAGTAACAATCGGGACGAACCGGGATTCGAACCCACAATCATAGGTTTCTGGCGTGCCCAAGGGACGCAACTCTATATAGCGAATCGCGGCGCCTTAGACGACTGGCCCAACTGTGCCCCCCCAAGTGAAGAAGAAAAGTAGCTCTTCTTCACCATCGAAGTCATCTTCAGCCATGAGAGAGCACAACTATGCGAAGGTGATCACCACCACGAAGCTGATTGCATCACCATCATCAGCTTCCAAAATGCAGAACAGAACAGATTCCTGTACGTAGCCAACCACCTCCATGCAGCTTCAGACAGTGTATCAAGGGCGAAGATATTGACACCTTAACTATTCCACCTATCAAACCAATTTCACAAACAGCAAGAATCTAGATACTTCCTTCGCCACGGCTACAAGAATCCAAGGGCCACCAACTCCTGGTTTTGACCCCAAGAAGTTCTCTCTCCCTCTGCATGGCATGACGGCTTTTCTCTCGGCTCCGGAAATAGATGAAGATTACACTATAATGTCAGACTCTAAGAGTAAGACCTCCAGAGTTTATGACACACAGTTAGAAGTACTGCAACACAAGATAACAGAAGCAATTAGCGATCTTGTAACAGGAGCAGTAGGTCCCCAAAAAGAACTCAAATGAATTTTTGTTTATTCTACAATATGAAGTTGATCAAAAAGTACCTTCAAAACCTCACAGAGTTCAGAATGCTTCACTGACCACAGATAAAACAGGACGATTTTCTCGTAAGCATTGATCTTCAAGATGCTACCTTCATGTCCCCATTCATCCAGCCCCCAGGAACTACCTACGTTTCATGTACCAAGGGCAGCATTACCAATGCTCAGTCCTGCCCTTTGGAATTTCCATGGCCCCGTGATTGCCATATAACAAATAGTGTATTGCATTATCAAACAATGATTGTAACTATCACAATTCTGTTGAGATTTGGTAAAAGCTCATTTGGACAGTGATAAGTCGTCAGGAATCTTAGTACTGTTTAATGTAAGCAGTTTTCAGAAAGTTATTATATATAGGTGCAAGTGTCATGTGTAAACTTCTTGAAGATCGTGGACTGATAGTGTGCTAAAGAAACATGTGGAAAATTCCAATAGATAGTTAGACTGTACATAAGGGGACAAGAGCGTGCCTCTCTTATTACATCAAGATCAGCTTTTGAGTGAAGATCACTGATCACCCTGGATTCCATGCCCAGGCCTTTCTCTAAAGTTTGACCACTGTCGCTGCTGGGTGAATATACTATTATCACCAACTTTTGCTGTCCCCACCATTTTTGTGTTTGAGACTGACCAAGGCAATCATATTATATATTGCCATTGAATATTGTACAACTATTGTGTACTGCTATTGTAATTGCTGTGCAGTGATTAGTATCGACTTGTAGACCTTGTTAATTTTGTAATACATGTGTGGATTGTATACAATTTGTTTGTTGTTTGTTGGTTTGACATTAAATTCCTCTATGTACAGATTTCTGGGTTTACATTGTTTCAATTTAGGAATCAAAACATAACAATCAGCCAGAATCAGTATTTTTTTCATACAGAGTTCCACAAATGAACTGACATAATGGAAGCTGCTGACTCTGGTTGGTGTTAGTCTTTACATTTGTTTTTTTAAGGATTGTGTATATTAAGGGTAGAATGTTCAGTTTTTAGTTGTAATTATATGCATATATTGATTGTAACCAGTAGACAAACAATGATTCCAGGATGAACAGTTCGACTCAGTGAAGTGTAAATCAGAGTACTGACGCATTGTTGTATGTATTGGCACGTAACTAAGTGACTGTAGTTGCTGATACAAGCAAAGATAAGGCCTCCTGGTGACAGGTTTATGACCACTAGCAGAGATCTTCAGAACGCTCATGGCGAGCGGTTCTGGGACCATTGTTCCCTGGACTGGATATTATACTCTTCAAAAAAAAGAAATGTGATACAGATATTTTTAGCCATAAAAGCAAAGTTAGTGGACCAAGAGGTGCAAAATGAAGAGGTTTAATGTGTTATATTTGCAAAAAGAACGTGTTGTCTTCCGCAGGAAAAAATTACATCGTATCCCTTCAGCGAATTCAGGGAAACGAACAGGTGTTAATTAAACTTGGTCATACAAATTCGAAATTTGAGATAAAACATCACTCGACATGATGATTTACTGATAAATTTGTATTTCCTGTTCTGCTAGGCACTGTTTTATATGCAGAGATCAAGATTACCTAGTGGATTGTCTCGTAAACTAAGCCAGAAACACCAATCAGCTGTACACACATCTCACAATCTACCGGTGATTCGATAAAAGATACCCATTAATGTAACTTCAAAGAATTTTGATACAATGATCGGAAGAATTGAATCTGAAACTATCATCTTATCAGGAATAATATATTCCATATAATGTTATCATTTTAGTTGCAGCTTTACTACAAATATTTGGACCTTAAGCGTAGTACTTTGGTACAGTTGATCGCTATTGCCGCAAAAAATTTTCACATGGAACAATTTGACGAATCACCGTCAATGCTCTTACACTCACGATTGCAAAAACTTTATGATGACATAATAGTCAAACTACATTCAGCGAGTCAAAGTATGGCACTAAAGTTGTTTCAAGGCACCAATTGCGGTAATTGCGGTAGGGGGGGGGTACTCAACCTTCCGTTTAGGGTGACCCCTTGTGAAAGCCCCTTATATTTTCATATAATTTTATTCTAGCTAATTCTAGCTAATTCTAGAAATCCAAGAGGTGCTGGCCATTAAAATCCAAGTTGAGAAAGAGTGAGTATGGTTTTACGCCGCTTTTAGCAATAATCCAGCAATATCACGGCAGGGGGACACCAGAAATGTGCTTCACACATTGTACCCATGTTGGGAATCGAACCCGGGTCTTCGTCGTGACGAGCGAACGCTTTTAACCACTAGGCTACCCAGCCGCCCCAAGTTGAGAAAGAACTGAAGCTACACAGCCAATCAACAAAGTTCTGGCTTACCAGACAAAAAAGTCAGGAGACCCAGGACATGATGTGAAAAATCATCCTCCCCTAAAAAATCTGTAGCACCATCTCCAAAAGACCTTAACCACCTGTCATGAAGCTTGTTGAGGAACATGAAGAAAAAAGAAGAAGAAAAATATTTTATTAACGTGTGGCTGGATGCATAGAAGCAGTAACATGGCAAATATGGCATGAATTAAAAATACATCCACCGGCCAGCTACAATGTAAACAGTATGGTTCCGTGGTCAAGTCTGATATATACATAATGAAACATCCAGTGAGAAAAGATACAACTGTTTGGCAATGTATATCACATATAAACACAAAAGCAAGTACATAAAACATTCCAAGAAGAAATGTATGTACACATACATATGTCAACAGTGACAAAGCAAATTTACACTTTTAAGATACATTTTAATGCTGTCATTCACATTTAAGAAAAGTACTTTACAAATTTGATCATCAGGATGAGGTCATTCATTCAAATAAGAAACTTCAAATAATTTGTGCAAACGTCACCGTTTTAAATGTTCAAATGAAAATTTCAGGCTAGTTTAAGTCCAGTGTATTGTCCTCTGGGATCTGGATTGGCTGTGAATTGCCAGCACACATCAGGGCCCTTAGGGGCAACCTTTCTGTTCCTTGGTCCCAGGACCCCATGGGTCAAGAAAGTAACTTCTGCAGGCATGGCACCTGAAGGCCTTGTTGCTGACCTGGGCATCATGACATAAAATAACCACGCCTCCATCGTGCTATGGGGTTAAGAATGCTGCCAAGAAACATTCTGTTGTGGTCACAGTGTCCATATGGCTGGCTCACTTTGCATCTGGTCTCTATGGCAACACTTATTTCCTTTGTCTGACAGCAGCCCCATCTGCACCATGACGGCACATCGGGTTGGTGTTGTGCACCATGACGTCGGCACATCGGGTTGGTGTTGTGCATCATGACGGCCACACATCGGGTTGGTGTTGTGCATCATGACGGCCACACATCGGGTTGGTGTTGTGCACCATGACGGCACATCGGGTTGGTGTTGTGCACCATGACGGCGGCACATCGGGTTGGTGTTGTGCACCATGACGGCCACACATCGGGTTGGTGTTGTGCATCATGACGGCACATCCGGTTGGTGTTGTGCATCATGACGGCACATCGGGTTGGTGTTGTGCACCATGACGGCGGCACATCGGGTTGGTGTTGTGCACCATGACGGCGGCACATCGGGTTGGTGTTGTGCATGATGACGGCACATCGGGTTGGTGTTGTGCACCATGACGGCGGCACATCGGGTTGGTGTTGTGCATCATGACGGCGGCACATCGGGTTGGTGTTGTGCATCAGGTCTGACATCCTTGTTAGCCTGGACGCCTGCATGGGGCATGGATACAGAGCTCTGTGTTGATCCTCCTCAGGGAGTCGATGTCCTGAGCTTCTACAAAGCTCTGGAAGTAATAACAAATTATATGTACTATATATGTAATATTCGAACAGTGTCATTCATCTCAATGAATGTTATCGTACGATCATATATACACCATAGATCTATTCCTTCTGTTGGACTGAAATCGTCATCATTGTGACTTTAACCTCAACATCTGTCATGTTTCTTTGCCATGTCAATGGATCATCTCAGATCTTTTGAATAAACTGTGGGCTGAAGCTGGAGGTCATTGTCATTTTATTTTGAAAAATGTTGATCAATGTATCAAAACAATACAAATTACCATGACAAATAAAGTTTGTTGTTACTGTTATAGTATGCTCCGCCGGAGCCTCTCAGTCCATCTGCAAAGATGGCTTCCAATGTTGTGATGGCTGTGGTAGTCATACCTGTTGCACTATCTGTGAGCACCAGTCAGTGTTTTGCAGAAGGGGGGCCAGACATTGTCTTCTTCCTTTTCTTGGAGATGGTCTCTGCTGCAGGTGAAGTGCATGGTGGCGATGGGAAGCTATGCTGCAGGTGAAGTGCATGGTGGCGATGGGAAGCTATGCTGCAGGTGAAGTGCATGGTGGCGATGGGAAGCTATGCTGCAGGTGAAGTGCATGGTGGCGATGGGAAGCTGTGCTGCAGGTGAAGTGCATAGTGGCAATGGGAAGCTATGCTGCAGGTGAAGTGCATGGTGGCGATGGGAAGCTATGCTGCAGGTGAAGTGCATGGTGGCGATGGGAAGCTATGCTGCAGGTGAAGTGCATGGTGGCGATGGTCTCTGCTGCAGGTGAAGTGCATGGTGGCGATGGTCTCTGCTGCAGGTGAAGTGCATGGTGGCGATGGGAAGCTATGCTGCAGGTGAAGTGCATGGTGGCGATGGGAAGCTATGCTGCAGGTGAAGTGCATGGTGGCGATGGGAAGCTATGCTTGCAGGTGAAGTGCATGGTGGCGATGGGAAGCTGTGCTGCAGGTGAAGTGCATGGTGGCGATGGTCTCTGCTGCAGGTGAAGTGCATGGTGGCGATGGGTAGCTATGCTGCAGGTGAAGTGCATGGTGGCGATGGGAAGCTATGCTGCAGGTGAAGTGCATGGTGGCGATGGGAAGCTATGCTGCAGGTGAAGTGCATGGTGGCGATGGGTAGCTATGCTGCAGGTGAAGTGCATGGTGGCAATGGGAAGCTATGCTGCAGGTGAAGTGCATGGTGGCGATGGGAAGCTATGCTGCAGGTGAAGTGCATGGTGGCGATGGGAAGCTATGCTGCAGGTGAAGTGCATAGTGGCAATGGGAAGCTATGCTGCAGGTGAAGTGCATGGTGGCGATGGGAAGCTATGCTGCAGGTGAAGTGCATGGTGGCGATGGGAAGCTATGCTGCAGGTGAAGTGCATAGTGGCAATGGGAAGCTATGCTGCAGGTGAAGTGCATGGTGGCGATGGTCTCTGCTGCAGGTGAAGTGCATGGTGGCGATGGGAAGCTGTGCTGCAGGTGAAGTGCATGGTGGCGATGGGAAGCTGTGCTGCAGGTGAAGTGCATGGTGGCGATGGGAAGCTATGCTGCAGGTGAAGTGCATGGTGGCGATGGGAAGCTATGCTGCAGGTGAAGTGCATGGTGGCGATGGGAAGCTGTGCTGCAGGTGAAGTGCATGGTGGCGATGGGAAGCTGTGCTGCAGGTGAAGTGCATGGTGGCGATGGGAAGCTATAATATGCTTGCAGGTGGAGGGGGCGTGTTGACGATGGTAATCAATGCTGCAGGTGGAGGGGGCGTGTTGACGATGGTAATCAATGCTGCAGGTGGAGGGGGCGTGTTGACGACGGTAATCAATGCTGCAGGTGGAGGGGGCGTGTTGACGACGGTAATCAATGCTGCAGGTGGAGGGGGCGTGTTGGCGATGATAATCCGGGCAATAGTACCGTATATCGCTGTGTATAAGGCGAGTTTTTCGTACCTAAAATGAAGGGGCTAAGAAGGGGGGTCGTCTTATACACGGAGTTGAAAATCTCACATTTTTTTCCACTGGCGATGTCAACCGGCGTCCGATAGCCAGCCCAGCATTTGACAATAAAACTTCGCATTTCATCCTAAATAACTGTTCCAATAACTATTTCCATACATAAACATGATTTGCATCTCTTTTCCTTGAATAAAGTTTAATCATTTCTGCAAATAAAGTTGAAATGACCCTCGCCTCGATGCAGATTGTCAAACCACCTGACACGGTAAAACAATCAACATCCGTGAGTAGAGAGCCGGAAGTACCGGTAAGCATTTGCATATTGCACATGTGACCTAACATGTGATAACCGGTGAAGCTGAAATCAATTCCCGCTGTTTTTACAGTTGTATTAACAAGTGTTGGAGACGGTGTGTACAAGTGATTGTGGAATAAACACGCTGAATGTGAAGCAAACATAAGCCTAGTTAGTTACAACATAGTTAATTGGCGATTAAATTACTCACCATTGTCTCTTATATGTTATTACTTCATAAATGAATTTTATTTTACGGGCACCAATTTGATGTCGTACCGTGTAAACACAAAATGGCGACGTGTGCTGGAGTTACACACGCGACCTATCATTGTAGAAAAAAAACAACGCAAGATAAAAATATTTTTATTGCATATATAAGGTTTGTGTGCGCACTTGTGATGTGTGCGAAATATGCATCAGTCGGAAAGCGCACGTTAAATCTCCAAAGTAACTAACTAGCTAACTAACTTGTGATGTCCGTGTGCGAAATACGCTACAATCGGAAAGCGCACGTTAAATCTTCTATATCAGTCAGACTTGTGATGTGTTTCATTCCCGGTCGCCTTATACACGGAGTATAGGATTTTGGGTTGATTTTTAAGGCGTGTACAGGGGGGTCGTCTTATACGTGGGGTCGCCTTATACACAGCGATATACGGTAATCCGGATACCTGATAACACTGCTGTGGCTGCCACTCATCTTCACTGCTGAGTTTTCATATTTGTATCTTACTTTGAAAACATAAGATGTTTCGTATCAGAATACCATATCATATGTTCAACATAGGTAAAACAGTTAATCAAAATTATCAATTCATGTTTTTGGAGAGCTTGATGAAAGTGAACATGAAAATATAGCTAAGAAATTACATATTGAAAGATTATCAACATCAAAATACAAAACGACCTGTGAAGATCCGAGGTAAAATAGGTCTTAAGCAACCCATGCTTGCCATAAGAGGCGACTAACGGGATCGGGTGGTCAGGCTCGCTGACTTGGATCGATGCCCATGGTGTCACTCACTTTATTGTCTGCTCCAGACTTGATTATTTACAGACCGCTGTCATATACCTGGACTACTGCTGAGTGTGACGTTAAATAACAAACAGACAAATCAAAATATAAAAACAAGAAATAGTTCATGTATACTGAATTACTGAAATATTGGAATAATTATTAGATCAACATAGATGAAAAAATAGCTAAAAAAAAGAAGCTCTTTTTATACATTAAATATTTAAAAACATACTTAGGTCAACATTATATCTATGACACATGTTTATGTTTTAGATCTAGATCTTCAATGACAATATATATTAGTTCATTACGAACTACTAGTCCTTTTGAGAATGAACAATATGAACTATTTGTGTCAAAAACGAACATTCAGGTTTTTTTAAAATGACTACATCGAATAATATCAGTTTCGAGAAACAGTATCACACAATCAATTACTGCATGAACACCAAAATGTGTCCACCATGTATGTTTTGTTTAATGACACATGATATCATTTTGCCTATGACCTAACGATTGAATAACATTAAATAAATGCATCTATTTCTGCATGTTCATAGATGACATTTGCATACGTACCTCAAGTAACATATCAACAGCCATCTTCTTGGTAAGATTCGTGCAACACACTTCTGTGTGCAACAGAAACACTGAGGACTGCAGAAGTGACATGCTCCCCTCTGGAAACTCAACTGCACATGTATTATTACAACTACAGAATGTTCAGATGCCATCATGAACTTTTGGTTCAATGCCTTAGAAAATGTTGACCTTGTCAATCGAGATGTAAGAAGATTTGCAGACTGTCAATAAACAGTGGGTTGAAGGTGGTATCAGAGAAGTGTTGGCCCAATTCTCAAGGTGAGTGAGTGAGTTTTACACTTTTAGCAATATTCCAGCAATATCACAGCGGGGGACACCAGAAATGGGCTTCACACATTGTACCCATTTAGGGAATCGTACCGGGGTCTTCAGCGTGACGAGCGAACGCTTTACCACTAGGCTACCCGACCGCCCCTCTCCAGGAATGGGCCAAGGACAACAAATCATGTTCTAAGGTGGCATTTATAATTGACGAAATAAGTGGCTTGCCACCTCAACATCTACAAATCTATTGACCTGATAAAGAAAGAACAATTCCAGACTGAAATATTATCGATCCAGCTGCAATCTGGAGGTTACCTTCGACCAAGAAAGAAAATGTTATGAGCCATAGATGATCAACTTGAAGTGTTAAAGAACAGGTTGCTCCAACAAAATCTATCAGTTATATGGTATGGTGATGTGTCACACCTTCTGGATGTAATGAGTGAAATGTGAAAATAAATGTCTTATAATGTCATAAATAAAAACTTGAGATGTGAAAATGTTACTTGTGTCATTCACAAGTTTTTCCTTTTTCTGCATGAGACTTGACGGTGACTGGTCAGACTGGTTCCATGTAAAAAATAATACCCGGCAATAGCCATCAGCTGCTTCGCATAGGGTTATTATTATTTTAAATTTGTTTAGTAAAAGCTGCATCTAAATTAACAACATATTGGAATATTTTATTCCTGATAAAAAAAATAGTTTCAGATACAATTGTTGCCGATCCTTGCATTAAAACTCCTATAAAGTTATATCATTGGGTGTGTCTTGACCGAATCACCGGTCGATTCCAAGAAAACGTGTGTACAGCTGATTGCTGTTTCCGGCTTAGGTTACGAGAAAATACACAAGGTAATCTTAATTACTGGATATAAAACAATGCCTAGCAGAACAATTTAAAAGGTAAATCAACATGTCTGGTGATTTTTTTTATCTCAAATTCACCCATTCGTTTGGCGGACTTCGCTGAAGGGGTACTGTGTAATTTTTTTCTAATTTTTTTTTTCCAAAATACTGAACCTGCAAGAAAATATGGTAACCTTAATCCCTATTTGTTAGGGGATTAGCATGGCTGGGTGATATTAAAATTAGAACAATAGAGTTGGGCAATGTGAGAACACCCATGCAATGAGCCCGTCATTTGCTTAACTTGCACAAAATCACAACACATATTTTGTAATTATATGATCCAAAGTCACCAATTGTAGTTTGATTGATCAGCTGTTTCACGCCACAGTAATCTCATATTCAGTGCACTACCAACTGAAGCAAACAACTGATTCAATATCTCAAATATCGCACAATTAATGAATGTATCAGCAACATTTCATTGATTTTAAGGGCAATATTGTCAGGAAGGACTTTTTAAAGTTCTGCACTGAACAATAGGCTCCATTGCATTAGGATTGTATCGAGAGCTGTGAGATCCCAGCAGTCCAGTAATAGTGGTATTTTTCTATGTCCCAGAAATGTCAAACATGTCATGGTTATTAAGCATTATTCACTTTCATTTTTGTGGAATTTTAATTGTTAGTCTATGGAGGTAATTCAGACCGGAACTCATGAAGTATCCCATCACGGGCCTGGAATTTGATCTCACACATTTCATACCAGTTATCTCAAATGGGTTTCTCACCCACAGGTGTGTCGGAAACATACATGCCAAAGTTCAGCTTCCTCAGTTTGTCAATTTCAGGTAAGATGTGAGGTGAAATGGGGTTTCAGTTGTTTCTTGAGCCAAAAAAGCATTTTGAGAGAACTTTTGAGTATAACTTTACATTTTCAACTAAGCAGTGTAAGTATTCAAAGTTTTAGCTTCATTTGTCCAGTTACTTCTGATGAGGTAACTAAGAGCCTAAGCACATTTGGACAGAACTAAGAGCATGTGCCAAACAAAGGTTAAATTAAGGTTAACATTTAACATATCTATAAAAAAGAAAATGCTTTAAAACCCACAGATTTTTAAAAAAAGTGTGTTGTGGAGGAATCAAACCTTTCAACAAATACAGGTGTTACTTTTGGTGGGAACAGAACATGAAGTGTCAGTGATTTCATTGACCAATTGGTTTCTGAAGAGATGATGTTTACAGTGCAAGAAATTGCATTTTAAAAGAATTAGTTCCATGGCAAAGTAAAATAAAGGTGAAAATTGAAAATATTCATTAAGCGCCACAGCTAACACCACATCCTGAAATTTTATTACATTTGAAAATAAATGACAGTAATAGCCATAAATAGTTTTATGTTAAATAGGTGCCATTCGACACTCTTGAGCAAATTCAAGCGTCATTGGTGGGAGATATCATGTGAAGTAGCAACTTCAATTGTCTACTTATTTCTGTGGAGAAACTGTTTAATGACATGGCATAACGCTGGACTTTTGGACCAGGACATGTGCTCACAAAAAAATGTAACTTATATTAACGATTTTATAACACTTCAACCATAATAGGAGAAAACGGATCCAAAGCCAACATAGAAAAACATGTCCCCCCCCTCCCCCCATAGAGAGCTAACAATTTAACCAACAAAAATATAAGGAGCCAAAGAAACTTGTCAAGGGTCGATGAGAATGAAATGTCTGAAGCAACATAAAGACCACAGCAACAACATGTTTCCAGTGGTTAGACAACTGTTGTGCTTAATTAACTCTCGGATGTGTTCAGCGTAATTGTGAGAATGTATTTGATGGTGGCAAATTATAAGATCAAAGTGCAGTTTCTGGATGACTGAGTCAGCAGCCAAAAATGTGCCACCAAGGTGCAAAAACACTAACTCAATTAGGAACATCTTTGTTGTTGAATAACATGTCTGTGGAGAAAATTGTCACATATGCTTCAAGCCAAGTGTGGTTAATTAAAAGATTACGTAACAGAAGCATGCTTCAAAATATAAAAACCATGCTGATAAAACATGTGCTCAGCTTAGTTTCTTTCAGAACTGGATGTTCTTTTTCAGTTAGAACACTTCATCATACTGTTCTTGTGTGTGTAAAGGATTGACTACTTTCACTCATTAAAGTTGGCCAAATATGCTCATACTGCTTTTAACAGCATTGCAGTTATGTCACAGCATGTCAGCTAGATGCAAGTGGAAAGCCCAAAGGAATGCAAGTCTGAGACGGTTACCACTTTCAGTTACATAACAGCATGTTTGCATAAAGTTTGAGGAAAGCCTGAAGTGACAAATCCTGGATGTTTACCACTGCTGAAACTCAAGAAATGTTCATAAATCCAGAAATATAATCAGACGAATCTAGGAACTGAACCCACAATCACAAGGAACAAGTCATCACAACCTGAAAAATCTGAGACAAAACTGAACAAATCCCACTACAGACTAAAAAAATACTACTGAAAAGAAGTTGAGGACCACTTAATTCTTTCATATTACAACAGTTAATCTGTCATGCGATATGGAAGAGTCGGGTAATCCTGAAAAGATTTTTTTTAGTTCTTTGGAAAAAGATACAATGTCTTGATTGTGAAAAATTACTCAGTATCCTGTATGAAAACATTACATGTCAACTATGTCAACTTGAGACCTGTGTGAGATCACATAATGATAACGTAGGGATTCTGCCAGGATGGTGTAGTTACAAGGATAGTTGGCTTTTCTTGTCAACCCTGTACTCCCACCTTCCACGGCTGCGGCCTCAGCAACTCCTGCGACTGTTCCACTGACTGTTCCACTTACGGCTCCTCTATCGGTCATTCCCGTGGCTTCAGGAATTGTCTCTCTGACCCCACTAGAGCCTCCGTCTACCACAGGTTTTCATCGGATCATTTTTTGCCTTGTCATCTCAGTCTCTATCACGATGTTCTTCCAAGTGTTCCCGGTCCTGTTGTCGCTCTCAGTAGTTTGCCCATATTGTCGGGATCTACTTGCTGCTCAGACACCTCAGAGGGATCAATCTTCCCTGATTATGATCCTCCTCCTCTGGAGATTGACACCCACCTGGGTAAGTCACAAGTTACTGACTGAAAGGCTGACCACTTGTCCTCCATCGTTCCCTTCCCGGATTCCGATGTTGATAAGTCTACAGTTTGGTCTCACCCAACCTCGCTCCCTCAGACCCCATGTTGTGGCGGCATTAGACAAGGACTTTGCTAAACTCTCTCTCCTGTGTCATTCATGGCTCCTCGTTTTTGTCAAGACAACATAGCGGATGTGGACGAGGAAAGTCCTGTGGTTCTTACCAGCCCTGATGTGATAGCCACCCTGGCAAGGGTGCCGGTCTGAACTCCAAGCACTGACCTGTTGGACTTCAACAATTGGGACCTTCCACCCCTAGTCATTCCGGTCTCTGAGACACCCATAGGCTGGAGACTGGGCAAAATTGGAGCATACAAGAGGACCCATTTGTTACAACCATCCTCTGTCAGGGGAACATTCTACCATTAGGAATACATCCACCTCAGACGTCTACCTCGATGACAGATGCATAGTCCCCTTGTTAACATCAGCTCCTGTGCAACAGCGCTGACACCCTGCTTTGAATGGAGGCAATAGAGGCTGTTCATTACCTGGACCCGACTCCGGGATATTACTCCCCCAATGTTTCTTGTCCCAAAGAAGGGCTCCAACAAACTGCATGATCCACAACCTTTCCATCTTCAATCGACGCTACCTGGAATGTCCTCCCTAATTCCGGATGACGTCGTTAAGGCTGCTCAGGAAGAATCAATGCAGGTGATTCCCTGATCAGCCTCAACATCCAGGATGCCTACCTTCATGTGTTTATCCACCCCAATGACCAGCGGTTCCTCAGGTACTTTTATAACGGTACCCATTATCAGTGGGTGGTCTTACCGTTTGGAATTTCCATGGCCCCGTGGCTTTTCACATGAATCACAAAGCCTGTGGCCACCAAACTGCACCTGAGGAGCTTCAACTTCAAGGCCCACATAGACGACTGTTCTCAACACCCAGAGTTGCTTTTGGAGTACAGGGATTTTACTCTTCCCACCTGCCGTACTGTCAGATAAGGATGCATTAAGGAGCAATGCAGAATTAGTAAAGATATTTAGTAAAATCTAAGAATTTTTAAACATTTGTATACTTATCCTGCATTACTACGTCTAAGTGCTCTCCCTTCAGTGCACAACCACCCCACAAGATTTCCGATGTTTGAAGCAGTAATGTGGCGGGTCACATGCTGAGTGTGCCTCTTCTGGTTGGAACAACTTTTCTTTAGTACGGTGGATCTCAGTTTGTCTTTCTGTCAAACAGCAGTAAATGCATTGAGCAGTTATGCAGGATCACTATGCAAATGTAATTTTTTTTTGAGATTTTACTAATTCTGTATAATTTAATTCTGTACTCATTTTCTGACAGGAACCATTCAACATAAAACTATGAAGTCATTTTCAAAAATTTACTGTGCCACACTCAGATCGTGTAAATTAAGAAACCCTCACAGGTAACTAACGTTTGCGACGCACAGTGTTTTACACACCTTCATTCTCAAATGTAACACCATCTTGCAGCAACAATGTCCAAATTCATACATTTCCCGTTTATCGCTGTGTATAAGGCGAGTTTTTCATACCTAGAATGAGGGGGTTAAGAAGGGGGGTCATCTTATACACGAAGTCGAAGATCTCACGGTTTTTTCCAGTATTTCACTTTCAGCTTCCACTGGCGATGTCAACCAGCGTTCGATAGCCAGCCCAGCATTTGAAAATAAAACTTTGCATTTCGTCCTAAATAACTGTTCCAATAACTATTTACATACATAAACATGATTTGTATCGGTTTTCCTTGAATAAAGTTTAATCATTTCTGTAAATAAAGTTGAAATGACCCTCGCCTCAATCCAGATTGTTAAGCCAGCTGACACGGAAAAACAATCAACATCCGTGAGTAGAGAGCCGGAAGTACTGGTAAGCATTTGCATATTTCACACGTGACCTAACATGTGATAACCGGTGAAGCTGAAATCAATTCCAGTTGTTTTTACAGTTGTATTAACAACTGTTGAGACGGTGTGTATAAGTGAATGTTGAATAAACACGCTGAATGTGAAGCAAACATAAGCCTAGTTAGATACAACATAGTGAATTGGCGATTAAATTACTCACCATTGTCTCACCAAAGATCAAACCCATTGTTTCTTTTCATAGTCGGAGAGAAGCCGTGTAGTAGATTTAAGGATTATAGAATGGTTGAGTATTTGAGTAGACCATGGATGGGTATAAATAATTCGTTATTCGTTGACTTGACATACTTCATTATGAATACAAAGAGAAAACGATTTGCTTACAACGCTGCTTTCCTTTGCTGAAAGTACAAACAACAGTGCTGCTGCACGCAAGTTTTCAGTGAATGAATCGATGGTTAGGAAATGGAGGAAAGAGAAGCCGTCACTTGAGGAGCTGCCAAAGACGAAGAAGGCCAGACTAGGATCCGAGACTCCATTCAAGCCACTGGAAGATATTCTTTTTCAGTTGATCGGAGACTTGCAACAGTCAGTATGCATCGTCACACGCATGATGATACGACAGCGAGCTCTCCACGTTTATTATACGAGGAAAGACATGGATCTCACGAAGTCATTCAAGGCATCGAGAAACTGGTGTTCGCGGTTCTTGAGGCGACACAACCTAGCACTGAGGCAGAAAACCCACATTGCCCAGAAACTTCCTGCTGAAGTGGAAACTAAAGTGGAATTTTTTCATCAGTTTGTAATCTGTGAGCGTAAGAAAGTAGATTACGATTTAAGCCAGATCGGCAATATGGACGAAACTCCCCTGAACTTCGACATGCCAGGATCAAGGACCATCGACACCAAGGGGACTTCAACGGTGTCAGTTCGTACATGTGGGGCGGAAAAGCAACACTTTACCGTGGTGTTAACCTTGATGGGACCAAGCTGGACCCAATGCTAATTTTCAAGCGGAAAACCATTCCGAAGGACAAGTTCCCCAGTGGCGTGTACGTCACAGTACAGGAAAAAGGCTGGATGGATGAGTCTCTTGTACTCAAGTGGCTAGAGAACGTATGGATGAAGAGACCCGGTGCTGCCAGAGGATGCAAGTCCCTGCTTGTGTGGGATATGTTCCCTGCACATTTGTGCGAAGCAGTGAAGAAGAAGTTGGTTGACAACAAAACACGTCAGGCCGTGATCCCCGGTGGACGCACCTCCCTGTTGCAGCCACTTGACGTCTGCCTGAACAAACCCTTCAAGGCCAACGTAAGGAGTGCGTGGAATACGTGGATGGTAAATTGTGACCACACATACACAGAAACAAAGAAAGGCACCGCTACCAGTTGTCGCAGAATGGGTCATGACCGCATGGATGGAAATACCAGCGAACATGGTAAAACGAGGTTTTTCTAAAGTGTGGGATAGCCAATGCTATGGACCTATCGGAGGACGATTGTTTGTATGAGGATCTTGTCAATACTGAATCCGGGAGATCCTACACAGCAGAAACAGTTGCCGACATCCCTGATGATTTCGAGGAAGAATTGAATTATTATTACGAAGACAAAAAGAAATTTGATGGCCTCGGACATTCTGTGTGTGGAAGAATCCGACTCGGAATTTGATGGCTTCACTGAGGCAGATCTGTGATTCTGTTCTAATGGCAGCAAACTGTAAATAAGCCGGGAAAATACCTTTGTGATTTTATGTATGATTTTTTTAATGATTTATGTATTTATGTATGATTCTGAATGATGTATGTATTTATGTGTGATTCTGAATGATGAATGGATTTAAGTATGTAAACAAAGATGTGAATTAATTAAATTACGAAAAATGGGCGTGCTTAAATAAATGGCTCCTAACTTGAAATATGTTCTTATGTTATTACTTCATAAATGAATTTTATTTTACGAGCACCAATTTGGTGTCACGCCGTGTAAACACAAAATGGCAACATGTGCTGGAGTTACACACGCGACCAGTCATCGTAGAAAAAAACAACCCAAGATAAACATATTTTTATTGCATATATAAGGTTTGTGCACGCACTTGTGATGACGCCATTCCAGGTCGCCTTATACACAGTATAGGATTTTGGGTTGACTTCGAAGGCATGTACAGGTGGGTCGTCTTATACGGGGGGGGGCCTTATACACAGCGATATATGGTAGTCTCAACAGCTTGTTTGTGATTACTGCTGTTAGCCTCTGACTTTGAATTTAGCTCCATCATTGAATTACAGGACTGGAGTTCTTAACTTTATACGATATTAGAAGATTGAAACCATTGATATAAATGAAGCATTTTCTGTATCTGGCTGGTTGGGGATTAAATGAATCAGACTACAATGAGTTGGAATATTTCTATGCAATAAAAACACTGTTTCCAGCTGCTGTCAGTGCCAATTAATGCACTGTTCCTGATGCTTCATTTGTGAGAATGATAATGTCAAGCATGACCTTTATATCATTGAAGTTGTATAAATGAAATAACAAACTGTCAGAGCCATGAATGGGATAATGGATGAATAAAATATCAGATAAGAATTATCACTTTGCTGTATCCATTCAGGAAACAATTCAGCCTTTAATTAAATTCCTTTCAAATTTCACATGTACAAATTGTTTGCTTAGCCGTTGGGTGTGGTGCTGTCCGTCCATCAAACCGCAGCCATTTGCAGCATCTGTTGACACTGGAGCCTGATAGGGATGGGCAAACCATGATTTGTCACACACCACTTGTTGACACATGGAATGAGTTGACACTAATCTTTACATGCAGATAAAAGATGCATTCCATTGAAGTCATGCTCAGAAAAAACGGATTTCTCAAAATACTGCTTGTGTAGCAGGGTACCTTATATTCTTCCTATAGTTATATCATTATTCATATATCATCATCATAATCATCTATATGTTCAATGTTTGTCTTGTCTACAGTTGAATATCAGTATCTAACTCTATAAACAACTCAACACCCTTATTTTGAGTCTCTGGGAATCTCGCACCAGATCTTCCCCTTCAACCTTCTGTCTATCTTTAGACATTTTTCACACCTGTAAGGTTTCCCTCAGTCTATTTATATCTTGCATTAAGCACTTCCTTTGATGCTTAATGCAATCTGTCTTCTAATTGGCCACCTTGGTCCTCTACAGGTAGTTTCCTTCCATACCTGACTTCCTCCTCACTTCATGTGCTGCTGTTGAGGAGGGACATTTTCTTTTCTTCAGATAGTTCTTCAACAGCAGCCACTCCCTTGCAATAAATCCATTATCACCATCTGCCCGTGTGTTTCCCAACGGCCCAAGCCGGATAAATACCACTACCCTGGCTACACTTGCAAAAAACAAATAGTGCCATGGCACTGTATCTCACCTAGATACGTAGTCAACAGTTGAAAGTGTCACAGACAGACACTTAAAGTTTTATCAATTTATATTCAAGAATTTTATTCAAAATTACCGAGGACTAAAAACCTAATACCTAATGATGACAAAGTTCAGCTTCTTCAATTTGCAAATTCGGAGAAAACTTGGCAAAAACCAAAACATAATTTATTGTAGTGGGATGGTAATCAAATTATCACATACCAAATTTTATTACTTTTTTAACAAAATTTGAGGTTGCAGGTTTGTTTTTTTCAATCTGGTGGCCATGTCCATGTTATAAAAAGCAAAATGTAGCCTGCATCATTCACAGTAGTACTGTTCACGTATTCATGAACCCGTATTTGATCAGTATCTCAGAATCTTGCTTTGGCCTTCATCATGACATCCTTTTGTTCAATAAGACAATTTATCATCCTGCAACTACAAACAGAGTACGTTACCACCTAAGTTGCATTACTCGAAGCAAATACTAAAGCTGTTTCATCCTCAACAGACTAAATGAACTAAACCTTTGCCATCAGAAACATGCAAATTTGAACCATTTTGACTTCACCAATACAGGTGACAGCTGTCGAAGACAGTCCAAGTTATGGTTTGGTTCGTTTGTTGTTCAACACCGCACCCAGCAATATTCCAGCAAAATGACGACAGGTACAAGATATGCTTCTAGCTTATAGTATATTCCCAGCTGAATGGCATCACTTATGGTTTGGTGAAGCACATGCCAACAAACATTACAACTTTGAAACAGAAAGTACTTGCCTGTCACTACAAAAATGAAGTTATGAGTACTTCCAGTTTAATGACAATTTCTGATTTTGGAAAATGACAAAAAAAACATTTCCATAATCATAAGAAATCTCTACTAAAAGCAAAGTCCATTGTACGATTCTGACTATTATTTACTTGTTTTTGTGCATCACTATCAAAGGGTGTAGTGATGATACCTGGTGTTGGCGAAAAGGTGAGTATTCTGCACCACCGGTGTCACCCATCACAAACACATGCAAAGGCAAGTAATTTGTTCACCTGCCAAAAAAGAAAGTTTACTATTTCTGATTATTTCTAATAAGGGTGCTTTCCTTAAAAAATGTCATAAAAACACAGTTCTTGCTTGTGTACTGAACCAACCACCTAACTTACATGACAATTCCAGCATTTTAACCAAATATGCCGTCCCTGATGGAAGTCAATGTAACAAAAAGTAGAAGCTTAAACATTATCTGCAGAGACAGTCAATTATTATGAAAATGGCAAACACACTTTGACCTTTACTTTACACTTAGGTCACCCACAACCTCTTAAAATTGTTGCCCCACAATAGAGATGACATGCATCAAGTTTCATGGACATATTGCTTATGATTCTTGAGTTATCATTTATACAAACTTCACTTCAGCATACAACCTCAAAGATGACCTCGACCCTTGAAATGACTGGTCAAAGCACATGAACTAATTCCCCGGGCTATAAAGGAGATGCACAAGACATCCCTGAGATATCCAAGTACAACATGGTTTCAAAAACAAAGTTAGACTGTGGTCAAATTCAGATAAAATCATAAACACTTCACATGGTTGGTTAATATTGGGATTGTCCCTGAGCTTTCTACAGGGTACCTACTTTTCACAAAAGCATCCCTAAGCATGCAAATACATCCCCATCCGTAGTCACTTTCTCAAGGACTGTCACAAAACTACATTAAGTAGGAAATCATTGTGCATTCCGCTGTGCTAAGCACACATTTGATTAACCTCCAAGCAAACCTCACTTTTAGTGAATGTATCTTTTGGCATAAAAAAATTGATCAATTCTTTTTCCCCCAGATTGTTTTGTTCAATGCGAGAAGGCAGGAGGTAAAATAGACATCAATGTCATGAAACAAGATCATTGCTTTGCCATTTAATGGTAACATTGCACCACTCACATACACTCTCACTTTATGTAGTAAACAACCTGTCAGAAAATGGGCATTCATTTACCTGGTGTATAAAATGCTGTATCTCTTCTGAGTGTGGTGTTATATTGCGTTAAGTCTCCAAATGTGTTGTAAAAAGTTGCACTTCACGCACTCGCACTAGGATAAATTTCACATGGTGATTAATCACAAAACATAAAGAAACCATATCATAAGGGTATTCCAAAACCAGACAGTTCAATTTGATAAAAGTAAATCTCCCTTACACTATCATCAAATAGCTTTTCCCTCGATGACTTGATATGATACTGAACATAGATGTTCTGATGAAAGGGGTTACCTCAAGAATGTTGTTAGATGCTGGGTCTCCAGTCTCAGTTATCTCATATGATGATCTCCTTAACTACTTAATACTGGGTTTACAGGATGAAGGCTGAAGGAAGTTCATGAAGATTCTTTATGGCCAGCAATACACCTAGAGTTATCCATGGTTCTGCTTGGTTTGAGTTTTGTGTGGAAAGCATGTAGTTTCAACAAGAGTTTGTGGTTGCAGATTTGGGCACAAATGGTAGTATTCTTGGCATGGATTCCTGCAGAATTATGATGGCGAGGTATATGCGAGACAACAGACACTGTCTACTTCTAGAGGTCAACACAAGTTGTACAAATTGAACAAGCAATTAAGCATGGGTCAATTAGTTGTTGCCAAGTAGTCTCATAACCACCAAAGCCATGACTTCATAATGGTGGTAAACTCACTTTTTTCCCTCATCTACTACCAGAGGTAGATAAATTGGGGAGGTGGGGAGGGGGTTATTCGTATGTAATAGAGGTAGTATTCTTAGAATTATAAACAATGATAACCTATTGTTCAATAATTCTCATGAAACTTCTACCTCTATTACATATCTGCCAGAATATACAAGAGGGACCCCATTGGTATCTGCCTCTAGTAACTCCCTGTGTAATTGACAGCAATCCTCTTCTGGAAAGCATTATGTACTGATTCTCATCCTACTGAGAAAATTTCCTCTGAAATTCCCCTTGAGGACTTGAAAATCAGAAACTATGTCAAGAATCAGTCAAACATGTCATTTTTACACCAAATTTACCGTTAGATTTGCTGATCTGGATGGTAATAAACCTGGGTTTGTGACTTAATACCGGCAATTACGTCACTTCCGGTTACGACGTCACCTTCGGTTATGACATCACTTTTGGTATGGCACTTCCCCTTTTGGTAATGACGTCTCTCTAGGTCTATTTCTACCCCAAAGGTGTTATTTCCTGGTAAGGACTTAGTTGTGTCATTTCCGATGGTGATAGTTGACATTTAAGGTGCTTCTAATCCATCCTACACCAAATAAGCAGAATACTTACCCTCTGATGCTGATTGTGTTGGACCAAGGGAATATATGCCCTCTAAGTCCGGCTGAATGTAACGTAAGTAAAAGCTAGTGAAGGCGTTTTGTTAGGCCCACTGAGACAGAAACTTTACTGGACCACAAAAGAAATGTTACCATGGACAGATATACGAGAAACCTCATACAGTTGAACACGGATATAACGAAGACGGATAAAGCAAACAAACGGATACAACAAACTGTTAAAAAATCCCAGATTTATCTCCTATATAATATCATAAAATTTACGTATATAACGAACTCTCTACAACGAACGGATACAGCGAACTGATATCTGATCACCGACAAGCCCATCTATCACTAATTAGTGACGTGTATAGCGAACTGAGAAATTTCATTCAGTGTCAAGTGTCACTGACAATTGGCTGTACGCAATCAGCGGCGAATCAACACAATGGCGGCGAATCAATACAATCAGCGGGACGGATCAACCTTGTTAAATTTGCATTGTGTTAATCTTACCTGTATATGTATCTTGTCTGTAAAACAAACTTTAAACATATAAATTTTACCAGATTGTGTGTCAGTTCACTTGCATATGCTATCATGGCGGGCAATAGTAAGAGGAAAGCTATCAGTTTAGACACGAAATTGAGAATTATTAATGCTGTTGATGCTGGCATAAAAACCAAGAAAGACATTGCAATGGAATTTGACATTCCAAAAATCAACATTAAGTACCATTATGAAGAAGAGAGAATCTATTCTTGAATCCTGCGACTAGAATCGGAAGGGGTTACGAGCTGCCAATCACCAAGACGTAGAGGACACCCTCTTCAAATGGTTTCAAGCCATGAGAAGCGAAAACATTCCGCTTAGTGGTCTGCTACTGCAGACCAAAGCTGACAAACTTGCAGTGAAATTAGGCCATGAAGATTTCACGTGTAACACTGCAATTACGTGTATTGTGTTTTGTCTTATCAAAGATGGCGGAAGTTTCCGAGCGAAAACGTGTATAACGAACAACGGTTAACAAACTGATTTATCTGGTCCCTTGTTGTTCCTTATATCCGTGTCCTACTGTATGTCCAAACACTGTAAACATACTTTGAGAGATATAATAAAGGTGAAACATGACAAAACTGATCATCAAGGTTGAAATTAAAGTGTCAAATGTTCTTTAAGTGAAACACAACACTAGTCTCTTAGAAAATGGCATCACAAGTGAGTATCTCATGTGTCCGCCATGTACATTGATGACTACCGTGCAACGTCGATACATGGAATGAATGAGGCGATTGATGAAGGCCACAGGCACTTGAGCCCACACTGAGGAACTCTCTTGAAGATGCTGTTGCACAATCTGACAATCCTGATGTTGGGTGGGGACCCTTGTTCTTCCACTACGTGCTCGGTCATCTGTAGTGTTGGTGGTCTGGTACCGTTGCTGGAGCCTGTATATGGTCCTTACGTGGACTTGAAATGCATTGGCAACTTGCCAGGCAGTTTGTCCAGCTTGCAATTGTCCAAGGGCTTGGTGTCACTTATTTCTCGTCAATCTTGGCATGTGGTAGCAATTCAATAACGAATTAATGTTATCCAATCTGGGTGGATTTTTATAAGGCAAGAAATGGGGGAAAGCATGTGCATTTCAATTTCAATTGGGTTACCATGCCCGTTGCCACGATGTGTATGGGCGATCGGTTTTATTGTCATCTACTTCGTTTTTTTATCATCAAATTTCATTTTTCCCCGACAAGGGTATGTTAAATTTTAGAAACTTTTACAAAAATTACTCAGATATTTAAATGACGACTTTTCATTCAATGTTACTTGGGGTGATGTTTCTTTTGCAGTTCAGTATATTTGTTCCACCGAGACTGTTGTTCATGAAGTGACACTCATGGCTACGCTTATGAAAAAAAAAAAAAAGGCCTGAAAAGAAGCACCCGAGACTGCCTTAATCATTCCCCACAGGGCACACTTTTACCTTCTCCACAGGGTCTTAAGGACGTCTCTAGATATTCCCAGCAAATGTCTCCACACCATCTCGGCAAACTACTCCAACTTGCAGCTTGCCGAGAAGTATCCAAGACTTCCTTACAGTAACTTCTGAAGTAGTCTCTGACACTTCCTCAGAACTAATCTTTTATGGCTAATTAAATATGCTTTGAACCATCTTGGCAAACTCTCTTAGGAAGTCCTCTATTATTCTCAAAAAACTTGTGTTACGTAATCCAAGATGTTTCTAATGCATCCCTGTAACACTTGCAAGGAAGTCTCCAAAGCATCATTGCAAACCTATCAGGGGTAATTAAACATGCTTTGTACCAGGGGTCCGAAAAATTTTAAAATCCCAACAGACATTTGCATTTAGGCCAAGCCCCCTTCAAATAGCGTATTTTCGTACGACTTTTCACACACATTACAACTTGTTACGTACAGTGTTCCCTCGTGATTGAGCGCTTCGGTTATAGTGAGGTTAAGCATGGCTCCCAAAATGTACTAACATTTTTAGTAAACTCAAGTTTTCCAATGAAACAATGTTTTCCACCATCTCATAAAACATTATCAGCTGATCACCGCGATCACGTAACACCGGAAATACAAGTCAACAAATCCGAACTGAAGAACGCAATTTAATCCTATCATTATAATATCTGGTAATAAAAAAAATTGTTCACTGTTTATCTGGACTAGAGTTTGCAATATATTTTATTGATATAATCAATATTTCATTCAATAATTATAATAATGTTTACAATAATTTTGGCGAAATCGTATGCGAAGTGATCAAAAGATCGCACAACTCACCGTTATTTACAGCAACCACGGTCAGATTACCGCTATTGACGCCTTGAAATGAACTTTAGTTGCAAGAGAATGGATACACAAATGCAGTACTATGACTTGCTAAAAGTCATATTTGAGGCAGTTAGACTATTAAATGACAACATAACGTTTTCGCAATCGAAATACATGTAGCGCGAGAAGTCCCTACGGTGACTGGTCAAAATCGTTCCATACGTCAAAATATCCTGCATACCATCTGTACCAAAGTGCTACGCTTATGGTTATTATAATTTTAAGTATATATGGTGGAAACTGCAACTAAAATAACACGATATTGGAATATATTCTTCCTGGTAAAATAATAATTTCAGATACAATTTCTTCTCACCATTCCATCAAATTTCTTTAAAGTGGTATCACTGGGTACGTTTAAACTGAACCACCGGTAGATTGGGAGGAATCACGTGCACAGCTGATTGCTATTTCCGGCTTAGTTTACGAGAAAATACACACGGTAATCTTAATCTCTGCATATAAAACAATGCCTGGTCAATGCCTTTGAGAGCAGGAAATACATTTTAAATGGTAAAATCATCATGTCTAGTGATGTTTTATATCAGATTTAATACTTTTATTGACCAAGTTTGTTATGCCTGTTTATTCACCTGAAGTCATTGAAGGGATATGATAACGCTCATCAATTATTTGGACCCCGAAGGTAGAGTTGTTTGTTTTTTAAAATGTCCGGACAGAAAAATGTAAATGTCCGGTAAGCAATATTTTAAATCGGACATTTGAGATTCCCAATCGGACATGTCTGGCGCATATGACCGTTTCCGGACCCCTGCTTTGTACCATCCCGGCAAACCTTCTTAGGAAGTCCCCGATTAGTCCCCACAAACTTGTGTTACGTAATCAAAGATGCTCCTTAAGCATCCCTGCAACACTTGCAAGGATGTCTCCGAAGCATCTTCGCAAACATATGGGTAAATAAACATGCTTTGTACCATCCCAGCAAAGTTCTTAGGAAGTCTCCATAGACTAACATCTAGTCTCTGAAATGAACATATCGTACATAAAAAAACAGTTGTTCAGTTATTTTAATAAAAATATAATAAAAAGGAGCCCAGTGACTCTTCATTTTCTGATACTGCAGTGATCTAGACTTGCCAAACATTATAGACTTGCATGGGCTGTATTTGATATATATTTGTATCAGGGTCTGTAAGACAGACTAGAAGTCTCCATAACAAAGTTGTTTCAGAGACATTTTACCTTTCCATCATTTTCAGCAATACAAAAGATGTGCTTACATGACAATCTAGTCTTTCAACAGCATCCCAGAAGTAGTAATGTATCAGTGAAACATCCTTGCCAAACCTGTACTGTCAAAAATGAGATAACAAAGTTGTATAATTCTCTTTATTTGAAGTATTAACAGCAATAACAAGTAGCCAGAGGTGGACATCATCATCCGAGGTGGTCTTCATCAACAGAAGATATCATCATATGCTAGCCATCATATGAAAGTGGAAGTCATCCTCGTCCTGCCAGAGGTCGTCATGGAAGCTGTCCTTCAAGGGGCTGAAATGGGATCAAATGATTTTGTTAATCTGTGACATAAACTTTATCTTGAAATTATAGGATGTCAAGAAGACGCATTAAAAACTATTACAAAAATTATTTTTTTTTGGTTACAAAATTACTGATGTCATGGTGAATGAAACAAATCGTGATAAAGTTACCTTGGCTCATTCACTTGAAGGCATTCCTAAGCGTGCAGATCTTCTTGCTCACTGCGAAGTTCCAGTTGTTTTTTCTTTGCCGCTTAAGTACTGTTGAAAAAAATTACACGTTACACTGGATGAAAAATCAATGCTTCATAATTCATGATACAGTAAAAATAAATTGCAAACAAGATAAGAGCATTAAAATTGCACTCAGGTGAAATGGTTCCAGTCCAAATGTGTGATGATTTAAAAGTTACAAAGCCTACCACTAGTACCAAAACTAGATTTTAAATGATATCAATTAGTTAAGATCTTGTGATTAGATTTAGTTAATAATGATAATGTCCACGTTAGTTGACCAAAGCATTACACATTCAAATGTCATTGTGTTCTAGAAAAATGTAAAAAATGGTTTTGACATTTACAAGTACTCAGATTTGCTCAATAATTAAAGTTAAATTATTCCATAATGCAGAAGGTTGTAGACTACCTAACACAGGGAGGATATTTATATTTAAACACCTATTGATTCCTTACTATGATTCTGAGTGTTGTCATAATTTGATATTAAATTATAAAAAATAAACCTTTACCTTACAAGTCTGTGTGCACTTTGTAAGTAGCAGTTAGTTTCATAACGTATTTAGTTACAGTTCCATCAACCTAAAATGAAATTTACCTGACACTTAACAAAAATACTGACCTTCGAGTACCACACCGGTGTCGGTAGCATCGTAAAAACACCAAGTTTCTGGCCACCAGGCAGCAACTGGCTTCTTCTCCTTGATCACTTCTCATCAGCAGGAGTTGTGACTTCTTCCAAGTCTATGAAGTTTCGTTCCCTTTTTGTCTTCAAACAGCACCACTTGAAAGGGGGCTGAAAAATCAAGTTGCTTTCATTTATAACCTAAAACTAAAAGGCGGGTATTGTTGGTCACTAAACTGTAACTTTGCAAATATTGCAACAACCCGGTGCCAGCTAGTCCAAAACGTAATTCTAGATCTATACCACGATAGCGATGGAGCATGTCGATGGGGAAATCAATAAAACCACAACATTTACAGGGAACATATATCTATTTCCAACAAACGTTACAGTACAAGAGTTTCCCTTAATTGAGTTTTTAAAAAAAATAAATCTACCAACCTTGTTATAAAACAGCAGGTTACAAAAGGTGGCGATTCCCGTACTAATTACCATACAACTATTGACATTTGCGTTTAAAAAAACCCTTAAGTTTTAATTTCAAATACAACTTAAGACAAATAGAGTTTAGCATAAAACAAATATAATTTGCTATCTATTAATTCAAGAAATACGGAGAACCACGATGTGATCGAAACATGAAATCTGAAAGGCCTGCGCAATATTACAAAATTACATCTGCGTCTGTTATTTTTCGTAAATAGTCCCCAATTAGATGAATAAAGGGTCTAATATTGAAGTTCCTTATTGACTTATTTCAGTTTGAGGTTCCAAATTAGAACATAAATTGACGATTTATCAATGGACCTTGAAAAAAGATTTCTCTTTCCGCGAATGCTGAAACTTAGTTCAATAAGTGAGAATTGGTTTGAATGGGGGTCGTTTAGGTGGATTTATTTAGCATAATTGTTATGGAGACAATATAGCGGGCTATATTTAAAAAATATATTTATGTAAAACAAACAGATCTAAAATGTACCTACCGTTTGTTCAGGAACATACGCTGTCATCCTTGCTGAACTTGGAGTCTGCGTACCTCGATAAAGGTTTGGTGACTCTTTTTGCTTGTTTTGCTTCTCTTTCAAATTTCAAATTCTAGATCTATTTCCCGCAATGTTATTGAAAATAGAATTCTCCGACACACACTTCGACACTGGGACCACATTGAACAAGTCAAAGAGCAAAATAAAAACGTGTCAATCAAATCTTCATATATATTTTACAAAGTAATAAGTATGATAAAAAAATGTATAGATCTATCTAAAAGTTGTCAAAGTTAGATCAAGTTATCATTTCCATCTTTTCGTGCGATCGCGTGTAATGCGAGTCAAATAACATCGCAGCTTTTGTTGCCTCGAATTCTCCGCACGGACAATGTTTAATGCCAAAATATATGCAAAAAAAATCTTTGTCACAGCTCGTAGCCAGGCACGATACATCCAAGAAGTTTCATATTTTAATATCGATCGCGATTTCCGGCTTAAAACTTTCAGAATAACACGATGTAACAAAAACCTTTCGTCAAAATCTGAAATTCATAGTACTGTTGCTGAAATTTGATTGGCTGCCTTAGGTCACGTGCTCAAATTTGACCAATCAAGAATCTTGAAGCAGATTTTGGCAAGAAAGCGTCATCAGAAACCAATAAAATAGCATGTTATAGTAATGTAAAGACTCAAGGCGAGTTGACTGTCATGTTGATGACAAAATAAGCGTTGAAGATAATGGTGTGTCACATGGTACGTGTTTTTCATGCGAAGCTTCGAAAATGCAGATATTTCTTCATGCTACAGAGTGGACAGCCAGAGTTATCGGGAAAGTGATGACAGATACGAAAATTATTTTAAAAAGAATTATAAATAGTATTTCGTAAACAATAAAAATGAAAAAAACCAACAAACAGGTAGATCTAAGTGGATTTTATGAAATTTTATATTTGCTGAAAATCGTCAAATTTTTGTTTCCTTTGTCCTCAATCTGGACTTTATGAATGTGTTTGCTTAGATTATCTTTATTTACAACACACTTAATTTAAGTGTAAATGCATTATTTAAACAAGCATGAAATACTCACATCCCCCGCCAATATGACATGTCTGGTGTGTGCAATGCATTAGCTCCTGTGAACTATGTTCACGGGGCCTTTTTGTAAAGAAATATACTACGTTTTTCAAGATCTGCTCCGGAAACGAGGACTACCTCCATTTTCAGTCTAAATCAAAGTCATTGCCATGGAAACTCGAAAAATAACTCTTAAAAAAAAAAGAAAAAACTATCCAAAGGCACCAGTTCACCACTAGACCAATCAATGTGCAAAATATGGTAAAGAAAAATGGTCGGTTTTCAAGATCTGCTCCGGAAAAGAGGACAACTGCCATTTTCAGTCTAAATCAAAGTTGTTGCAATGGGAACTCGAAAAAAATTATTTTTTTTAAATCCCAAACTATCAAAAGGCACCAGTTCACCACTAGATCTATCTATGTGCCAAGTTTGGTGAAGAAATATGGTACGGTTTTCAAGATCTGCTCCGGAAACGAGGACTACCGCCATTTTCAGTCTAAATAAAAGCTGTTGCCATGGAAACTCTTAAAAAAAAAAAAAAACTATCCAAAGGCACCAGTTCACCACTAGACCAATCAATGTGCAAAATATGGTAAAGAAAAATGGTCGGTTTTCAAGATCTGCTCCGGAAATGAGGACAACTGCCATTTTCAGTCTAAATCAAAGTCGTTGCCATGGGAACTCGAAAAAAAAATTTTTTTTTAAATCCCAAACTATCAAAAGGCACCAGTTCACCACTAGACCTATCTATGTGCCAAGTATGGTGAAGTAATATGGTACGGTTTTCAAGATCTGCTCCGGAAACGAAGTGTGACGGACGGCACCCATTCCTATATCCCCCTTCCACTTTGTGGCGGGGGATAATAATGTGATAAACAGAATTTTCATGGGGGGTGAAGAGGGACCACACCCTATGGACACAGAACTGCTACTACAACTATACCAGTTGTGAACAGTAGCTCTTAAATCGTGAGACTATTATAATTGGTATTGCAGTATTTAACTAAGATTCAAAGACAACGAGTAACCAGAAATATACCTAGAAGCATTAATTGTGTTGGTTATTTAATTATTTATGTCTTTGTTGACATATAGGATTTTCTAATTCATTGCATGTGAATTCATAAGATAAATAGCTTTAGTATTATCCTTAAAATAAAATTCAAAATAATTAATAAAGATCATGTCATCTCTTTCAAGCAAGGGACCTAGCTTTCCGAGATCTTGACTAAAGCTCAATGTATTGATCTGTATCAATTGAAAGAAAGTCTCCATATAGTTTTAGCTACAGTCCGTTTGACTCCAAATGAGAACAATGAATTGCAAAATAACTCGAAATCCAGAAAAAGTGTATGAAACATCAATACGGTACTTGACCATGAATACCCTGTACCCAACAAAATCTGAATTTTGTTTATTCTAAGACCCATGACGGAAGAAGTTCTTTAAGAAACTATCATGTAATTTTGTATAGAAATGTGTACATGACACGTAGGAAAAAAAGTTTTTTCGAGTATTATGCACAGTCAAATATTTTTTCCACACATTTCAGATACAATCAGCTGAGAACTTGTGAGCTGAGAACTTGGACACAACATCGTTGTCATGTGTACATTGCGCCACTGTATGAATAAAGGCAACTGCCCATTGAATAAATATAATACGGTCGGATGCAAGTTACATCCGAATTGACACCATGAACTTTGACATTGTTTACCGAATGCTTACCCCGCTCCAACAAAAACAATGGACCATAACTCGGGAGGAGCAATCGCCGCTAACAACCGGTGATCAGTTAAAAAATGCCTCCTCTTTATAAACATATTAATTGCAGTGACGGTCAATTGTTTTGATATCAATTACAGAGTACCGGGTAATTAAGAAAAGCCCGTTTGAAGTTATTTTTAAACAACAGGCCCTAAATAATCTATTCAATTGTACCATGACAAGTTCTTACTCCAATGTTGGCTTCCTCTCGGCGGCTTACTTACAATCAGATTACCGGTAAAGTTTGAGTAGATCTGTGAAAACACATACAGGTATATAAGACAGAAAATATATTTCTCATCATTCTTAATCATGGCGTCGAAGAGAACATCCTACACATGCGGAGAGAAATTAAAGATTGTTGCATACGCGGAGGAAAATGGAAACCGAGCGGCTGGACGAATGTATGGGTGTGCTGAATCCAACATAAGATTGTGGAGGAAAAACAAGTCAAAGTTGGTTGTTATGCCCAAAAGTAAAAAAGCTGACAGGAGAAAGTCAGCCGCCTTCCCCGCCGTTGAGGGAGAGCTGATAGAGTGGGTGAAGGAGCGTCGGATGGCAGGGGTGGGGATCAGTACGACTGATGTCCTCATTAAGGGCCTCAACATCACCAAGAAGTTAGGCATCGCCCGAAGTGACTTCAAGGCAAGCATTGGATGGAGTCATAACTTTATGAGTCGTCATGACCTGTCAATCAGACGAAAAACTCACATAGCTCAGAAACTGCCGACTGACTTCGAAGACAAGCTTCAAGAATTTCAGCGATTCATCATCAAATCACGAGAGAGAGAAAACTACAGCATCACACAGATCGGAAATGCTGATCAGACTCCTGTCACCTTTGACATTCCCTATCAGCAGACGGTCAGTTTCAAGGGAGAAAAGACAGTCACCATCCGAACGGGGAACGAAAAGAAACGCTTCACGGTTATGTTATGTGTTACAGGAGACAGCAACAAGTTGCCGCCCTACGTCATTTTTAAGAGAAACACTTTCCCGAAGAACGAACCTTTCCCCAAAGGTGTCGAGGTCAGAGTTCACAAGAAGGGGGGGTTCGATGGAGACCTCACTGAGGATTGGATCAGAACTGTTTGGGAGAAGAGACCTGGTGGCCTGCGTAAAGAGAAAAGCTTACCAGTGCTAGACACATTCAGATGCCACCGCCTGCCGTCTGTGAAGAGACAGCTGAAAACAATGAAGACAGACTTAGCAATCATACCCGGGGGGCTTACAAGTCTACTACAGCCACTGGACGTCTGTCTCAACAAGCCGTTCAAGTCCCTGCTTCGATCCAAGTGGAACCAATGGATGCCAGAAGGACAGCAGACAATGACAGAAACTGGCCGCATCCGTCGCCCCGAACTATGGCACATGTGCACATGGATTCTCCAAGCTTGGGCGGAAATCCCAGATGAAATGGTGACCCGGTCTTTTAAGAAATGTTGCATTACAAATGCCCTAGACGGAAGCAAAGACGACATTCTTTATGAAGATACAGTCAGAGAGTTGGCCGATGACGATCATGTAGAAGACGCCCAGGATGTGTTTTATGCGGACAACATCCCTGACAATGTGATGGACAACATTTTCAACGATGACACTGCCAGCGACTTACTGGGCTTCAATGGAGATGAAGCTGTTTATGATTGATTCTTCAACATTATGAATCAGTGACAGAGACAATATTGTGATTGTTTATGTATAGAAATGTATGTTAATGTGAATATTATATGATTGTAAAATATGTATGTTTGAGAGTGTTTAAAATATATGCTATGACTGGAATATATGATGATAAATGAAAAGAATGATCGCTTTAAATATAAATTAATTTTTAACAGTCTTAGAATCGTTTTGTCTTTACTGCAATATAATGTTACGGGTCATTCCCAGGGTATGGAACGGTTTTCACTAAACACCGCTCAGACCAATCAGTGACCTGGTTTGAGTCACGTGCTGAAGCCACGTTATACCATAATGGAAAAAATCGCGAAGTCGCAGATGGCGTCAGTCAAGTTGGTGTAGCTGTAAATAACGGTGAGCCGGTGGGATTGCCTCACGCAGGATTTCGCCTAAAATGACATGTTTGAATGACCTATTTTAAAGCGATATAGATCTAAGTAAATATAAGTAAATATAAGTAAATATACATATGTAATAATTCTTATAAAAGTATTCAATGTTCATTTCTAATAATGTTCATATTAATACACAAACGGTACAGACGAATGTATCGGTAGTTTAATTCGTTTGTTGACACTTGATTTCCAGTATACATGCTGGATGTTTTGTTTACCTATGGCGGGGGAAAATACCTGAAATCTTATGTTGGCGTGTATAATGCGCACCCCTCTCTGCGCGGTTTCAATTTCTGAAAAAAAAAGTGCGCACTATACACAAGAAAATACGGTATCGGTAGTTTATTTCATTTGTTGACACTTGATTTCTGGTATACATGCTGGATGTTTTGTTTACCCATGGTGGGGGAAAATACCTGAAATCTTATGTTGGCGTGTATAATGCGCACCCCCCTCTGCGCGGTTTCAATTTCTGAATAAAAGTGTGCACTATACACAAGAAAATATTGTATGCCAAAAGAGAAGTTTCTGGATGGTGTGATAGTTGCAGTACACCTAAAGGCATGGATGGACAAATCTTTAGTGAATCACTGGCTGGCGACATCAGGTGGCATGAGGCGATGCAGGTCACTCCTAGTGTGGCACATGTTTATGGCACACTTATGCCAGATCATTAAGACACTAACAGAGAAGGAGCCCCACCTCATGATCCCTGGCGGCTGCACAAGCCATTCAAGCCAAACGTCCCGAAGAAGCGGTCAGAGAGAATCTTAAACAGTGAACAAACGTTCACAAAATTCAACAGCATGAGAAGAGCTGCACTCCCTTAAGTTGCAAAGTGGGTTAAGACTCCTTGGACGAGATCCTGACTGCCTTGGCAATGAAGTCCTCTGTAAATTCCGGGATTGCCAACGCCATGGTAGGATCAGAGGATGCCGCCCACTATAAGGAGTTTGTGTCCACTGTGGATACAAGAGATTTTCCACAAGATGTCCTTGCTTGTGATGATCTTGCTGATTATTATGTTGATGCAACCGATGAATACCCCACTCCGAAAAAGTATACTTAATCCGAGCCTACCAGTCCTTGTTTTAGCCAGGCAGGGTACCAACAAGCACCATCATTTGACGTCTTTTGGTATGACGCGGCTGGGACACGAACTGACCATCTGCTCTCCGGCAGACCCTTAACCACTAGACCACGGAGGCAGTCATATAGTTTAAGAGTTTACTTGATTGAGAAATAGGTTTAGGGATAGGTACATATAGTTAATAAGTAGCTTAGAAAAAGCTGCTTTCTTCCGTATGATTGTCATATGTGTCAAATTTTTATTTTGTCGAACATTTTACTTGGGTTATTTATTAAAATTCATAATATTTTCCAATGGTCTTCACTCACCCATTGCCTGAAGCATGAACCATACCAGTCTCACAGGAGTGCTTCAGATGGCCGATTCATGGCCAAACTCACACAATGCCATCAAATAAAACACAAAGAGCTGCGAGTCAGCAGTGGGTTTGAACAAAATGCTCTGCAAGGCCAGAGAACTCACGCTATGCGCGCCTATAACAGAACATACAGCAGACTCATGAACAACCAAGAACAGTGAAGCCTCGATACAACACTCCTTGATGTACCAATTTCGGCTGCAGCACGGTGTATCCCATGGCTCCCAAAAACTCATCAATAATTTTCCTAAAAAGCATGATAATCAAAACAAATTGACAAATAAACTGATGAGATTTAATTCCCAGTTGCAGCATGTGTATTTGTAAAACAATTATGTTTGTGATACATTATATCCTGTTGCATGTGATCGTAGCCATTGTGCATTTTGCTTCAGTTCTGAAAAACAAATGTATATAAATCTAGCAATTCATTCACATAAAATCAAATCACAGCAACAATAAACTTAAGCTGCATTGTTTGACTTAACACCCATCTTGTTGTAATTGGTAAGATACCATGTGGAATTTTATTCAAACTTCAAACCAACAGTGTGTGATGCAATAATAAAAGCAATGGCTTCCGGTATTTTGGTGCACATCTTGCTTGATACATTTTTGGATCCTTTGGCTTAAATTGCCATTGTATTACAGTTTTTGTTTCTCTCATTCTTTTCCTTAAAAGCATTAATATTATATTATCTTCGTAAGATATTTTCCCTGAACTTTCCTATCAAAACTGGGTGCTGCCATTTTTAGGAAGTGGCCTTTAATTCGGACATGACCTTTGAACGGAAGTAACCCCGTCAATCTTGCTCTATTAATAACGCAGCACGAGCAAAGATCCATGTGCTAGAGTGAAATTGGAACCCATTGAGGGTCACACGTTAGATCCTGACAATTTCTTAGCTCGTAGGCAGGTAATTTATGGTGTCAGGCAGCTAGTGAAGTAGTCAGTCAGATTGTTTAGCCTGTCATTAATCTATACTAAACTGCAAAAGAAACATCACCATGCATAGATATATGAAAAACCTTATATGTCCAAACACTGTAAACATACTTTGAGACATATTAAAAAGATGAAACGTGGCAAAACTGATCAACAAGGTTGAAATTAAAGTGTCAAATGTTCTTAGACACAACATTAGAAAATACATGGAATGGATGAGGCGGTTGATGAAGGCCATAGGCACTTGAGCCCACACTCTGAGGAACGCCTGATGCAGTGCAGCTGCAGTTAATGGCTTTGGTCGGACGTCATTCAGCCGTCTTTGAATCTCGTCCCACAGGTGCTCAATGGGATTTAAATCGGGACTGAGGGCAGGCTACTGCATGGTTCTGATGCCATTCTGCTGGAGGAAGTCTCTTGTTGCTCTCGCAGTGTGGGCACGGGCGTTATCATGCTGAAACTTGTGGTTGCGGCAACGTGCCAAATGAGGTATGGCATGAGGTCTCAAGACTTGATCAATGTACCGAACTGCTGTGACGCCATTGCCTCTCCCTGGAGCAATGTTCTGGAAGACCACAGGGCCGACCCTCTGTGCAAGACCAATTCCACCCCACACCATGATGCTCGGACCACCCCACTAGTCTCTCTCAACAACTCAAGCATCCGAAGAGCGTTCCCCACGGCATCACCAGACTCTCTCTCTGCCACCTGCTGTTGAGATACAGTGACAGCTCTCGTCTGAGAAGAGGACTCTTCTCCACTGCTGGTGGTGCCAAATGCTGGTGCTGTGTTGCCCGCTGAAGATGGTCCCGCCAATGTTGTGGTGTCAAAATGGGTCCAAGGTGTGGCCTGTGACAGTGGAGGTGTCTGCTCGTCAATCGTTGCCGCACAGTGTCTGCACTTCTGTGTCGCTGGTGTGTCCCCAGGGTCTGTCGAGCAGTTTCTACAGCAGTAATAAAGCGATCTTGAAGATGTTGTCACACAATGACGATCCTGACGTCGGGTGGTGACCCTTGGTCTTGGTCTTCCACTACGTGGTCGGTCATCTGTAGTGTTGGTGGTCTGGTACCGTTGCTGGAGCCTGAAAATGGTCCTTAAGTGGACTTGAAATTCATTGGCTTCTTGCCGGGCGGTTTGTCCAGCCTGCAATCGTCAAAGGGCTTGGTGTCGCTGATTTTTTGTCAAT
Source organism: Haliotis rufescens (assembly GCF_023055435.1). NCBI lineage: Eukaryota > Metazoa > Mollusca > Gastropoda > Lepetellida > Haliotidae > Haliotis > Haliotis rufescens. The sequence goes on from NW_025964112.1 coordinate 5,260,888, forward strand.
CTTAGCATGTGGTAGCAATTCAATAATGAATTAATGTTATGCGATCTGGGTGGATTTTCATAGGGCAAGAAATGGGGGAACGCATGTGCATTTCCATAGGCACAGAACTCACGTGCATCGGGTTACCATGGCTGTTGCCGTGATGAGTTTGGGCGATCGGTTTTATTGTCATCTGCTTTGTTTGTTTTTTCAATCAAATTTCATTTTTTCCGGACAAGGTAATGTCAAATTTTAGAAACTTTGACAAAAATGACCCAGATAATTAAATGACGACTTTTCATACAATGTTACTTGGGGTGACGTTTGTTTTGCGGTTCAGGATACTTTGTTAAACATCAGCAATGTACTAACATTCTCGGTGAAATTGTGTATTTTCAGCCGTTGAATGTATTTCTCACTTTGGGCATGGTAATTAAGTCGACTTAAATATATCATGATATTAATTTAAGGCAGTGTAAAAGTAATTTGCTATACCATGTACATGCAATTGCTTACGAATTCACAGTGACAATTCTGTGTGTGTCGCATTCCAGTCGAAACTTGATGTAATTTCTGAAAATAAAATGTGTGCATGAATTCATTGTTGTGTGCAGGAATTCATTGTTGTCTGCTTTTATAGCCCTCAGTCTAATGCAAGAGGCATGCCATATTGTTGTTGATAAAGTTTTGCACAATCAAGTTAAATTTCTGGACTCCCTCTTGCATAATGTTGAAGGCAGCTGAACACATGGAACTGGGAGAGTGAGGTGGGGAGAGTGAGGTGGGAAGAGAAGCTTACAGGAGGTTGTGAGGTGGGTGAAAGAAGATTCTATCCCATTCGTCAGACACCCAGTTGTCAAACACTTTACCTAAAAAAAAATAAAGTGAGCTTACCTGTGCTGTAATGGGCTAGTCCAATCCAGCTTGACTGATAAGAACTACTACTTCTGACCAGTGAAAAGGGATTAAAGTAACTAGAAGCTCTCTGAGAATGTTAATTATTCTTTTGTTTAACTCAAATAATTCACTATCTTGTTGGAGACTTCCTAATTTAGTTAACAAGATGCCTCTATAGTTAGTTGAAGAATAGGTTTTGACGTAGTTGGGTGGGGGAGAAATTAGGATGCAAGTAGAATCGTACAGTTATTCATATAGTTTGTGTAGGGGTTTCCTTGGGGGGAGAAGTGGGGTTAGAAATAAGTAGGCTCAGGGTAGGTAGAAATATATAGGGAGTAAATAATAGACAGCTTTCTTCCATGTGATTGTGGAATTTCTTAATTTTATATTCTGTTAACATTATACTTTTGTTATATTAAAAATTCATTTGATTTTCAACAAGCCTTTTTGTCCTTATTCATCCGCCTAATGCATGAAACCATACAACAGAGTCTCAAGGAGTGTCCCCAGCTAGCTGACTCACGGATAAAACACAACGCAAAGGGCCATGAGTCAGTGGGATTCGATCTAGATTCTCTGCAGAGCCAATGAACTCTGCTGTCACTGTGTTGCCTCAGGCAAGGCATGCCTATTATACACAGCTAAAACAGCACTCAACAAATCTGCGACACCACTCATTCCATACAGCGATTATAACCTGTGATAATAAGATGTTACATCCAAAATCTAATGCAAAAGAAGTGGGACACCCAAGTAGGCATCAATAAATTACATCAAATTAAACCAACTATCGGTTACACCTACTTGGGTTGTCAGTCCAGATTTAAAGAGGTCATTTTACGACGATGTCGCATTGGCCACTCGTTACACCCATGAATATTTTTTGAAAAGTGAGGATCCTCCATTTTGCATCCCTTGTGATGAGAGAATCACGGTCAAGCATGTCCTGCTAGACTGTGTTGATTTTGCCATCACAAGTGATAAATATTTCAAATCATCTGTTAAAAATATCTTAAGTGTATTAATTTTCATTTAATTATTATTATTATTATTTTTTTAAACATATGTTTTGTAATTAATAAATGATCTTTTTAGACTTGGTAGAAGGCAATTAGTTAACTTGGATTGTTAGTGGATGTACCCTTGATGGGACTCTAAGTAGTGTAAAATATTTGTCCCCCAGAGGGGGTATGTAACACCACGTCATTCAAAGTAATTTTTCTCTGCCACATTTTTAAATCGTAGAATATTTGTTCATTTAACTTTGGCTAAATTTGACAATAATCGCCAACACCTGTAGGGATGATTTTAATCTGGCTGGGGTCCATGCAGGTAGCATAGGTACTGTAAGTCCCAATGGACCCTAGCATGGTGATCTACCTTCAGCTGCTGGCGACCTATAGCCATTTTTTATTAGGTATTGTTTACATATAGTGATATCTTTTTATGGTTGTACGCTAGTTTTAAATACTAATCTGAGATATTCTAGTTATTTCACTGTGCATCAATTTAATCTAAATATGGGTATTCTTAACTTATAACTTCTTGTCACGATATGGCTCAAACATTGCCGATGTGACGTTAAATATTAACTCACTCACTAATAAATTCTTAACTGCAGTTCGATTGCTGTGTAATCCATTTTAATTTGAGAGTGGTTTTGGGGTATATATCCCTTTGCTTCAGTATCACCCGTAACAGTTTTACAGTGGAAACTGTTCAATAGCCAAGTTCGCAAAACCTACATCCCCGGTAGTTCTAATATATACAATTTCAACCTATGTGTCGTTGAATTGTTCATAAATTTTATACATATCATGTACATTTGTTATGAAAGTGACAGAAAGTGAGTTTATTCATTTTATTCATGCATGAACATCCAGCACCAAAATGCAATGTCCAATTGGCTAAAAAAATATTTCCGGATCTCCGATTAGAATGTCTTTCCATATACACACTTTTAAATTGTCATCTTACTGAATAAAGTTGAGTATCTGTACCGGAGATATTGTACGGGTTTTTTTAACGTAAGCTCCTTCCTGTTATCTTAAAACCAACATTCCAACAAAGGTCTTTATATATATATATATATATATATATATATAATACTATGCAGATGTACCCTTCCAATTTCCTGGAATTTAATTTACCTTAAATTTATTATTACTATAACTCTACCTTTAATATTGTATTTATTGCCATCTGTAAATCAAAATACAATTATTGTATATGTATAAAAAGTTTATTTGTTATCCTACAATTTATATTCCTTTCTTTGTTGTCTATACAGAATATGTATTTGATGCCCAGAGTACAACAAATCACAACAAAAAAAATTCAAAATTTAAATTACACTTCCAATTCATATGTAACAAATGTTACATGGAAGCCGTGCCAATTTACACTTGTCAGAGGGGTACACAAAGTATGTGATCTAGACTACCAGTTATTGGACTTTAATTTTTGTGGAAGCCTCGGTGGCTGAGATTGCCGACATTGTGTGCTGGTTATTAGGTGCCTCACTCTGGTGGTGTGGGTACAAATCTCGGACGGGACTCAACCCAAACAAGTACAAGAATCTGTACTTTACTAAGAAAGTGTTCTCCCAAATATAACATTTGTTACATTTGACCACTTTCTAAATGGCATTCAAGTGTTCATGGTACAGTTGAATTATTTCGCCGATAACATAATGAGAAAACCTTGCATTTAATGCTTAGACCTCAAAAAGCCATATTCTGGCAGTTTGATCAGATTATTCTGAACTTGACTTAAATAAGAAAAAAACTAACACAAATATATAGGTCATGAAAATTTAGACAAATTGTATATCGGAGAAAGGACTTGAATCTGTTCAATATGGAAGTAGAATACACAGATTCACATGATTCCTTCATCACGTCTATGACAGGATAAATGTGTAACTAATCTGTTTTTCATTAATCATGATTTATGTCACCAACTTTTCACCATACCTTAAAATAATCTAATGTTGGCTTTGACAACCCACTTTACTTCTGGCCTGCCAGGTGCATCCTGGGCCCTGGCACATGCAGGCCCTGCAATTGCTGGAGGCAGGTCACATGACTGTCCTCTATAAAAACAACACATGCTGGGGGCTCAGCAGACACCAAGCCAGACCATCTTGTAGCCACATTTAACATCTAATTTGTTATATCCACAGGTATGTTGAGTAAGAGTTGAGTGAATTATCATGATATAACATTTATACTAAGTTTTCATATAATAATTAGATCCAAAACAAGTGCTTTTATGAGTTATCATGGTGTAACATATATATCAAATTTCATATTATATTATAGTTTAGCAAGTAATACATATTAATCAGGTAAAATGCATCTTCAAAATATCAGTAGTTTTAGTTATAGCTTTTTATATAGATGATAGCCTAAGGTAACGTGAACCAATCTCCCTGGCTTACTGTTCAAAAAGACAAAAGTTCTGTCTACATAGTTTAATAGATTTAAAGCTTTTAGATAAATACTAGCCTAAGGTAAAAAGGTCCCTTCTCCCAGACATACTAATCAATAAGACAAAAGTTCTGTCCATGTAGCAGGGTAGTTTGTCACTGTTATTAAATTATTGCTATTTACATCATTATTCGTACATCATCATCATCATCTACATGTTCATTGTTTGTCTTGTCTACAGTTGCATGTCAGTAAATAACTATTTAAAGTACTTAACACCCTTATATTCAGTCTCTGGGAATCTCTCACCAGATCTTCCCCTTCAACCGTCTGTCTATATTTTGACTTTTTTTCACACCTGTGGTGTTTCCCTCAGTCTTTTTCTTGCATTAGCCCTTTCTTTGATGCTTAATGCAGTCTATCTTCTAACTGGCCACCCTGGTCCTCTACGGGTAGCTTTCTTCCATACCTGACTTCCTCCTCACTTCATATGCTGCTGTTCAGGAGGAGGGATATGTTCTTTTCTTCAGGTGGCACCTTGTTCACTTACTGTCCAATAACCGGCTGCATATGTGATTCTGCTCGTTACACTTATGCGCTGTTTACATTTTTTGCAGAATGTATTCTATGCGTTGTGCTTAATGTCAAAAGCCAAAGTCGGGGAAAGACCCTCATCAGCTTTGCCCCTACTGCAAGCCTGCATGCTCGTTTCATCAACGCTGCTCTGTTTGCGCGCTCATGTCAATTACCGACTATAATTCTTACAGAAAGGCTCTTCTTCATCGCCAGAAACAACTTGCTTTTAGGAGGAAAATGCCTGATACTTCACCGCCACCAACCTCTCCCTCGCCGTCAAATCCGGCCCCTTAAACTTCGGATCCGACTACGCCAACGACGGTTCCTTCGGATGCTCCTCCCCAATCTAAGCCATCTGCGCCGCTTGATTTTATGAATCCTACAGCGATTCGTGCTTTTTGGGAGCAACTACTTCAGCATCGTCCAGACGATTTGCTTTTGCCACCCATCAGCATGGATCTTGCCAGTTCCCACCAGTCGACAGGTTGTCGTTCCCACGAATCGTCAGATACTTCGTCCCGCCGTTCTTCTGGTCTCTGTCGTCGATCTCATACTCCTGACAACTCCACTGCTGCCTCCAATAACGTCAAGCGCCGCCGTCAGCTCATCACCAGCCTACCTTATACAAACAGACAGTACTGGAACGAAGAGACAGTTTAAGCAGACCACAGCCCGTGCCTAGGCATCCCCCTTGGCCCCTACTCCTCATATTCTTCACTGGATGACATCAGTACACAGTGGCGCCAACGGTAAGGCAGAGGAGGAGGAGGAGGAGGACGGAGTCCGGGTGGGCCTATGGGTGTTGCGTCAGGTAAGTATAAAAACATTGCATTTAATCAGAAATGCTCATGTTTTACCTTACCTGACGCTACACAGTGCTTTATTCGACTGAAGGAAGGCGGGCTTACTGTGAGAAGTGCCAGGCACCCTGAAGAAGCACAACTTAACCTTCTGGCAGGAAACCCAGCAGGTGACAGCAAGGTAGCGGCTTCCGGAACGGCAGGCAAGGGGATAACATGCAGGTCGAGCCCTCTCAGAACAGAATGGTGGTCTGACGGTAGAGAGAACAATGCTTGACAGAGGGTAAAAGCAAGGTATTCCGTGTCCAGCTCAAAAAGAGGGGGAAAAACAGGACCAAAACTTTACTAGGTACCGACATAACAGTACCCAGCAACCCAAGAGGAACAGCACAAGGGATGGTCCTACCTTGGCAATAGGCATCAGCGGGGCCGATTCCAAGGAACATGGCTGTCAGCGGCCCCACTGGCCCCGCTGACACCTATTGCCAAGGTAGGACCACAGACAGCCATGTTCCTTGGAATCGGCACGGTCAATGGCATCCGGGGTTGGTCAGCTGTAGGGCCAGGACAAGTGGGCCAAAGCTATGCGTACCCTCGACGTCCTCCACTGAAATGTTGCGAAGATAATGGCTGGCTAGACAGTAGTAGATGACCAGAAGCACCCTTCCATGATGGATCGGACGAAGACGTTAGCATAGAGGGCCAGCGAAGAAGACAGGGCACGGATCTCATGTGGATTGGAGGCTGTAGGTGGTCGTAAGTCAGCATGACGATAAGCCCTCAGGATAGCCAAACGAAGCCAAAGGGAGACTGTATTATGAGAGATCTGCTTGCGATGTTGCTGAGACACCTGAAGATAACGTCGGAGGGCCCAAACTGAGCATAGGGCGAGCTCCAGGTGATCATCCGGGCCGACGATCTCCGGAAGAGACGGGACGTGAAACTGCCGATCGTGTTGGCCGGGTAGTTGGTTTTTGTCGATAAAGTCCCAACAAAGGCCAAGGTGAACCAAATCGTGAGGACGCTGGTCAAGGACAAGTGTCACTTCAAGGGCATGAAACTCGCTAACCCTGGCACCAAGGGCCAGGAGAAAGCAAGTCTTCAAGGTGAGATCTTCAAACAAGGCAGACACAAGTGGCTCATACGGAGCCCTGTGTAAATCCTGCAAAACAACATTGCCTTGGTCAGAAATTAATTTAGTAAAATCTAAATATTTTTTACATTTTTATACTTATCCTGCATTATTCTTCATGCATTCACTGCTTACCTTGTGACCAAAAACAACCTGGGACAGCGTACCGGCGATGGTCCTGAAGATAAATAAACTGTTCCTGAGTCCCTCACATGACCTAGGTCTCCACTTCACATCACTGCCTGTCGCCTGAGCTTATAAAAAACACACTTTTGAGGTTTCTGAAGCCAAAGTGGGGAGGCAAGTCTGACAAGTGGGTAGTAATGCAGGATAAGTATACAAATGTATAAAATATTTAGATTTACTAAATTTTTTTACTTATCCTGCATTACTCCTTAATGCATCTGTATAGGACGGTTTGGAGGTGGGTAAACCTTTAGAATACAGAAACCTCAATAATTCACACCCTGAAAGTATGACACTGATTGGTCGACAAACCGTGAAGCGGAAAAGTTAAGAAAAACGCTGTTACAGTAGGGTTCTATCAATGTGAAAAAAACATTGAACATCGGAATTAAAGAGTAGTTCCCTATACATCTGTAGTAATAGAGACAAATAGCTCATCAGCCAAATCTTTACTTACTAGAAAAATCAAGCTCTGTGAACAATTGCTTGTCTAATATTCTTCCACTGGCGAAATCTGAGCGACTGCACCGGAAAGAGAACGGCTCTGTATTGGGCGAGTTCATTATTTGCGTCGAGGGTTGGTAACTTGTTGAGCTACAACCAATGGCCCAAAACATCGAAGATAATGACTGGTGAAAACTGTGTCGGACCTCAAAAAACATCCTTCATGATTGTTTTAATAGTACAATTTCTGTGAAAGGCCATGGTAGAGGCCAGTGTCCTGATCACGAGCTCATGAGGATTATTCGTTCTTGGCGGATCCAAATTGGCGATCGAAATGACCTGAAGGATGACTGTGCGTAGCCATAGAGATATGTTGTTGAGACTGACTTCGGTCGTGGACGTAGTAGATACTAGTGTAAACAACCGCTTCCTCGCACCATGCCTAGTCTTGGAACGGCGGGTGAAAAAATCCCAGCTCAACCCGAGATGCACCGCTCCGTAAGTCCCATGCTCAAAACGGACCCGGGTGATGTCGATCACATGTAGTTTGCTCACCCAAGAGAAACACTGTTTCTTGGTGAGGTCATAAAAAGAGGATGCATAGAGGGGCTCGAAGGGGGGTCCTCGCAAACCTCGAGGTACCACGTTCAAATCCGACACAGGTGGGCGGAACTTGGTCTTCTGATTCTCACCCGACATGGGTACAATGTGTGAAGCCCATTTCTGGTGTCCCCCGCCGTGATATTGCTGGAATATTGCTAAAAGCGGCGTAAAACCATACTCACTCACTCACTCACTGATTCTCAAGCCTGAATGAGCGTAATAAGGCCTGTAGTTCCGGGGTCTTAGTCATCTTACGATTATCCGGAAAGGCCAACACTGAGTTAAGTGCAACCAAATTCGTACTAATGGTGCTACCTTTCAAGTGTCTTTGGGGACGCAAATGTAGGAGGTATTCAGCTAAAAACTGAGGTGACGCAGCAGTAAGATCTTGATTTTTTGCCTTGCAAAATGGTTCAAACGATCTCCACTTGTCATCGTAAATGCCTCTAGTAGAGGGACATTGTGCTAACATAATAGCTTTTGCTGCCCGTGCCGAATAGCCCTTTGCACTTACGCCTTTTTAAGACGAACCAAACGTGCAGATGAAACCTGTATGGTGTTGGATGAGGCAATTTGCGGTAAGTGTGGATAAGTAGGTTGGACCACTAAGGGAGGGGTAGTGGATCGTTTTCTGCTAGATTTCTGAGCTCAACGAACCATCATCCTCTTGCCGGCCACCAGGCTGCAACCTAAGTCAGAGCAAGTATTCTTGTCTCCTTGATCTTTTGTATTACCCTGGAAAGTAAGACTGGTGGCAGAAAGGCATACGCTTTTAGTCCTTCCCAAGCAATGCTGAATGCGTCCACTGCCGAAGCCTTCAGATCCGGTAACGGGGAGACATGTCATGAGCTGTTAATTTTGGCAAGTCACAAAAAGGTCAATGTTTGGTTGCCCAAACTTCGGAAGCAGTAACTGGAATGCTTCTGTGTGAAGTTTCCACTGGTTGGGTGCTACCCTGTCTGGACGTGATAAGGCAGACGATCCACTAGATGGAAAAACATGAATATCTGTTGAAGTAGAGAGTTGGAGTGTGTTGCTCTCTGATTGCGCAGACACCACACCACAGTGCTGTTGTCTGTGGATATTTTGGGTTGGGCAGACTATTGATTCAGCCAATGAGAAATGGTCAGAATTAACGCTTCCAACTCCAGATTGTTTATGTGCCATTTTCGATGAGGGCCGGACCATAGCCCTGAAGCTGTCTGGCCTTGCAGGTGATCACCCCACCCCTGAAGGCCGGCGTCTACGAACAGGTGTAGATTCGGGGACAACCCGGACAAAGAGACTCCTAAGACATTCGACTTAACCATCCACCAAATGAGGTAAGGCCTTAGATGATTTGGTAGGATGATGGCCTTGAGTGGATCCTGCCTCCTGATGAAAGGGTTCAGAAATTGTTGCATTGAGCATCATTGTTATCGGCCTCTGCTGGCAAGATCCTGGGCTGAGGTGAGTAACCTTAACAACACTTGCCACTGGTGAAGTGTGCGTCATTGATAAGGAGGCGTAAAATCTTGTGCCATCTGTCCCTCAGGACTGATAGGAGGTCCTGATCTGTTTGAGTTAACTCCGACTTCGCCTCGTTGATTATCCATCCCAGTTGATATAGTAGCCTTCAGGAGAAATCCCGGTGGTGTACTAACGTCTACATGTGTTGCAGACACATGCGACAGTCGTCTATGTATGCCTCGAACCAATTATTTCTCAGGTGTAAAAATGAAGTTATGGGCTTCATTACTCATGTTAATAGCCACTGAAATGTCAAATGGGAGAACTGCACACTGGTAGTGAACCCCATTGAACTGGAATCTGAGGAACTTGCAGTCGTTGGGATGGATCGGTATGTGCAGATATGCATTCTGCAGATCGAGACTGATCAAGGAATCAAACGCCTTTATGTTGGTTCTGAGTAGTCTCAATGTGATGAGACTGAAATAGGGTGGACGCTTCAGGTAACGTTCGTTAAAACAGAGATTGTGTATCATTCTCATCTTGTCTGAGCCCTTCTTGGGTACCAGGAAGATGTGAGAAAAAAACCCGGGTGTTAACGCTGGGGTGTGAACAATCTTTACGGCTCTCTTTTCCAACAGCAAGTCTATGTTGGCCTTTAATAGCAGATGTTGCTTTCTTATATAATTCCAAGGGAGAGGGATACCTCTACGTCTAGTTGGTAACCGTGACGTAGTATGTTGAGAACAAAATCATCTTTGAGGATGCTCCATTTCTTCCAAAATCAATTCAGTCTCCCGCCTACGGGGGGTATCGACAATTGGGACGACAGGGGGCAGGAGATGACTGTCCAACATCTCAGTGTTTGCCCTTCCTATCCTCTCCCTTCTACTGTATTTACCACATCGGGATTAATAAGAAGCTTGAGGTTCCCCTCTGACACGCCCTCTACCACGAAAGGAATCTTGCGCCCGTCCTTCCTTGAGGGACTCGCATCTAGGCCTTTAATTGCCTGACCTGCCTGATCGCTGGGATGAACTCTGAGAAACGTGCTCCAAAGCCTTAAGTGCCATTTCATCAATAAATGGAAACTTTGGCATGCGTGTCCGTAATTTGTTCATTGAACAGAGCTATGGAAGACCAAGGTTGACGTAACAACCTGCGTTTAATCTCGGAGTCCCAAGTAGACTCAAGCCTCCGTGTGACAGTTATTTCGCCAGCGCGGCTTTAAGATGATTTCTCATATGGTCAATCTGACGCTGTTGAAAGTCAACCATAGTTTGGAGGTGATCTAGTCGGTTAGGGTTATCCTTTGACAGATCCTGCTCTACCAAACGTGTTGACGATGTTTGTACTGATAAAGGTTTTAATACCCATCGAGTTTCTGTTTCAATAACGGAAACTCTGGTATCTTTAACCTTAAGAGTAGTAGGCCTTGGCGAGCCTGCCATTCTCTGTATATACCTGTCCAAACTATGTGCCTGGTCTGCTGCCTCAAAGCCATGAATAGGAAATTCATCTTTCTTAAACCTGGGAGGCTTGAATGACGACGAAAGTGTCAGCCTGGAAAAGACCTCATCCAAAGATCTAATCATATCCATCATCGTGTCGACAGGAATTGACGTAGAATGTGTCCATATTGTGTCTTTTTTATCCACCCCGTTTCCCGGGGAAGGCACTGAAATGAGGTGATCCGCTATCCAAACAGGTACTTGAGCCAGACCGAGATGAGTATTCCATTCTGTAGAGGAATCTCTCTCTTCACTATTAGAATTGTCTGACGAATCAGAACGATGTCTAGATGGTGAACGACTTCTACTCTGTGAAGTGCTACCTTTGACCCGAGGGTTCAGATGAACTGCCTGGTGAAAAGGAATCACGAGCTGATGTACAAGTATGTGCAGATGTACTGGTACTACTCAACGAAGACTGCATTTTATAATGCCTCACAATGGGAGAACTATATACATTAGGCACGGGAGTAGGTGGTAAAATCTGTGCCGTAGATGTAACTGACGCAGGTGTCTGATACATAGGTGTAGACGCAGGATACAATTGTGTCATGGACCGCTGCCACATGGATTGTAAAAAAAAATTGCATCCAATTAGTGTCCTGTATTGGCATAAGCGCCTGAGCTTGCATCTGCTGCTCTGGATACGTTGGTACAGCGCTAAGCTTATCATGCGCTGCTTGCGTCTTATTGTACGCCGATAGCCCTGGGGCTGACATTGTAGATGTGCTTGGGTAGTAGGCAGTGGCAGCGCTTGGGTAGTAGGCAGTGGCTGCACTTGGCACAGGCATATGAGGCGCATTGCTCAATGGTTTTGGTGTGTGCATGGCTTGGGTTTGTGCTACCCCCAACAAAGCATCTTGAGACGCTGTCGCACTGTTTCCAGATCTAGCAGATGAAGAATTCTCAGATGACTGCAAATTAGGGTCAATTATAATACTCACAACATCCTCTGGGATAGTGGATTTCAGCGGTACGTGTACTTCCGCAGTGACGGTAATGGCCGACATATTACCCGTCGAAGATAAAGGTAGCATTGTAATGACCGAACCCCGTCCCTCGCTAATCAACGATTGTGACATCTTCCTAGTCTCACGACGGGATTGCTGCAAAGTACATTTGTGAGTGACCTGCCTATACCTGGTGAAACTCGTTAGAGAGAGATTTACACAAAAAACGAAGAATTTGGTGCACAAATTTGCGTAAATGCCAAACAACGTGGATGAGGGTCTTTCATAGATTTTTCCCCACAACAATTAGTACAACGCGCGAGCATAAGTTACGCAATATAAGATACTTGATGAAAAGGGACTGGAAAACACTGCCGTAGATAATGAGTAATCTATCAGCAAATTTTGTAATGAGTTGAATGTGTATTCAATGGACTCAATGAACCGCCAAAGCTAGTGGTATTGATACAAACATAAAATGTGTCATACACACATAGCTGAGAATTGTAAACAAATTGACTAGGCTGGAAGGAAAACAATTGCAACACAATTCAAAATGGCAGGGAACAGATCGCACATGGCAGGAATAAAAAGACGAAGTCCACGTGCAGGGTGGGCAACATGTGCTCTGTTAAACGTGGTTGGGTGTTGGACTGTATTGAATAGTATTTATAGACTAAATTCTTGGTGAGTTTTGATGTTGTAGAAGTGTCTCCTATTTTATAGTGATTAGTCTACAGTGCTCAGTGCTCACATGTAGGGAAACCCTCCTAGTTTTTCATGTGGTTTTGCAAGTATATTGTTGCAGATGAAATGTCTGAATTTTGAATATGTGGCTGATAAATCAAACTGTTTAAATGTTTTGAAGACGTGTTCACGTGCATGCTGTCGCATTTTCACACTCGCGAATTAGTGTGGTTGATTTTTTGTTGTTGTAAAGTTCTGGTGAATAAATATTTTAGTTTAACCCTTGTTGTGCTATTTTTAAGTATGTTTATTGCCTATTGCTTGCATCCGGACAGCGTCTTTACGCTTCAGAGGACCTGTAAGTTACTATAACCTTTGTTGTTTTTGTAACGTGGCGGGAAAATTCTGGGTGCTGTTCGGGTATTCACCTTAGCCCCACTTCCAGCGTTACACAATGAAGAACCCTTACAGATTTTTGTTGAACACGTTTCACAACAAGCTGACATTCTTCTACGGAACATGCACCATATTTCAGAGGAGTGCATTGCCATCGACAAGTACGAGCACTTGAATGTCTTGGCTGAGCTAAACAGAGCAAAGATAACTTCTAGCTGTACAGAAAAGACACCACTGCTGCTGAGCTTATGGAACTCATATAGGAGCAAATCAAAGATGAAATTGAAAAAGAACTTGTTGCCAACCCAACAGTTTCCTTTGTCTTAGAAATTTTTATCAGTTGAAGGTAGTTTGAAAATTGAATTTGCTGAGATATTTTTTGTCCGGACTGCATCATTGTTGGCAAATTTTAAGGGTGTTGGGCTTTCTTTGGGGAGAGTGTATAGAATGGGTTGGGATTGTGCCACTGTCATGTCAGGGTTGCTGCAAATATGAAAGGCTTTTGTCCACATCTAGTCGATAAGCATTGCGCTGCACACAGATTAGCCTCCGATATGTGGATGTTGCCATGACTGTCAAGGAAGTTGGCTACTTTGAATATCTTGAACATTTTGTCGAAGAATTTATCCAACTTACAACTGTGGCAGTACTTGCTGGATGAAACTCCTATGTGCCCATCAGAGGTCCACAAGGCCAGGTGGCTATTGACAACTGTGCTAAATCATTGCCAGCACTTATTGCTAGAAGACATAAGAGACACAGACATCAATGCAGACTCCCTTCTATGACCACATACAAGTTTAGATTCATGATGGCGTTTTTACAGGACGAAATTGGTATGATAGTCATAGTTTGGACACATCAGGCTCATGACTTGAAGTATGGTGACATAAATACAATTGATGCTGTGCCTGGACAGTAATTGATAGACAAACTGACATACAGACTTTAATTAAGAGCATTCTTGACTGAAATTGACATGAGACGAATTTGAAAATGTGACTGTGACAAGATCGCATCATGACAAGACATTTGACTGATAGAGGAAGGCAATATGTAAGAATACTGTTTGACAACATGACTGACAGATTTCCAGACAATGAATTGTATTCTGCTTTTGAACCAACAAATTTGCCTGACAAAGCATGTGACCTCGCAAAGTATGGGGATGGAGGTATTTCCAGGTTATGTAGCCATTATGGCAGCAGACAACGACATGAGCATGTTTTGTGTTTATGAATCACTATCAAATAATGACACCAGGTGTCTGCAAAAAGATGAACATGTGCTGCCTCACCAGTGACACCTATCACAAACACATGCAAAGGCAAATCAATTGTACACCTGAAGAAACATGTGAATATTTGGCACAAGTCAACATAGGAAATTGCATCCGACATTTGTCACTGATGTCAAATTTGGAAATGTCCTCAACAAAACTTTTTGAAACCTTTACTTAGGCCTTAAATGTTATAACCTTGATGAAAGAACTTCTGAGCAAGAGTCGTATTACACTTATTGAAATTGCGATACAATCAGCATGCAGAATTGTACCTCAAAAGTTCTGATATGTGAACTCCAAGGTCTGGGCCTGCAGGAATATTGCACAACATTGTCATATCTCTTGTCATTCTCATGTACTGTTTTGTCACTCTTAATTTTAAGTTGATTCTTGCATCTTATTTTTGCCCTCAGTTTTTTATACAATAGGATGGGGTTTTACAGGACGCAAAGTATTGCACTGTTGTACATTGATGTCTGATGTTTTCACTTCTGTCTCTCTCTATATATATATAAAATTGTACATGCATTTAATTGCAGATGTTATCAAACCGCCCATTCGAATACAACCATTGTGTGGTTTGAGAGTACCTTCAGAGTCTGTTAAAGACAGAACAAGTGTCTTTCCGCGCATGTTGGCGCTCAACTGACCATTGAAGGAAGGGTTATTCAGGTGTGTACGATTACAAAATTATTAACATATTTCTTGCCCATTTATCCAAACATATCATTGCTATTCCAAGTAGTAAACATACCCTCATCTTCAACACATCAACTAACCCTCCAAAAGTGAAGAAAATAACACTACGGTTATCATGTTCCTGAGAGTTTGCATATTAATCCAAGATATTATCCCTTTTAACAGTATTCCAGTCATATCACGTCGTGTCATCTGAATGTGGGAGGAGAGCCCGGAGTGATGGAGGTCTCTCAGACGATTACCACTTCAGTGAAACCCACAAGCACGGGTATGGTGCTGACAAACCTAGAAACATAATCGGGGCGAACCAGGATTCAAACCCACAATCATAGGCATGTTCAAAGGACGCAACTCTGCACAGCGAATTGCGAATCGTGGTAGAGGGCATGGCAGAGGGAAACCCAGAGCTCCAGATAAGCTGCGTATCTGTGTGAAATACACATCAGAAATGCTGAAATACGCAGTAAAATATAATCCAAGCGTATCAAATACAAAACGAACATTACAGATACGCTACAAAAATAATACTTGTGCTTATCATCAAAATATTGTGAAGTAACCCTGCGTATTCGATTAGCAAATCAGCAACCTATTTTGAAATTATAAACGGGCATTCCGTCAACCTTGCCAAACTCCACGATGCCAGTCACATCATGATTATTTGCCATCACACTTTCTTGTGGAAGTATCGTGGTATTTTTGAGTCCTATAAAGCTCTCGATCTCACACAACACCAGTTTGCAGGGACTAGATGAATAGTGTTTTTAGATATTTAACTTAAATACCCACATGTGTGAAAACTAGTGGGTAACAGAAATTTGAATACCCAAATAGAATTACTGATACCCAATGATTTTAAAATGCATGGGTAAAATACCCACAACACCAAAAGCTTATCTGGAGCTCTGGAAACCTCAATGTTCTTATCAGTCCCGGCATGGAAAATACCACAGTAGGGGAGGCGATAAGGGTAAACACAGATGTTGGACAGTCACGACTGGGATCTCCCACCGCCAGTCGTCCCAACTGTCGATATCTCCTAAGGCGGAAGACTGAATTAATTTTGGAAGAACTGGAGCATCCTCAAGGAAGATTAGATTCTCAACATATGTTACGGTTACCAACTAGACGTTGAGGTACTTACTGTTGACCACGGCTCCACTTCCTTGGAATTATCCAAGAAAGCAACATCTGCTATTAAAAGGCCAATAGACATTCTGTTGGTAAAGAGCCGTACACACACCAACTTAAACACCAGGCTTTTATTCTCACATCTTCCTAGTACCCAAGAAGGGCTCAGACATGATGAGAATGATCAATCTCTAGGTTATCAACGAACGTTACCTGAAGTGTCCACCATTCTTCCGTAAGCATTATGGCACTGAATTTCGACATACCATAGGAAAATCGACAATTGGTGACATTTTAAAAGACAAACAGAAGTGGCTAAATCTCCCGGAAAATTCAAATGACTGATCACGAACCTGTGTAGCAAAACACCAGAAGATGGAAGATGCATTATATCTTTGGTTGTGTGACATGACAAGTTGTAATGTCCCCGTTAATGATGAAATGCTGATAGAGAAAGCTCGCGATTTTGGTGGCAAAATGGACATTTCAGACTTTGCATATTCTCGTGGGTGGCTCACTCGATTCAAATCCAGACATAGTGTATCATGTAGGGGGAGGCTGCTAGTGTTGACAAGGACGCTGTTGTGAGAGGAAGGGAAGATCTTCGAAAAGTACTGCAAGAATATGAGGAGCAAGACATTTTTAACACTGATGAAACTGGGTTGTTTTTTAAGTTGGGACCAAATCAGACACTTGTGTCCAAGCCTGTTAGTGGTACGAAACGATCCAAAGAGCATGTTAGTGTGGCTCTGTGTGCGAATGCAGACGGTTCTGTGAAATTTAAGCCATTTGCGATAGGAAAAGCTCGACCACCTCGATGTTTCAGTGGTGGTTTCAATCCTGAACTTTCTGTTAGGTACCGCAACAATACAAAAGCGTGGATGACATCAGAACCCTTTTCTGATTGGTTGCAGTCCTTTGACAGGCAGATGCGTTTGCGAGGTAGGCGTGTTATTCTTTTTATGGACAATGCTGCTAGCCACGACCCCAAGGTAAAATTGACACATGTGAGAATTTACCACCTGCCTTCAAACACCACTGCACACATTCAGCCGATGGATGCAGGCATAATTCATGCCTTCAAGGCCCACTACAGGAAACAAGTTGTTAGACATTTTCTTGCCTTTGCCGATAATGGAGAAACAGCAAACATCAACCCAAGATCGTCAATTAGGATGATCAAGTGTGCATGGGATGCCGTGACAGAAAGTACAATCGCGAAATTGTTTTCGCCATGTGAACATTATGGGTTCAAAGACTGATAGTGACGACCCAGAGGAGGATATGGCATTGTCGGAGCTTCAGGATGTGCTAAAATCCTATGCTGGCTCTGTGCCTTCAGCTGAGCCGATCTTAGCTGAGGAATATGTGAACTGTGATGAGGAAGAGGTGACTGGCGAGTCCCTCAGTGATATTGACATTTTGCAAGCCGTAACACAGCCGGAGCAAGATTCAGACGATGACCAAGACGAGCAGCCCCTCCAACCCACTACAGTCACTCACAAGGAAGCTTGTGCTTGTATAGAGACCTTGATTACATATTACGAGAACACAGGCGATCTGGACAATTTGGAATTATTGTTTAAAATTCAAACCTCAAAATGTGGTAAAGTTCAAACTTCCATGACAGATTTTTTGAAACGTGTATGTCTTGAATAAAGATTGATTGGATGTATTGTTTTGCTCAGTCATCTGTCATGAGTTGCATAATTGAAGGGAAGTAACTCTTCCAATAAGAAGCTGGTTTCAGTTATATGGAAATTCGTTTATACAGACGAATTGTGAAATGACGCAAGTGTCCGTATAAGCAAGGCACAACTGTACAAGAGTTATGAAGCCCATAACTACGTTTCTACACTTGAGAAACATTTGGTTCGAGTCGTACATAGACGACCGTCTCCTGTGTCATCAACACATGCAGACGTTAGTACACCACCGGGATTCTCCAGAAGGCTACTATAACAACTGGGATGGATAATCAATGAGGCTAAGTCGGGAGTTCTCCTTCCTATTGGCTTCAGTTCATAGGATAGCCTGTTCCAAATCTTATCTGAGTGACAGATGGCTCAAAATTTTATGCCTCTTGTCACCTGCTCTCCATCAACCACACACACTTCCCCCATTGCAAGTGTTGTTACATGTTCGTAGACGCCTCTTTTCAGGGTTGGGGTGCTCACCGGCGCTCATCGAAAGTAGCACATAAACAACCTGGAGTTGGAAGCGTCAATTCTGGCCATATCACATTGGCAGAATCAACTACAGTCAGCCCAACTCACAATATCCACAGACAACAGCACTGTGGTGTGGTGTGGTGTGGTGCCTGCAAAATCAACATCAGGGAACAATTCACTCCCACTCTTTACTTCAACAGACATTCAGGTTTTTCCATCTAGTGGATCGTCTGGAACTACAGTTCATAGTTCAGCACTTCACCGGATGTCGCAACATTCTGTCCAATGCCTTATCGCGCCCAGACAGGGTAGCACCCAACCAGTGGAAACTTCACACAGAAGCATTCCAGTTACTGCTTCAAAAGTTTATGCAACCAAACATCGACCTTTTTGCAACTTGCTAAAATTACCAACTCATGATGTATGTCTCCCCGTTACCGGATACGAAGGCTTCAGCGGTGGACGCATTCAGCATTCCTTGGGAAGGAGAAAAAGCGCATGCCTTTCCGCCACCAGTCTTACTTCCCAGGGTAATACAAGCAATCAAGGAGACCTGGGGGCCGGCGAGAGGGTGGTTTGTTGGAACTCAGAAAAAAAGCAGAAGACGATCCATTACCCCTCCCTTAGTGGTCAAGCCTACTTATCCACCCTCACCGCAAATTGCCTCATCCAACACCATACAGGTTTCATCTGCACGGTTGGTTCATCTTAAAAAGGCATTAAGTGCAAAGGGCTTAACATTAGCTTATTGTCCCTCTACTAGAGGCATTTATGATGACAAGTGGAGATCGTTTGAAACATTTCGCAAGTTGAAAAGTCAAGACCTTACAATTGAATCACCACAATTCCTACCTGAATACCTCCTACATTTGCATACCCAAAGACACTTGAAAGGTAGCACCATTACTACGTATTTGGTCGCTCTTAACTCAGTGTTGGCCGTTCCGGGAAATCACAAGATGACTGAGGTCCGATGACTGAGGTCCAAGAACTACAGGCCCTATCACGCTCATTCAGGCTTGAGGATCAGAAGGCCACGTTCCGCCTACCTCTGTCGTAGTAAGTAAAGACTTAGCAGGTAAGCTGATTTGATTTTTATGACTAGGGTGTATATGGGGGGATTACACTTTAATTCATGTGCTTGTTTTCACATTGAAATAACCAGACCGTAACAAGGCATATTTCTGAACGTTTCCACTTCACGGTTTATCAGTGTCGTACTTTCAGGGTGTGAATTATTGAGGTTTCTGTATTTTGAGTGTTTTCCACCTCCAAACCGTCTGATACTGCATTTAGGAGTTATGTAGGATAAGTAAAAAGATTAGTAAAATCTAAATTTTCTTTTTTACATTTTCCTGCATTACTACACTTAATGCCACATCCATCGCAGACTTGCCTCAACACTCAACAAGCTTAAAAACTCCAACTGCTCTTATAGCGAAATCTACCACAGAGATCTCAATTACCTCATGCAGCACGTGCGTAGCCACCTCAGCTGCCATGTGACACCCTTCACTCGTCTCTAGTGAGAACAAGTGCTCAGGGGACGGTCGGGCGGGCATCAGCCTAAGTGCTAACGTATTACTATAGAATATTCCGAATAGGAAAATTCTACAAATTACATTAAGTTATACGTTACCACTTGTTATACCGAGGCTGATTACCACAGTAGGTGGTGGGGAGCACCTAACAACCCAAACCTGACTGCTTGTGTCTCTTCCGACCAGCGGAAGTGAACAGCTAGGCGGAAGTACTCGATGCGCATGGTCCCAGCTTGGTGTTATCATATAGGGATACCAAAGCACTGTCAAGCGCATACAGTAAAGCTCAATCGTCTTTGCCAAACGATTGGTGATTCCAAACGGCATCACTGGAAAGGTATTTCATCGCCACAGCGGAAGAGAACACAGTATATGTGTGAGCTAAATCTTAGATCAGGTTAAACAGTCGGAAAGAGAAAAATTAATTTCATTCGGGTCGTATATCCCAAGAGCAAGCCTACTTCAAGTATGCATTAGGCGCGTGACCTAATTCCAATATTTGTAAGCATGCATTACAAGGTTGGAATACATGACAGACAATTCAATACATAATTGTCAAAATACAAATAAGGACAAAACACACAAAAAGCCACCCTCACCTGTGGTGTGAGTGCGCTGGTTTGTGGGACCCCCACTTCTGTACCCACGGCAGTGGGACCATTGGAGTCGACCCACATTGACCACTGTGCAAGGTCTGATGCCTGAGGAGTTGGGAATTGCGCTGGGCACATCCCTTAGATGACCGCTTGCGCCGCAATGAGCGGCCCAAGTCAGAATGCCAGTAACAACCTCGCAATATTCTGTGAACAGAGATATTGGAGAGTAGGGCAAATGTTGCCGCTAGTGCCCTGATCTCGTGCGGGTTTGACACCCCACCCACCCACCCCCGAGACCGGTACGCCAGATTGATGACAGAACGAAGACAGAACGCAATAGAGTTGCGAGTCAGCAGTCCAATTAGGGTTACACTATATGAACAGATGGTCACGCCCTTGTCTGCGTACATTCGAGGCCTTAAGATAATACTTAAGGGTCCTAACCGGACACAGTGATCTGTTCTCAGTATCAGCAGGATGTAAGATTTCCTTGAGTGATCTTACAGTGAGTTCTCTCTCCATTTGGCCAAATTTCTGATTCTTAGCGACAAAGCCTATGAGTAGACCCAGGCAGACCGCTCCTTGATCACCCCGATCGAAAACCTTTACCCCTCAGTCGCTCGGTGACAACATCCATTAAACTGCCCTGCGTTTGGATGAAGTTGACGGGTGTGAGGGTGGATCAGTAGATCTAGTCTCACAGGCAGTGGAATTGGCGACTGCGTGACCTGGGCCAGCAAGTCAGGGGTTGATCTGTTCGGCCACATGGGCGCGATCAGCAACATTCAACAGCGAACTCCTCAAAGCCAGCTTAGAATGAGTGGTATTAACGCCGTCGGCAGGTAAGCATAAGCTTCCATGCCTGTCCAGTCTAATGCGAGAACATCGTGATTGATGGCCCTCGGGTCCAGGACTTGTGATACAAACAACACAACGGGAGTTGATGGTTGAGCCTGGTTGCGAACAGGTCGACCATCGGACGACCTAGACGTTCGCAAAGCCACTGAAACACTACTAGATTGAGCATCCACTCCGTGGGGCTCGGATCCCTAGGCCTCGACAGAGCGTCTGCCAGTACGTTCCGCACACCCGGAATGTGACAGGCGTGTAGTGTACCTGGCACGGGATACTGTCCACTAGAGTAGCGAGTGACTGTGGGTTCCCCCCAGTTTGTTCACATAAGACGCTATCGTCCTGTTGTCGGTCTCCAGCATGAGCCGGTCATCGACGAGACGATGCTTCCAGTGATTGACTGCGTTGATCACTGCCTTGAATTCGAGGCATTTGATGTGAAGACCTAGTTTGTCTAAGCACCACAGCCCCGAGCTCACCTCCCCTCTAGATGGGTGCCCCAACCCACTAGAGAGGCGTCTGTATACAGGTTCAACTTGGTCTGGAAGGGCCGCATAGAGACTCCTGATAAGACGTTGCAAGGGACCGTCGACCACTCGAGATGCGGTCGGAGCCGATTTTGGAGGGCGAGAGACCCACTGTTCTCCTCCTGTGCTAACAACTGGATTAGAAACCGTTGCAGCGGCTGGAGTTGGAGACGACCCCGTTCAGTGCAGTCTTGGGCTGATACAAGGAGCCCTAACAGCTGTTCCCAAAAGTGAACAGTCTGTTGCACTGCTAAGACTTTGGCAATCATCACCTGAATCTTGTGCCACCAATCTGGGGGGACAAAATGGCTATGGGTCACCGTGTCGAACCTTGTCGAATCTGCTTCAGATTGTGAATCATTCGAGTTCGGCACTGTCCTTAGGAACGAGAAATATCCTGGAGTAAAACCCCGGTGTTATTTCTGGTAGGGCTAACTCCCGTACCGCCCCCCAATTACCTTATGCAGCACGTGCATAGCCACATCAGCTGCCATGTGACACCCTTCACTCGTCTCATCGCTTGCTCCAGCAAGACGTATATTGACTGCTCTGAAGCATTCCTGTTTCTCTTCCAACCTTTGGTGTTATTTATTACTGTTTATTGACTTCTATAAACTGTTCATTTAGATTAAATCCTCCTTGGGGCACCTAATGCATTTTCCTTGCTAAGAAAATCTACATGACAGTTTTAACCATTTTCCTTAATAAAAAATGATACCACACAAAAAACTTCGTTTTTGTATGATAAAGACCACCCTTACGGGGCCTTACCCTCCACGGCGCATCACGCCAGGGGGAGCAACTCTCACCCAAATCTCTTTCCTTTTGTCATCTGTGTAAGACAGACGTGCTGTTTTTCAAGAGACAAAAAGAGTATAAGAAACTATCGTTTGACAAGAACCATGGCTGACCAAACTGTATGTATGATACATTTCTTTCATTGTAAAGGCATAATACCTCGCATTTTAAGTTGTAATTATACGCCACGTGTACAGTACATCTGAATTCAAATGGCCGTAATGGCGTCCATATTGTAGTTCCACGGTCTGATACATGTAACATCAAGGCCATTGCAAACGGCTTGAGGTTTTGTTATATCATACAGCATTGGACTACAGTTTTTTCCTTTACATAAACCCAAGGTGGTGTGTTAATTTATAACTACTCGTACACTTACCTTTTTTTTTACGTGTTTTATACCTTAGCGCGTAACACGCCCCTTTGGTGTTATAATTATACTATGAAATTGGCTATTAGTATCGCGTTACAAATCACATTCTACATTATGCCTTTGCTTCTGGTTTCACAATTTATGCATGTATCTTTCAGATCTTTATAATCGCACTATTACACTTCAATTCCCTTCCAGCCCACCTCAGAAATTACGGTATTTTTTACAGACCTTCAAACAAGTTGTTCTGCTACAATTCCCCTCCAAGACCGGCATGAACGCTGCCTGAAATGTCTGGCGGAGGACGGGCATGACGATGCCCGATATGCATTGCCTTTACCCCCCAGGCCCAAAAGAAGAGACAAGTAGACCTGCTGCACTTTAAAGGGCTCTTAAAGGCGGGGGTGGATATCAGATCTGCTAAGACCATCCCCCCCGCCCCCCCATCTAAAAAGGGTAAAAGAGGTGCCTAGACGGTCTCCTCTGCTCCCTCTCCGGGGGCCGGGGCAGAAGGCTCGAGGGTCCCCGTAGTACGCACTGCACCCTCTCCTGCACCGTCTTTGGCAGACATTTCTGCGGTACTGAAGTCGCAGATGGCGTCGATGATGGAGGAGGTAAAGTCACAGCTCCAGTAGGAGCTACGGGCTGAGCCTTCCCCTTTGTCGACGCCGGACGCCGGATGCTGCTTCGAGACCTCGTGATATGCCCGGCGTCGTAGTACGGGGACGATCCGAGACCGGGCTTCGACTCCCCAGCGGAGGGGTGGCAGGCGCTGGCCCGTGCACTCCCGATGCACAGTTTTCCCTAGCAGAGCCAGACGCCTCTTCCGAGGCCGAGGCTGCCTCTAGTGGATACCTAGCCCAGAGCCAGGTGGGTTCCCTTAAACCCCCGGCACCTCCGGACTGAGACTCGGACTGAGAGAGGGAGAGTTGGTTTCCTGTAATACTCAGGTTTCTGGCTCAGCCTCCTGTTCTATTACCTTACGACCGGACGTCCTATCCCAGAACGTGGCACTTCACCTGAATGCCAGGATTGAGTGGGTGGCTTGGCTGGCCAGTCAGGAATCGCCTCCAGAAGAGCGGTATTCCTGCACGAGTTGCAGACACAATACTGGCTTCGCGAAGGGACTCGACAACGTTCATATGAGGATAGATGGGCCTGCTATGCGCGCTGGTGTGTCGATAGAGGGATTGCAGATCCCTTTTCTGCCGATCTCGTAGCCGTGCTTGAGTTCCTCCAGTTGCGACTAGATAACTGCCTGGCCGCATCGACCGTCCGGGGGTACTCTACAGCTATCGCAGCTTTTCACGTCCCTGTCGACAGGGTACTTCTGGGTGCACACCCATTAGTGCATCGCTTTTGAGCAGGTGTGGACAGGATCTGACCGCCTGTCCGGCGGATCAGCCCCCCTTGGGAAATCGTTTTTAATTGGCTGTCCGGTCCTTCCTTTCGGGATCTGTCGTCTCTCTCTCTTCAGCTGTTGATCTGGAAGACGGCGTTCCTTGTGGTGGTAACGTCCGGCAGACGGGTCGGCGACATTCATTCTGGTCAGCCGATCCCGAACTGTCTTCCACCGGGACAGGATCAGTATTCGGCTGCCGCACACGCCTTCCACGTGACGGCTCCTATTGAGCTACCTGCTCTTTCAGAGCCTTCCTCGTCGGGGACCACTGCAAGACATGCCTATATCAGCAGAACTAAGGGTATCCATAAGGATAATCAACTATTTTGCTGTTATGGCGGTAGGAAGGCTGGCTCACCTGCAAGCAAACAATCTCTCTCGAGGTGGATAGTGTCTACTATTTGTACTGCATACACACTTCAAGGCAGGGACCCCCCTACCAGGTTGAAGGCTCATTCGGTTAGAGCAGTGGCTACGTCACAAGCGTACACCGCAGCTCTGCCCATTGAGGAGATCTGCTCCGTGGCTATTTGGAGCCAGCCGAGCACATTCATCAAACAAACATTACCAACTTCACAAACACTCAAGCCAGCATGCTCGGTTTGGTCTGTCAGTTCTCCAAACTGGGCAAAGTTCTACATCTCTAGCCGATTGAGCCTTCGAGATTTTAGACCGTCCTCCGGTTACACTGCTCAGGGGGGGGGGGGGGGTGTTTCGAGTTCTCGAATATGATAAGCCACTAATTATGGCTATTTCATTGTATACAGTCGACCACGCCCTATCTCTAGCCCCCGCCTTTGGACGGTGGTGCCTCACAATAAGGTTTGTTCCATTTATTGAACTCTTTTTTTAGTCATCGCAATAATCAGAATACAATGTATTTATTTACGCTTGTTGCTGACGGATGCCACTTCCTAGATTATCTTTAGGAGTATCTTGATGCAATAGGTGCCCAAGGAGGATTTAATCTGAAAGAGAATTTTACAAACCTGTAGAGGTTATGAATTCTCTGATGAAATCCTCCCCTCATTTCGTCAGCATTAGACATATGGAAAGTGATTTCGGTGAGAGTTGCTCCCCCTGACGTGATGCGCCATGGAGGGTGAGGCCCCTTAAGGGTGGTCGTATATCATACAAAAACGAAGTTTTTTGTGTGGTAACATTTTTTATTAAGGAAAATGGTTACAACTATGTCATGTAGATTTTCTTAAGCAAGGAAAATGCAATAAGTGCCCCAAGGAGGATTTCATCAAAGAATTCATAACCTCTACAGGTTTGTAAAATTTCGTTGCGTTTGCTGTAACTACGCTTGGAAATGTTTTCCCACCCTTTTTTGTATAAACTTGCAGGGTGTCTCGTAAGCGTCTTACATTCCCCTGTTATAGTATGGTTGGTAGTATTTCTATATAATGCTATATGTGTATGTTCTATATTCGCAATGCTCGTTTATTATCTCGTGAAAATGTTTTACTCTTTGTTCATAGTAAACAATGTCGGACATGGATGTAGCGCCGTCTCCTACCCCCGCAACCAGAAGTTGCGGGGCGTGTCGAAAATTCCTCTCTTCTCGGGATCCACACAATCTTTGCGCGCAGTGCAGGGTTCCTTGCGGAGACACCCCGTGCGCCCTGTGCGAGGGTCTGGGGCCTGAGGCGTTCGTGCGCTACAGGCTCTACGTGCAGTTCGTCTCCACCCCTGTGGTGGCCGGCTCGTCCGGTCGGGGTCCCCTTGCGGGTACCTCCTCCACAGCTGCGGCGGATCCCTTGGCAGCCCTTGGGCTGTCTGGGGATTCCGTCACAGCATTACTTTCTCAACTTGTGGACTTCTTATCTCAGGATAGGCCGCTGGCTGTTCCATCCCCGGCCTCTTTGGTGGGGCGGGTTCGGACGCGGGGTCCACCGGTACGGCGATGGCTTCCATGGTCACCGGTCATTCCCCCGAACTGTTGCTCCTGCTATTGGTTAAGGACCACTTGGCTATGGAATATGACCTCTTTGAGGACATGCCTAAGCACCTGCCGGTACAGCGGAGAATCCACGGCTCTGTGGGTTCCACCGAGGTATTCGAGAGTCTTCCAACAAGGCTTTCCCCGCATCAACCTTGTTGCGTGGAATCAAGCCTTCCTTGGAGAAAGCCTGAGTGGTGGCCTCCGGTCGGGGTCTCCCGTTGCCTCCCCCATCATGGAGAAAGGGTTCATTCCCTGTTCATGACCTTGCCTTTCCCGAGGCAGGTCCTACCGCAGAGGCCCATGTTGAGCGGTTGGGTGTCCGTGCCCCACCGGCTGCTACGGTAACGCAGGCTACCTTGCAGCAGCTGGACACCCTCGCTCGGCGCTCCATGCTTGCCATGTCTCACGGAGACACGTACTTGGCTGCAGCAGCCAGTCTGTTCAAAGGTTCTCCCAGGGACCGAGACCAGGGCATTTTTAACTGCTTGCTTGGTTTAAATGCTTCCCTTGAGTACGTTGCCTGGGGTTCGGCCTTTCTTTCCGGCACATGCCTTTTTCTGAGGCGCCAAGCGTATCTTGCCACCTCGGGGTTGGATGCTGCCAACCAGGAACTGCTCCTTTCGCAGCCTTGGTCTGCGGACCCTTTTTAACAAGAAGATCCCTGGGGTCCTGAAAGAACAACAGGCTTCTTCGTCTGCTGAGGCTTCTCGGCACACACTCAATCTTGTTGGGTCCCTGCATTGACGCTTGGGTGGTGCCCCTAAGCAGAGTGCCCCTCATGATGCTGCAGCTGGCAAGTCTAAGGGGTCGTGTCCTTCTTCCGGGAAGAAGCCCCGCCCTGAGGGCTCCAGTAAGGGCAATCAGCATCCCTTTCGTGGGAAGAAGGGAACTGGGTGGAAGTCCAAGCCGTCTAGGGGACGGCAAGGGCTCCTCCAGGTGACTCTCACTGGAGGGGTCCGTATGCCGACAGCGCCAACTTTGGATGGCCCGTAGGCGAACCCGAGTCACTCAGCCCTGGACAATTGCGCCTGCCGCAGCCTGTCAGGCCCCCCCTCTCCTTTCCCAGGGGGAGCCAGATTCCAGACTTACAGGGAGAATTGGGAACAAGTGGGTGGTCATCACGATCCAGCACGGCTATCGGCTAGATCTCAAAGCGGATCCGCCGCTCACTGTTGCCCCGTTGGAAGGTTCTATTCGGAAACCGATCTTCCCATCCTGGCTGATGCCATCGGCAGGTCGGTGGAGAAGAGGGCGGTAAGGGAGGGTGTGCAGTGTCTTGGGCCGCTCATCGCGGCGCAAGCGGTCATCAAAGGGGTGTGCCCAGCGCAATTCCCAACTCCTCAGGCATCAGACCTTGCACAGTGGTCAATGTGGGTCGACTCCAATGGTCCCACTGCCGTGGGTACAGAAGTGGGGGTCCCACAAACCAGCGCACTCACACCACAGGTGAGGGTGGCTTTTTGTGTGTTTTGTCCTTATTTGTATTTTGACAATTATGTATTGAATTGTCTGTCATGTATTCCAACCTTGTAATGCATGCTTACAAATATTGGAATTAGGTCACGCGCCTAATGCATACTTGAAGTAGGCTTGCTCTTGGGATATACGACCCGAATGAAATTAATTTTTCTCTTTCCGACTGTTTAACCTGATCTAAGATTTAGCTCACACATATACTGTGTTCTCTTCCGCTGTGGCGATGAAATACCTTTCCAGTGATGCCGTTTGGAATCACCAATCGTTTGGCAAAGACGATTGAGCTTTACCGTATGCGCTTGACAGTGCTTTGGTATCCCTATATGATAACGCCAAGCATCGAGTGCTTCAGCCTAGTTGTTTACTTCTGCTGGTCGGAAGAGACAAGAGCAGTCAGGTTTGGGTTGTTGTACTGTGGTAATCAGCCTCGTATAACAAGTGGTAACGTATAACTTAATGTAATTTGTAGAATTTTCCTATTCGGAATATACTATAGTAATACCTTAGCACTTTGGCTGATGCCCGCCCGCCCGCCCGCCCGCCCGCCCGACTGTCCCCTGAGCACTTGTTCTCACTAGAGACGAGTGAAGGGTGTCACATGGCAGCCGAGGTGGCTACGCACGTGCTGCATGAGGTAATTGAGATCTCTGTGGAAGATTTCGCTATAAGAGCAGTTGGAGTTTTTAAGCTTGGGCGACAGGCAGTGATGTGAAGGTGACCTCATTACATTAAGGTCACAGGACAGCGGGGTTTGGGTGGTCAGGAAAAGTGAGACTACAAACAGTATTTTAATTCTTCACGCAGCTTCACGCAGTCTTTTGTCGTAAGGTAAACAGTGAATGCATTAAGGAGTAATGCAGGATAAGTATACAAATGTAAAAAATATTTTTATTTTACTAAGATTACAATGTAAGCACATCTTTTGTATAACTGAAAATGACGGAAAGGTAAAATGTCTCTGAAACATCTTTGTTTTGGGATGGTTCAAAGCATATTTAATTAGCAATGATAGGTTTGCAAAGGCGTTTCGAAGACTTCCTTGCAAGTGTTGCGGGGATGCTTTAGAAACATCTTTGATTTTGTAACACAAGTTTATGGAGACTAATCGGGGACTTCCTACGTAGGTTTGCCGAGATGGTTCAAAGCATATTTAATTAGCCATGAAAGGTTTGCGAAGACATTTAGGAGTCTTCTCAGCAAAGTTGCTGAGATGTTTAGTTCTGAGGAAGTATCGGAGACTACTTCAGTAGGTACTGTAAGGAAGTCTCAGATACTTCTCGGCAAGCTGCAAGTAGGAGAAGTTTGCCGAGATAGTGTGGAGACATATGCTGGGAATATCTAGAGACGTCTTAAGACCCTGCGGAGAATTAAAAATGTGCCTTGCAGTCACGGATGCATCTTTTCAGGCCTTTTTTTGTAAAAAAAAAACATTATCTGAAGAAAACTGAAACGTCAAACATGAAAACAAATTCTTTGTCACCCAAACCAACTCTCATTGGCACTTATGTGATCAACGTGATGCACGCATATCCTGGCACCATGGTCTCATGCTCTCAAAAAGTATCTGGATGGTTGCTAAGGGAAGATTGTTCCTCTGTTAAGTAATGGCATTGCAAAGTTCCTGTAGAGTTGTCGGAAGAACTGGGCGTTATGAGGGGGCCATCTCCAAACCTCGTTCAACCCTGAACACATATGGAAGTCTGGTGACAGGACTTGATGGAATTGAGGTCCTATAGGGGTTAGCAAGTCACCATACCAAGATATTGCAATCTATTTGTGAAAAGAATGTGTATTGATATTAAAACTTGATCCTTAGCAAGCTTTGAATAGTATATATAGATAGAAATTTCTTTTGACTTTTACTGCATCAGACATGTCTCTTCCTTTCACCAGGAATCATATTCAAATGAAACAACTTTGTCCTTTAACTTTTTATATCAGAGTTACACTGCATTGTGGGTTTATTTTCATAAACTCAGAACTGAAATAATTACATGCTTGGTGTCATAAACGCACCCTGTACCATTATGTCTTCCCTTGTTACACCAAAAGTGCATTCTATTTTGTGATTGTCAAGTTTACACATACTTCTATGACGTTATTCTGAACATAGTTGAGCTTATCAATATATTTCTGTCACCTCATTAAATTTTAAGTGGCAATGGTTCAGAAAATTTGGAAAAAGGTGGAGATAAAACTTATCTTTCCCAAAGTAATACAAATAATTTGCTTGTTCATTCATATTTATACAAAGTGTATCATTATTGATGTGTGACATATTATTACACCATCTCATTTAAGACAACGCAATGATAATTGTCAACAGTACAAGATTCTGGGGCAATGTCATCATTGAAAAGCCATACCGAATGGGCTATTCCACCTGAAGGTGAGGGGGGAGAGAATTTCAATTTGAGTACAGTCCGGCAAACTGTTCCAATCACATTTAAACATCTCTTAGTCAGTGAGTCAGTTGGGTTTAACGCCGTTTTTAACAGTATTCCAGTCATATCATGGCGTGTCAGCTAAATGTGGGAGGAAAGCCCGAAGTAATGCAGATCTCAGACGTTTACCACTTTGGTGAAACCCACACACACGGGTATGGTGCTGACAAACCTAGAAACATAATCGGGACAAACCAGGATTCAAACCCACAATCATAGGTTTCTGGCGAGCCCAAGGGATGCAACTCTGCACAGGGAATCATGGCGCCTTAGACAACTGGGCCACCCGTGCCCCCTTAAACATCTCTTAATGTGTATCATCCTACAAGTAATAATCCTACATGTAAAGCCTATCAAACTGAAATAATGATATTCACAACTAATAACCAACATGATTCACAGTGAGGCAATATTAATATCAGTCTGCCGGTGGTGAATGTGCCATGGAGGCTCAAAAACGAAGTTTCACTAATCCAGTATTCTAAGCTATTTCAATTTTATATTGCTCAGCTGTGCAAGTGAGTAATTATCTTACAGCGTGAACTTCATGCAAGAGATAAGCCTGAAGTGATACTTCTGTACCACCTGTGTTCCACCCATGAGCAAATGTTACTTAAGATGGTAACAGGTGTAAAGAAGAAATTGTCACTCATGAAAATATCTTCTCTTCCCTTCAAAATAAAATAAATTCAATTAAACATTTCATTTTTGTTCTCATTTTATAGTTGGAAGTGACAACCCAACCCAGAACCTTACAGAACAAATAGGAAAGGAATACTGCCTGGAGGAGAACACAACGCACATTCATCTGCAGTTCACTTAACCTTTACCACATATCTATTTGTTCTGCTGGCACTTGGTGCCTATCAGAGGGACACTTCTGTAGTAACGATTGGTTTTGTGCAACCTTCACGACTTGGCGGCACATGCCCCCTGACTTAAAAGATGACAAGGCCACATCTCTTGATATGTGACATGACACACATGGGCCATGATTGCTGGAGTCTATTCATTTCCTAGTTTCAGTTGAAGATGGAGTTGTAATAGTTGATGTTTTTATAAAGTACAGTTCCAAACTGAAACTGATGAATTGCAAATGCTTTGTAAAATACTAAATATCTGGTGTAAACTAATATTGCTGGATATTTAATACCTTATCCCTAGTCTGGCTTGAGCTTTGTTCACTGGAGCCCTCACCCTCATATTCAGTGTAAGTCCATATTGTCATGCTCCCATGACCTGGAAATGGTAGACGATGAATCAACAAGCCACATGCAAGTTTCTCATTATCTTTCACTTTGACGTTTGTTGATATGTAAGGATCACCATTCAATGTTGTGTTGAATAGAAAGAGATATGATTCATGTATCTGCGATGTACAGCCTGATGATTTTGTTTCCACTATAATAATTGAGTCCCACACAATACGTCTATAGATTTCGTCAATTTGAAATATCGCGTAACAAAATGTGTTTAAAAGAACATTCACGTGTTGCTGAAGATAAGACCTATGCAACTGCACGAAGTATATATCAAGAACATACTACGTAAATATTTTCAGTGTTAGTTTCACATTAAATTGGGAATAGTTAAAGGATTTGTTTTTATAATACACTTATAGATTCAAGCATGACTTTAGAACAATTTTACGTAGATCTAGCATTTTAAACTTTATTCCATAAAGATGATGACTGGATGACGGACGGACGGACGGACGGACGGACCGACCGACGGACTGATTGATGGACTGATGGATTGATTGAGTGCTGCTTTTGACATTATTCCAGTTATATCACGGCATGTCAGCTTTATGTGGAAGGAAAGCCCGAAGTGATGCATGTCGCGGACATTTACCACTTCAGTGAAACCCACGAGCACGGGTATGGTGCCGACAAACCTAGAAACACAAGTATTTGTCACAAAGTGACGAAATGTCCCCAGCCTGTATATACACCATAGTACCAAATATGAAGACAATCCAGTGTTTAGTTCTTGAGATATCGCGGCAACAAACAGGTGGGACGTACGGACGGGCGGTCGTGAATTATATGTCCCCCGCTCAATAATGGGGGCGAACCAGGATTCGAACCCACAATCATAGGTTTCTGGCGTGCCCAAGGGATGCAACGCTGCACAGCGAATCGCGGTGCCTCAGATGACTGGGCCACCCATGCCCCCGAATTAACATAACATGACAATATTACAAGTATTAGGTAGTGTGAATTCGCAGGGCCACTTGAATTTCATAGTGATTTGAAATATTTACTTTATCAACAAGGAATCTTTTTTTATTCCATGGTTCTATGAAATCAAGTTGAAATGTAGTGATTTGTGTACCTTAAATTTCTAGTGATTTTATACCCAAACCGTTGTGATATTTCCAGAAAATTGTTTTTATAGTTTCAAAGATACACATTATGTTTAGCATAAAAAAGTTACATTTATTATCACTTTCCTATCAAAACAATATAATTACTTGGGTACAACCAGTTTAACTGGCCTCTTCTGCAACAAGATTTCACTTTCCTATCGAAACAAAACAATTTGAGTTTTGCCAATGTGGACCGACTTCATTCAAGGACCACATACAGTATTATGAACTTGATAAAATGTTTTATCAAAATGTTATGCTCATTGTTTGTAATAAACATGAAAAAATAAATGTAAATTATATATATATAACCAAGTATTTTTTAGGTTCAAAATAACATAGGCCCAACTTCCACCCAGTCGCTACGTACATAGTTTCATCAGTTCTGAAGGGGGAGAGGAGGGAATGTTCCGAGAAAATGTTTTATAAACATCTTAAATATTCTAAATTGTCTTTCAGGTGTAGAAATGTTGAAATTTCCTTTGATTATGTAGGATAGATGGTAGCATTTACGTGGTTAATAGCTCCTTACCGATATGTAGTTCGCTTTGGGACAGCATGTTTCAGATCTTGGCCCACGTGCGGGGATGTGCGTTTGTCGGCTGCATGCCGATTTAGTGTTTTCAGTCGTGGGTCGTATGGTAAGAGCGCTCCGATTGGTTGGTGACAGACTGGATTAGCCAGTGGCAGCACCGTTTAGACGTGTTGACCCAGAGGTTACGTGTCCTTGCGAGTATATAAGTGATTGGCGCGAATGCTCTCATTGTCTGGTATGATCGGGAAGATCATTACAGGTGAGGGAGACCACACCAAATTACCCTGTTCGGAGATCTAACAATTCCCCAATCCCTAGTGATTTTCGGCAATAAAGATCTAAATTATGTGGCAACTTTAGAATTCATGGGTAAACTGTTATAAAGGTGGGTTGGACGGGTGGATTTAATTAGGAAATAAGGTAAGCTATGTGATGTAGCTACATTCGGAGGTTTGGAAGGGTGGTTTGTTTGTCCTTGTAGACTGTGTTAAGGATGCTGTAGGGATTGTTTATTAAAGTGGGTTAGGGGTTTGTTCGTCTGCTTTAGGTTGCTTCTGAGTTTTATTCTTAAGATATAAGTAAGTAGGATTTTTGGCTTAATAATGTAAATTTTAGTTAGGAATAGGATTGACTGATTTGTAATTGTTGTTGAATTCGTATTTATATTTTGTTACAGTTGTTTTTGTCTTTTTAATTTTCTGTAATAAACTGTTGAAACTTGATTATATTTTGTTGTGGATCACCTCCCTACATCCAACGAACTGAGGTCATAAAGGACAGACGGAGGGACCGTACACACATTCTTTAGTATTTTCGGCATCAATATCTCCTTGATAAAAGAATCACAACGCAAAGTCATGAAAATATTAGGTGTCTAAATGTGCCCAAAGACTGTCCTGTTACACAGGCAATGATAAACCATTGCATGTAGTGGTCCGAAAGTTTATCACACGATATCATTTGGAAACTTGATAAATATAAGATATCTTTTACCAAGATTTATACATCCGTGTGAATAATTCTAGAAAATTAATATAGATATATAAAAGGGACTGTAATGGTATTACAGGATCACAATGTATGTGGAGTTGTTTGTTTACCGACGTTGCCATGACCGTACACATTTCATGCAATCGATGATGTTGCAATTCAGATTGTTTTTGTTCATAATTAATTATACCGAAAGTTGCTAATTCTTAGAAATAAAGGAACTAGAGTATTTTCTTTTCATTAGGTCATAAAATATTATAATTGAATGTGAAAAAAGTAAAGAAGTTACAAATTACATTGTCATCACATACCGTTTGAAACAAAGCAATTTGTAAGGGTCAAAATTAAGGTGTAATAAGAAGTGAGAACTGTGCATATAAGTGCAGGTCACAACTTTTGTGCCATTCATCATCAAGGCATTTGTGAATAGAAAATGACAAGGCTACAGTATTGCAGAGAAATAAGTTTTGATGAAGCAGGTTAAGTTGGAGAGTCACAGGCCGGTGGCAGCCGCAGCACAAGCCAGTGGCAGCTGCAGAAGAAGTTCCCACAAGGCACCCTTAGGGGCTGATTAAAAGAGAAGGAAACAATGAAGGAATTTGTATTGGGGATGGAAGACATTTGAGTTCTTGGCATGTAGAAAGCAAAGACAGAATCTTAAAACTTATCCTACCTAACTAACACTATGCATTTCTTGTTATTCTTCAACCCTGGTTTGGAAACAGCCTAGAACAAAGTTTCCAGCTTCATAAGTCACCATTGTGATGTGTTACGCACTACTGCAATCCAAAGTGACATGACCCCAGCCATCTGACTTTACCCGACTCGAACTTTTAGATGCTGTCTCCATGCAATGTCTAGGGCACTGGATTAACATGTTTTCCCGTCGGCCAGGCCTCCTACTCTACCTACTTCCTCTACTACTACTTCCTCTTTCTGGTCTGGTTAACGTCTCGGACTTGTTTCCCACTGCACTCGGGGATGCCCCGTCACCAGTCTCCTCTCCAAGAGATTATGATATCGTCAATCCGATGGAAATGTTTTTCTGGATTGCAGATTTACTGGGCCTCTCCCATAGCTCCTCTAAGGAAGACACACACACTTCCCCTCTATCAACTATCCTCTCAACTACAGAAGCTGTCGCCATGTCCGTTGCTCATGCCAACTCGTCGGAAGAGGCCCATATTCGTGGGTCCATGGCCTTGGCCCACGACAAGTGTCACATCTCTTGTCCCATTGTATGGGTGGCCTCACTAACTTGCATCAGTGTGATATTCTCTAGTACTGCCCATGTTATGTTCAAGGCAAGGTTATATCAACTCCCTTCGTCTTTTTTTTTGTGCCCATAAGGTTCACGATATAGTGCAGGACGTCGCTTAGGATACACAATTACAAGTTTCTGTTCTTCCTCACCATCGTGAGGATCAGCAACGTCAAAGACGTCAATCTCAGTACGTTCCGCCCCAGGAAGACGTTCGTGAGGCTCAAGGCCATAAATGTGATTCCTTTAGTCGGTCATCATGGAGGTCAAAGGTACATTGGTTGTGAAACATGCAATAGAATGTCTTGGTCCCACCACTTCAGTTCCAGGTTTCTACTACCCAATCTTCATCCTTCTGAAGAAAGAAAGCAGCAAGATGCGGTTGATCTTCAACATGAAAGATTTCCAACTCCCCATTCTTGGACCCTCCACCAAACTTCCACATGATCTCCATTGCATTACTACGCACAATCATTCGCCCAGGCCACTTCATGGTCAGCCTCGACCTTCAGGACATCCCCATTCACCGCATATCATCAATACCTCCACTTTGTCTTCAACAGAATGGACTATCAGTGGATGGTGCTCCCGTTTGGAATTTCTTTGGCCACTTGGTTATTCAACCATCCTATGAAAGTCAGTTTCTGCATCGCCAAGGCATTGTTTTCGAGGCCTACAAAGACAACTGTATCCAGGATCATGCCATGTCAGTGATGCTGGTGAAACATCTTGACTTTACAAGGAAGTTATTTCAACTAGGCTGGTTGATCAATGTGTCCAAGTCAGAGACAGTCCCAACTCATCGTTTCCCCTTTTGACACTCGGGTGGGGAAGATGTTTGCTCTCTAAGACAGGTGATACAGTGACATGTACCATTGGCTCTCAGACAGCTGTTACTTCTCCAGCAGTGGCAAGAACTCTTTGGACTTCTGACGTTGGCACAAGCCCTCACTCTGCTCGGTCAATTACACCTACGCCCATTCCAGTGCTTCGTCTTGACTTTTCTCCAGGAGAACAATTGCGAGATCCAGATTCAACTCCCGTTGGTTCTCCATGATCACCTTCAGTGGTGGCTCCAAGGGTCGAATGTTTGCGCAACAGTGGCTTTGCTGCCATTTGAACTGGAAATCCACCTCTTTATCGATGATGCCACCACAGTCGTATGGGGCGCTCACTTTTACAATCAACAGACTGAAGGGCTGCGGTCAAGTGCCAATTAGGAGCTTACACATCAACAATCTAGAGTTCAAAGCAGTCATTCTTGCCATCACTCCTTGGGTGGATTTTCTTCAATTGTTTGAAGTCTTTATTCAGTCAGACACTGGACCAAGTCTACGTCCCCCCTCAGAACAACATTTCAGTTCTTCACCCTTGTCGACTCCCTTCACATCCAGGTTCGGGCCAGGCACATTCCAGAGATCCAGAATGTGATGGAGGATGCCTTGTCCCAACCTGATCACCCATCCTTGACAGAATGGCAACTCGATCCTCAAGTCTTTCGCTGGATCTGCCACATTCACCAAACCCTACACCTCAACCTATTTGTTACCCACTTCAACAACCAGTTCCCGAAAATTCATATTGTCTTTTTATCCCTTAATCGACGGCTGCAACATCTGAGGTGTTTCAAATCACCATCTCCTTTTGGCAGCTTTTGGCCTACATCTTTGCAGGACAACCGCCTCCAGTTGCTTCCAATCCTCATGAGACGAGGGCAGTGGCTTCCATCTTGGCTTTGCACAGTAATTGCACACTCTCAGCCATCATCGTATGATGTATGTCCTTACAGGCTGGGGTATCTGCGCCACACCATCAAACCGTGGGATAAATGCATAGTGTGAGATAGGAAAAGTTTAAAAATTTGTAAATTATCAAAAAAATTATTATTTTGCATTGCTGGCCAATGGCTGTACGACAGGAGTTTCCACTGAGAGGGACATGGGTCAGCCTAGTGGTATATAAAGACCTCGTACTGCAGCATGTCTTATGAACTCAGGATTCCCGACAAATAAGTCGTCTCAAGTTCGGGGATATTTTGACACAGACTCTTGTTTAACAAGATGCCTCTATAGTTAGTTGAATAGGTTTTGATGTAGTTGGGTGGGGGTGAAATTAGGATGCAAGAGTTGATGCATAAAGTTGAAGATGGGTAAGGAAGGGGGAAAGAAGGCAGTTTTTTTAAAATTAAGTCAATGAAGGTTTGCCCCCTGTTAAAATAAACTTTAGATCAAACCTTACTGTTTTTATTCATAATTAGACGTGCAGACAAAAGAATACTGCACAGGGAGAAGAGAAAACAATGTAATGCACCGCAGTAAAATATCAGACCTTTTGCCACCAATTCACATGGTTCATGGCGCCTATTACACCCTTTAAACATTGCTTAAAATCTTATGTGCATGCTATAAAGTGAGTGAGTGAATGAGTGAATATGGTTTTACGCCTCTCTTACGGCAAGGGAAACCAGAAATGTGCTTCACTGGACTGTCTGGTCCAGACTCAATTATTTACAAACTCATCATACAGCAGAAACATTGCTGCTTTTGACGTTAAATATTAAACTATGCAAAATATGTGTGTAATGATATGAGATTAACATTATTGATATCTTTGTTTCAGAGTGTGATACGGAGGTTAATATCCTCTGGTGGATAAGGACTCACCTCTTGTAGTTGAGTATCTTGAGAGTACTTTCTGTGTATATGATAATTTGAAAGTATTGAAACTTATTTGTATAAATATCACACAAAATAATTATTGAGTTTAAAAGGGGAGCTCACAAATGAGTTCTTATTGGTAAGTTGCACATTAGTGGATGTCTGCCAAATTCAATACTGTCACCACTGGTTGTCAGAAATGTTTATGGTTGTTTGATTAAACATTTTTAAGTAACTTATGGAGATGTATAGGTTCTCTGGATAAAAATTTCAAATGAAATGAAAACACTGGATCCTGTATGTAACTGTGATGTTGGCATTTCAGCTACAACAGTGATTCGGTCACTGTTGCAAGAGAACGGGTGATTGAGAAAGTCAGGAAGAATCACTCAGAGGAGGAATGGGCCAACAAGGACACTTTGCGAGGTATGGTTAATTTTCAGGAAATGGTATTGAAGTACACTGATCAGAAGCACATATACTGATCAGAATCCATTGAATGTTAAGTACTCAGGAAACAGACCATGGGTCTGATACATATAGACAAGATATCAATTCATACATGCAAGTCTTAGTTGCACTAAAACAAGAAC
This sequence comes from Haliotis rufescens, assembly GCF_023055435.1. Classification (NCBI taxonomy): domain Eukaryota; kingdom Metazoa; phylum Mollusca; class Gastropoda; order Lepetellida; family Haliotidae; genus Haliotis; species Haliotis rufescens. Next base: position 5,299,576 of record NW_025964112.1, read on the forward strand.
TTAAAACATACAAATTATGCAAAGACCTGAATATATAAACCAGTAAAAATCAAATCTGAAATTTCAATCATACATTTGAAAGCGTTTATTCAGATGTGTATACTGATTATCAAATTGATTCAATAATCTTTCAGTTGAATCAAATATACTGTGGAATTGTCTGTAAAGTGAATGTTAGATACACTTGTAGCAGCATTCGAGAACATTTGGATGAACAGAGGGGATGATCATAACCGCAGCATCACAGGGAAGAAAGAGTGAGTGAGTGAGTGAGTGAGTGAGTGAGTGAGTGAGTGAGTGAGAGTGAGTTTGGTATGACGCCGCTTTTAGCAATATTCCAGTAATATCACGACGTGTCAGCTTAATGTGGGAGGAAAGCCCGAAGTGATGCAGGTCTCAGACGTTTACCACTTCAGTGAAACCCACGAGCACGGGTATGGTGCTGACAAACCTAGAAACATAATCGGGGCCAACCGGGATTCGAACCCACATTCATAGGTTTCTGGCGTGCCCAAGGGACGCAACTTCCGATTTGAATTGATAGTGCTGTAAATGATTTGATATGTGTGTGCTAAAACTGATTTATTCTCTTTCAGATTAAATCCTCCTTGGGGCACCTATTGCATTTTCTTTGCTAAAGAAAATCTACATCTAGTTGTAACCATTTTTCCTTAATAAAAAATGTTACCACACAAAAAACTTCGTTTTTGTATGATATACGACCACCCTTACGGGGCCTCACCCCTCACCCCTCCCTTCCCTCCCTCCCCTCCCCCCCCACCCCCCCCGACCCAAAACGCCTAAAATGTCTGGCGGAGGACCGGCATGATGATGGGTCATGCCCGATATGGCCTGACTTGCTCCACTTAAAGGCGGGGGTAGATATCAGATCTGCTAAGACCTTCCCCCCCTGGCTGGGAAGACGTAACGATGCCACGCTTCTTGCATGTTCGGCAAGGCGGAAGCCATGATTGGGAGAGCAGAGATGTAAGGAGATGTTCATTGGTTGTGTCCGTTTTCCTGGTCACATGGTTCGCGTGTTGGCTTCATAATAGGGAATCGTCAGTCATAGCTCACCATTATCTGGTAAGATACAGTCGGCTCCCGCGGCCTGAATCAGGACCATTCATTATAGGGCTTTTCGTTGGGATATTACATGAGGAGGTATGGGTGGGGGGAAAATAGAGTAGCGATTGAATAGGTGGGGTGGTAAAAAAAAGAAAAAGTTTAAAGCTCTGCACGCTAACATCGAACTCATTCGACAGAGGTGTCACTTCCCGGGCATCTAATGTCGAACCCATTCGACAGGCGAATAGCATAACGACACCCCAAAATAAAACTCTCCATATCTATTTACCAAGTAGGCTTTGCGTAACATTTAAATTACGTATGACATGCATAAATGCTCAGCTTGCTCAATATCAAACCTTTCAGTCATTTATTTACCTCAAAAAGAAAATATCGCTAGTTAAAAAAGTTTCGGCCAAACTTCTCGGCAACTACCAGAAACGGCCATCGTTGACTTTTGGCACTTCATGTTGAGCGGCATGCAGTCCGATATTTTCTTCATAATTTCATCATTTTTCCTATTCGATCATAAATTTTTGTTTGCTGACGAAAGGAAAACACTCATATTCCTTAATTTCTAAAACTTAGCAACTTTCGGTGTTACTAATTGTAAACAAAAACAATCTGAATCGTAACATCATCGATTGGATGGAACTTGTACTATCATGGCAACGGTGGTAAACAAACAACTCCACATGCATAGTTATCCCATTAGACTATTACAATCATTTTTGTTACATCTAACTTAATTTTCTATAATTGACACGTATGTATAAATCTTTGTAAAAAAAAAAAAAAAATGTTTAAAGAGTTTGCAAATGATTTCGTTTGATAAACTTTTGGACACATTGACAAGCCGACAAACGTCAGTGATACGTTTGGGCGTGGCCTAACTCGCGATTTGTTGAGTTGAACAATATCAACAAACATTACTAAAAATGACAAATATTGTATGATACGAAAAATCTGAACTGATACACATTCTAGGTAAACCATTCAATAGCCAAATAATGCAGTTTACGAGAAATAATCAAAATACTTGCAATTTTAGCTATCAATTCTGAAACCGGAAGCACGTACCGCATGTGATACATGGAAGCAAAATATGCAAAAGTTGGTAAGCTATCATAAAGAAATTCTGAAATAGATTCAACTTCAAAAGAAAATACATGATTTACTATTTCACGTCAACTATTTACTTTTTATTGATCTGGAAAGCAGTCTTCACTCCTATTTGTTTCATATTTCTTCATGATTGTCGCCATCAAATGTGTAAGTCTAAATCCGAAACCGTAATGGATTTCAAGCTCGATGATTATAATTTAATAATATTTTCTGAAAACGAACGCAACGGTGAGCGATATAACGTATTGATATGCGATAATATTAACAACATAATATTGTTATTGGTCTAACATTACAAAAAAAGAACAATTTAAAATATTAAAGATGTTGTTGAAAACTTTCTAAGAACCTCCCGTCCTCTGAACCAATTAAAATTTTGGTACACGAGGTAGTGTAAATATATATAGATTCTAGGCTCCTATATGTGATTTTGTACCCAAACAAATTAAATTGTACCCAAAATACTTTGTGAATTTGTACCTAAGAAAATAAGACAATAGATCTATAATTATATTTATGTTTTCATGTAGATTAACAGAACACATAATACAATATTTCATCAAGTTCATAATATGATGATGACTGTGATCCTTGAAATTGATTTAGTTTTGAGAGAAATTGACGTCTTGTCACTGAAGAAGAGGCCGGTTAAGTTGGTGAAACCTAAGTTAGAATGTATTGTTTCGATAGGAAAGTGATATTATGTTAAGTTTAAGACACCAAAATTAATGTATATCTTTGAAATAATTCTAGGTAGATCTACAAAATCACATACCTATCTGGGTACCAAATCACTAGAAATTTTGGGTACAAAAGTCACCACTGTACATTTCAACTGGTTTTCCTGAATCAATGGGATAAAAAAAAAAATCATCTGAATGATTCCTTTTCTCATTTTAAGACAAAAATTTGTTTTACATAACAAAACAGGCAGATCTACGCGGATCACGCTTTATCCTAAAAATATATAAAAATGTGAAAAATATGGACACCTCAGAAATGAGGGCTTTAATGTATAATTCTACCTAACTTGTCACATGGTTTGACTTAGATCTACATCTATCTAAGAAAAGTCCTTATGAAAATCTTTTTTTTAATCTTTTTTATGACACTGACATTTCTGGCACTTAGACAAAGAGTATTCAAGGAAAGACATATCTTTATAATTCTTTCTTCATGATGACAGGGGGACTTTTATACACACCAGCTGAGGAAGTTGTGATACTGTGATTGCATACAAAGGAAAAACAGGTTGGAAGCAGTACCTGTATGTATAAAATAGACCACATAAGGTGAACAAAAGTAATGGATTGGCTGACTGGAAAAAAATACATCTGGCAAGGGTAAACATGTACACAGGCATGTTTCTTTTCATTCCAACCAGAAGACTGAGATAGCCATGTTTCTTAGAAAATGCTAACTTACCAGCTTATGTGCCACCATGGTTCTTGTGATTAAACAAACAAAAATGTCATGTACAGCTGTTACAAGTACTGTTACTGTAATTAATGTATCATATTCCTATTAAATCATATTTCAGAATTGTTTTATTTGGAAACAAACCACTTAATGCACAAGATTAATGTCCATATGAGTTTAGTATGAAAATGTTAAGGATCTGATTAATTTATTCATTATTCATGGAACACTAAAATTAAAATGATGACTTCAGAGAGTTACTTATTCACATAGTTCATTTTCAAAGTGAAAGATAATAATTGTTGAAAAAATGTTTAAACTAGAGATAATAATTGAAGTTTGATCAGTTACACTGTGCTGATGCAAAGACCAATATTTAGTGTCCACACACACAATCATTGTGGAAAAAAATAACTACTAAATATAACTTAAAATTTAAAACCTGTAAACAGCTGTAAATAATTAAACAATTACAAATCTATAATCAATACGCAATCATGGTGGTCTTCATATTTTGGGAATAAATTTAGAAATCCTTCGTGAAACTGTTCTAAAATCATGCTAGAATCTATGAATGTATTCCCGAAAGGAAAACTATCCCAAATGTCATGTGGTACTAAGACAGAAAATATGTATGTAGCATTTTATTGCTTATTTATACCCTATCATATTCAGCAACGCGGGGATGTTATTTTGAAACACGTTTTGTCAAGCCCATTTTCCCGCACCTGTTGTAGAGGGTGATCTTTCTGATCGACGATATCCATAGACGTATTACGTGGGATACACTTGTTGTAGTGAAACTTATTTATAAGTCATTAATTGTTTCCTGCAAATTTTATAACATGACACGTCAGATTAACCCGAATATTCGTATTTCTGCAACTGACATGATGACCTCGAAAATTAAGTTATTTTTCTGTTTAACGTTTAGATAATAAATTTACTGAAATGGTTCATAATTTACCATCGCGCTGATATTTGCCGATAAAAAACCCCAAATTTTTACTCAATTAAAATTAAGATATCGGAGATATGATTATTGAAATCATTTTGCACAAATGTTACAATATTAAAAGGTTCCTAGCATGAAATGCAAACCACCTTCAGTAACGCAATTCAGGCAAGTTTAAGAAAATTTACAAATTTTGTGTTTTCTTTGGTCTTCTTAACCTTGGTATGATTGAAAACATCGGGATATTTTTATATAGTACTGTGTAGTTTTCTATCAGGAATAATTGTGCAAAATATTTCTTCAATTGGCCCTTGTTTAATGAGGCACCAACTGTTTGAAATCACCAACCCTCTTTAGAGCGACTTATGCTAAAATTAATCCAGCAGGCAGGGGTGAGAAGTGTGAAAATAATTCAGCAGGCTAAAGGTTAAGGAAGAATGTTGAATTGGCTCATGTAGGTAGGGAAGGGGGAAAATTACGTAGGTAAAAGTTAAGTGGAGAAGGATTTTGCCCCTGTTCTTTTTTGTTAAATAAACTTTAAATCAAACTTCACTCTTTTAGCTTTATCTATAATTAGAATTGGTAACTCGGTCAGGAGCCTCCTAGAACAAAGACAAAAGAATACTGCACAGGGAGGAGAGAACAACGCAAAGCACTGTCAACTATTTTTACAGTTCTACTGTCATTGGGCGCCTTTTACAGGCTTTAGAGGGTGCCTATTACAGTTGCAACTAACAACCAGTGATGAGGAGCAACAAGGGATGGGCCCTGGGACTTCAGTGGGAGCCAATAGAGATGCTGGATGCGAAGAAGTACTTAGACACACTCACTGAGACTGCTCTGGCAAATGTAAGAAGACCGCCTAAGGCCAAGTTGGATTATGACCCTAGGAGGACTTGTGAGGAGCCCATGCAGAAGAAAACGTCTAGGGCCGTTCGATCCACACAGGAGAGATTGTAAATGTGACTCTTTCACACTAGTCTTTGAGGTTTATATAATTCTCATTTGTATGAACAAAACTGTGACCTTATAATTTTGGTCTTGGAGACCGACCATTTCAGCTGGGATTATGTCTGGTAAGATATTTTTTCATATTTCATAAGAGTGAGTGAGTGGGTTTAATGCCACTTTAACAGAATTCCAGTTATATCACGGCATTTCAGCTTAATGTTGGAGGACATACCAAAGTGATGCAGGTCTCGGACGTTTACCACTGGTATTTCCAAAATATACAATTTGGTATAGTTGGTATATCCAAAAATATACAATTTTGTATATATATAGATAGATTTTACCACTGCTTCATTGAATTTCTTCATCTCGTAGATAGGGATTCTTGTAGTTGATATTGAAAATATTACTTATAATACCGAACAATATTATTGCACGGGACAATAAAACTTTAATACTATTTTTATTATGACAACTATATTTGGAGTGTTATGAAATATTTTGTATTTCTTTATGTTGACAGCATTTTACATAAGAAATAGAACACATACGTGCAGATTTTACTAACAGATCAATAATATAAATAATACCGCTGTCTTGACTAGATCGCGGTTAGAGAAAGCACTGTTTGTATAACAAAAGGCTGCTGCTGTCTTAACTAAATCGGGGTTAGAAAAGCACTGTTTGTAACAAGAGGCTGTCGCTGTCTAAACTAGAATATACAATAAACGGAATAACAAGAGAGTAGCCTTTTCGCGATTGTCATGATCATTGCAAAATAATAGAAACCAGATCAATTTAATAATTGTACAAGGAAACATAAATATGGGAAACACTTTGTTGGAATAAATTCCTATTATATTACGTTCACGCATTAGTTCTGGGGTTTTCAAAGTAAAATTTAACATATATGTTTATTATTTTATGTAATGGTGATTCTAAATATAAAATATTGGTTGATATTGTTTGACGAACAGTTGTATACACCGTCCATTGTGATACTTAAGGATGTTTGTTTAGTCAATTGACATGCGTTCATTGTAAACAAGGATTAGTGTAAAAGGATTACTAAGTTTGTCACCCAGTATAATGCACTTCCTCAATTAGCATAATTAGAACAGAGTTTGTAATTAGTTATATCCGGACTCCAGTTAACCAAGGCAGCGAACATCAGTGGAGAGTATGAGCAACTGGAGAAGAGTGAGTGAGTGAGTGAGTGAGTTTGATTTTACGCCGCTTTTAGCAATATTCCAGCAATATCACGGCGGGGGACACCAGAAATGGGCTTCACACATTGTACCCAAACTGGAGAAGAGGAGCAACTGAATGTGATTTATGAATTAGTGGGGTTTTAATAATAAACGAACGCCTGTCGCAAAAATGCAACAACAATCGCAGATAATTCTATCGTACATTTGAGGGTGAACGTGAACGAAGCCGTGCAGCAATTTGTCTTCAGAACACAGTGAGCTCAGGTAAGTTTATTAATGATGATATTTTCATTCATTCATAGATATGGCAATCATGAGCGCTGACATTATGTGTGTTCGCAATAGAACATTTGGAAGACTAGACACATAGTGATTCACTATATGACAACATCAAATCCAGTATTTGTTTATTGCAACAGGTTTAAATCATACAAAATTGTGCATTATTATAAAATAAATACATCATGTGTGTTAATTCATCTCATGTCAAATACATTAATGATTTTTTTTTAAATATAATTTAATATAACTATGACTTTTACATTATAACTAAAATTATGGAGTCTTGCATTGAGCCAACAAACTTTTGTACATATTATTCACATTGGAATTTCTGTTTACTGTGTTTGCGATGGGGTCCAGGCAATTCCCCAAATGGACAATTCCAAATACAACTGCGTAAAATATTAATGCTGATTTGGAGAAAATTACCAAATGGATGAAATCCCTATTCCCTTTCTCCAGACATTAATTGATCACTCACCAACAACTGACAAGGGATTAATCCTTGTTAAGGCAGTACTAAGTGATACAGCATACTGCAGGTTAACTAGACTAATTAACTAATTAAGGGTTAAATGAGATTGTTTACTTAGAGTGTGATGTAATCCATTTGATGCCGAATTACAAAGTGTGAATCTTCAAAAAGGGTAAGCATACCCAGTTTGTTTTTACTTTGCCAGCAGATTATATGGATTAATTAAGTATAATTAAATCTAATCCGCATTAGTTGGATTGCGGCAGATAAGCAGTCATGCATTGCTAGAGACAAGCGTTTACTAATTAGCTGATATCGTTATAACAAGAATGTTGTCAGACAGACATGCATTCACTGGAAGTGTGTAACAGAAGTTTACACTCGCCACAACCGGAACAGGAAGGTACTTTGGATCTGGTGTGTCGACCCAGTGTGTTAGATAGGTTCGAGGACTGTGACTAGTGAAAGCGTTGAACACCTACATGTATATCGGTATATTTGTAACCCGTTGTGTCCGAACTTGAAACATGTATATCGTTCGATATTAGTACTTCCATTGGTTTGTAACCAGTTGTGTCCGAACTTGAGTGAGTGAGTGAGTTGGGTTTAACGCCGCTTTTAACAGTATTCCAGTTATATCACGGCGTGTCAGCTTAATGTGGGAGGAAAGCCCGAAGTGATGCAGGTCTCAGACGTTTACCACTTCGGTGAAACCCATGAGCACGGGTATGGTGCTGACAAACCTAGAAACATAATCGGGGCGAACCGGGATTCGTACCCACAATCATAGGTTTCTGGCGTGTCCGGGGGACGCAACTCTGCACAGCGAATCGCGGCGCCTTAGACGACTGGGCCACCCGTGCCCCCTGTCCGAACTTGAAACACAGGTATATCGTTCGATATTAGTACTTCCACTGGTTTGTAACCAGTTGTGTCTGAACTTGAAACACAGGTATATCGTTCGATATTAGTACTTCCATTGGTTTGTAACCAGTTGTGTCCGAACTAGAAACACATGTATATCGTTCGCAAATACCTAGAATTGTAATAAATCAGTATGTGGAACAATTTTGTGGTTTGTCCCTTATTTAAGAATTAAGCATTACTCCCTCACTCAGAGTGCCACCCAAACTTGGAGAACCTCTTGTTTAAATTTTGTAAGCGTAACAAGAGTTTATGCAAACTCTTGAGGCGGGAATGAGTCTATAAAAGTAAATCGCTTACAAGTGCATAGACTCCACTTGTAAGGGCAGATGCACCACTGTAGGTGACTTCATCAGAAATGTCTGATCACACTCATCCACCTGAAGACAGCAGTAGAGTAAGATTCATCAGTACCATGAGGAAGAAGGCCAGAGAAGAAACCACGTCGATGCGTACCCTGTACAACGATGAGGTAGCTACAGAAGACCAGCCACAGCTGCTGCCATCGTTCCCATCCATGAGCAGTGCCTTGTACCGACACAGGCAGAAGAACATCCCAGCACTCCCACAGACAATAGCTGAAGTCCAACTTAAAGGAAACTGGACTGAAACAACAGACAGCCGCCCATTCCTGCTTTTCACTGATGAAGATCAGTGCAGACACTGTATACATGGACGGAACATTTACATCTTGCCCAGATCTGTGGAACCAGGTATACATGATACATGCAAGAAGTGGTTCCTGTATGTACCCACTTGTCTTCGCCCTCCTGCCTGACAGACAGACCACAACTCACACCAGACTGTTCAGCCGGATTTTGAGAAGACTGCCATTCGTGCCGTCAACACAGAATTCCCGAATGCGAACGTCAAAGGTTGTTGTTTTTATTGTCAGGCGATCTGGCGGAAAACACAGGATCTTGGATTAGCAGTACAGTACAAGGAAGATCCTGCAGTACAACAATGGATCAGAAGAGCTGCTGGACTTGCCCTCCTGCCCTTGCTTGATGTCCAGGACACCTGGTTGGATGCTATGCAGGCAACTCCACCAGTTCCGAGAGCTGAAGACTTCAATGACTATATGGTCATCAACTGGGTTGATGATGATGCTCGGTTTCCAATACCTGTGTGGAATCACCACCAGACAGCCGGCCCTCGCTCCAACAACAATCTTGAGGGATTTCACCATCCCCTTAACAGAACCTTACCCCACCGCCACCCAAATATCTACCGATTTGTAGAAGTGATTAAGAGGTGAGGTGAAATGGGGTTTAACGTCGCGTCCAAGATTATTGCACTTATATAGTGACGTGCATGTACGTGTGTGTGTTTGTGTGGCTGCTTGTACTAGTCCGGACTGATGCCGATTTATAGTGCTAGATCACTGAGATACCATGCCGCAGTTTAACATGAATACCCCACTCAGACACATTATACTGACTCCGAGTCGACCAGTCCTTGTTTTAGCCCCTTAATGCCGAGCGCCAGACAGGGTAACAACGAGTACCATCTTTTAACGTCTTTTGGTATGACGCGGCCGGGGATCGAACCCCGGACCTTCCGCTCTCCGGGCGGACGCTCTACCACTAGACCACTGAGGCGGTCAAAAGTGATTAAGAAGATTGAGTGTGCAGACAGGACAAAAATCGCACAGTTAGACTTTGGTGCCGCCCCACCCAGCAGGAAGCGAGTTTACAGAGAATGAAAATCGCCTGAGACGTCTTAAGGACATGTTGACTCAAGGACAGAAAACCCCCATCGAGTTCCTTGATGCTGTTGGTCACGTAACTGAGGGTTAAATAGGGTTAGGGTTACTTAGCAGACGTATTGTTTGGTGCCTTTTCCTTTTCAATAATATATATATATATTCTCAAAATTCCACCTCAATTTTGCTTTAAATTCACATATTGCTAAAATCTTAATTTCAAACATTCCAAATTCCTAAATTGTAACCATTTCCGTGCCTGGACCCCGCAACTCAATCTTTTATTATTATAAATTATATTTATTTAATCATATTTCACATTACTGTACTGTATGTCGTTTTTGTTTTGGTGGACTGTGGCTTGGTGTCAGAAGTGGTTTAGAATAATGTGTGTGCAATGTATCTACACCTATGTATTTACAAGTATGTATCTGTGTTATTTGTATGGCAAAGGACTGTACCATATGCTATGGCTTGCGAAAGAGGTTCTTTCTGACGAGCACGAGGGTGGACGTCCGGAGGCCGTCCTCTTTCCATGGAGGGGGATGATGTAACGGAAATTTACAGAACTGATTGACCTAGCAAGGACCGGAACAGGATAGTACCTCGTTTCATACGGGTGTTTTTGCATCCGGGCCTTCTGGAAAAGTTGACTTAAAGCTGTGTGTGCCGCACGAGCTTTAGTGAGCGTCTGGCTCCGAGGGCAAGCTTGCCGGGATCTGTCTGCACACACACGTGTTTTCGGTATGGTGAGATAATTGTATTAGTTTTTGCCCAGTCACACCATTTTAGTCTAGGTTATCATGTTTATCATAATGATATAGCGTGTGTTTTACGGTGACATTTACTGCTAGAATCTATGTGCTAGTGTTATTCTGAGATTTTCCAAGTCTTTGAACCTGGTGTGTCAACCGAGTGATGTGTCAGATATATTCGAAGACTATGATTATGAAAGCGTTCATCGCCTACAGTGTTGCGGAATGTATTATCACCTTTATTTGGACTGTAGCATTTTGATTTTATGAATCTCGAGTGTTGAGGCAGACTAAGTTTAGCTTTGAGCTTTTGCATCACTGAGAAGTATATTGAAGATTGAACGGCTGGAAAGCTAGCCAGACTTACTCCGGGTCACCAATTATGTAATTTAAATACTGTGCCCGTCGAATTTTGCTGTTGTGAAGCATTTTTCTTAGTTTAACATAAACTCAGCGTTTTCTGGCTCATTTGTACTGCCTGTGGTGATTTGTCCATAAGACATAAGAATTTTGCTTGGTCCATCATTGGTGTATTAATACTTCCATTGGTTTATCCGATATCACACAAACTCCTCTTGGAACAATGTATCCATATATTTCTGCACATGGTTTGTAACCAGTCGTGACGGGACTTGAAACACATGTGTATCGTTCGATGTATAGTGACCTAGACTTGTAATAAACCAGTATGTGGAACAATTTTGTTGTTGGCCTTATTTTGAAGACTTAAGCATTAATCCCTCGCTCAGAGTGCCACACAAACTCGGAGAACCTTTTTTTGTTAATATTGATTTGTAAGCGTAACAAGAGTTTATGAAAACTCTTGAGGCGGAAATGATGCTATAATGAAGTAAATCGCTTACATAACCACTAATCCCTTCTGTAAACATCAAGCTGCTGGCAAACTGACAGTAAACCTACCGGTAGCACCTGCCATTCACAAATAGTGTTGTTTTAATACACTGATCATGTTATAATACTGACACGTTGCTTAAGGGAATAAATTTAAATTTGATTTTCACATATTCTTCTTTGCTCATGAGCATATACATGGATACCCCTCCTCGTACATGCATATGCATATGCATTATAAATTTGAAATGAAATTGTAAATAAAGTTGTTGTTTTTCTTCAGAAGAGTCGTAACAGAGTCCTTGGGATACACCATTGAGACCTTCCCGTCCAGAAGAAACGGAGGTACGAGTATGCATTAAAGATAGCTCAGTTGATGTCCTCCGAGGAAAGAAACTATGACAAAGAAGGCATAAAGATTTTTACAGTACGGCCAAAGAACTGCGAGTCAACAGAACTGCAGATGGCGAAGAGGCTCGCAGATGAGACATACATGAAGAAGCTGGACAGTACAGCAGCTTTCCCTAAGGCAAGACGTGTCCGTGGACCACCATCCACAAACCCATTCCCTGACATGAAGAAGGATCTGTCATGGGTCAATACGTGGCGTGGCGTGGCGTGGCGTGGCGTGGCGTGATATGTGGGTGGGTTAGTGACTGAATTTGTGGATGTGTGTGTTCGTGGTACTTCTATGGGTGTGTGAATGTGTATTTTGTCTCGAAAAGCCAAAACACTTTAATAAACTATTCTTCTTCTTTTTGTTCTTTTCAAGATGCCGTGTATAACTTACTAGACTGCTGACATGTGTAATTTTTTAATTCTGGTGGGACAATAAATTAATATCTAATTTAGTAAACATTAAATAAATGTACCACACACAGAAAAACAAGCATGGAATTCTGTGATAATTGGGTTTGCATTAAAGAGGCGAGTAATAAAATACGAAACGAGCCTCCGTGTAATACGTTTTATTAAACTTGCGAAACCAAACAGCTGTTACCAAACTGTACACTCGTTTCCAAGAAATGGTACGACACAGGGGATCACTTAGTGTTCTATATACCAAATGAGAGATACTGTTGTTAATCATAGACAATATATCTCATTCAATATCTTGAAGCTGCCAATGAAAGCAAAAACTCAATTACTGTGCAAATATAAGTGAGTGAGTGAGTGAGTATGGTTTTACGCCGCTTTTAGCAATATTCCAGCAATATCACGGCGGGGGACACCAGAAATGGGCTTCACACATTGTACCCATGTCGGGAATCGAACCCGGGTCTTCGGCAGGACGAGCTAACGCTTTAACCACTAGGCTACCCGACCACCCGTGCAAATATAAGAGTTCATTTTGTATGAAGTTATCATTTTATATCTTCAAATACCACGATGTGCCCATTAATACCGTCATTATGTTGATGGCCTGATTGTTAAGAACTTTCAGTTGCGATATATTACTTAGAAAAGATTGCTTTGTATAACATCGGCATGCTGTTCACTTTCATTGGGACTAGATTCTTTGCGCAATAGCCAGAGTATCTCACTGTTGAACATATTTCTTTTATCATTTGCATTTACATAAGTAAAGAAAATATCAATTAAATCTGAATACGTCAATGTGTCAATTTCTTGTTCTAAAAAGTACAGTATAAGCATTCATATTCGACTTCTTATCATTTGTATTTGTAATATTTGTTTTTATTTTCTTGCGTCTGTTGTACATTACATTTCGGTCGTAGTTTGTTGACTTTGCAAACGATATTAGGCTGAGCCCCCAGAAATGTTTTAAACATTTGATTGCATTTTAAGCAATTTCTTGCATTTTAAGCAATTTCGTGCCGTTTGGACAATCTTCACACCAACAAATGTAATAGTGGCAAAAGTCAAATAAATAAAGATGGCGGATGCAGTTAAATCAGTACTTTTAAAAAATCGGGAATAGCTTCCGCGCACCCGGAGGAGCAATACTGCCACAAACATGCAATGTCCCTTTTCCCATGTTGAAGCATATTGAGAAAAGCTTACCTTTGTACTTACTTACCTTTTCTAAAACATAAGACATTAATACAACATATATCCCCATGTAATGGGTTTTCGGACGCTGATTAAACATTCAGTTTTTTCACATGAACAACTGTACAACATCTCATTCACTTATAAAAGACAACTTTATCATAAAAACAAGTCATCATTGGAGTATTAACAATTTCTGTGTGACGCCACCCCCCCCCCCCCACCCCCCCGTTATAGTGCAAGTATTCATGACAGAAAACGTACGATGTCTGAAAACTTAAGATCCGACGATTGTGTTATAATAATAAAGGCATGTTTGATGCTGAAAGCTCTGATCGACAACAGGACAATCCGCCACGGTTGTCCGGCAACACGATATTTTCGGAGTATTATTTAAAAAAATCTTTGACTATCGTTTTAAAAAACGTGATTTTCCACGTTTCCGCCGAGATTTCACATTATAACAATGTATACCCTACGATTAAACCGACAGCTTAGAACAAACCAAATTCAACACTTTAAAGTAATGATAAAATAGTTTTCATCCTCTGTGCAATCCACTCTGTTGGCTAATCTGCTATGTGCACGAGAGCATGTTACAAATCACATCGTGGCCTCCACGTACAAACAAATCCAAGCACAGCACAAATCGATTTCAACACTTTCAATACAGAAGTCACCGCCAATGCAATCACCCCCTACAGCTAATCCTCTCTGTGCATTTGACCATAAAGTCTACTCACATACCAAGCACCGTGCCAGCAAAAGTACCAGACGCCTCAATCGCTTACCTGTCAATATCATTGCAAGGAGAGTACGTACTCCCGGTAACAGTGTGGAGTACAAATTAAACATTCCAGTAATGTTACACGCAACTATATCAGTTTTTTTTGTAACTTGCTAATACTATTTTGCACATACAAAACAATTATAGAACAATACATAGCAATTATCCCCCTTTACCAACATATACAAAGAAACACAGTGCTCAACTTAAAACACTTCATTTTGCACATATATATATAATAATTATATACGAATACATAACGATTATCTCCCTTTACCAATATATACAAAGAAAACAAATTTGGATACATTATATATACAAAATTGTATATTTTTGGATATGTCATGTATACAAACGTGTATGTTTTTGTATATCTCATCATTCCAAACTTGTATATGCTTTGGATATATCATTATTCCAAAGCATATACAAGCTTGTATTGATGGATTTTTTTTTGCAGTGAACTGTTATACTTCGTAATCCTTGCGGGTTGCAATTATAAATACAGAATAAATCATTAAACATTTACGTGGTATTACATGTTTTTTTATTGTTCGGGTATTTCCAGATCAAGTCCCTTTTGGAGGGTGGATTAGCTCGTCTGTACAGACTTTTTAGTCTTATTTTACTAAGTCACTATTCGGTGTCCCAAACCTTTATTCCACCCACCTCTGCCTCGGGTATCTGATGTAGGGAATATTGTTGATCGTTTCTCATCTTGTTTTGGTCTGCTTCTTATACTCGAATGTGTTTGATAACCTTGAAAAAACATTTGGCATGTATACCCGATCTCATACCGTTTCATATGAGTAGCGTATCAGGATCGTTAACACCGGTTGATCGTGTGTGTTTTTCAACCCGCTCACGAGGGGACAGTTTTTCTGGAGCCTGCTTCCTCGTGCATATCTAACGGTTGTAGTCTATACAGGCTAGGGTATCTGTGGCCCACCATCCAACCATGGGATAAAATGGAAAGTGCGAGATAGGATAAGTTTAAATATTTGGTAATTTTAGAATAAATTGTATATTTATATACTCATCCTCTCACATGCGGGGATGGTTGGGTGGACCATCGCATCTCATTTACACAAGCCTTATAACTCCGAGAAGGCATGTAATTGACCTTGCTTTTTTTACTGTGACAGAAACGTATTTTCAGTAATGAAAAATTAACTAGTTTTATTAAAAATAATACCGTAACATATGCAGCATACTCCCGGTGACTTGTAGTCAATTTACCACCTTCATATTTCTTTAAAACTTACCTTTTGAAGGGGGGAAATGTTTATGTCAAGCTGGGTCCCTATCGCATGGTCTGCACATGGGTGCATTTTAGTTTCAAGTTCCAGTCAGAGCGTCTGATAGGAGCGTTCTGATTGGGTGACGGGCGGATTGTTGACCAATCACGTCTAGGATGGGTGCGGGAAGAGGTCAAGTTTGGTTGGCGTGGTAAATATAAGGGGGCTTGACACCTGGGCTAGACTGTCTTGCATTATCGGTTGATCGATACAGGTGAGGTGACCGCACCACTCTTAACTCCTTGACGGAGTTAGTTCCCAGTAGATCTGTGAGGGATCTATGTCCAAATCTTCTTTAATAAAATATGAGAGGAATTTGGTAGAGTTAATACTCTCTGGGAAACCGGTAAGATAGTGGGCGGGGCGGGTGACATTTTACGGAAGTGCAGTGCATAGCAGGGATGTAGGATTATCTTAAGAGTGATGTAGGGCAAACTGGCTAGGTAGAAAAGTAGTCAAAACGGCATGTTGGGTAATGGTAGGACTTTGAGGGTGGGGGTTAGGTTTATAATTTGAGTTTCCTTGATTTATTGAATAAACTATATATTTTTTTACTCTGACTTTATTTATTTTTCTAATCACTCCTCTACATCCCAAAAGAACTGGGAAATAGGTCGGCTGTAGGTTAAGAATGACTAACACAGCGCAAAGCATGAGACATTGTTTGTGACAGCCGTTCCTATTACAGGATGAAGCCATGGAGATGCAGGGGGGCTTGGGTGGCTATTTTTATTTCAGTAGCTGGAAACATGATTCAAGCACATTCCCACATAGGATCGAAGAAGGGAGAATTGCGAAGTGTGAGTTTATTTTGGATATTTATATACTTATCCTAAAATTTCCAATATTATTAATTCAAGTTTTTGTACACATTAGTCTGATTGGGAATGTAACAAATATTTAAAGAGTAAGATGCAATGCAAGCATTTCTTTCTGTTAAAATATTGCCAGCCATCAGTGCGATTTCACCCCTCACCTTCTTGATGGGTTGGGGGTGGATGATTATCATGGAGAAGTCGGATCACACTCCTTCTCGACACCTCACTTTCATAGGCGGGCTCTTTCTCAACCTCTAGATCTACGCCACTGGCAGGGCCTTCTCAGGATGTCTTCAACTGTGTCCCATTCAGCGGTTTCTCCTTCCAGTGTTGTTCCTAGCCTCCATCAACCAAGGGTGCTTAGGGCCCCATTGGTGTCAATTAAGGTGGCCTTCTAAAATTTGGGAAGGCCACATCCCTAATAAAGCAATATTGATGATTTTTAAATCCTATGTACTGTCCTTTAATTTTATGGTCTTAATTCAAAAACATATGGTATAAACTGCAATAAAAACTTTTAATTCAAAAGAAAGGGTTTTGGCTTGTGTTGCAGTGGCTGTCTTCCAGGCTCATCGTTCCTCCATTTGCTCCCTATATCATGCCAAGTGGCAGTCATTCCAGGCCTTCTGCTTGTCCAGGCACATCATTCCGGTGGAGGCAACCATTCCACAGCTGGCTGACTTTTTTGTTTTTCTTCGCAATCTCCATCACCTGGCTGATTCCACGATTGCGATGTATCTTGCTGCACTCAATTCTGTCCTGAAGATCGCCAGTCGTTCCCGAACTATCATCGGTCCCTGCCATGGTCCGACGTTTTTCACTGGAGGACATTAAGAAGTTCCGCCCCAGCTTTGGGATTTCAATGTTGATTTTCAGGACTTACGCCGGGCCCTGTATGAGCCGCTTGCCTCTGATTCATTTGAAGATCTCATCTTGAAGACCTTGCTTTATCCTGGCCCTTGCAACAGCTGCTAGGGTTAGTGAGCTTCATGCTCTGGATGTGACCCGTTTCCAGTTCAACCAGCGTCCTCACATCTTGGTTCACCTTGGCCTTTGCTGGGACTATGCTGCAAAAATCAACTGCCTGATCGTCTATTCTCTTTTGAAGAACGTCGGTCCTGAAGACTTGGAACTCGCCGGCTACCTGGTTCGGGCTCTCAGGCATTATCGCTAGGTGTCTCAGCAGCATCGTAAGCAGTGACAGAGGCTGTTCATTCCTATTTCAATCCGTGTCTCTGTTGAGATCGCTCGCAATACAGTCTCCCTTTGGCTATCCTGAGGGATTTTTGTCGTGCTGTCTTACCACCTACAGCCTCCAATCCAGAGACCACCATTCTGTTCTGAGAGGGCTTGACCTGCATCCTATCCCCTTGCCTGCTGTTCCGAGAGCCACTACCTCAGTGTCACCTGCTGTGTTTCTAGCTGGACAGTTTTGTTGTGCTTCTTCAGTGTGCCTGGTGCTTCTTCAGTGTGCCTGGCACTTCTCACGGTAAGCCCGCCTTCCATCAGTCGAATAAAGCACTGTGTCACAGCAAAAAAAATGCAGTTTCCGGTATCCGGATACCTGCCGGATACCACCGGACACTTACCCAAAACGCGTCCGGGTATCCGGTGGCAGATACCTTGCCGGATACCAGATCTGTGGTATCCGGCATGGACACCTCACCGGAAAGTATGTCACCTGGAATCCGGGTATCCGGCACCGGATACCTCACCGGATACCTCAATCTGGGTGTCCAGGGATCCGGCACCGGATACCTCATTCTGAGTTTCCAAAAACATGTCACAATTTGGGGGTGCATTTTGTTCAATTAAGTGTGAAACACCTAAAAATATATTGGAAACTAACCATGAAAATTGAACATTGCTGAAGGTATCCGGCAGGTATCCGGCAGGTATCCGGATGCAATTTTTCGAGATGTCTTTCTCCTAGTAAATAATGTTAGCCTGGGCATAGCAGATAGCTGTAGTAATATTCTGTGCTATTTTAGTTGTAAATATCCCCTTGAAGTTGAGATCTATGGGCATGTACTTTTGGTGAAAACATTTTTCAAGTTCATATATATTTCAATTTAGATGTTCAGCGTATTAAATGAAAAGCATTCAGTCCTGGTATGATGGTATCCTTACATATCATCTTCATATTCCCAGTTTGTTTTAGCCTAGTTTTTGGAGCATTCGATTCACCACATCGGTACATTGCTTGGTGTCACCCATCATAATATTGTTTGAATTTTGCTCATAAAGTGGCATAACACCATACTCACTCTGACAAAAAAATGAAAGTCATTGGCTATGTGCTCACTTAGGCCTTTGTTCCTGGTGAGATTAAAAGTTTATTTTGGAACTGTATCAATACTTGTTACATCTTGACAGACGAGTTTCATTGAAGTTCGAAACAGAATATCATTAACCCAAATGGGTGCATAAGACTAATGGCATCCACAGAAAACACCTAATAAAGTACTGGTACATAAAAATATCAATGTAACTTTTCTACTGACATGGAACTAAAAACTTCGTTCAGTGAGCTGTATTAATTGTAGGAAAACATTCAGGGCATTAGCATATTTGATATATGTTAGCACCTATGTTATGAATGATCAATATCATATTTCTTTAAAGAAGCAAAACAAAAAAATTGTTAAGATAAAAAATCATATTTATTGATTTTATGACATTTCATTGGTTCAGTAACCAGAGATGTTTGCAAGAACATTCAAAAACAGAAACAGATGCTTCAATGCCATTTTCTAAATAAACAAATTAGTCAAATCTCAGAAGAATTTCAAGGTAGAAGAATATCTAGAGTCAATTATGTTTGTGCAGTAAACCACAAAAGTCATTCAGATTTGTATAGTCAGCGTCAGTGTACACCACATAAACAGTCTCACTGCTGTGGTATTGATTCCTTTAGACTTGATTAATGTCGTAATAAAACAACCTACAGAATCACACTGATGTGGCATTATTCATTCAGAATCATCACTTTCTGAGGTGAACCTGTTAGTTGTTCTGGGGAGGCTTATTATTCATCATCCGGAGAGTCCTTTGTATGACTTGTCTGATCTGGTGTCATTGTGAAATCCAGGTGCCTGAAACAATTTATAACATCTTTAAAAGCTTGTTATTAAAAATATAAGAAACACACATATATTGACAAAGGGTAAAAATTTGGTTTCTCAATGAGTAAGGTAATGACAATTTATCAAGCAACTGTTAACCAAACCATGTTAACCAATGTAAAAAAGCCATAGCAAACAGTAAATTGTACAGAAAATACAAAATTGTAATTGATCTTCTGAAAACAATTCCTGTAGTGCCATAAGGCAGGCTCACCTGAATTTTTCTCAAATGTTTGCATTACATCAAAACATAAGGAAAGGTAAACAAGGCAATGCAAATTGCATAAAATAGGTTCTTATACATAAAAACAGAACTAAAGTATTTGACGTAATAAGCGCCTCGCTCTAATAAGTGCCCATGGGAATATTTGCTAATATATTGGCTAGTGAACAATCCCAATTAGGACCCTTTCCAATTAATCAATGTATACAAGACTTATTTATTTGCGTATAATACACACTTGTGTGTGATATGCATTATCATATTTTTATCATTTATCCTATCTTTAATTCAGATTAACAATAACGGCAAAAACTGCCAAATATATTGGTCAAGTGTAATCATAATTTAAGTAGTTCTATTTGGTTTTGGAACTTTTCAAGGGTAATTGTAAATCATTTGATTGTTATAAAGTTACACAGTATTGCATCTATCGTCTGTTTCCAAATACAGTGGAACCTATCTTTGACTTGTGTGACATAATTGAATCATACCCCAAGCTCATTATGCATTGTTATGCATCTGCACAGAGTGGTCAAAGTCCTTGTCACACACATAGTTTGCTACAAGGCAGAATCCAATAAGTACAGTTGAGACATCAGGCTGTATCCAGACAAACTGTCTGATAACCTCAAGTATGGTCTTGGTCGCATCAAGGGATGTAGCTAATCCTAAATAAACATTAAACAAGTGACATAATCTCTTCTACAGAACACTTGATCAAAGCCTGCCCCACCTTTGAAGTTTATCATCTCGTTACGCTCACAACAGCTCATTAGCAAGATGAGCTCAATGTCAACTCATGGTGGATTAGGGATTAACAGGGCAATTAGTGTCAGGTGGGTATTATCACTTGCAATTGTCTGTTAATTACTTAATTGAGTAGTGACGACTTAATTAGTTTCCAACCACACTGACTGTTATGCTACTTATCAAGTCAGTTTACTGGTAACATGTGTCTGTGGACCAAGGAAATGTATCATGCCAGATACTTAAAAAGTTCTACTCATAAGTAATAAAATAATGACAGTTTTGATATGCAATTCTCCCTACAAAGACATTTAACATTTGATATACATAAACTGTCTGTTGAAACTATGATGATGCTAATATACAAGTCGCACTAAACAACCTATTCATATACTGGTACCTAGCCAAACAAACATAATTTTTTTTATGTGTATGCACATGCTTGTACACATATACCTCTACTGGCATATCACACATACAAACAATCATTAGATGGATGTAATCGTTCAAAAATATTTTACATACAAAAACAAGTGAACAGATTCTGTAATAGCATGGTTAATATTGGGAGATGTTTTAGCATTTCCATTTTCACAGAATCGAAGGCATATCCTTTCATGACTCAAATCAGCTTGTAGTGATTTAAATTCACATAAAACTGATTCATGTCAAATGACCTATCCCGCATGTGTGTGACCTGTTATAAAAATACCATTCATTACTTATTTGTGTGTCCAAATTATGCTATTATTAGAAATAATAGGTATTATTATACAGCATGGATATGATATAAGAAAGCTTTATATGGAATTGTTGAAAATTATGTACAGGAAAACATTGAAATAAATCAATCAATACGTGCATTTATCTCAGAATCTGGTAGATTTAATCAATATGGACTTCTCCTTCATTATCTACTTATAATCAGATGATTACATTATTGCTCAACTGATAGTTTGCAATAGTATAGAATTAGTATTTTATTAATACTTATTTTGTATTTCAGCATCATTTAGATAAGCCATCGGCTTGTTTGCAAATCCAGTTCACTATAAAAAAAATATATGTTTAAAACACATGTAGTAGAACATATTGCAATAGTTAAGACCCGAAAAGAAGTTATGTGTAGGATCTTCAAAATGGTATCCACAAGAGCAGGTTGTAGAATCATGTTGGTGTTTGTTGTTTAACTCTGCACTCAGCCATATTCCAGCTATATGACGGCGGTCTGTAAATAATCAAGTCTGGACCAGTCTATCCAGTGATTGACATCATGAGCATCGATCCACACAATTGGGATACAATGACATGGATCAACCAAGTCAGGGAGCCTGATCACCCGATCCATTAAGTTATCTCTCACAACTAGCATAGGTTGATCATGTTGATGGGGACTAACTTCAACCTGGAATCCCCACGTGAGTAAGTATGCGGCTGTTAGCTTTGTTTGATGTTTAACGCCACACTCAGCAATATCGCAGCTATGTGGCAGGAATCAAACCTGGGTCTTCAGCACGAAGAGTGAACGCTTCAACCGCTAGGCTACCCCACCACCAAAAATTCCCCAATGATAAAGTTGTCATCATGGTTATTGTTCAACTAGTTCAAGTGAAAATGTTCATACCCTTAAAATGTCTTTTCTTCCACTTCACGATGATCTCTGATGCAAAACTTCCCTGTTATTAAAGCTGTTCTTGATTCTTCACATCTGGAAAAATATGTTGAGGCTATTAATCATTCTCACAGAGTACAGGGAGTATATGAAATAAGACAGTTAGTCACATTAGCATACAAATTATCCAGTTAAAGTAAACATATTTCTACATTATATACATAAGCAAATACTAACATATGATAGACAGGCTACTTGTCATATAAAAATATAATTATACATTTACTTACATGTTGGCTATAAAAGTTAATGTGTCACATGTGACAGGCTTACATGTGGTAAATTACTTTAATACGTGATCACTGTAATATTCACATATTCCTTACCTTAATGTGTCACTTCAGCTGCCAGCATGACTTCAGCTGCAATCTCAATATTTGGCCAGTTTTGACGAAATGACAGATCGTGTTCAGTGTATAAGCTGGGCCTCGTCTCTAATATAACTTGGCGCAAGTTGACGACGCGCATAGAGAGCCGGGAACCAGCTTATGTCGTGTTAACCTGGTTCCCGGCTCCCTATGCGCGTCGTCAACTTGCGCCAAACAATAATGTGATATTAGAGACGGGGCCCAGCTTAGTGTTAACCCGGAACAAGCCATTTTACCCATATTCCCCTACGGTCCAGGGCGCCATTTTAGAACATGGATGTAAACAAACCTCGTGTATCGATATACACTGTGATTCTTGATTACGATAAGCTTACCTCGTGTATCGATACATTGTTCTCATTCACCTCCACCACGGAAATGCCGGCCGAAGTTCCTCTCAGCCATCCACAACGCGGAAGTCAACAGTATTTGGAAAGGCGATTGGCATTGCCAGGTACGTAGCAGGGCTTCGAGGCCTTATGATTTCTGTGCAGAGATCTTATGGAACGGATTGATGTAGATATTTTCCTGCTCTACATACTTTACCGTAAACGCCAAGGGTCCTTTTTTTAGTATTATGGTCAACTGTTTGTTAGCATAAGAGGCGTAATGGATTTGTGGTCAAAACAAGATGATCCAAATTAGATCCGCTTTTTTATAGATAATGAAGAAAAGTACCAAGATCTAGGAACGATTATTAACTCTTAACGTGGGATGCTAATACAGATTATAATTTACAATAATGGCCACCAAAGACTTTATTTTTTTTACGCTTAGGATATTGTTATAATTACACTGTTATGTCCTTGTTTTGTATAAGCTTCATAACTTAATCATTCAATATTTCATGGAATGACTCTGACCTTGGCGAGGATCTTTTTTGCAACAAGTGATTCCTTATGTAAAGTGTATGTTGAATGACCCTGGCTTTGTTGTGAAATAATTGTTTGACAGTTGTTAAATATGGGGTTATGTTTTATCTCTGAATGTTTGGGATGAAATATTTTAATAAGGACAGTTCTAAGTTGGAAACTCAACTGGGGCCTTTTCAATTGAATTCAATGTACAGCATGTACAGTTTTGACATTTCTCTAATGTGAATGCTACTTATGTTTGCAGAATGTCTGGATGAATGAATGAGTCAGTCATCTGCACAGCATCAATGGAAAAAGGGAAGCAATGAGGAACAAGAGAAGAGTAGCAGTGAGTGGTAAATATTTGAAATTATTCTGTTTGGTTCATCATGTTCATGTAGCTATTCTGCAAATATTTCTCCAGTTTGCTTGTTCTTTATCACCTGTTGGCATGGATGGCCTAATTATCAAAGGCACTACAACTTGCTGTGCATAGTTGCATCTCTTGGGCTTGACAGAAACCGATGGTCGTGGGTTTGAATCGAGGGTAGCATCATACACTTGCTTGTGGGTTTCATCAAAGTGGTAAACATGTAAGACCTGCATCACTTCGGGCTTTCTTCCCACATCAAGCTTACATGCCGTGATATAACTGGAATACTGTTCAAAGAGGCGTTAAACCCAATTCACTCATTTAACACTACATCCAGCAATAGTTCGGCTAAATGACAAGGATTATAAATTAATCAAATCTCAAATCTCAACTAGACAAACCAGAGATTAATGTTATGAGCTCGATCCAGACGCACCGATGATGACTGTTATGGACAACATCCCATGTTATTGGGTACGATTACGAGCTTTCAATGAGCCCACTTGCTACCTCATCTATTACTTTGGCTTGTATGGCAAGCATAGGTTGCTAGGAACATTTTTAAGAGATGTCAGTTAATGATTGTTTCAACTCATCAGCATGGAACAATATATATCTCAAATGTTTGGTATATAACAAAACTCAAAGATGATAAATTAAGTGAATTTGCTGCCTTTTATCTGTAAGTACATGTTGCAACAATTCTTTTCTTTTGCTACAATCTTTATACATAATTTTGCAGAAACTGAAGTCCAGCTTGAGGTACCCGGATGACAGGTTGACAGTCTGGAAGGACCCTTCCAGATATCCGAAGTGATTGGCAGACAGCGATGAGGAGAGTCCTGTTATTTCAATGGGAGCCTACCGAGAAGTTATATGCCAATTGACACTGGGACACAGAAATTATTGTCTTTGGCCATGTGGTAATCACTTGAAAGGAATGATGTTTGCGACTGCTTGTCTATAAATGTGGAACCAAACACCAAATAGAATGTTCACAATTCTACTAACACAATGCAACAGGGATAGAGCCCATCTGGCCTCCCCTCATCCTGGTTCCTGTTTCATGGCAATATAGAAGGAAAAGGATGTTTGAGGGCAAGTAACTCTGAACTGGTGAGCATGGTCTGCTGATGCTTTGAAGCGAACAGTTATCCCGCTCTGTTATGAGTATTGAAGAATAGGAGGAAAGTGCATACTGCATCAGGAACCGTTATATGAACACTGTTCAATGTGTGATATATGCATATAAATAAAAGAAATTGATAATTTGTTTGTTGTTTGTTTCTTTAGCCAGCTGTGTAAATGGGGATTTTCCAATATTTTGCCTCAGTTTGATAGCCACAGTTATCGTATAAAACCATGCATTGCTTGGACATCTTTGGAATAACACATTGATCTGCTATGTCAAAGGTCAATGTCACAGCCAGACAAAAAAATTGTTAATGGCCAAACTCTTCCTTAGGGCAGGGATAGAAGTTGGCAACAGGTCATACACTTACTTTTTATCCCCCGGCATATAATACGGGGGATATAGTGATCAGCCTGTCTGTCCGTCCGTAATCATTTCCTTTTCCGGGGCAGGATTCCCAAACCATTCAGTGTATTTGATCGAAACTTGGCAACTCATATCAGGCACATACTGAAGTGGTGACTTTTGATATTTTGGGATTTTTCTAATTTTTATTTTTTAAAATTTTTATGGAATGAAGTTGGACATAGACTCAATTGGGGATGGGGTTCGTTTCCGGGGCAGAATTCGAAAACCATTCAGTGTATTTGATCGATACTTGGCAACTCTTATCAGGCACATACTGAAGTGGTGCCTTTTGATATTTTGGGATTTTTCTAATTTTTATTTTTTTAAATTTTTATGGAATGAAGTTGGACATTGACTCAATTGGGGATGGGGTTCGTTTCCGGGGCAGAATTCGAAAACCATTCAGTGTATTTGATCGAAACTTGGCAAAGCTATCATGCACATACTGAAGTGGTGCCTTTTGATATTTTGGGATTTTTCTAATTTTTATTTTTTTAAATTTTTATGGAATGAAGTTGGACATAGACTCAATTGGGGATGGGGTTCGTTTCCGGGGCAGAATTCGAAAACCATTCAGTGTATTTGATCGATACTTGGCAACTCTTATCAGGCACATACTGAAGTGGTGCCTTTTGATATTTTGGGATTTTTCTAATTTTTATTTTTTTAAATTTTTATGGAATGAAGTTGGACATTGACTCAATTGGGGATGGGGTTCGTTTCCGGGGCAGAATTCGAAAACCATTCAGTGTATTTGATCGAAACTTGGCAAAGCTATCATGCACATACTGAAGTGGTGCCTTTCAAATTTTGGGATTTTTCTAATTTTTATTTATTTTATTTTTTTAATGGAATCAAGTTGGACATAGACTCAATTGGGGATGAGGTTCATTTCTGGGGCAGAATTCGAAAAACATTCAATGTATTTGATCGAAACTTGGCATTCATATGGATGCGACCATGGTGGATCTTTTGTGGGTAAACAATGTATGCTTCTTAAAGAACATTCAACTGTTGACTCATTACATACAGAAATGCACTAGTGGTTACTTTACAGACAGCTGCCGGGGGGATATGTCATCTTTCTGATGACTCTTGTTCTCTAATGTGCCTTTTCCCGCAGAAGTCTAAATAACTCTTATACACATAGTTGTATATCATTGTCATATGTTTGTCAATATTACACTGAATGAAGCACTTTACAATTGTTTTTGAAATAGTCGCAACTGATATTGAAGGTCAAATTAGCTTTCAATGTCTTTCAGTAAAAATGTTCACAGTAACTGAGGAACAGCTCTCTGTAGTGTGATGAAATCTGGTACATGTCACCCTCAGAGTGAGGCATATTGTGTTTCAAACTTAAATGAAGCTGGTATGCTCATAACAAGTACTTGTACCTTTACAAATAATCATATTATCATCTCACTAGGACCAAAGGCCCAAGTGAGCACACAGTCGATGAGTTTATACTTTCACTCAGAATAATCTGGAAGTCTGAACATGAAATTTAAGGATATCATCATACATGTATTAGAACTGATGTTTGTTCATTAAACAGCTTAACATCTAAAAAGAATTATAGATGAAATTGAAAAAAATTGTCTTCTCCAAAAGTACATGCCCATAGATCTCAACTTTAAGGGGATATTTACAACTAAAATGACACAGAATATTACTACAGCTATCTGATATGCCCAGGCTAACATTATTTACCAGAAATAAGACATCTCGAAAAATTGCATCCGGATACCTGCCGGATACCTGCCGGATACCTTCAGCAATGTTCAATTTTCATGGTTAGTTTCCAATATATATTTAGGTGTTTCACACTTAATTGAACAAAATGCACCCCCAAATTGTGACATGTTTTTTGAAACTCAGAATGAGGTATCCGGTGCGGATCCTTGGACACCCAGATTGAGGTATCCGGTGAGGTATCCGTGCTGGATACCCGGATTCCAGGTGGCATACTTTCAGGTGAGGTGTCCATGCCGGATACCACGGATCTGGTATCCGGCAAGGTATCTGCCACCGGATACCCGGACGCGTTTTGGGTAAGTGTCCGGTGGTATCCGGCAGGTATCCGGATACCGGAAACTGCATTTTTTTTGCTGTGTGTAGAGTCAGGTAATGTAAAACATGAGCATTTCTGATTAAATGCAATGTTTTTATACTTACCTGACGCTACACCTAAAGGCCCACATGGACTCTGTCCTCCACCTTACCGCTTGGCGCCATTGTCTTCTCTACGTCAGCTGTCATACAATGAAGAATGACAAGGGGGATAACTTGTGAATGCCGAAGCAAAGGCTGTAGTCTGTTTCAACTGTCTCTTCGTCCCAGTCTGTGTTTGTATAACGTAGGAACGCTAAAGCACTGTAGCGTCAGGTAAGGTAAAACAATGATGCAATCAATGACAATCTTTCAGATTTTTGGTCTGTAATTAAAACTTGAAAGCCAGTAATGGAGGTATTTCATCAATTTCACAGACAAATTAAAGACAAAAGATGTTCCATCACAAAATAGTTTTATCTGAGGGTAACAATCTCTCGCTGTGTACTCAATAGAAACTGTTCCTGTTTTGTTACCACATAAGTTACCAAGTTGGCAATGTAAGAGGGGGTGGTCGGATAGCCTAGTGGTTAAAGTGTCGGCACGACACACGGAAGACCCGGGTTCTATTCCCCACATGGGTATAAAGTGTGAAGGCCATTTTCTGGTGTTCCTGTTCTTGATATTGCTGGAATATTGCTAAATGCATATCAAGTATAAATCAAGTATAAATCAAGTCTGGATCAGGCAATCAAATGACTGAGATGAGCATCAAACAATGACACAATGACATATAATCCAGTCACTTAGACTGACCACCCGATCCATTTAATCACCTCTTCCCGCAAACATGTGTTATTGCCAACTTGCTGGGGATCTATATTCTTACAGGGAATCCCTATTAGTGTTTTTATTACAGTTTGTATGTTAAAAAAAGGTGTGTTCGTTCACAAATGATAATATGAATAGACGCAATCAGGGTTTATCTAAGGAATTTAAACTACTGGGCAAGTGCCTATGGCTGGCAATATTTTAACAAAGAAATGCTTGTATTGCATTTTACTCTTTAAATATCTGTTACATTCCCAATCAGACTAATGTTTACAAAAACTTGATTTAATATTTTGATTTCTATTTTAGTGTAGCATGTCCTGGCCAACAACTGGTAGTCTAGATCACGAACTTTGGGTACCCCTCTGACAAGTGTAAATTGGCACGGTCTCCCATGGCCTCACTCTGGCAGTGTGGGTACGAATCCCGGATGGGACTCAACCCAAAAAAAACGAGAATCTGTACTTTACTAAGAAAGTGTTATCCCAAATATAATATTTGTTACATTTGACCACTTTCTGAATGGCATTGTGTGTCCATCTTAACATATATGTTTTTCTTAGAGAAGCTATTGTGTATTTGATTATGAATAGTAAATGTTCTATTTACATAAAATGCTATTTATTTCCTGCATATAACCAACATATTTGTTTTCAGTACAATAGTGTCATAACTGTCTATGTTGGTGTCTTTCTTTTGAAGTGTGAGTGAATTTGATGGAGTGTTATTAATTTTGTGAAAATGATAACTATGATCAACTTCTGTGTTATTTAGTCAGGCATTATTTAATCTATTTCATCCTGACCCATCTAATTACTTCTAACAAAATACCTTAATGGCAGATGAGAGAAACTACATATAGGTATGTGAGTTTGTGTGTGCATGTTATTTGTTATGTCAGTCGATGGAGGTCATAGTTCACCATGTCCACTTCTCACTATCTTGTGAACACTTAAATTTGTAATAAGCACAAACGAAACATCATTACTGACATATGAAATTGATATCTTAAGTATTGTTTGTTGTCCCTTTTTCAAATATGTATCATTAGTTTTGTACCATCAGTACTGAATGTTCAAGTGCGTTAAGGTATGACATGTGGTTTGTCAACTTTGAAAATATATGAATGATGTATTCAACACATTGTATTCTAAGAAGCACAAGAACTGATACTCTTGAAGGCACAACTGTATAAAACTGACTGAATGCTTAAGTGACATTTTAATTTAGATTATTTTTCATGAAATCATTGATACTGTTCTTTTAGTTTCTTTGAATACATTAATGCCATACTGTCAGTCAAACAAATCATTTTGCTGCCTATTGGTATGAAAACTATCTACTTCTCATAACAACACTTACCTTAGCTGATGATTAATATTACTTGAATTCCTGGCTGTACACTTTTAATGTATATTTCAATTATCTCATACAGTAACTATCTAGTGTATTCAAGGAGTGACTATCTTGTCAAGCCATCTAGCACTACTTTGTCAACTTAACTGGCACGAGACATCTCTGGGTAACAGATGTTAGAATACACCTCTATGGAAAGAACAAATTACTTTAATAAACAAATATTACATTCAATACAGCGGTTCTCCCAGATAAAGATCTTAAGCAGCTGAATTTATGGAGAACATGTTAGTATTGCCATCAAAACAATTACCCTTAACAAGCTTGGATTTTCAGTGACAGGTTGAGTAAATTTGGGGAGAAGGGCATAAAGTCATCTTTGAGACCAGTCAGTACCACAATATTCTACTTTTGGCTATATTTATTCACCATTTTCCCACCAACTTGGAAATATGAATAAGATATGTTTTGTCAAGAGGCTAAACACCCATGCTCATGGAGATTTAGATCTTAACAGGGTCACAGCAGTTTCGAGAGACAGGTGGTGCTGATATACCCAGGATGATGGAAGAGGTGAGGCACCTCCTTCAAGGCTTCAGTGGGAAAATTTTCATGCAGATTGGTAAGTAAAACATATCATGTATTGGCTTTTGTAAGTGATGATTTGGGTATAAGTTTTAGCTGAAGATGCCTTTTCTTAATACAGGCCATTCACCCATGGTTGGAAAACTAATATTTGAGGTTATTAAATTTGATTATGATTATATTGGTCAATATATTTAGGATAACTGTTTGCTTATTTTGTCAAAGAGCCTTCCTATAACACCCCACCCAATTGTCAAATTTCACAAATTTTAATATATATTTTAGGCGAGAATGACAGTTCTCCAAGAGGCCCAGAAGAAATAGGGAACTCGATGGAAAGACTCGCTTCCCATGTCAGCTGCTGCAATGCCAAGATCACATCTAATTCTTGGATCTCTATTTGACAGACTGAAGCCAAGGGGCATGAGCAGAAATGCTTATAGTAAGAAAATGAGGACAATTATCAAGACTCTCCAGGAACAGTTGGGTGACAACCCTCATGTCACCATATGGGACCACAGCCGCCAGTTTGTGCGATTCCCTTTTTTTGCCTGATGGTCATTTAGCGACAAAAGGGAACATTAAATTGAACCATTCACTTAGGAAGGCAATTGCTTGTAACATGCCACATTTCACGTAAAGATTGACAATATCCTGTAAATAGAATACTTGTAAATAATGTTGCATGCTGTAGCTAGCACATGCATTTTTAAGCATCATTTAGCTTGTCTTCACCAAGAGGACCTGTTATCCGTGGGGTGAAAAAAGGTTTACTTAACAACAAATCTGTATATAAGTTAGGGCTGGGATGGGTAACTCGGGTACCCGGGTCGCGTGGGTACTGAGCAGGACCCACAGGACTACCCGGACCCATGGTTTGTCACGTGAGACATTGTGTAGTGACAAAAATTATCTGGAACTAAATGGTTACACTACAAGTCACTAATGTTCACATTTCTTTCTGATTATGCACCCATTCCTTCTGACTTGTCATATGGTGGAATAAAGATATAGACTTAAGTCAACTTCAGTGTATGCATGACCAGATTGATTAATACATTATCTAAATATGTTTTGCCAGGGCTATGGTCAGCCAAGTCAGCGAGCCTGACCACCCGACCCCGTTAGTTGCCTCTTACGACAAGCATGGTCACCTTTTACTGCAAGCATGGGTTGCTGAAGCCCTATTCTAACCAAGATCTTTACTGGTTATTTCTCCCTTTGAAGTGTCATGACATGGCAGCAGATCCTACAGAGTGCAATGGCACATCAGTCTATCTTTAACACATTTGTAATCCTTTTTAATGGGAAACTATTTCCATTGACAGTAACCTTCAACACAGATTTGCAACAAACACTTTTTTTATGCCAATTTTGTAAGTGGTGGGTGCTACCGGTAAGTAAGAACATGCTTACCCTTTTTGCCATCACCTGGTATCACCAATTTTCACTGATCCATTCCTATAATTTTCACTCCTATTTTTCCTCTTAAGCCACCAAAGGAATCTGTTTTGGCAGAGAATCAAGACTAATGATTCTCTGGCAATGACATTTTATATTTCCTTCACCTGTTAGAATAAATGACTCCAGTGAAAGTGGTAAATAACACACACTACATAACATTTTCCATAAAAAAAAGCACCAAACTGAGCAATCTGGTTAATGTGCACATAACTTGGTCATACTTGAAGGAAAAAATACGGAAAGACCAATTAAGTTACTGATACATATTTTATCTGAAATTACCTGTAGGCAGGAGGGACAAAAACAAATCCTTGACTAAACTACCATATTTATCTATGAATACAGTACTGTTGAGGGTGTGGTGATCGGCCATGTCCGCCAGTCCAACCGAAGTTTCCCCCGAGTGCAGCAGCCCTTGCCTGGGAAGTCACAGGACCTGAAGAGCTCCCAGCCAATCAGTGAGCCGGGATCCGAAGAGGGCGCCGGTCAAGTTAACAGCAAACATTGAGTATACGTCTTTCATGGCCTCTAACTTACCTTTGCTAAAATAACTGATTTACTATAGTGTCAACTAGTGCCACTGGCACTATTATCGTCGGGATAGTGTTGACATTGGTTACCACCATAAGGGCAAAGGCAAATTTTCAAGCACAAGCCCAAACTTTATAAGCTTAAAAGTGAAATCTGAGGTTTGCAGGTTGTTGTTTTAGGCTTTATGGCTCAGTGACTGGTCTGTTCCTGTTCCAAAGCTCTAATGTACAGTTTGTTCCAGAAGTGAGCACTTTCTGTGACGGTTATTTGACATGTGAATGTTGCGTTAACCGTAGAAACACACTGATAAGTAATAAGTATCACCACTGGCAAAACGTTGAAGCATGTTATCTTAGAAGTAACACATTTTGCTTTCGACAGAGCTACAACTGCATAAGCAGAAAATAAAGAGCCAGCTTACATTGATGGATGATCCTGTCTCAAATGTTTTTGCAGAAGACATCAACAACCTCAGTAATAACACTTTTCTGTCAATTAGCATCTTTCAATTATTGAAAACAAGGATTTTTAAGGATTTTAATTGAGCTCAAAAAGAACATGTAAATACGTAAATGTTTCCAGAATGTGCTGGGATCACAGCCAAGTGGAGGGTGTGACACAATACCCCATTTCTTACTCATCATTTGCAGTTGTAGCCATCCATTAGGTGTAGAACTTACTTAACTTTTGACAACACATGGCTTTTCTTTTCAGACATATTCAATTTTTTCCATGTGAAGATAAATGCATATGGTAAAGCATGTTTACAGTAGATCACATCTTCTTACAGTAGATCACAATTTTTGTACAGTAGATCACAATTTTTGTACAGTAGATCACATCTTTACCGGTATGTTTTACTTACTAATTATTCTGCACACAGATGATTTAATAGTTACTGAACCATGTAAAATTTCGGTTGTATTTCATTAGCATGACCCCCGAGCATGGGCTACTGGATATCTAATGTCTAAGTTTGGTCCACCAGCACACACTTACAAAAGATATATGTTATGTACACATTCTAAAGAACAGAGCATTTCTGAATGTGCAATATTAAAAAGCCCTTTGAGTTAATCTTTAAAGTTGAAAGTTTCAAGAGATACAATGTTTTCATTTCTGTCAAGATTGTTGTAATTGGTACATTGCAGTTATCTACTATAACATGCATAATCCCCCAAATAAATATTAGCAACAATCACTGAAATCTCTGCTGGTAAGCCCCTATGACCAAGTTCTGAAAGTGGTACCATGATCATTGAAACAGAGCCTATATCAAACACGATGAACTACCTCGGCGGACTTGATCACTGTCGAGGGAAAATCATGTTTTCCCTATTCTTTATCTGATTTTCATTACCTCTTGATCCCTGAATAAGCATAGCATAGACGTTTCTTTTGAAGTTTACATCATATTACTGTCATGCTCCCACATCAATGTTACAAGGAATATCACACAATGGGAAATTCTTCATCTCAGAAATGTGCAAGTGAGCTCATGTTCTGCAAGTCAGCAATATTCCAGTCATATCTGTGGTCTGAAACTACTTGGTTCTTTATCAGGTAAACGAGGTTGATAGTATGAGCAACAATCCATGTTATTCGCAACATACAATCAGCCAGGCCTCGTACAAATCTTATCCTCTTTTCAGTAATAGAACAAGCCTGGGTGAAAGGACATATTCTGCCCTTTGTATTTTGTTCAGAAAAATGCAAGGCTATTTGGTGCATGGTGAGACTTCTTGGTTAGGACTGTTTTCAACTTTCAGATCACCACCTAGGATAGTCAATCTGCCAAAGACAGACCAGCACATCCAGAGGTACACTGCTATGGCCAGGCAGCCATGTCCTTCTGACCCATTTGCTGAGGAAGCTTATTTCCAAGTTCCATAGTCATGGGTCCTTCCAAATGTGTAAAGTCCTGTGATAACACAGCCTCCCAGATTCTGTAAAACACGTTTCTCAGCATCAGCTGTTGCTTCTACCTGATGACAGTGGCCGGACTATTCGACTCTTCATTCTTGTCAGTATCACCTCAAGGGGCACTTTTCTTCATTCATGTCCATACAATTTGGCCCATTTTGCCTTGAATGTCTTGTTTCCAGACGATCCTTCCAGGTTCATGTCCAGCAGGCAGTTATTGCAGATGACCAACACTTGCTTACGTTCAGTTTGTGGGGGATCATCTCAAACATTCTTTCTTTATTCCGCAGGTTTTAGAATCAGCTTCATTTGTTGAGCGAAAGTTACCATGGATCCAATAATATGTAAAGTCCAACCTCTGACAGTATATCGGGGATATGTATTGTTCCAGTTAGTGTTATTTCACTCAAGACTGGAAGGTACTTGATGTTCACAATGCACACGCACTCATCCATCTTCCTGCAGGTGTCTACAGTATTGTGAACACCTGGTGTCACGGATTTTCAGCGATCCTTTCATATCATTTATCATATGCTATTTTGCCTTATGTCCAGTTGAATCTGTTTTGTTGTATATTTGTCTTATTCTCTGGTAGTGATGTTTAATATTCACAGTTCACTGAATAGGTACTTGTTGACATTACAGGTGTTTTTCTTGAATTTCAAAAAGTACTGCCTCTCACAAACCACCAGTCAATGTCACTTCTAAACTACATTGACAATATTTATCAATAAATCTAGCTAAATTAATGTATTTTTCACATCAGTTATATGATGGGTGATTCCTTGTAACATTGTAAAATCACTATGATGTAACTGCTTGTCTATTGTCAATAACAGGTTCAGTTTGTCTAAAAAAAACTTTAATGTAATTTTTTTTTTGGTTAAAATTGGAATCAAACTATCAAGAAATGATGAAAGAAACCAATCAATGAAACAATCTTAACATTTTCTCTGTTGTAGGATTTAGTGTTCAACACTGCTTTTTATCAATACCTTAGTCTCATGGCATTCAGCTTTCTCTGAAGTCGGACCAAACTGTCACAGGCTATATATGTTATCCCAACCACAAGCATGATGGTGCTGACAGACCAATTAACAATCAAAGCAAATCAAGACAAAACTTTAAGTGGACACCCAAAATACTTCAAATATATTCTTTGATTTCTCCTTACATCTGTATCGGACTCGAGTATACCACCAAGGTCCTATATGATTTACATTTCAGCAAATCTGTTTTATAAAAATGAAGAGAGTAGCTGGCTTCGGACTTTTTGTGTTTTATTTTCTTGTGGTTAGGGAAGCACCTTTAAGCAGTGTTGCACCGATACAGAAAAATAAAAGCAAAACATACAACTAAAAACCATAGAAACAAAGGCATTGTTATGAATTCCATTTTGGAATATGAAATCTCCCTTGGATAACATTTTTACAAGACGACTTAAAGTGTATCCCACTGAAGGCCCATCACTAAGCCAGCATTTAAAACAATCATGCATACCAGTTACTTAAGCATTCCAAGGAAAGGATCAATCTGTTTGTGGTAATAAGGAACATGTCCCCCGAGAGGAGGAAGGTAATCGTGATGGATTAACCACAGTAGGAAACTTGAATGTTCTGAATTTGGAGGTTAAGGAAAATGACAAGCACATCTCAGGGTTTACATGTTTCAGAAATGTGTCTGGAGGGCTGGCTGAAAACTTCTGATACGATGGACTGTGTTGAGCTGGTTGCTCTTTTTTTTTTTGCAATGCACAATTGCTTTGTTTTGATAGCTGAAAATGAATATAACCCAATCTAATTCTTGGATAACAACTTTTTAAATACTGTAAAGCCGATATTGATATAGATCCTTATACCATTGTCCAGTAAGACTGTCTTGCTTGACAACGGTATAAGGATCTATACCGAATACCTTAACAGCATTCAAGATGTTGTTATCCATAAATTGTGTCTACTTTGTCATCCGTCAACTTCTAAACAATGCCTATCAAACAACCCAATTTAATTCTATTAATGGTCTTAAAAGTATATAGTCTCTACATTATGTAAAGTCATACCATGTCATATCTAAGAATTAGAAGACATACTGTTTTCAACATAGAGATAGGTTACCTGTAGATTTAACCATGCTAAATAGAATATGGAACCGAACATGCAGTGCAAGGTTTCAAATGCTAACTTTTGTATGGTGAAATGTACAGGTAACCTAGCTCTACAAAGAAAACAGTATGTTTATCTCCATTCAACCACGACTAAATAAAACGCGAACTCTTTGGTGTCAGTAAATATACTGAGTGAAGCGGCATGGGTTGAGTCCAGTGTTTTGAATGGGTTGTCGATCTGAATTATGGAATCATCGACAAGTCTTTGAACAAAATATAGCCCTGTATGTGATCCAGCAGTTTGTTTACACTGTTCACTCAAACATATGAAAAGCAATGACAGCATATAAGCATGGCAACTTGGTTAGCTAACATGAGGTGGGCAACCCTAAAGAAAAGTAAGCAAGTTTTGCAAAGCTTTCGTTCTACACCACATGTCACCATTATGATGTCATATCACTAATTGCGATGCAAAAGATATGTCACAATCACAGTTTGTATAGAAAAGTGCCAAATAGAAAGCTCCCTGTTATCCTCAAATCTTGAAATACATTCTTTGTAGTTTTCTATTATTGAATTATTCAATTATTATTGTAATTTGATAACCTCTGACCAATCAACATTGAATATTTTCCAAATTCATGGTGGAATTTATAGTTTGACACGTCATTGTGTGGTATGGCTCGATCCTCATCTCTCATCAGTATCTTAAAAATTCAATAATGGCGTCAACTGGACTCCCATTCAAATGCACATATGAAACATTTCTGCA
This sequence comes from Haliotis rufescens, assembly GCF_023055435.1. Taxonomy (NCBI): domain Eukaryota; kingdom Metazoa; phylum Mollusca; class Gastropoda; order Lepetellida; family Haliotidae; genus Haliotis; species Haliotis rufescens. The sequence goes on from NW_025964112.1 coordinate 5,336,734, forward strand.
AAGCCTAACGTGCCGTTTGTATTCTGTCTAAACTTGTTTTCACAATTAATACCCACAGACTGAATTGTCACACATAAGCTACCCCTAATACCTCAACTTAAGGTCGATCATGCAATGACAACTGTAGTAATATGAAAGAATCAGGTGGTCCTTAACTTCTTTTGAGAAGTATATAACAAAGAACTTCTTAAATGAGCCAACCATAATTGAGGTTGACGAGTTTATGCCACCGTGTCACAGGACAAACAATCAGCCATGTCCCACCTTGCTAGCACCTGACCCTCCCACCTGTGGGTTTTTACTGTATCAAAGCATGGTGTATTTCAGACCTATTCTGCCTCAGGATCCCCGTAGGGTTTGCCTCACCAATGTCACAAACAGATGACAAACAGACTGTTAAAACAGGTGTCAAAACACAATTCAAACTTACACATGACAACACACGAGACATTAATTATAAACCAACAATCATTTAAGTTAATAAGCATTATTGATCTTTTTCAGAACCAACATCTGAATAGTCACCCTTGCCTGCATGCAAGCCATGAAAAAACTTGCATACCAACAACAAGCAGACTCCTCTGGGAACAGACATATGTGGTAAGTGTGCAATATTGATAGTATGTTTAATTCACTTAAATGAACTGTTTGAAAAGGGATCCTTAGAGTCTGTCGAAAAAGTGTTTCTTGAATTCAGTTTTGGGGGTAAAACCTGTGTCGTCAAGAATAGTGTTTTCCAAAGGCTAGCATTCAAAAGAAGAGTTTTTATGGCCAAGTGAACCTTCATGAATGTCACAGAATAAATACAAGGGCATAAGGAAGTCAAATAGTGAGGAACTAGTGCTGAACAATATAAGTGGTCTGATCTTGGCATATTTGATTTAGTCTTGTTTTTCAAATATGGTTGCCATGGAAACCAAACCTTCACTCCTACAGGGAATACAGTCATCTGAATTGACTATGCCAGTGCTTACATAGTCTGTTATCTGGCAATATCCAGGAACTGAACAAGAACAGTTTTCATACATGTGTACTCTGTAGTAACCGTCACTATAACTAGATGTTTGTTTAACACAGCACTCAGGAATATCACAGGTCTGTAAATAATCAAGTCTGAACCAAACAATCCAGTGATTGACATCATGAGCATCGACCTACGCAATTGGGATACAATGACATTCATCAACCAAGTCAGAGAGTCTGACCACCCCACTCCATTAGTTGCCTCTTACGATAAGATGTAGACAGAGTTGGCACCCTTATGTGTCAGAATCCTTTGGTTTAAGTACCAGTCTTGTTCCACAGGCATGGTTTGAAAGCACAAGTCCATTTTCTTGGGTTTTGCCATACCCATACTTGTGGTTTTCAACAAGCGGGTCAAAGCTACGCTGCTTTCAACCAAAATAAGCTGACAGAATGATGCATCTGAAATAATGTTCAAAGTTGCAATAACTCCAACTAAAATATAGGGGAGTGTCCCTTGTTCAGGCACTGTAAGTGAATTGCATGAGAACATATAGACGAAAGTCACTGCCTGCAAACTCCAGAGAGTAGTCACATTGCATCCTAGACAGTGTGGATTCATCAGAGCACCTGCTAGTGCAGAGAATGTCCAACTATTAGTCTCCATGATGGAACATACCATAGGGAAAGGTAGCGCACTGGCTGTAGCCCTGTTGGACTTGTCCTCAGCCTTCCGTGGCTCCGATTCATGGTACCATGTGGTATCATGCAACTGAGGAGTCGAATCATTCATTCAAATGACCGAGTGTTGCACACTATTTGTGAGGGGCAACGGAGGAGTACGTACTGCTCATACCATCAGTCCTAGCTGGGACGGGTGTCCCAGTGGTGTATGGCCTCCCTCTCGAGGCATGATGTGGCAAGATGGAACAAGGTCCCTCGGGTCTTCAACATCCTGATGTACAGCACAAAGTACCATATTTTCTTGACTTTAGTGTGCACCTGAGCATTATGCCAACGCCCCTCTAGACGAATGACGTATTTTGGCAAAAAAATGGTTTCAAGTATTAAGCAGTCAAATATTTTACTCATTTCAGGTGCAGTTATGGTATCAAACGTCAGTTGAGAACTTGGACAAAACATCGTTCTCATGTATACATTGTGTGAATAAAGGCAACTGCAGATTGGTATTAAAATTATGCTTTTGGATGTAAGTAATATTGTTATCTGAAATAACTCTTTAATGATCTTTAACATTGTTTAATGTTTACCTCTCTCCCATGTGAACAATGGGCAGTAACTTGTAAGCAGCAATCACAGCTTAAAAAACTGGTCAGTTAAAAATGCCCTCTGTTTTTATAATCACATTTATTGAAGTGACTGTCAATTGTTTTGATAATGAAAAAACGCATTGTACATCGATTACAAATGACTCCATTAAGTCAAAAACCAAAAGGATCTGAGAAATCTATTCAATTGTACTGTGGCTTCTGTTTTTCTCCCAACTTGGCTTCCTCCCGGTGGCTTACCGCCAAAGTGGGAGTAGAGTTGCAAAAACACAGGTACTTCAGACTGAAAGTCTATTTCTCAATCTTAACCATGGCATCTAAGAGAACATTGTACAAGTAGCCTACACTGAGGAAAATGGCAACCAAGCAGCTGGACGTCAGTATGGGTGTTGAGTCCAACATAAGACTTTGGAAAAGAGTGAGTGAGTGAGTGAGTGAGTTTGGTTTTATGCCGCTTTTAGCAATATTCCAGCAATATCATGGCGGGGGACACCAGAAATGGGCTCTTTGGAGAACAACAAGTCAAAGCTAGTTGTCATGCTGTTGAGTAAGAGGGGAGACAGGAAAGTCGGCTGCCTTTCCAATGGTCGAGGCAGAACTAATAGAGTGGGTGAAGGAGGACGGATGGCAAGAGTTGGTATCAGTACGATTTAATATCTGAATAAAAGGCCCTGACATCGTCAAGAAGTTAGGCATAAGTGCCTCAACTGAATTCAAGGCCAGCACTCCATTTGTCGGTCGATCAATACGATATCCTGGATTCTTTGGATTGTGTCTGATGTTGCTGACATCACAGGCCTCCCATGGCCAGGACAGTGGTTGTCTTCAAGGTTTTCCCTTCCATGATCAAACTCTGCTTCCCTCCTTATGACAGACGCATTGGAAGGGGCATCCTTCCCCAAGTGTTATACTCATATCATGGATCGCTTTCGGTCTTGAGCCTTTTTCTCCAAGTACCGTATATCGCTGTGTATAAGGCGACCCCACGTATAAGACGACCCCCCTGCACACGCCTTAAAAATCAACCCAAAATCCTATACTTCGTGTATAAGGCGACCTGGATTGAAACACATCACAAGTCTGACTGATATAGAAGATTTAACGTGTGCTTTCCGACTGTAGCGTATTTCGCACACGGACATCACAAGTGCGCACACAAACCTTATATATGCAATAAAAATATGTTTATCTTGCGTTGTTGTTGTTGTTTTCTACAATGATAGGTTGCGTGTGTAACTCCAGCACACGTCGCCATTTTGTGTTTACACGGTACGAGTAAGTAATAACATATAAGAGACAATGGTGAGTAATTTAATCGCCAATTAACTATGTTGTAACAAACTAGGCTTATGTTTGCTTCACATTCAGCGTGTTTATTCCACAATCACTTGTACACACCATCTCCAACAGTTGTTAATACAACTGTAAAAACAGCGGGAATTGATTTCAGCTTCACCGGTAACACGTGTTAGGTCACATGTGCAATATGCAAATGATCACCGGTACTTCCGGCTCTCTACTCACGGATGTTGATTGTTTTACCGTGTCAGGTGGTTTGACAATCTGCATCGAGGCGAGGGTCATTTCAACTTTATTTGCAGAAATTATTAAACTTTATTCAAGGAAAAGAGATACAAATCATGTTTATGTATGGAAATAGTTATTGGAACAGTTATTTAGGATGAAATGCGAAGTTTTATTGTCAAATGCTAGGCTGGGTATCGGATGCCGGTTGACATCGCCAGTGGAAAAAAATGTGAGATCTTCGACTCCGTGTATAAGACGACCCCCCTTCTTAGCCCCCTCATTTTAGGTACGAAAAACTCGCCTTATACACAGCGATATACGGTACATGATCACTGCACGTTCCACAAGTTTGCCCATTTTCCAAAGGTCAGATACCTGTTAAAAGTTCTTACTTGTTGTATCAAAACAATTTGCTCATTTGACTCAAATGTTTGTGAATATACGTCTATGAATCATGAACTAATAAACAATTCCGTCTATCGGAGGCTCAGAACTTTTCAGTCAACCCGTGTCTTCATTAGAAGGAACCTGCATGTTACATTTCAGCTTCAGTGATATCAAAGATATCTGAGAGCATGCTAAAAGAGCAAAGGTCTTTGAACTGCAAAGGTCAGTGTCAGGTTACCAGAGGTCACAGGGTCATGTACCCATTTAAGTAAGCAGTCAGAAGAAAGAGAACCCTCTTTGAAATATATTGGTCCCTTGCCTTGATGGCCAAATCAATGCATGTTTTGTCACTCCACAGACAAAAATGCTGGCCTGTTCTCTGGTCAGTTTTTGCCTGCTGCCTTGAAAGTGTAGCCTGCTTGAACTTGCTAGTTTTCTATTAAAAAAAAGTGTCATAGGGTGAAACTTTGCCTGGACCATCCTACCAACAGCCTCTCCTAATGTTGCTCAAACCATTTGAAGTCAAGTTTGGCTTCCATGGCAAACATATTTGAAAACCCAACTTTAGCCATTGCTGCCCAATGTTTGCAGATAATTTGATGAAACTTTGGTGTCATGCTAGTGTGTGGTGGGTTGCAAGAAATTGTTCAGTTTTGCACATACTTCAATTTGAGTATTTCCATGTTTAAAATTGAGAGCATTTTCTGGAAACGCCATAGCCTGGATCATTTGTGTGTAGTTTCCACCATTTGAGGAAATGCGTGAGTTAATGGATGGATGGACAGACAACCCGCCACACACGTACACTAACAGGACTTTCAGTTAGGTGAAAGAAAATGCTTTACACAAACATTATCAACAAGAGTCATCAGAAGATGACAAATCCCCGAAGCCCCCACAAATTTGAAAGAAAAAAATATTTTTGTTACTTCTAGTCCAACTTCATGAGAGATTTTCTATCTAATCTGTCTGTCCGCACACAAGAGTAGTTGATCTATAAAAACAATACCGTGGAATTAGGATTCAGAAATTCAATGTCAGGTCACACCACTATGAACAGAGTCAAAGTGAAGCTTGTTGCCATGGAAACAAAACAATACAAATTCCAAAACTCCCTGAATATAAAAAATGCACAGTTTCAAGCAAAAGTAGCTATTAGTTTTAGAGATATGGTCTAGACAAACACACCACTATGAACAGAGTAAAAGTTAATCATATTGCCATTGAAACAGGAAAACATGAAATTTCTTTAAATTCCTTAATAATAACTGGCACCATTTCAGCCACTGATTAAAACATGTATGTCTCCTTGTCAGGTGAGTCTAACTTGTGTCCATGGAAAAAGGGGAAAATTAAAATTTGGCAAAAATTCCTACTAAATAGCATGTACCAAGTTCAGATGAAAAATCTGTCATTGTTTTCAAGTTATACTCCAGAAACGAAATACGGACGGACCAAATGATGACCATACAGGGCTGGTATCTGCTCTCATTATATGCGGGAGGGGATGAAAATGAGATGGTTGAAATATAATACTGCACACCTAAAACAATGAAGATTGTATAAAATATCAGTATCTCATCTTAATGGACTTTCATGCTGTAGGTGTCAGAAAGCAACAAATTCTACTGAAATCTCCCATTTCATTCTGAACAGAACAAGAATGACAATGATCACTACCCTTGTACAATAAGTGTTATATATCAAAAGGAAATTCTGAGATTTACCATGATTAAATTTGCAGAAAAGCCATTCCCATTTGTCAACTGGGCAGTAAAACATCACTTAATAAAACAATACATGTACTTAGCAGGCTACTTGCACATCACATTAACATTTATCTAGCATTCATCAAACTCCAATTGAAATTGAACTGCAGGGTAGTCTGTCAACAGAATTACAACCCAAAAAGCAAAGGTTTATTTCTTTCATCTACACTGGCGAGGAAATAGGGAAGGATTTAAAACAAATCAATTGGCTAGTCCTGTCCTTTGATCAACAAACATCACCACCATTCCATTAAGCATAAATCTGTAGGCAACTTTAAATCGTAATCCTATGTCGAGGCCTAAACCACCATTTCCCTTCAACCTCCACATCAGTATTCAGCGCAGAGTATTTGGCTTTTAGTATTTGTATTTAATGGCACAAAAAGCTCTTGTTGAAAAGTACTGTCCCTTAAATGTGCTCATAGAGTCTGAAGGATGGATTCTCAGAGGCTTTTAAAGGGGTCAGACATTGCTCTTGTTGGGCATCTGTGGTCCGCTCATTATTCCCAGGATGCATCAGTGCTTTTTCCTTAAGCTAAAGTACTTAGTTAAAGTGACAAAAAGGTTCCAAGTCATTACCCAACACTTGGTGTCCAATAAACAGGAAACATGGGATATTATGACTAATCCTGGTTAGTGTAATGTTAACAAGTCAGAATGATAAGGTCATGCAGACGAGGTGTCAATAATCATTAGCGGTACTATTCCACTGTAAATGTCACTGCCAACAGAAGGGACGACCATTTGTAATTGTAGGTTGTCAGGTAATACCAGAAAATATCCATAATACAGCAAAGATAAATAAAGGTTTTCAAACAATTTAAACATTGACCAAATCAATAAGGTAAATTGATACACGAATCCAAATGTAGAACATATCAAAACAGCCACAAGGCTCTGTATCACACATGAATAATGAAATGGTGGCCATTTATAAAATCAATTCCGTGAGAAGAGTTTTGACTCCATGGGCCTTTTAGATTCAGGGAAGTTTGCGACTGATGGACAACCCACCATGACATCAGCTCGCTTGACCTTCAATCATGTGAGCTACAAATTAGGCCTTGAACATACCATTGTGATTGAATGGCTTTCAAATAACAGTAACAGGTCTGAGGCAACTGATCATGAGAAACTGGCTCTTAAACTTCATACACAAGTACTTTTTCGTGTTAACTCGTCAGTAGGCACTTTGAAAATCAGAGTAATGCAAATGTTAGTAAAACAATTGAGTTTTAATTCCTTGAATATATAAAATCTGAGTGGCAAAAAATCTCAGGTACACTGAAAGAGCTTCTCTTCCACTGACCATGTCACATATTCATAATTCAACCTTCGAAATTCACGCCAACCAGAGACTACCATGTTGTGCTTAGGACAAGTAAAAATCCAAAGTCCTCATTGACCACCAGCATTTGAGAGCTATATATCTAAACCAGTTATCCCTGCCTTAATTTTCCACAAATTGGAACTAAAACAACTGGCAGAAAGACATGGTTAACATTTGTCTTGTTCAAGCAGGACGAGCCACAAACTCCAGGGTATGGAAAAATAGGGTCCACTGATCCCATAAAAAAAAAATGTCAAAGCCTGATAATTGTGGTATCTTTCTTCAGTGGCGTCATAACTGTTTTCTTACAGTAAGGTGGTAGTGGTGGTGGTGGTGCTATAAACGGTCTCTTGCATGTGAGTTCATTTTAATGCCATGATGGCAACCTTCTTAAAACACTGGACACAAGCTATGTCACTTCACTCATTTCCAACCTCATAAATATTCATGCAATTTTGTCATGGTAGAATGGTGATAAACATAATATTTTCAAATGAAAAACTATTAAATTTAACATTTATAAAACTAGTGGTAAACGTCATCCTCATTACCTCCAGTTCTATATTCTATTGAGTTCAGACATTATTGATACCCTGGCCATGTCAACAGCTGCTACAAGACAACCTTCAGTCAGAATTTTTCAAGCCAAAGTAATATTCATAACTGTACAGTGTGTACATATGTTGGACAAATAGCCAGGTTATGTTAACATGAAACATACAGGTAACTTAACTACATTCAAAATACACTGTTCTTCTAGGCTAAAATACAAACACTGAAGATTGTATGAAAAACACCATACATGCATCCATAGTATAGCTCAGTTATTTTCATCAATGGTTCAGTGCACATCTAACTGAGCACAAAAGGAAATGGCAAGAGATGAGTAAGACATGTGGAGTGACTGCTCCTCCCTTGGCTCCAACCCCAACACTGAAATTCCTGGAGTATGTGTTTATGTTTCTTTTACCAACTTAAAATAAACTCATTAATAATAATTGTGATCAATGACTGAAAGATACCAACTGCTATAATAGTGTAATAATTCCTTGGTTGTTGAACCTATCTGGAAACATGATCAACAGAAGATTGTTTATCTTTTTTTCCGCTCCGAAACATACCTATCTGTTTAATGAACTGTTTACTATTTGAGATAAACACAGGATTTAATATCAAATATTAGATTAACCTATGTATTGTTTAAGAAGGAGCAATTTCTCTATCAATAAATTTAACATAATCTGGATGGATGGCCGAGTTCAGCATGAAACAGTTCGATAGATAAGCATAAGCTGATCCATCTGTTCACAAAACCATGTTGGGTGTTGAAGGAACCCGTGCTGCAAGGCTCATCCTCAATGTATCAGCACCTCAGACAGTATAGGGTTCGCCTAATCAAGAATGTCTTTAAAACTGCATCAAAAAGAGCAATAATTGAACAAAAATGATAAAAACTATTGTGAATACATTCGCAGTCTCAGTATTTGTAATAATCACATCAACCAATCACAGCCTTCGTCTTATTAGTCACTTCAAGCCTTCTCTTACTACGCAAAGCACTTTCATTGATTGATCAAAAAGTAGGTCTGGAAAAGGACCACATTTCTTCTGAGAATTAACAGTTTTGTTCCACAATCAAACCTAATAATAATAGATGTAATTTAATGTTGTACAATTTATTCTCACAAATAATGTGATCTGATTAAGATTTCAATCTTCAATGTCCATGGTTTCCACTTTGCATAGCAATCAATACATACATTATTAATCAAAACATGACATATTTCTGTACTTGGATCATGTTTAATTCACTACACTCACCCACATTTGATGTTAACGGTTATTACGTAAAGTGTTCATTATCAGTAATGAATGACTAAATACTCTTTCTTCGAATGGCAGTCAGGATGTTATACCCAATGACAGCTGCAGAGATTTCACTTTGTTGTTTTAATGTTATTTACCACCTGCAGTGGAGTCGTCTATTCTACCCTGTGACAGGACACTAGACACATTTTCAAGCTTACACAGCAATGCAAAACACTTAAGGCCATAGAAAAAGAATGAGTGAGTATTTCAATAATATCAAGGTGTCAGCTTTATGTAGGTGAAAGGCGGAAGTAATGCAGGCATATTTACCACTTTGGAGAAACCCTTAGCACGGATATGGTGACAACAAACCAGGAAGGATAATCAGAGTGATTCTGTGATGAGAACAGACGATGAGAGGTTTCTAGGGTGCCTCAGGGACACAACTCTTGGAAGTAAAATGAAAGTAAATATCATCTGAAGTTTACAGAGGAAACAATATGTGAAATGCTGGACTTTCTCAGATAACATCTTAGTGAAATTTGGGGGGGAAAACTTTCAGGCAAGAAGTAGGCATCCCCCTGGACACCATTTCTGATCCTCTTACTTGCTGATCTGTTTCTTCATGGCACATGAGTCAGAATTTCTGCTTGGACAGCCAAAATCAAAACATGGTAATCTGGCTAAGCCAGTTAAACTTTTGTTTTAATTGATACTGATGATCTGATATCATTCAATAACGATCAAACAACCAATCCTTCCACTGATTTACCCATCTATCTAGAAATAAAGGAGACCAGTGAAACCACCTCATCTGTTTCTCACATAAATCTATAATGATTCAGAGTGACAAAGGACGATCCACAAGACTATTTCAAGAAGGGTGACTTCAACTTTTCAAAGTCAGGCTGTCTCAAAAGTTGTTTGATCAGGGTCACAACAATCAAGGCCTTCGTAGGCTTTTAAAAAAGTTTAATGGAAGACATTTGGAGGACATTTACAAATGTGATACATCTCGTGAATAAATGAATGCATGAATGTTGTTTACTGCTGCACTCAGTCAACATTCAAGCATTAACAACAAAACCCTGTAAACATCAAGACAGGAATAGTCAGACAAGGCCATCATTAACAATGCCCTTTTTTTTTTATAAACGTAAATGTCCTTTATATTTATAAACGTTTTGGTTCGGTTTGGTTTGTTGGTTTACGCCGCACTCAGCAATATTCCAGCTACATGACGGCGGTCTGTAAATAATCGAGTCTGGACCAGACAATCCAGTGATTGATATCATGATCATCGATCCACACAATTGGAATTCATGACAAGCATCAACCAAGTCAGCGAGCCTGACCACCCGATCCCGTTAGTCGCCTTTTACGACAAGCATAGTCACCTTTTACGGCAAACATGGGTTGCTGAAGACCTATTCTACCCCGGATCTTCACGGGTCATTTATAAACATTACAGCAAGTGGAATTAGTAGTGCAGACCAGACCAGAGCGTCAACACCATGCATACAACTGAGTCAGGAGGCGCAGGAAGCGGAAGATCAACAAGCTATGGCCGACTTGAGTGAGTTGGGTTTACGATGCTTTTAACAGTATTCCAGTTATATCACGGCGTGTCAGCTTAATGTGGGAGGAAAGCTCGAAGTGATGCAGGTCTCAGACATTTACCACTACGGTTTAACCCATGAGCAGGGGTATGGTGCTGACAAACCTAGAAGCATAATTGGGGCAAACCAGGATTCGAATCCACAATCATAGGTTTCTGGCATGCCCAAGGGACACAACTCTTCACAGCGAATTGCAGCACCTTAAGGGGACTGGGCCACCTGTGTGCACATGAAGGATTTGACACATATTTTGGTATAAAAATAATTAAACTTCATTCCCTTTTGTCTCTCATATTGCTATAATTAGAATAACTGATACAAATAATACAAGAATGCAGTTAACATCTGACCTTTGCCATAAATTCATATTGTTCCGCTGTTACTTACTCAGTCCAAACAGACAGACAAGGCTATCATCAACATTTCCCTGTATTTAATCAAGATAGGAATAGGCAGACAAGGCCACCATTGTTACTTCATGTAGGCTGGATACATTTTTATGCATTTGCTCAACTCAACATTTCATGCTCTAAATTTAAAGAAAAAAAATTCCAGGTTAAAAAACATAATTCCTTCTCTACTTCATGGTTAGGATTTTCGAAGATATAATTTGTTTGTAGTTAATGTCGCACTCAGCTCTATTCTGGCCATATGAAAGTGGCCTGTAAATAATTGAGTCTGGACCAGACAATCCTGTGATTGATGTAGCAGGTGTATATATTTGTATTTTAGCTTTTTGAAAGTATTTTCTATTTCAGCTTTTGTTTATAATATAATTCAACAGAGGTTTGTTGGCATTTCAGGATTGCAATATATTTTGTTGTTCAACAAGTAGTTTCCCTACATTCTATGTCCAACCCTCTTGGGCTCTATGGCCAAATTCAAACACTACCTTCTTGCTCTGACTCCATATTGCTACTTTTACTTTGCACTGCATTGGGAGCATTTGGAAGATCACTTACATTCCGTTTGACTCCAAATGAGAACAATGAATTGCAAAATAACTCGAAATACAGAAAAGTGTATGAAACATCAATACGGTACTTGACCATGAATACCCTGTACCCAACAAAATCTGAATTTTGTTTAACTTAAGACCCATGATGAATGAAGTTCTTTAAGAAACTATCATGTAATTTTGTATAGAAATGTGTACGACACTCAGGGGGACAAACCGTTGAAGGAACAGCGCAAGCACGGACTGCACGTGCTACACAGTGACCGTGTTCATTCAATGACAAGATGCGCTACTCAGCAGATGTTAAACAGTTGATGTTGAATGTGTATGATTTCTTTAGAAGTGAAGCAGAAAGAGCAATGCCTTTTTATGCAATTAATAAATTCTTGAAACGAGCTTCAAAAGCTCTTGGTATGTCCCCTCAGAAACTTAAAAATGTTGTTAGTCGACGAGATACAAATAGTCAGGCCAAGGAGGTAGGGAACAAAACCACACAAGGTTGATAAATTAGACAGTTTTCAGAGGGATCAAGTCAGACGTGCAATTGTTAAACTGCACTCAGAACGTAAATACCTGTCCCTAAGAATTTTGAAGAAACACCTTGAAACTGACAATGATTTACGTGTTACAAAGTACAAACTATGGCAGCTGTTGCATACATTTGGTTACAAATACAAAAAGATAACTGGAGAAAATAGGGCTGTGTTGTGTGAACGGTCTGACATTGTTTGTCTCCGAAATCATTACCTTCGTACCATCAAGCAGAAACGTGAAGAAGAATATGAGCCCGTTTTCTTAGATGAGATATGGGTAAATGCGTCACACACAGCAAGCAGTCAGTGGGTACCAAGTGGTGACTGTAAGGAGTCTGGTAGAAAGTTACCAATGGGAAAGGGTGAAAGACTCATAGTTCTCCATGCTGGTTCTGCTAGTCAGGCTTTTATCCCAGACTGTGACCTCGTCTTTATAGCCAAGGCCAAAGACAACAGGGACTACCACACAGAAATGAACGGCAATGTATTTCTGGAGTGGGTGAAAGATAAATTAGTGCCTGCTTTGCCTACCAAGTCTCTCATTGTCATGGACAATGCACCGTATCATAGTGTGCAGGATCCAGAAAGCAAGACTCCAACCTCTAATAACCGTAAAGGAGACATGGTTACTTGGCTGCAACGGAGGAACATTACCTTTCCTTCTCGAGTGACGAAACCACAGCTCTATGAAATCATCAAAACTATGAAACCTGACCCCCCTGTATAAAGTTGACAGTTACATCAAGGGTCAGGGTCACGCTGTCTTACGACTGCCACCTTATCACTGCGACCTGAATCCAATCGAGTTGGTATGGGGCATCGTCAAGGGTGACGTTGGACGATCGAACACAACGTTCAAATTACGAGACGTTGAACAACTCGTAAAGGAATCCCTTGGTCGGGTAACAGTAGAAACATGGAGGCGTTGTTTGGCCACAGTCGTTGACGAGAGAGCCACATTATTGGTCACGAGATGGACTACGGCCAGCAACAGTCCAACCTATAATGGTGGCAGTCTGTTCAGTCACTAGCAGTTCCGACGACAAGATCTATGGCATGAGCGAGTCAGATTGCGACTGAAATTATCATGAGACGGCCCCTCTAACACTGTCATTTCCCCTACCACAGAACATGCAGTGCATGCGTGCTTGCGCTGTGCCTTCCACGGTTTGTCCCCCCCTACGTGTCATGTACACATTTCTATACAAAATTACATGATAGTTTCTTAAAGAACTTCATCCGTCATCGGTCTTAAAATAAACAAACTTCAGATTTTGTTGGGTACAGGGTATTCATGGTCAAGTACCGTATTGATGTTTCATATACTTTTCTGGATTTCGAGTTATTTTGCAATTCATTGTTCTCATTTGGAGTCAAACGGACTGTAAGGTTAGTTTATAAGTTATCTGTACTTCTTGATAGGATTAAACAGTAATCAAAGGTTAGGCGTTATATATAAGCATCTAAGCAGTAATTATCATATTTACATTAAATCACATATTTTGCATGAATGTTGATGTTTTGAATGAATGTGTTTTAGAGGTTGAACTTAGCAAAGCAACCTTACCTAAGCAAGTAAAGTTCAATAGTGTGATCTCATATTGTCTTGTATATATGCCATGGTATATCTACAATTATGGAATTGCACAAACTATGCATTTTGATATTTATTTCATTACATTTAGTTTGCATAGTAATTTGTCTGTGCACTTGGTAATACTATTTTCTTGTCGCTTTAAGTATTTACATATTATGTACATATTATGCATAAGTATTTATTCCTGCTCTTTTTTTGTGCAGAACATATCATGAGCAGTGACGGTTGAAGTGTCACATTTCACACCCTTGTGCCACACTTAGGGTATGTGTGCATTGTATATCATTTTCTTTTCTATGATACATGTAGAAGTACATCACATGTGTAACTATGTTATCCAACATGTATTATAAGCCATTTCTCATATCTAATATTATTTGGTTATAAGCAATGTAACAGAAATGATCATATAGCTTTGATGATATGATATATATTATGTTTTTATATCCATATACTATATTATCTATTGTTTATCATTACAGGGTGTCCATCTTGCTCACTGACAAATAGAAGCCTCACACCCTGTAGCCATCTTTGGTGTCATCTGTGAATATATGGATAATGCCTCAAACCCGGTTACATTGACATGAGCTACGATCCACGCAATTGGGAAACAATGACATGCATCAACCCAATCAGACAGTCTGACCACCCGATCCCGAAAGTCACCTCTTAAGTCAAGCATAGCTGCTTTTTATGGCAACCACAGCTTCTCTTTATGGCAACCATAGCTGCTTTTTACGGCAAGCATGGGTTACTGAAGACCTCCAACGCAGATCTTCATGGGTCTCGAAGATATAAGTGAAGAGTGCCTCTCTGTATCCAAATTACAGTCTCACCACTCAATCCCATTTAGTGGACTCATAAATTGCAATAGACATTGGCTACTGGGGACCAATTCTACCCCAGGTCCCTCTGGGTTCCTAATATCTCAAGTAAAGAGACCTCGATGCCAGTTCCCATGAGGCCAACAACGAAGAACACACCGGAAACAAAGTTGACACAACACAACCTATAAACCTTACCGTATTTCAGTATCACAAGATGTTAGTTTATCGACAATTGCTCGTTTTGGTATTACCTATATAATAGTGTAGAGAAAAAATATATTCTGATTCCTATGCCATGGAAGCAGTCATGGAAATTTAGTCAGATTTGACTCAAGAAAAAGGTGCCAAGATGAGAAGAGAGGAGATTGGACAGCGTTGAAGCATAGAAATGCCATAATCTCAATAGAAACGCTTCATTACATGGCGCCATTACCATGGCCAAGGTGGCCCACTTTACTATACAATCTGTCAATGATCTTTCTTAGGAATGGTGGTAATCTGTTCCTGCCAGTTCAATCGCCACAAGTATTGACAATATCCACACTTAGAGAGCTGCTAGTTCGCAAATCTCAAAATTGGAAATCAATGCTTATTTGTCAAATTTTGAGGTGCGATGGATGCTAGGGAACAAAATGAGTAGCATTTGTATTTATAGCCATGTTTCAGTCCCAGCTGTAAGCATGAAGCAGAAGCTAAGTATGTTTTTCATGGCACAGACGAAACGAGAATAATTCATATCATTTATTCTCCAATTTCTATTGGGAGGAGAGCTTTACAGCATAAATCAATGTGGATCCATCTGTCGTGGTATGTTTGTTTTTGTAGCAGGAGATCAGTCAAACATTCTTATAAAACAAACATTCGTTTATCAAATAAATACATCATAGACCACTCAAAAGTTTAGGAACTCATGCTATGTCATGAACTACAGTAATATGAACAGATGCTCTTCAGCTTCTTTTGAGAGCAAATATTCTATTTGCATTTATGGGTGTGGAATGTTTAATGCTACTTTACACATTTTTGTCACACGTTATCTGGAATGTGGTGCTTGACGTGGGTAAAGTTAAGTATTTATTTCGTATGAAGGCCACTGGCACATATTCATGATATTTACATGCATATATACAGTAAACCTGCGTGTGTAACTGTCTCTTGGCACAGCTGTGCGACACAAATTTACATAGTTTCTTCAGCAATATTTCATAATTTCTCAGATAGCATTGGAAGCTTTTTCAGGGTTGGATACTCACAGTACATTTTTGGTTAGTAACATTCGGAGGTCATAATAGTTACAGAATAAAACAAAATGATATCCATCGTCTATACCAGTCTATATCGAGGACATGTGTGTAGGCATAACTATTCCTGACCACCTACCTTCATTTACCTTCAGTCTTAACAACCCGGCTCCAAGTCTGTTAATGTTAAGATGTGTCTTGTCCGAGATTACAGATAGATATTTTACAGGCTCTACTGAAGTATTCAACCTTATACAGTCTGTACCTGGAACCTTGTTCAAGGTGTTGTTCCAGGACTGAAAATACATATTTTGCAGGGCAACTTTAAATACCTTAATTAAAGCTACTTTATCACCAACTGATGGAGATAACACACCAAATCCATGTGAAAATAACAGATCGAATATGACATATCCAGAATTATCACAAGATAAATGCATTTTGTAAGCTTTTTTCGTTATATCCCATTATGCATGTATCAATTCCAGCCAATACTCAAGAGCTCTACACAGAGCGTATTCATACAAACAGTAACAACCACATTCAACATATGCATTTTGAAATTTCTTACATGCCATTTAATGTACTGGTTCTATCTGGTCATATGTTTGCAGATCCCAAACTTCAGAAGAATATAACAGAATTGGTTGTATCAAATATTTTTTAAACTACCAGAGTCGACTTGTTCAAGTTTGCTTAAATTTGACAGTTACTTCCATCAAAGAATGTTTACTTCTTGCATCTAAGTCTTCCATGCTTTTATTCATTTTTAGAGTACCAGAGAAAATAATGCCTAAATATTTATATGCATTTACAGATAGCATTTGCTATCCATTATAAAACCACACTTCTTTTGCCAATAAGCATGCACCTCTTCTGAATACAATAATATTTGTCTTTTCTAAGTTGACTGCTAGGCCCAACACATTTGCGTATGACCAAGGTCTTTTGCTGCCTTACACATTTTTGTGACATATATGTCATCTGGCATGTGGTGCTTGGTGTCAGTAATATCATTACAGCATGTAGTTTTAGTTCCATTAGCCACTCCTCTGATGGGCTTTATTCAATAAGGAGTGCTCTTGGAGTGTGCATGCACAGACTGGAGTGAGTGAGTATGGTTTTACGCCGCTTTTAGCAATATTCCAGCAATATCACGGCGGGGGACACCAGAAATGAGCTTCACACATTGTACCCATGTCGGGAATTGAACCCGGGTCTTCGGCGTGACGAGCGAACGCTTTAACCACTAGGCTACCCGACGGACGGCCCCCACAGTCTGGAAACAGAACATGGTGCATGTACTAGCCACACGATGTACAAATGTACAGTCTGATATAAAGTTCCATCAACTGATATCATCTGATTCTCATGTTATGACACTTGGGGCCCATAACGTCCCCTGAATCCCCAATGGTTATATCATGAATGTTGTCAAACACCAGAGAATTTTTCCACCTCCAAATCACACACATTTCTCAGAGTCAAATGAAATAAAATTCCGGCAAATACATAAATTGTTCCTCTTTTAGAACAGCTTAATCCTTCTAATATCCATCAATACGCCTCAACAGCAAGTCATTTCTTTGATGTACAAATATTCCTGAAACAATTCCCACTTTCATGAGCAGGAGTTTAGGTCAAACAGAAATTGGCTGGCCAGTCCACCAATGACAGAACTGATATTTATCACAGTATCTCCATATGGCCATCCATATTATTGTATATGTTTCTCATCTCCATATTCTGCTTCAGAGGGAGAGGATGGGCAGATAAATGCAAAATAAAATATTTGCAGAAATTATTCAAAATGTGAACTGTGACCACAACAGTTGAGAAGTAGTCATGGATTTATTATTTGTTTGCCTATACTTATCTACAGTTCAGTTAGATACAATAAGACATATAGGAGTCCTAAAGGAATTCTGCAGTAAAAGTATCAACATTCAGCGGTAAAAATTCCAGCATTATGCTGCTAAAAATCACAAAATTCTGCGGTAAACAACCATTTCCCCTACAAACATTTATACAAACTCATTTTTCAAAAATTTGAACCCAAATTCAAAATGATATAATTCCCCTAACTTTCAAAGTTATCATTGGATAAGACATATATAAATAGGATGGATGAACTTCGTTCCTGTTTTCTTGTTTTTTTCCCTATAATAAGAACTGATAACCTGGCCAGAAACCTTACAAAACATGTACTGTATTTTCTTGAGTATAGTGCGTACCCAAGAATAATGCACACTCAAGAATAATGGGCACCCAAGCATAATGCGCCCCCAAGCATAATGTGCACCCCCTTATGACGGATTCTGTATTTTGGTGGTGAAAAAAAATTGGAATATGTGCGGAAAAAAATTACACCTTACCCCTTCAACGAATTCAGGTAAACCAATGTGTGATATCACCAGACATGTTGATCTACCATTTAATTGTATTTTTTGTTCTGCTAGGCATTGTTTAGGAATTAAGATTACCTTGTGTATTTTCTTGTAAACTAAGCCGGAAACAGCAATAAGCTGTAAACACATTTTTCTGGGAATTTACCGGTGATTCAGTTAAAACTTACCCAAAGATTTAACTTTAAAGGATTTTGATGCAAGGATCGGGAAAAATTGTATCTGAAACTATTTTTTTATCAGGAATTATATATTTTGTTATGTTATTTTAGTTGCAGCTTTTACTATATATATTTGAAATAATGATAACCCTGAGCTTACCACTTCAGTGTAGCTGATCGCTATTGCCGGTTATTTTTTGTCACATGGAATAATTTAACCAGTCACCATAGAGGTTCCCGCACACTTGATCGTGAGAACTACATGTTGACATAGAATCATCAAACTACAACAAATGACTTTTAACGAGTCAAAGTATGGCATTTATGATATATGTATCCATTCTCTGTCAACTAAAGTTCGTTTCAAGCATCAATAGCAGTAATCTGACCGTGGTTGCTGTTCATAACGGTCAGTTGTGCGATCTTCCGATCGCTTCATACACGATTTCGCCAAAATTAATTAAAACAATATTAAATGGAATTCTGAATAAAATTAATGACATAAGTTGCCAACAAAAGTCCAGATACACAAGAACGCTTTTTATATCCAGACAGTGTAATTACAAGGTTACATTGTGTTTTCCAGTACAGATTTGTTGACATGGTATTTCCGGTGTTGCATGCTCACGGTAATGTCTTTGCATAGGGGGGAAAAGAACATCAAAACTCATTATGGCATGTATAATGAGCACCCCCTTCTACACAGCTGTGTTTTTTTTGAGAAAAAGTGCACACTGTACTCAAGCAAATAGGTAGGCAAAGCATACAGTGTAAGGAGGAGAGAAACAATGCAAAACACTGTAGTAAACATCTGACTGACCTTTGCCCTAAATCTACATTGATCTGCAGTCACTGGGCCCCTACTACAGATTTGGTGCCGAGACCAGGATCAGTTTATACTTTCAATTTCTAGTTATAGTCTTTTTCTGAAAACTAAATTAAAATTAAGGTGAAACTATGAGAGAAGGTTTAGGTTTGAATTGGTCATTTTTGTCCGGGGCTGATGATCAGTTTCTTCGAAGTGCTTGTCTTAATCTGCAGGAACCACTTATCGATTTGATAACTGAGTTACTACCACCTCGGCAAAATATGTATCCAACATCTACACCCTATTCACCAGTAGGAGATGGTGTCGGTTCAAGGAGCATACACATTTGGGGTCAGGTTACGGTTCACCTGCAGATCAGAGCACTGGTTATCAGTTATTTGGTCACAATTTACAAGACAGCATCATGCTGGATGGCCATTTCAGTACTCCAGAAATGCCACAGGATAGGTAAAGGCTTGATTTTCCGGGTTCCAGGTCATGATTGTACAAGACCATTAAATCCAGGGGGCACTGTTTTGTCAGCATTTGAGAAAGACTAGGGTTTCTCATCGGAAAGTAAGACCTGACAAGTTTGACGCGACAGGATTATATTGTTCATTTTGAACAAGTAGCTTCATGGACAGGGAATGAAAAGGGTCAACAACTATGCATGCGAGAGGTGCAGCACACTTTTCAGTAACCTTAAGTTAGGACAACTCAATAGTTATCAGGCAGTCAAAAATGCATTGAGTCAATGTTTCAATCCAGTAGAACGAAATGTAGCCCATAGGACAGGGTCGCAATGAAGCCGTCTAGGATTATGGGTATCATCTCCATAGATTAGCAAACTAAACTAACCCTACCAGCACTTATTCATCACTTGAGGTAGATTTAATCAATCAGTTCTTAACGAGCCTACATAGCTTTGACATGATGAAACATGTCATGTTTGCACACCTTCAAACACTAGAAAATGCTATTTCATACAACATGGAGTTTGAAGCTGTCAACGGTAGCAGGAAAAAGTAACCTGAAACTCTAGACAGGATAGCAGGAATTAATCAATCTGTGCAACCAGTTGGTAGTGCTTGCGTGATACTTGAGGCAGTTGCCAAGTTGATAGATGATCACTTGGAAAAGTTCAAATGTAGCTTACATAGTGTTAGACATCATTCTAAAAACATACACATTTTATTGAAACTATTAATACAATAAATCACAACATAACAAATATCTGCATTACTAGATTTAAAATTAAACACATTTTTGTTTTGAATGCCATAATGAACCAAACCTTGGAATATGTTGTTCCGTCACATTGGCATATTTAATTTTTGATGCCAGTGGATGGTTCTCTTTGACATGACTAATCCGACACATTGGGGCTATGTGGGTTGGAGTCACCCAATGAGATTTGCTGGTTACATTGTTTGTTGTTTAATGCCACACTCTGCAATATTCAAGCTATACGGCGGTCTGTCAATCGAGTCGGGACCAGACAATCCAGTGATTGACATCATGAACATCGATCCACATAATTGGGATACAATGGCATGCATCAACAAAGTCAGCGAGTCTGACCACCCGATCCTGTTAGTCGCCTCTTACAACAAGCATAGTCACCTTTAACGACAGGCATGGGTTGGAAGACCTATTCTACCCTGGACCTTCATGGGTCAAATTGCTTCTGAGTAATTTTCTCCAAGGACGTCATGACAAAGTTCCGGAAGGTCTTCCTCCATGTCACATATGGCAAAATTGAAATTGTCAAACTTCTCAAAAGAAGGATAGAATTGAAACAGCACATTAGGGTTCATGAAATTCACAAGTATGAATATCTAACAAATCTACTGAAACAGGTCTTTGAAAGGCAGTTAGAAGTGATACACATAAGGAAGAGAATATATTGATGTCAACTTCTATATTTTGAGGAACATTATCGCAGGCTTAATCTGTGACAACTGATATTATTGATTCATATTTTATGTGTGCTTCACTAACAACTATTGAGACTATATAAAAAGACTAACGATTGGGTTTGCAGTCACTGCTATTCTTTAACATTAAGCCACTCTCTAGGTTCTCACAACAGTGAGTGAGTGAGTTAGTTGGCCTGTTCCAACAGTATTTTAGGAAGTAAAGTGATGCAGGTCTCAAATGGCTGTGAACACTGGTAAAACCCAAGAGCAATGGTATGGTGCCGACATCAGGATTATTATGTTTCCAAATAGCTTTCCGCCATCTATCCCATGGCCTGTAATTTTCTGGGGTGGGGGGGGGGGGGGGGGGCAGTAATCACTCAAGCCAAATATCCCGCCTGTCTAAAAAACTTTGAAGTTGGAACTTTTAACTGACAATAAGAGCTCAAACTTAACTCCCTAATAACTTTGTTCTATTAGTCCCATAACTAGTTCATGTCTCATATGACCTGCTGAGCTGTGGAGCTCTACATGACACTTTATAGTAATAGTTTTAATGGACTCCTAATGTACTTCTAAAATAGGAACGCAACTGAATGATCAAATCGGAGATTATATCCGATACCATATAATTATTACTTCTACCCCGCTTTATGGTTTGGCATGCATGATGGAACAATCAAAGCTGTACAACGTCTGTGGGTACATAGAAGTGAAACATGCCTGTGTGTCAATGAGACAAGCATGACGATTCTGATAGCTTCTGTGACCGACACTGAGCTGGCTTTTGATGCTGATGACTAACAACCTGAATTGGAACTGAGTACTGAATAATGATAGAGCTGGCAAGTTAAGTTGGATATAACCATTAAAGACCATAAAAGAAACAACTTTAGAGCCATATTTCCCAAGTTTCTCTTGGTTTACTTTTTCTGCCACCAGTCGGACAGGCCATGCTCACCTTTTCATGAACACCTGTGTCATCACTACTTGAAAAGGATTCATCCACACAAACTTACGATATAGTCGGAATTAGACAATGAACTTCAGGCAGGTGTTGTCATCTAACAGCAACAGAAACATACAAGGCTGTACCTAAAGCAGCTTTGGTATTCGGATGTAATCACAAATGACATGCCAGACATTTCTTTTGCAAAAAACACAAGGCCGAAAAGCATGTACAAGTTTGAATAATTGTTTACGTGAGGTTTACATGATATACAGCTTTTCCGTTGGATGAGAGGTCAGTCATATGACCGCGAAATTGACGTTCATAAGCTTATAATTTCATTCTTTAAATTTTACAGTTTCATTCATGCTGATTGGCTGAATGGGTAGTCATGTGATCTGATATTTGCAGTTCACACAACTGAATAGAGAACAAAAGTTCACACGATGTGAACAATTTTTGTATGAAATTGATCGTGTGAATTTTTGCCGGAACTACTTTCTGGGGGTCCCTGAATGTTTACAATCAACTCGTTTTTCTACTTTCTTTTCAATCCCTGCATTTAGCAATAGTATTTTTGCCTGGTCTTGTAACATTTCATCTATCTTAAAAATAAATAAATGCTTTGGTTCTGGTGTTTAATTTCGTCTAACTGCTGGATGAGACAAAATAGATTGTGATTTGGATATGGAATGGCTGTATCAATCAAAACTAATAACGCACGTGAAGACAATGAATCCTGTAAAATTACTGAGGTGAATGAAATTGATTTATTGAGCGATATTGACTTGAATTTTGATGCTTTGTTTTCGGAAATGACCGGAATCTAGCACAAAGAAAACTGAGAATGAAACAACGTTGTAACCTGCTCAGATGTGGCAGTCGACAGATAAAAAAACGACTGCTCCTGCTTGATCTCAAACTAAAACCCGATTCGCTATCGTATCGAAAAAAATCCAAGATTTTGAGAAAGCACAAAACATAAGAAGATAAGGAAAGAAAACTTGCCTACCTGTTTTACTGATCGGTCACTGGAGACCAGAAAATATCTGTACACGGAATTACTATTCCGGTTTCTGAGTTGGCCGACCTACTCCGTGCATTCTAGGGCAAGAAGCAGTGGCACATGAGGAATGACGGTACACAGAATTTAAGCTGGCATAAGGCCATACACTAGGTCCATCTCAGGTGGTAAGAAACACCAGCTGAGCAAAGTATTACAGCACACATGACAAATCCCAAACTCCAAATATAAGACAGCCTGACATTGAAAATTAACACAAAACACATAAGTTTCAGAGCACTCCGTTCAATCCCCACCAGTCCATCCCACATCGTCTGAATTGGTTTGCAATTTGGCTGTCCAAACACAAGCCACACATTCATAAATCCCAATTTGCATATTACCAATTTGCTAGTGCCATGGGAGGGGTGTTTTCCATAACTGTTCCATAAACTTCATTTTCAACAGCAGTAAGTATAAATTTCATCCTCATGCTCCCATTCGACTCGAAATGCACCTCTTTACAAACTTATGTGACGTCATACATAAATCCACGCTTCAAGGTTGACCTTGCCTCGCTGCATCAAGGTCATGTTTATATTTTTGTTCATTTTTCTGTTACCTATTTTTAAGATTTGATTTATCTAAAATATTGTTTGTCAATTTGTTCAGAGAATAAAATTATGTTGATGCCGACATATTTTCAGACTGTTGTATATATTCAAAGAACTATTTCTCTTTGCGTAATGTATGTGAAGGAGAGCCGGCAAATACCGACAAAATAATGTTGTTGCAATGATCTGCGGCGAAAATAGAGGACTTCAAATTTAAGCCAACATTGTTACGATATTATTCAGAGACCAGTAAACTAAAAAGTATGAAATTATAAGAATTAAACATCAGTTTGGATGGGTTCATCGCAAGCTCGGAGGTTCACACAGTTTAACCAGCGCTTTTAAATCTTCTTTGATAGCTTCTTTGATAAATTCTTTGATAGTACTCCAACTTCTAAATACACCAATCTTATGCATGTTACTATAAGAATTTCCAGTCATAAGTTTTCAATTGAATGTTCAAGGTTTATCGTTCTTCATAACTCTACGATCTTTACATATAACACTATAATCCACAGATGTAATACTGTAAAACAGGAATTTAATGCGACATGAAAATAATGCGAGCTTTTGATTTTAGACATAAATGCGCATTTTAAAAATGCGAGTGCCCATACCCTTTCCTAAAAATTTATGCGCTGGATTTATGTTCTGTGTTATTCTAATTAATGTAACCTACGTAAATAAAAGCCTTACCTGAGAACGTTTCATTTGTTTCAAATGACGTTTTGAGCAGGAACTGTGAGTAGACAGAGATAAATAGAATAACTGTGCACATTAAATCCCCTGTCCATGTTTTTTCAGTGTGAGATTCCTTCCTTACTTACTTTGGAGATATAACATGCCCTTTCCGACTGATGCGTATTTCGCACACGGGGCCCGGCCAGGCCATTTAATGTGTTTCCGAAAGGGGCAAAAGTGGTGTGTGCAACCCAAGAGGGGGCTTTAGGGGTTGCTTATATAGAATTTGGGAATTTTGAGATTTGGAATAGATGCCGATGGGGTTGGGGAGGAGAACTAAGGGAGCTGGGTATGGTGGATGTTTGTTTGTTTATGTGATTTTGATTTGGTAGATTGTGTTTTTTAGATGTGTTTTATTAGTTCCGTTTTGATTAAGAATACGCCTAAGGCCTTGAAGTTTTCTAGTTTATTTTGTGGGTTTAGTATTGCTTCTAGAGTGAGAGCCTTGTTTAGATTGAGGGTGGTTTGTAATGCGGTTCAATGTGTTAGGTAGTGTGTGCAGTAGATGAGTACATGTTCTGGGGTTTCTAGTCGTTTGCAGTGTGGGCAGTTACCTGTAGTGTGTTTTTTTAATTTTTTTAGGTGGTTATTTAGGTTGGTGTGTCCTGTTTGGAGTTTAGTGATTACTCTGTCGAATTCTTTTTTTTACAACCAACAGATGAAATCGCCAATAGATATTATGCACATTTTGCACAGTTGATAGGAAACAAGTATCTACCTTTAATGAAAGCGGCATATAAACAACTGAAACGGCAAGGTATTCCTTTTGCCATTTGCAAAGACATGTGATCAGCTGTTGCCTGTGACGTAACAAGAGGTGAACTCTGCTGTTGTTGCATTAAGTGTTTAAGAGGTCGCCTTCTAAGCAATTTGGGCTGACCTGTCCCTCTTTGGGACTCCTGTGTGCGAGTAGGGTACACATATCTATTGTGAGTTTGGTATTCACATAATTTCTGTTTTGTATTGATATGATTTCTGTTTTTGTATATTGATATCATTTCATTTTTATCCTTGGCTGCTCTGTTTATATGCGTTCGAGTAGCTGTCCATCTCTCAGAAATAGAGTTAGTTTGGTCTTCGCTATTGCATCTCTTGGCTTAAGGACATCCATGACAGATAGCCGATCTAACTGCAATTCTTGTTTTAACCGAGCCTGGGCTGGGGCATGGTCTTGACATTCTAGAAACATGTGAGCAATGGATTCAGCCTGATTGCAAGATGAACAAACCTTGTCATAGTGCTTTTTGTGACCAAGTCTGAGGCGCGAGATGGCAATTTCAATTTTCCTTTATTTGAGTATGAGTTTGGCTTTTGATGGATCTTGGGGTGAATTTTGTATAGCCATCTGCCGATCTTTCTTGAATCCCACTGGGCTTGCCATCTTTGGGCTTTAGGGGCTTTGATTTTGATTTTTATCTCTAGTTTACTAAAGGGAATAGTCTGCTTTTTCATTTCCATGAATATCTACGTGAGAGGGGATCCAACACAGCTCCACCTCTTGCCCTTGGTCTGATAGTTTTGTATATTTGTATAGAATATTGTTGACTGTTTGGCCTGGAGTTTGAGTTTCTGCCACTGATGGCTTGAAGTGCACTTGGGGAGTCTGATAGGATGACTGCCTTGACTTCCGGAAGTTCCGGTATGAGTTTGAGTGCATGATGAATTGCCTCCAATTCAGCAGTGAATACTGACTGACCATCAAGCAGGCGAACCGAATGTGCTTGGAGCTGTGGATATGGATCCCATAACCAGCACTGTTGTTTATAGGATTCTTGGATCCATCAGTGAATATATTGGCCAAGCTGTCCCAGGTAGTTTGAATTTTAGTGATAGCTACTGATCATAGTGGGGTTGGGTTTTCTTTTTTAGTGACTTCTGATGTTAAAGCAGTGTCAACTTTGGAAGTTCTTAAAGTCCAGCAGTCCAGGGAGGGTGTAACCTTTTCATGTTACATTCTGGAGGCTGAATGTCATCACAATTGTGACTTCGGATGAGTTCACATACAGTGGTCCCTCGACTTAACGCTCCTCGATGTACCGCTACTCCGGATGCACCGTGGGGTAAACCATGGCTCCCAAAAATGCATGAAGAAATTTCCCCTAAAAGCGTGTTAAAGCGCGTTAAAGCAAATAAAGTTACAAATAAACTGATGAAATTTAATTCCAAGTCGATGTACACGTGTGTGTATTTGTAAAACAATTACGTTCATTGTATCCGGCTGAATGTGATCGAAACCATTCTGCCTTTTGTTCCGGTTGTGAAAAAACATATCGTACACAGATCTGGCATTAAACTCACATAAAATCAAATCACAGCAACAACAAACATAAGCCGCATTGTTTCATTTAATACTCATCTCAGCTTGTTGTGATTGTTAAGACAACATGTGAGATGTCTTCGAACTTCAAACCGGATGCGTGTAATGCAATAACAACAATCGAAACAATGGCTTCCGGTATTTAATCCGGACTTGAGTAACCGTGAGACCTATAAAAAATATTGGAACTTCATTGTTTAAATAGCGTAATTACGAAGGGTATAAAATAAATCTTAGTTCATTAGTCTTTACCATTTCAATCATGGCAACCACTGCGAGTAAATCTAAGCGACAGGCGTACACTATTAAAGACAAGTTGGAGATAGTGAGGCGGGTGAGAGAGGGTGAATAGCAAGCTAGCGTCAGCCGTTCAACTGGGATTCCAGCAGGGACCATACGTGGATGGCTAAAAGAAGTACAACAAGTATTTGTCACAGAGTGACGAAATATCCCCCGCCTGTACACCATAGTACCAAATATGAAGACAATCCAGCGATTAGTTCTTGAGATATTGTGGCAACACCGTTTTCCAACTCCAAAAACAGATTTGCCTGCTGTGACCTTGAAAATGGGGTCAAGGTCACCAAATCTGACAGGTGGATGCGGTGTCTGTATATACACTATAGTTCCAAATATGAAGACAATCCAGCGATTAGTTCTTGAGATATCGCGGCAACACCGTTTTCTAACTCCAAAAGCAGATTTACCTGCTGTGACCTTGAAAATGGGGTCAAGGTCACCAAAACCGACTGGTGTCTGCGGTGTCTGTATATACACCATAGTTCCAAATATGAAGACAATCCAGTGTTTAGTTCTTGAGATATCGCGGCAACACCGTTTTCCAACTCCAAAAGCAGATTTGCCTGCTGTGACCTTGAAAATGGGATCAAGGTCACCAAAACCGACTGGTGTCTGCGGAGTCTGTATATACACCATAGTTCCAAATATGAAGACAATCCAGTGTTTAGTTCTTGAGATATCGCGGCAACACCGTTTTCCAACTCCAAAAGCAGATTTGCCTGCTGTGACCTTGAAAATGGGATCAAGGTCACCAAAACCGACTGGTGTCTGCGGAGTCTGTATATACACCATAGTTCCAAATATGAAGACAATCCAGTGTTTAGTTCTTGAGATATCGCGGCAACAAACAGGTGGGACGTACGGACGGTCGTGAATACTATATCCCCGCTTCGCGCTTTCGCGCGGCGGGGGATAAAAACGACAAGATCTTACATTTGAGACCCAGGAGATTGGGGGATTGCAGAAGAAGCGAAATAAAGGGGCAACAGACTCTACACTTGATGCAGCGCTGTTTGCGTGGTTCACGCAAAGCAGACATGGTGGCATACCACCATCTGGCGAGATAGTGAAAATGCAGGCTCAGAAACTGTCCCAAGATATTCATGGCCCTGACGACACATTCAAGGCCAGTGCAGGCTGGTTATGGAGCTTTCAGAAACGACATGGAATCAAGTCGTTTACAGTGACCGGGGAGCGGAGATCGGCCGACGATGACGCTGCTGACGCGTTTCCCGCCATCCTGAGAGAGCTGATGGAGTCCGCGGGGTACGACAAAGAGCAGATCTACAACTGTGAGGAGACCGGCCTGTACTACAAGCTGTTGCCAGACAAGACCCTAGGCACCAAGGAAGACAAACAGACTGGGTTCAAGTCCGCCAAGCAACGGGTGACAGTTTTGCTCACGTGCTTTCATCACGTCAACAGAGAAGCACTGCCCACACACTACAGCGCCTCTGCAAATGCGTGGATGACAGCCAAGATTTTTGAAGATTAGTTTTTCCACAAATTTGTCCCAGCTGTCCGTGACCATCTCCGATCACGGAACTTGGAGGAGAAAGCCATCCTCCTATTGGATAACTGCCCCGCCCATCCCCCAGCAAGTACATTGCAGTCACATGATGGACTAATAAAGGCATTCTTATTGCCGAAAAACACGACCTCCCTCATTCAACCACTCGACCAAGGGATAATCAAAGCATACAAAGCACATTATCGGAGATTTTTAGTGAGTGCGTTGGTGGATAGAGGATTGGACCCTGTTGCGTTCCTGAAGACAGTCACAGTGAAGTATGCTGTTCTTCACACATCCAAAGCCTGGATGAAGGTGACGCCAGCCACCATCAACAACTGCTGGATGAAGGGCCTTGGACCAGCATACGGGGTTGAAGATTTCGTGGGGTTTCAGGAAGAAGATGTCATCGATGCTGTTCAAAAATTCCGCGACTATGCTAAGGAGAACAGCATCGATGTATCCCAAGAGAGGCCCATGATGTGGAACGCGTGCGATGACAACCTGCCGATTGCCGAACTTCTCAACGACCAAGAGTTGGTTGCCGCAGCAATGCCCCTCGTAATCATCGACGATGAAGAGGAAGAGGAAAACAGTGACAGTGAAAACAGTGTACAGCCAATGGTACCCTCCGTGCGAGATGCCATTAATGGGGCCGAGCTTTTATTGCGGCACTTAGAAAAAACTGACAACAACGAACAGCTACACGTGATGCAAGTCCGCTGCATACTGTCACAACTTAGAAACAAGGAACGTGACAGTCAGAAACAATAAAAAATTAGTGACTTTTTTAGTAAATAGAAATGTGTTCATACATTACGTCATTACACACACCAGTTGCATGGTATCAAGAATTTTGAGTGCAATTTTCCCTTTGCATAATTATCATTATTAACAGAACTAAATATATCTCTTATCCACTCAAATCTACGTTTGTGTTTGTGTTTTTAATTTTTATAAATCGCTCAAATGACCGTGTAGTTACGCACGTCATGTCAAGGTACATTGTACATAAAGTGCATACAGAGAGCCGTCCGTGTCCGGGTTTTTCATAACTTTGACACGTCATTATTCATTAACCAATCACAGCCTTGGTTGCACATTAGTTTCGTTACAAGGCTGGTTTGGCTTTGTAATGTACTGTCATCGATCGATAATGTGAGTAGGTCGGCGATCGGACCAATTTTCTCCCGAAAAACTTAAAATATAACAACATTTATTTAGATTCTACATGTATAACATCCAGTCGTTACATAATACAGACTACTTTGATTAATTTACACAAAGTATTTTTATTTTTGTACGCATGCAGTTTGAATCATCGTACATGATCAGTGTTACATAGATCTACATGTCCCATGCCACTGTGAAATAATTGCGCCACTGTTCCATTCACTACCATCATTACGTAATGTGAACCTCAGCAAGGAATATCTGTACAACGCTCTTTCCTACACCGCGGGGTCAGTTTCTTGCACCCCGATGACAGCGGTATATCGAGGGATCACTGTACTAATATCCCAGATGGCTTTAGTGAGGGATTTTTCCGAGCTAGGGCTTAATTCATCTCAAGTGTTTGTCTTGCCATTTCTTTTTAACCAAAGGGTTTGATGTTCATCCCCAGAACAATAATATTGCCTGCTCTCTTTTTAGTTTCAATGGGAGTTCTTCCATTTCTACTTGCAGTGCTTCTAGAGAAGTGCCTGTTGCTGTGCCTGTGGCCGGCATTAGGGCTTTGTATTGTATTCTGTCGAGGCAGCTCAAGACAGTATTTGATGCTGAGTGAAAGGCCTCACAACCAGTCTATTTTTGATCTAATAAGTGATTTGTAGAGGTCCAGCTGAGTGTCCCTTAGTGTGCCCCAAGATGTGCCTGAAATTGCCCATCATACCTTCAGGTCTTTTTGACATCTATTTTCAACATATTCTATATGATTGCGCAATGTGAGGTGTTGATTAAGGATCACCCCAAGAAATATTGAGGATTTTTCGAATTTGATTGGTTTGCTTTTTATGGAGACATGTGGTATCATAGCATCTTTCCCTGGCGTTTGAATAGAACTCCAACAGTTTTTTCACTTGAAAGGGTTTACCCCTATTTATTGCACCATTGATCTACTCAGTCCAGGGCTGACTGGAGTTTTTTTCAGATTTGTGAAATATCTCTGTGCTTTACCCATATTGTGCCGTCATCAGCGAATACAGAAGTTTGGTTAGGAGAGTTGACATGATCAAAAAGATCATTGATCATGATGTGAAACAGGATTGGGCTTATAATGCTGCCTTGTGGCATGCCATTGTCCAGTGACATAGGATCAGATTGATTGTGCCCTATTTTGACATCTTCCCGAGGCAAGACAGTTAACTGACTTTAAAAGTCCAGTTTCCACCCTTGTCGAACTAGGCTGGAATTCCTGTGCTCGATCGTAGCGCCACCAGTGGCTATTACGAGTTGTGTCCTTTCTATGCCTCTCCTATTGACCAATCAGATTCAACCTCTTGTATCACTTGCATTTGCTTAAAACAAAACGGTGGCGCCCAGTCAAGACGATCTGATTGATAATCAAGATCTATATTGTGATAAAACGAGTCTTACATCGCGAAGTGCATCAAATCACGTGAGCACCTTGATTAGAAGCATGAAAAGATTTAGAAAATATCTGTTGACAACGAGTTAGCGGTGCACATGCATGACACTTTACGAACCAGATTTCGATTTCGGCGCGCGATTTTGATTGGACTATGCTTAGACCCGTTAGTCGAGCCAAAATGTAACTCCATAATACCAGCCTAGTTCGGCAAGGGTGGAAACTGGACTTTTATAGTCAGTTAACTCACTTGGCTCGGGAAGATGTATTTTGACTGATAGCAACCTGTCTTGCAGGAAGCTGTCTATGACGTGCTCGTTTAGTGAGGAGTCCGTCATGCCATACCATGTCGAAGGCTTTGCTGAAGTCCAGAAATACTGCGGATATGTATTGTCTGTTTAATTAAGCTTTTTTAATTTCATTTTCCAGTATTAAAATATGATCCAGACACGAGTGTACCTTTCTGAAGCCGCTTTGGTCAGGTTTGATGTGGTTGCCAGTTTCAAGGTGATGCATGAGCCTTTTCGTAACCATGGCTTCCATAGCTTTACACATGTTTGAGGTGAGTGAGATGGGTCGATAAGAGTTTGGTAGGGCTTCGTCTTTGCCTTGCTTTAGAAGCAGGATAACTGCAGCATGTTTCCATGCTTTGGGGACTTCTCCTTTGGACCATATCATGTTATACAACTCAGTGAGTAAGCTTTTGGTTTGATCAAGTAGGTTTTTCAATAACTCATAACTGGTGAACACTGTTTGCTTCCTGTTGTTTAAAAACAAAAAAGCAGCACGGTACACAAGGAAATGAGCACTGATAATAACGGGGATGATCAGTATTATGTTGTTGACAAGAAACACTTTCAAGTTGTAGGTGCTTAGTGGTTGTGTTGGGAGTAGGGGTTTAATTCCTATGTTTTTGAAAGATTAGTTTAACTGGAGAAGCCTGTGAGTAAGTGATGGTCATTCAATTTGATCATAGTTTAATTCAATTGGATTAACATACAATTGTGGCGGCAATGTTGGATGTTGAATTGAAGCAAATAGATGAGTTACTGCATAGGGGTTTAAAAGTTGGAATATTTTTACTGACTGACATTCTTATCACTAGTTCATGCTAACGATGCTGCATTCAAACTGAGTCGTCGCTCTTGCTGAGTTGACAAACAGTGCGGCTGCACGACAGTTTGATATAAATGATAGACAAGTTCGAAACTGGAGAAAAGAAAAGAAAAGAAAAGACGACACTAACAGAAATGCAGAAAACAAAGGAAGCAAGACGGTTTGCCGTATCGCCATACGGTTGGTTGGTTTGTTGTTTAACGCCCCACTCAGCAATATTCCAGCTATATGACGGCGGTCTGTAAATAATCGAGTCTGGACCAGACAATCCAGTGATTGATTTCATGATCATCGATCCACGCAGTTGGGATCGATGACCTGGATCAACCAAGTCAGCGAGCCTGACCACCCAATCCCGTTAGTCGCCTTTTACGGCAAGCATGGGTTGCTGAAGACCTATTCTACCCCGGATCTTCACGGGTCTCGCCATACGGTAAACCAGAGGATGTTTTGTATGAGTGAATCAAGGAGCAAAGGCAGTGTGGTTACATGGTAACCAGAAACATGATTCCCCAACACGCACTGACGATATACAAGGCTAAGAAAACGGAATTTGAGCTATAAACTACTTTCAAGGCATCATCACACTGGTGTTCAAGATTTAGGAACAGGAGACATCTTACACTTAGGCAGAAGATGCACATCGCTCAGAAGCTGCCTGACAAGGTGAACATCAAAGTTGACTTATTTCATGCTTTTGTTATCAAGGAACATTAGGCTATGACGTATGCACTTTCTCAATTTGGCAATATCAGGGGTTGAAAAATACCATTGCCCGACGCCCGTGCCAAGTAAGGTTTAGATGTCGGGCGTGTAATATACGTTTTCTAGCATGCCCGTGGACAAGTAGAGCACACAAAATGAACTGGGTCAAGTTTCACGCGAATGTAATCATGTGATCATGTTACGGTATTTGATTGGTTAATATTTTGTTAGTGTCCCAGACTGACAATGTAATTTGCATACAGCTACGCCAGTCAACCAATGGGATTAATACATTTCGATGTCAGGCAGGTCAACAACAAGAACCAGGCTTGTTTCATTGTTAAATCGTAGTAACACTTCCATATATGGCACATGTTTCTTGGAAATGGAATTTCTTGGAAATTGTAACGCGAGGTTGAAACATTTTCCGACTTTAGATGCTTCGTTAGGCCTAGCTTTGATGAAATATAATTTTGTCGAACTACAACAAACGGGACCTTTAACGAGTGAAAGTATGGCATTTATTTAATATGTGTTTCTTTTCGTTGTCAACTAAAGTTCATTCGAGGCGTCAATAGCGATAACCTGACCGTGGTTGCTGTAAATAACGGCGAGTTGTGCGATCTATCGACCCCTTTACGCACGATTTCGGCAAAATTGATCTAAACTGTATTGAATGAAATTTTAAATAAAATTAATAAAATATGCTACAAACATATGTCAAGGTACAAACGTGATTTTTTTATAACCAGATAGTAATAATTGGATTTAATTGCGGAATTTGTTGATTGGTATTTCCTGTGTTGCGTGCAGGTGGTAATGTTTTTGCGATGGGGAAATGACATCGTGTCAGTGACTTGAGTTTACTAAAAGTGTATATAAGTTTTGGGAACCATGTGTTACCGCACACAATAACCGAGTTAGCACTATATTGAAGAGTGCAATAGCGAGGGATCACTGTAAGTAAATCTGTTGTTTCAAATAAGTAAGCTAGTAAAGGACAGAGTAGTCTCCCTTTGCCTCATTAGCACCCAGAGGGGTATCTGCAATAACAATTTATATTGCCAGTACCGCACATGGCCGATCATGTCTCAGCGGTCTATTTTAAGTTCTTTGGCGGTGGGGACGAACTTAAAAGGAAGGCAGAAGGAAATTCCGAAAGTTGTATATCGGCAAAGAATAAGAAGTATGACGAATGTAAACGAAAACGAACATTCATCGCTGGGTGGAAAGACCAGTTTCCTTGGGTTGCTTATGATGACACAGCGAAAGTCATGAAGTGCACCATTTGTTTCAAGTACCCAAACATACACGCTTGCAATCGTAAGAGAACGTTTATTGATGGATGTTCAAATTTCAGAATTTTATTCTCAGTTCTGCAGCAATAACATTTTACTGAATTTATTAGCTTGATTTTGGGCTAGTACATTTTAAAATAGGGCAAGTGAGAATGTTGGTCATACTTGCCCTTGGTCAAGTAACATTTTAAATAATTTTTCAACCCCTGCAATATGGATAAAACACCATTGAATTGAGCACACCTTCATGAAGTCCAATGCAATGAAAAGAGCTCCACTCAAAGAAGTTGCAAAGTGGTTGGTAGAGTCATGGAATGAGATCCCCACAACAATGGTACTAAAGTTGTTTTAAAGTGTGGAATTACAAATGCAATGGACAGCTCAGAAGATGAAGTTTTGTTTGATGAGTTGGTCACACCTACCCTCGTTTCAAGAGATGTGGACGATGTCATGGCTTGTGACGATCTTGACTACTATGATCAGTGTTCCCGTTGGCTTTTGAAACTGCCAGTCCTTGTGGACTGGCATCTCAAAAAATTACCAGTCCCCCCTAATTTTTGCCAGTCCCAACTTTCCACACAAATTTCAGTCACAATTTTCTATTCTTTTTTATATATTTCGAGACAAGTCACAATAAATGGATATTTAACCTAGAAATAGACACGGGGAAATCCTGATGGTAACAGACTAGCCGACTTGAATATCACCGATGTTTTCTTCAACAACAAAGATTTATAAGGTACTTTATTTGCCGGTCCACAGGGACTGGCAGTCACATGAATTACTGGTACAAGCCTAATTTTACCGGTAAAAAACTGGTAATTACCAGTAAATGGGAACGCTGAATGATGATGCAACTGATGAAGTGCATGGGCAATTCTGGCCGGCAAAGACAGTGACACTGAATTCAATGGATCTACCAGTGATATGTGTGCGTAAAATTCTACACACATGTATTTATGTATAAATGATGTATATATGTTTTTATATAGTTATTCGTGCACAAAACAAATAATCAAAAATACAATGACTTGAATCTTAACATTTGACTTGTGTTCATATTTGCTGGTACTTTTTCTCACGGGTTCATAAATCTGTATACAACAATTCACAAAATGACGTCTCATTGTTGATGGCAACATAACGGTCATTATGAGGTTAGGGGAGAGGACTGGTTTGTTGAATCTTTAATAGAAATTATGACATTTTCAATATGATTACAACATTTTTCATCTTATATTATTGAATATCTGCAAGTACCGGTACAGTCTTGCAGCACCACTTTGCAGTTTGTCATTGCCTTTCGCTTTTTGGTTGGGCTTATCTACGGGTCATATCTTGTCATGTACGGAAAGTGTGTATTATGTCGATTTCAGGAATATTCCGACAATATCATGACTGGGGACACAAGGAATGGGCTTCACGGAATATTCACTGATGGAAATTGAACCAGGCTTTTTGTGAGACGGGCCTTTCAAGCCATGAACTCATTTACACTTCTTATTAGTTTATGTTTAAATCTATTCATAAACTTAAATTTCACAAAACATAACAGCGGATCCACAGCTGCAAATGTGTTTACATTTTACAGTGTGTGGTCAGTTTTTGAAAAATGTAAAGTAATGAGTATAGCTGGGACTGAGCCTTTATTTCACCTTTTCAGTTTGATTTTTATAGTTTTCAGCATTAATTCAAGACATCACATGGCAATAGAAGTAAATGTTGGAGGTTTATGACATGTTGCACCAACATTTGATGATTTCATTCTATTTCTATTAAGTTGTGCTGGGACGGTTTCAATGTTGCTAGTTTCGTTTAATTGACAATGACTGAGAATGATAATCTGCTCCATGCTTCATGCCATTGCGATGAGTCAACATACTTTCCTGATATATATAACCTCCTCCCAAGTTCTGGATGGAGCCAGGCAACTTCATGTTTGACAGACTCGAGAACCATGTGACTAATGAAACCAACAGATTTGAGGGTTTCATCCATCAAACAGGAAGTACATGAACAACCTGTAATTTAAAGCTCTGCTTGTAACTTGTCACCCACATTCCATCTCAACCTTGATGGTTCCCATACTCCAAACACTCCAAACACTCCAACCTTGACTCAACGAACACATCATGAAAATAGTCATAATGGGATCAGGTGGTCAGGCTCGCTAACTTGGTTGATGCATGTCATTGTCGCCTTTTACGACAAGCATAGTCGCCTTTTACCGCAAGCATGGGTTGCTAAAGACCTATTCTACCCCGGAATCTTCACGGGTCCAATGGCATTTAGAAGTGATACACATAAGGAAGAGAATTTATGAGCATCAACTTCATGAGGGACAATGTTTCGGAGTAGATGTATACTTCATGGCATCTTTAAAGAATCAGCCCTCGCCATGGTACCATTCCAACCCCTCTGCTCGTACAGGAAAGTTAATGACATTATCAAGTCTGAACCAGACATTTCTAGTGATTGATCTCATGAGCATCAATCTTCGCAACTTGGATACGATAACATGCATCAACCAACTCAGCAAGCCTGACCACCAAATCCCATTAGTCACCTCTTCTAACAAGCATGGTCACTTTTTTACAGCAAACATGGGTAACTATAGACCTATTCTAACCCGGATCTTCATGGTGTAATAATTAAGGATGTTTTGAAAAAACATTCTTGAGAATGAATTTGGATTTCTCACAATCAGACATAAGGTTGGTTGGTTGGTTGGTTTGTTGTTTTACGCCGCACTCAGCAATATTCCAGCGATATGACGGCGGTCTGTGATTAACCGAGTCTGGACCAGACAATCAAGTGATTAATATCATGAGCATCCATCCACGCAATTGGAATCTATGACATACTTCAACAAAGTCAGCGAGCCTGACCACCTGACCCCGTTAGTCGCCTCTTACGACAAGCATAGTCGCCTCTTACGACAAGCATGGGTTGCTGAAGGCCTATTCTACCCCGAATCTTTACAGGTCCAGACATAAGGCAAACAAGTAGTTCATATTGAATGCAACAATCCTTCACATTGGGCGCAAATTCCACAATTTCAAGTCTTATGGCAAGCCCGAGTTAAGCTTACACTTGTATCATTGTATCAGTTGACACATATGCTGATGAAAACATAGGGGGAAAACAACATCAAAAACAAAAGTTAACTCCTTCAATACGAATACTTCATATTTATAACTCATCTTGTACTGTGATGTCGTCCCATTGTTCCCAAAGCAGGCTAAATGTCAATCGGTGATGTTGCAAGATCAACTCAACTCTTGATCATACAGATCATGCATTATATTCAGGCATCTGGTGTTCATTCAGGAAAAAGTTAAAGGTATTTTAGTACAAAAGTCTATTTGTAATTCAGATAAAACTCTTCCCGTATTTTATGATGTTTAAAATCTTATTCTTTTCTCAGAGCAAAAGCAAGCAAAATGTATTTAGGCACGACAACATCCCAGTTGAAGGATTAATAATATTGGAATCTCTGCAGGAAAGCTTCAAGACACTTGTTGAAATAGAATTAAAGTGAACACTTCTTGTCTGGTTTCCATCGTGTTTGTCACAACCCTGGAGCTGTGTAGTATCATTATGATGGCCACACACATTTAAGCTCAGTTTACTTAATTTATCACTTCTAGAACTTCCTAATTATTCATTACCAGCTGAAGACCACGCAGAATCGGAATGGCTCCATGAAAGGTTTCCAATCTAAACTGAACTAAAATCATCTAACTCCACTATGATTGGAATATCGCATCTTCATAAAGCACTTTCAACATTGTCATGCTGCTACACATTTCAAATTTCATAAATTTGAATCAAAAGGAAAGGTTTTCCTCGAAAATGATAGCTCAATAGCAAAGAAGCAAGCTAAAAACACAATTCTTCATG
The DNA here is from genome assembly GCF_023055435.1 of Haliotis rufescens. Lineage (NCBI taxonomy): Eukaryota > Metazoa > Mollusca > Gastropoda > Lepetellida > Haliotidae > Haliotis > Haliotis rufescens. The sequence goes on from NW_025964112.1 coordinate 5,374,922, forward strand.
TATGAATCACAATCTCGAGTCCATAACATAATATGGTAAGTACAAATTACAGGGGGAAACCAACTGGTCTAATTTCAGGTTATCGGGTCCATCTTGAAAGAACAAATATTGTGGGTGAAGCTACAATTGTGTGTTAGTTAGGAAATGGTTGTCCTATCATCATACTTTAAAGTGCATCAAGTTCTGGTTGTAATTTGAAGGAACACACTTGGTGCTTAATCTGATTGCAATTCAGATATTTTGATATGAAATAGTTTCATTAGAGGAAAATAACCATTTTATGTGAAGACTGTACTTCATGATGCTAATGATCCACGTAAACCATAATCTAGTTTTACAACATTTTTTATGTCTCGTTTGATGCTACAAGGTCTATGAAGCTAATATTTCATGTGGATGGTGCCAGCAATATTGTCTCTAAAACTGGTTCAACGAATTCTGATCAGACTAAACATGACTCATATTGAACATGCACATTGCTGTAACTTCTGCATGTATAATTAAACGGGATATATGGCAATTATCTGGAATAAATAACAACCTTTTTGTTTGCTGAGTATGGTGACATTTATCTTAACTTCAACCTTTGATTTTTTAGTCCTGGACCGCACTGGAGAATACAGAGACTTATTTGGCTCAAATTTAATATAAACGCACTCAGCCCCACGATGGGTACCAATGTAGCAGCCATAAAATTTCCCTTGATGGGATTTGAACTACGGGACATGTCTTATGTCATATGCCTTGTCCACTTGACCAGAGAGGTTAACCCTGTCAGCAAGCTGACAAGGTAAGGATGTCATCTGTGGGATGACTCCATGCACTGCTTCACTTGCCAACATGATAGTCATGGTAAACATGTAAATTTAGCATCACCACTTACCCGCGAAGACCCATTCTTGCCGTAAAAGGCAACTATGCTTGTTGTAAGAGGCGACTAACAGGATCAGGTGGTCAGGCTTGCTGACTTGGCTGATGCATGTCATAGTATCCCAATTGCGTGGATCGATTCTCATGATATCAGTCACTGGATTGTCTGGTCCAGACTTGATTATTTACAGACCGCCGTCATAGCTGAAATATTGCTGAGTGCAGCTTTAAACAACAAACAAACTCACGTAACATTCTTTAACATGCCGTGAGGATGCCTGTTCAGTAGATATTTCTATTTCTGTTGCATATATTTCCTTTCCTTATATGGATCTTTGATCTGATAATATTCCAGAAACATTCAGGTGCTCAGTTACCCATTTCAGTTGAACAAGCTAAATGGTCGTGAGCGCTGCCACAAAGACATCACATGTCAAAAAAACATAAGCAACTCAATCTTAGAGATAACCAATCTTTTCAAATTCTGGAAGAGCTGAGATCCTATTGATTATTCATTTAACAAAATGTCACAATATTGGCATTTCCAAATGACTATGCACATGCCAGTGATGCAAGAAACTAATTTTCCTTGAAATCAACATTTATCCCCATAATCCTTTGGGTAAACCTGAGCCTTCAATGAGGTCTTTGCTCGACAGATCTCAGCTTTCAACACCTCTCAACGTTCTTTTCTCATGATCAAACACGGGTCTTTTGAGGAATTAATCAATGGATCAAAACTCAGATGGGAAAAGCCAATTAGCTGTATGTACTGATTCATAGTAATGATGAAATTCACTAATTTCTTTTGAAATAATATATTTAGGACAAAAATAACAGCGAATACCAGGAAGCTATTTCAACTCTCAACTGTATTAGCCAGTGCAAGTGCTATGTAGCTCACCTGGCAAAGAGTACAAATGTTTAGGTATACGCACAGGACACTGGTCAACATTCATAGCTTTGCTTTCTTGTAAATGATCACAAATAATGTCTTTACAAGGATTAATAATTGTTGGAAATATAACATTTACAAGCCTAAACATACATTTAATAAAATTATGTCTAAATTAAAACTCGCAAATTTTGTAAAGGTGATTTCTTCCAGTGAAACAGCCAGAGGTTATGAAAACAAATATTTCTCTTTTCTGACATTGTGTGAACATATGTGAAAAACTTTCTATATTTGTGAAAAACGATAAACTCACAACAGAGCATAAGATTTTTCACAAAAAGTTTTTCATAAGTTTTCTTGTCTCTCTGTAAGGTGGCAAAATGACTGTTAATCACTACCATAAACTTCAATTTCTGTCGACCATGATATCCCACAGGCTACCTTGGCCAGATCAGCAGCAGGGAAACCTTATCGACCAGTACCAATCACACACACCAGTACCAATCACTCATTTCACTCATAAGTGCCATGGCTAGACACCTAAATCTCACACTAATCAAACCTCTTTCACTCTCCTGAATACCTGCATCAGTAAAAATCCAACTTAAGCGTGTTTATTTGATCTAACAGTTAGTATCAGATAAGAATAACAGGCCTGAGCTTGTACTTTCCAGCATAACAAGTGCAAGTATCATATGACGTACTTTGCCTTAAAAGTGATTAAGGCAGGGCAGCAGACGAGTTGAGCCCCAGACATAACCAAAATAACCCAAATCAAGGGATTCAAAATCTGTCCTCACAAACATATTATACAATATGTCTCATCTGAATTGCAATTCCCAAGGAAGGTTAGCAAGTGAAGGTAACGAGTGACAATCCCACACCTTTGGGTTATCCCACACAGCCAGCCCAGTCAAACATTGTCCAACACAATCTCAGCTGAGTAAATTCTTACAAGAATTGGGTAAAGTGAGTGAGTGAATATGGTTTTACGCCGCTTTTAGCAATATTCCAGCAATATCATGGCGGGGGACACCAGAAATGGGCTTCACACATTGTACCCATGTCGGGAATCGAACCCGGGTCTTCGGCGTGACGAGCGAACGCTTTAACCACTAGGCTACCCGACCGCCCCAATTGGGTAAAGAGGACCTTCACTTGCATCACTTGTTGGTAAAAAGAATTAGAATAAATGTGAGAAGGAACTTCCCACATTTCGTTCTGCAGCTAGCATGCAGCAAACAGTTTAGTCCTTATAGCATGCAAATGCTCACATCTGGCTGTGAAACATCATCCACTTGAAGAAGCATATGTATCAATGATCTGTTTAGAGTGATGTACTTCCGGTTTCCTTGCAAGTCTTCACACGCAAAAGACAAATCTGTTTGAATCTCTTGGCCAGTGAAGAGATTCAGCCCCCTTCTCATGCATGTTGTAATGCAATAACCAAGTTGTAAGGTTCCTGTGTATTGCTTAAAGTTACCTTTTTTGATACAGCTGGCACTGTAGTTCTGTTTGAACACAATTCATATTGCTGAAAAGTCTTTTGACACAAGCGAGTGAGTGAATTTGGTTTAACACCGCTTTGAACAGTATTCTTGTTATATCACAGTATGTCAGCTTAAAGTGGGAAGAACGCCTGAAATGATGCAGGTCTGAGACACTTAACACAAACATAGGTATGGTGCTGACCAACTTAGAATCATAATTGGAGTGAACTAGGATTCGAACCCAGAATTATGTGCAAATGGTTTCCCACACACTGTCATCTCACACACAGGTTTCCCAGGGTCAGCATGTTAAGATCCTGTTACTTTGAGGAAATTACTGCACATGCTTCTTGCCTCCCCAATATTCATGATCGAACTATTTCCACTGAAACCTTTTCAGTGGTAACCAATACTTTAATTGATGGCAGAAAAGATTTGTTAACACACCAAATGACTTCTTTTATGAGGAACTGTTAGAGATAACACTCCAACTGCAAAACCTATATTTTTCATACCTTTGTGTAAATGCACTCAGTGACATCCGATTTCTTCAGATGCCTTCTGAGTCAGAGCCTATTAGCTTTGGACAAAGATAGTGATTGTGAGAAACAGCAGTCTTATTCCTACACTCAGCACCAATATGATCATGGAAGCCCCATCCATCTGTTTGGAGCTTTCATCTGCCTTCTGTGATTTACAATAGCTATTTGCAACATCTGCAAGAACCTTGTTTATAATTATTGTGGTGGTCAGCCATGTCCGCCAGTCCAGCCAGTTTCCCCGAGAGCCACAGCCCGTGCCAGGGAAGTCACAGGACCCGAAAAGCTCCTAGCCAATCAGTGAGCCAGGATCCCATGAGGGAAGTAGTCAAGTTGAGGGAAGTGATGATCCCCCTATTGTTACCCACTTAACCATGGCTGACTACACCTGTACCCTATAACAATAGGTGAGGGCACAGCGAGGTGTTCCCGGACAAGAATATCTCGGAATTCACAACCTTGGAGACCAGCATCAATCCATTCCCAGAGTTTCAGCCTACATATGTGACCTTTTTCCCCAAGACTCGGTTTATGGACAAATCAAATCCAACAAATGACCTGTATTATTTGCACCAATATGCACAAGTATGTGTTAAGTTAAATATTGGATGATTGTACATCCATATATTAAACTTCAATGTCATGTAACTTCTCACTTTGAAGATAAACTTCTCGGACTGAAGGGAGATATCATTGACATAAAATATTAACATGAGTTTTGTAATAATTCTTAATGTTCAAAACTAAAACAACTGTTAGAAACTGGTTATTCATTAAACATACATTAATACATAAAGTTTTAATATAAAATAGCATTGAAATGTTCTAAATGTTAAACGATAAATTCATTGTCACATAAACCAAAACATTCAATCGTCATTGGTTACTCTAAATGCCATGTAAGCAATGACTTAATTGAGTTGTCTAAGTATCAATGTAAACAATCCCTAATCCCCATTATCCAACTATGAAATTAATAATATATCCTAAAATAACATTGCAGGCACCCCTTTATTACCTCTGTATTCAATGAATCTACACAACGCCCTTATTACCTAAGCGCTAATCACCTAAAACAATAGTTGCACCCACCACCTAGTTAGTATCAAAGGACACACATCTTAAAGCATCTTATAACATTCACATAAATGTTAATCCCTAAAATGGTGGATACCCACAACCTAAGCGTGTTCTGATTGCTCAATTAATCCCAACCAATGGCATAACACATATACATGTAGGTTAATATAAATATCAGTCCGGGATGAAGTGTCCACAGACTTGCTTTCCCCTTCCTAGGAACATGCTCGGTCCATGGGAAGGCTATTGTTTGTTCTCCATTATTTTATATATTTGTTAGCTACTTATATATATGTTCATGTAAATAAATCTGTGTATATTGTACTAGTCGTCTCTTGTTCTACCTGTATATACTACCCGCTTTAGTCAGAACATGATAGCACATTGAATTTGGTACTGTGCTTGTTTAAACGATTTTGAGGATGTCCAGAATGAAATAGTCAAATTTAGCCATCCAAACATTTTTGGTAGAATTTTGAAAAATGTTAATCAGGATGTGAATGTAATGGGGACAGACTGGAGATAATGAAATTTGGAATTTGAGCCTGTTAATAATTGTTTCGATGATTTTGGAAATATGTGATGTTTACAGGATGGGGAGGCTCTGTTGATAGTTTCACTGCTTTGAGATTTGCTCCCGCCACAGCCGACTTCCAGTTAGTAGGGATGGTGCTAGAAATACAAATTTGGTCTTTGAGTTGTCATAATATTTTGTTAATAATGATTGGGAAATAAGTATAATATGGATTAGTTTTGTGGCCGAGGCTGTATTTTTGGTTTTTCAAGTATGTTTACAATTCGTGTAGGTCTCTGGTTTGATTGTAGGGTAGGTGGGTGTAGGCTAGTTTGAGTGTGGATTTTGGTTACTTCTTATTGAGTTTTGAAAAATATTAGTGTGTTCGGTAGAGCTCATATTGGCCGAGAAGTGGGCGGCAATGGCGTCAGCCTAACATGGCCACACCCTGCCACTACACCATCTTCTCGATACATCTAACGGAACATATTCCGGCGACATATTGAATTCGTATGCAACTGGACCCGTGAGGCATACATATTTAAAGAAAAGGTTTGTTGACTTACCTGTCGTCGAAACTTGGCGCGCCAAGACATCAGAACCTCACACCGACCCGTTTGAATGGAGACACCATTGTCGTCTGGTCTGCTCCACGTGACAGTTTCCAAGGCCTTCTCTGGTTTGCACGTGCTGCACACTTCTCACGCACTAACAGATAACCGTTTGCCGCAGTATAACGATTCTGTTACTGTAATCGTAACTCGAATACGAAATTGGGACTCGCTTGACTTGGTTTTTTTTACAAATGTGTTTCGTTGTCATTTTGTTTTCACCATGGCCATAAAACACAATAAATAGTGAAGCTATTTTACGACTTGTAGGTTTTTCAAATAGTCTATGTTCCAGTTATGGAGAATCGACTCAATATTTACGTAACCCACTGTTTATTTTGTTTATTTTGATTGTTGTCATTTACACTGAAGTATGTAGTCATCACAATTTATACTAGGCATCGGTAATTATCACAACCTGACGGAAGCGTAGTGGGGCCACGGTGAATTCTTTTTTTGGTCTAAGTATCCCCAACGTAGGACTTAGTATCTCCTACGTAGGATTTAGTATGGCCTAGAATTACTATTTCCTACGTAGGACTTACTATCTCCTACGTAGGAGATAATAAGTCCTACGTAGAAGATACTAAGTCCTACGTAGGAGATAATAAGTCCTACGTAGGATATACTTAGACAAAAAAAAATTCACTGTGGCCCTACTACGCTTCCGTACAACCTGAATTTGGAAGTAATTTAAGAAGGTTTATTCAGGCGACTTTCGTATCAACCAACCATGTGTTTTTATTCACTATTCTTCAAAATCCGCTCAAGTATTACCAGGCGCCAAACGGATTCATGGTATATACCCCATGCATAAAGAAAACATTACACCCAGGTTCAGCATACACGTAGTTATACTGAATACACTTTGATACATATCGATACAGTGACATACAAATAGTTTCAATGCTGAGATTTCAAACCCCGAGGAATTCCGGGTCAGAATGGATCCCCGCCAACTAATGCTACAAGGCCACGGAAAGTATCGGGTGGTGTGGCTTTGGACCACTTGGGTCATTGCGTGTCTAAGCGCCACGACGGCGTTGATAGTTAATATCCATTACAATACCCATCACTCGATTGTCTGGTCCAGACTAGATTATGTACAGGCCGAAGTGAAATAGCTGGAATATTACTGAGTACGTCGTTTAACAAAAAATAGACTTGAATTCGAAACCTGATAATTTCATTTATTTGTTTATTTCTCTGACATGTTGAAAGGACACGGTGTTGTGTTGATTTAAACCATTTCCCCGAATAGGTCTTCAGCAACCCATGCTTGCCGTAAAAGACGACTATGCTTGTTGTAAAAGGCGACTAACGGGATCGGGTGAACAGGCTCTCTGACTTGGTTGATGCATGTCATCGTATTCCAATTGCGTGGATCGATGCTCATGATATCAATCACTGGATTGTCAGGTCCAGACTCGATTATTTCAGACCGCCGTCATAATGCTGGAATATTGCTGAGTGCGGCTTTAAACAACAAACAAACAAACAAACAAACAAATCTAAAGGTAACAGACGTTGGAAAACAAGTTGTTCTTTTTTCTTAGCACGTCTTTTGAGGTGTTAGCGGGGCGTTGTGGTAGCCTAATGGTTACAGCTATAGCTCACGCCAAGGATCGTTTTCGATTATCCACACCTATACGCGTGAAGCCCATTCGTGGTGTCCCCTTCCGTGATGTGGATGGAATGATGCTATAATAAAGCTGACTCGCTCGCGTGATTTACAGTAAGTAATGGGACATGGGTGGCGTGGGCTTATCAAATCAGGTGCCGCAATTTGCCGTGGAGAGTTGTGTGATTTACTTCCAACATTGACTGAAATGTAACACAAGACTTAAACGATACACACATAGATACCGTCACGTGAAACACTCTTTATTTGAAGAGAAACGTCTCTGAGAATATGTGTTAACAATGTCTCTTCAGGGGACTTGGTTTGAATGTCCCAAGCAACATATGCTTGTCGTGAGAGAAGTCTCAGTGGATCGGGTGATGGTTCCCCGACGGAATGGGGCGTGGCACATGATACTCATCAATGATTTGTCTGATCCAGAGCTCGATTATGTTACATGCCACCGTGATAAATCTGGAATAACGCTTTACTGCGCCATAAAACAACACAAAACGTGTGGGTTTTGCATGACTAATTTGTATTACAGTAAACTACGGTTATAACGAACTCAAAGGGACCACTAATTTCAGTTCGTAATAACCGTAGTTCGTTATAAGCATATATACAGCATATACACAACAAATGGCCGGGACTAAAAATTAAGTTCGTTATATCGATCAGTTCGTTATAAGCGTGTTCGTTATAAACGTAGTTTACTGTACATTGTATTGTATTTTTCATAGATCATAAGCCATTACTGATGGCTAAGAGAGTCGTGTTGACCAATGCAGTTCACATTAAAAAGGGACAACAAAACATCGCAAGCAACGAGACTTTCTTTTAACCCCCAATACTCCCGTCAGACCATGACACTTTTTTCAAATCAGCCATTTGGCAGTCCTACCATTTAGATGCTCCCTGTTCTTTCTACGCTGGTGGTTGTTGCTAGAACATTGATTGACTCAAGTCTGTGTACGACATAATGATGACACTAATATGAACAGACTGATGTCGATGAGAGCTATCGGAGCGGACGTGGACCCACAATGCATCTACAAGATCATTTCGGTTGAAAAGGTGTCTGCTTCTGAATTAGCAGTAGGGCCACACAGAGGCAAAAGTGTATGTACATTTCTACACAGATTTTCGGGAGTTCTTTACATTATACATTCTTAGCATGCCGGTCATGACACTACAAATGTACGGTCAAGAAAAACACCAATACTTGTTTGTTGGTTGGTTAACGCCGCACTCTGTATATGCTTACTTCATGAAGGCTGGTAAATAATCGAATCTGGACCGGACAACCCAGTGATTGACATCATGAGCATCTATCCACGCAATTTGGATACCATGACATGCGTCAACCATATCAGTCGCATCTTACGACAAGCATGGGTTGCTGAAGCCATATTACTTGAATCTTCACGGAGACAAATGTGTTAGTCCCAAACACAATACACACTCATTAATCCGAGAGGCACTGTTATCAGGGAAACTGTCCAGCGTGTCTAGGCTTACGAACCATCTGTACCGAGACCTGTACTTCCGGACTACTGAGTTCTGTACTTCCGGAATCCTGAGATATGTAGTTCCGGACTGCCGAGGCCTGTACTTCCGGACTGACGAGGCCTGTATTTACGGACGACGGAGTTCTGTACTTACGGACGACGGAGTTCTGTACTTACGGACTACATTTCTGGATTTACGAACTAACGAGTCCTGTGCTTCCGGACTACGGAGTTCTGTACTTCCGGACTACCGAGGTCTGTACTGACGGACTACGGAGGCCTGTACTTACGGACTACCGAGGTCTGTACTGACGGAGGACGGAGGCCTGTACTTACGGACTACAGTTCAGCACTTCCGGACTACCGAGTTCTGTACTTACGGACTACAGTTCTGGACTTACGAACTACCGAGGCCTGTACTTTCGGACTACCGAGTTCTGTACTTCCGGACTACCGAGATCTGTAGTTGCGGACTACCAAGGCCTGTACTTTCGGACTACCGAGCTCTGTACTTACGGACTACCGAGTTCTGTACTTTCTGACTACAGTTCTGTACTTACGAACTACCTAGTTCTCTTCTCCCGGACTACCGAGCTGTGTACTTACGAACTACCGAGTTCTGTACTTTCGGACTACCGAGATCTGTAGTTGCGGACTACCGAGGCCTGTACTTTCTGACTACAGTTCTGTACTTACGAACTACCGAGTTCTGTACTTTCTGACTAACGAGCTCTGTACTTACGAACTACCGATGATTGCACTTACGAACTACCGAAGTCTGTTCTGACGGACTACCGGGGCCTGAACTCAAGAACAACCGATGTCTGTGCTTTCGGCCTAAAGATGTTTCTCCACGTGTATGAACTTATATTAAGAGACAACTGACCTCGTGCTTTTATGATTGTACATGTTTTATGTTTTGTGTTCTGCAAAATGATTGTAATGGGCATGTTTATTGCATTCGAACCGTGTAATCTTGCATTTGAAGAGCTCAAATAGCAGAATTTCTTTTTGGGATACAAAATGATAGAGTAATGTTACGCACATACTCTTTAACATAACGAATTAGATAGCAGAAAAACAGATATTTGTGTATGACACGTTACAAGATGTATCGGCGATATATCTGGTCGGGAACGAACATATGTCACTCAACAATTGATAAGGATATTCTGAGTGTCCAGATGGGGTATAAATCTGACTGTTTGTTTGGACATGTTGTCGATGCTAAGCTTAATTTTACAATGAACAAAGGCTTCATATATGATAACTTGTATCAGTCAAATATGTCCTTTGTAGTTAGCTGTTATTTATAATTCGAGCTGTAATTTTTAAAGCCACATCACCTAACACGAAGCGAAGCGAGTTTATGAGTGGTTGTAGCTTTAGTATGAAATGGTCGTAGGTCAAGTCTCACATTGTGGTCAACTCATCGTCATTTGAATCTGCTCTAACTGCAAGGACTGGAAAATACAGACAGAAAGCTTTCCACGAGGAGAGCCACGTGACCAACAGCTGTTTAAAAGATGACTAACAGTTGATAGTTCCGAGGAACTAAAATTGTTTAACGCCAGCCAGCGGTTATCATAATGGAGTACCTTCACAGATGTCTGTCAATAATGGAGTAAGGATCAGATAAAGCATTGATTTATAGCGCGAACAACTATCCGTTTCCTCGGGGAACGTTGACAAATGACACATGATAACCACCCGATCTTGTATATATTTGTCCTCTCCTGACCAACAGGCGACACTTGGGAGCTATTCACCCACTGAATCCCTGCAGGCAAACGTGAATAAACGTTGAAGATAAACTCGGGTTTCGGAGATTTACTGTCTCTAAGGATAGCTAGATTCAAATAACATCATACAAAATCAAATACCAACATAAATGCTGTCACTACATTATACTCAACATTCATTTCAAGTTTAAATATGTCATAAACTGTATCTTCAGCAACTAAAATCCTGTGAAATCAGACCAGGCGAGATATTTACAAATGCGTCTAGCCCCTAATGACCGACGTCAAGAAACATTGCACTTCATCAAATCTAGAATTGGGTCCAATTTCCGCTCGTGTCAAACAGGTTTTAGTACATCGGATTCAAAGATTTTGTTGAAGGTTGAAACATATGTGTCTTCCTTTTATCTTCTAATGGTCGCTATCTTTGAAGGGTTCGCTTGGGCTTCAGACACACAACTCAATTTCAAAGGAGGCCTGATACTTTCAAATAAGGAGAGCGGTACTAATCTCAAAGCCCAGGCCTCGTTATAAGGGTTAATTGGTCGTTTATGCGTCAGCATACATTGTTAATGCCAGTGCATCTTCACGCAATAGCCTCTCTTCTCCGTAGTAAATTGGAATTGACAAATTTCACGAAGTTTTAAACTGAGACTGAAAAGACACGAAATGACAAAGAACGTTAGATGCTTGCTTAACGCACAGAGTGAGATAAACTTAGACAGTGAAAAGGCTGAAAATGCCATTTTAACCTACTGAGGTCAACATTCTCGGAACCAAGGGTGTTTTATGTTTTCCGCCACTGTCTCTGGCACGTGGGAGTTTCAGCAAAACGGAAAGAAACCCTGTCACCCTCATTCTCCACAACGCGGACGTTTTTTACTTGTCCCCGCAGAAACGCGGGGATTTTGTAACGTTTTGTAAAGTTTCTGTGCAACTACACAAACACTTCGCAGAATTACTGCGGATTATCCGGGGATATCCATTTGTACGTCCAATGTACCACTGTCATTAACGCTTTTGTATTTGTTCCTTTCATTAACGCTTTTGTATTTGTTCCTTTCATTAACGCTTTTGTATTTGTTCCTTTCATTAACGCTTTTGTATTTGTTCCTTTCATTAACACTTTTGTATTTGTTCCTTTCATTAACACTTTTGTATTTGTTCCTTTCATTAAGGCTTTTGTATTTGTTCCTTCATTAACGCTTTTGTATTTGTTCCTTTCATTAACGCTTTTGTATTTGTTCCTTTCATTAACGCTTTTGTATTTGTTCCTGTCATTAACGCTTTTGTATTTGTTCCTGTCATTAACACTTTTGTATTTGTTCCTGTCACTAACGCTTTTGTATTTGTTCCTTTCATTAACGCTTTTGTATTTGTTCCTTTCATTAACGCTTTTGTATTTGTTCCTTTCATTAACGCTTTTGTATTTGTTCCTTTCATTAACGCTTTTGTATTTGTTCCTGTCATTAACACTTTTGTATTTGTTCCTGTCACTAACGCTTTTGTATTTGTTCCTTTCATTAACGCTTTTGTATTTGTTCCTTTCATTAACGCTTTTGTATTTGTTCCTTTCATTAACGCTTTTGTATTTGTTCCTTTCATTAACGCTTTTGTTCCTATCCAAACAGGCTTTGATATGTTTTCACAAAATTCGACGAACATCAAGATCTGTAGGTAGTACTATGACCAAGTGATAGTACCGATCGTGTAGAGTAATGGTCATGACTTTCATCTCATAACCTTGAGTTATGTAGACTAGAATATATTCGACGTACCTTTGGAGATAGGGAGGTCGTGATCAGCGTCTGTGTCTTTGTTGATTGGGTGTTGTTGTACCAAGATGCCGTCTGTGGATATTATCTCATGCTTTCATGATCAGTGACTGGTTCATCTGGCCTAGACTCCGTTGTTTACAGGTAGCCGTGATTCGGCTGGAAAACTGGGCGTAAAACTAAACCTGACGTCCAAAGAAAGTACTTCAAGACTTTGAGAGACAATTGAGACGAACCGAAATCATCAGGGGTCAATATGAGTGAGTGAGTGAGTTTGTTTTTACGCCGCTTTTAGCAATATTACAGCAATATCACGGCGGGGGACACCAGAAATGGGCTTCACACATTGTACCCATGTCGGGATTCGAACCCGGGTCTTCGGCGTGACGAGCGAACGCTTTAACCACTAGGCCACCCGACCGCCCCTGGGGTCAATATGAGATAATTCACATTGTCATTGTCAAAACACACGTGTAACAACAGACTTGAAAGACATTGTAAAGTGTTTCAGTTCAGGTTTACTATTGAGTATTTCCACCCCGAGCATCAATACAGGCCACTTAGTTCAGGTTTACTATTGAGTATTTCCACCCCGAGCATCAATACAGGCCACTTAGTTCAGGTTTACTATTGAGTATTTCCACCCCGAGCATCAATACAGGCCACTTAGTTCAGGTTTACTATTGAGTATTTCCACCCCGAGCATCAATACAGGCCACTTAGTTCAGGTTTACTATTGAGTATTTCCACCCCGAGCATCAATACAGGCCACTTAGTTCAGGTTTACTATTGAGTATTTCCACCCCGAGCATCAATACAGGCCACTTAGTTCAGGTTTACTATTGAGTATTTCCACCCCGAGCATCAATACAGGCCACTTAGTTCAGGTTTACTATTGAGTATTTCCACCCCGAGCATCAATACTGGCCACAACACGTCGCCGCACCGATGACGTCAAACGCCTGATGACGTTAGCGACAATCCGTTGCCCATGTCTCTATGAGACATTGCTTAAGTCAAGAGGGGTTACTGGTGATACTTGTCGTCTTCTGACTTGCCTGTCAAGATGATCTCACAAATGTTCGTCTGTCGTCTGTCTGTCGTAAACGTCACATGAATATGGTTGTTCACAGACACGGCTTCAACCGAATGTTCTGGCTCCTTCCTGGGCAATTCCAACTACTGTCCCTTTCTGTATTGCTGTTGAACGATGCATATCTTTTGTTTACTGTGCTCTGAACGTGTTTTGTCATCTGCTTCTTATACCAGTTTTGCACATGCATTTCGATCAACTAGTGCAGAAGACATTTCATCACGATTTCATTTCTATGTTTTACTTTATAAGTTATTTGACAAAACAAAAAACTGTTGCATGTCTGTTTATGAAATCTCTTCGGACATGTAGTATAGTCTAATCGCGAGAACGTGACGTATTCTATTAACTGAACTTATAGGGACCCCCTCCCCCGCCCCTTCCAAGACACTTCACCCATGTACAAGTATTCTCCAGTTACACCAATGAAACTAGCTGAAAACAGTATGATTTCAGAAATGTGCGTCCAGTTCGCCGACATGTAATGAATGGACGCAGACAACAATAAATAACCCATTGCGTCACAAGGAACGCACAATAATAGTCATTGTACCATGTTCATGTCAAGAAAAATACAGGTCCTGTAAAATAATAATCAAATCTTACAGTACACTACACTACACCATTTCAATACTGTACAGAAAGGCGCGGTGGGCTAGCATAGTGGTTAAAGCGTGTGTACGTCAAGCCGAACACCCTGGTTCGATTCTCAAGATGGGTACAATGTGAAAAGTCCATTTCAGGTCCCCCGTCGTAATATTGCTAAAACGGCGTAAAAGCATACGCACTCATTTGACAGGATCCTCATCTTTCTCGAAAGAACAATTAAAATTATTTATCAGGGGTCTTCTTCACCCCAATTTTGCAAGTCAAGGTAAACCAACACATGTATTACGTATTTAATGAAAGGTTCTTCACATAACCACCCTTTGATATTGGGGACACTAATGTTGACACCTTTCTCTGAAGATGTCTGATCATTTATTATGAAGCGGCCCCGCTTACTCCTTTTTTTTAAAGTCCAAGCTAATTCGCGTGTGCTGGTGTTGTCAGCATTAACCCCGTGGCGATGTAAGGTGTTCCTTGCATGCCCTGACGTAATACACACATCCCCGGGGCAATGTTCAACAATCTATCTCAGGGCTACCGCTGTCGAATCTTCTACCTTTAAAGGGAACTAGATCCAGACCAATTACCAGTCTTGGCAAGTTGGAATCAAGTTGACAAAAACCCACTTGTTAGTCTGCTGACAAAATTGTCAGAATCAATAGATCCAGCATATACTTAATTTACATATACGATTTACCTGGTTACACATGGCCAATGTCTCATGAGCACATATCGTACTTACTATAAAAAACAACAACAAACAAACAAACAAAATAAAGACCTGGAAAACTTGCACCAGACGGAGTATCGCCGCCCTCAAATACAGACTAAGGCTGGGGTCGTTGTGTGCACCAAACAGTAGCCCATGTTTCACATATCTTACTGTGCTAATCTCCAACCTTTCTCCGACCGATTCGTAATAAATGCTAATATCGCTTTGGAGGATAAACAGTGGCCCGTGCAGTTCCACGTGTCTTCCTGTGTAGTCCTGTAACACAGATTGTATTGCTGTAACGATACACTCTGTCTCGGAGCCATATACTTATCTCGATATCAATTAAATACGATGACACGTGTGTAGATCAAATATGATTATTATAGTGAGTTAAGTTGCATCCATCCCTCACACTGACCACACGTGTTACATGTGATGAGTCCTCAGCCAACTAGCTTTGTTCGAAAGTTGCAATGTAACCAATAAATAAAAGTCGCCTATTATGATAATGTATTAACTGGTATCGATAACTGACCTCGTGAAATAATCGCGGCGCACCGAAACTTCGGTTAATCGTCACATTTTGTTGGAGATCCGGAATAAAATAGGTCTTCAGCAACCCATGCTTGCTTTAAAAGGCTTGTCGTAAGAGGCGACTAACGGGATCGGGTGGTGAGGTTCGCTGACTTGGTTGATGCATGTCATCGTATTCCAATTGCATAAATCGATGCTCAAGCTGTCACTTAATGGATTGTCTGGCCCAGACTGGATTATTTACAGACCGCCATCATTTATCTGGAATGATGCTGAGTGCAGCGTTAAACAACAAAGAAAAAAAGAACAAAACATGTTGTTGGATGACGATAGTCGGATTGCTAAAATCGCTTTATGATACAAGCTCGTGGACAGTCTAATATCTGGTTACGGCTACCTGTAAATATTCGAGTCTAGGCCTGATAAACTAGTGACTGAAAGCATGAGCAAATATCCACGGACGGCGTCCAGGGTACAACAACACGCACTCAACAAAGACACAGAGGCTATCAGGACCATCCGATCCCTGTCTTGCCACAAGCCTGCGGTACGGTCAATCTAAAGTCATGGCCATTTGTAATTAACACATTCAGTAGAATCCTTCTCTTGTTCACAGCTCTACATACAGATCTTAAAGGTCGTTGAATATTCATATTGACAAATTGACGCAACACCAATTGAGGAAAACAATTCGTCCTGTGTAAGTATTACGTGGAATTCTTCATATAGGTGCTGTTGTACACTAGCGAATCTCATATTTCAATAAAAGTACAAGTCAGCAAGCCTGACCACCTGATCCCGTCAGTCGCCTCTTACGACCAGCATGGGTTCTATCCCTGATCTTCACGGGTCAGGTCTACAATAAGCTTAAACCGGAATATATGTATGAAATCACGCAACTCAAGATCATATTGTGTGACTTTGTACCACAAAGTATGACACAAGACGCTAATCCAAATATTGACCGTGTTAAACATCTAGAACACACACACACACACACACACACACACACACACACACACACACACACACACACACATACATACATACATACATTTGGTTGGTGCATGTCATCGATCCCACTGCGTGGATCGATGCTCATTATATTAATCACTGGATTGTCTGGTCCAGACTCGATCATTTTACAGACCGCCGTCATATAGCTGGAATATTGCTGAGTGCGACGTTAAACAACAAACCAACCAACCAACATACTTATGTTCAAACGAACACTCTGGTATGTTGTGTGAATCGATGTTCATGAACGCATCACATGTGACCTCATAGATTCATGACTGGAGATACACCATTTGTCTCGTGCAGGATTAACGAGATAAGAATAAAATCACTCTTGGTAGCATCTATAACTGATTGTTAGTTTTGTCATTAATTAGTACACATTGAAACATCTCTTCTGAACGTCCACATTTCGCTATATGTTTCTATGGTTCGCGTATCTTTTGGCGGTGAGTATATAAAAAGTGTCTCATTTCCCTGATCAATGGCTTTCCCTGCGAGACAAAGATAACATGACTTGCTATCAACAGTGACAGTCGCACTACGAATATATACGTTCTTTACTTCACCTTGCCAAAGCATACAGTCATGTTGGCAGCGTTCCAGTGGGTTCGGGGCGGTCGGGTAGCCTAGTGGTTAAAGCGTTCGCTCGTCACGCCGAAGACCCGGGTTCGATTCCCGACATGGGTACAATATGTGAAGCCCATTTCTGGTGTCCCCCGCCGTGATATTGCTGGAATATTGCTAAAAGCGGCGTAAAACCATACTCACTCACTCACTCCAGAGGGTTCATTCCCATGTGATTGTACAGTGGATTGTTCAACGTCAGACTCTCGGCATGTTGTGCAAGTGAAACTACTTGACGACGCACAACTCATGTCTATGACTGAAGCTAACTGTTACACTGACAGATTAGCCCAGCGGGTTGGGGTGGGGCGGTGGTGGAGGTTGAGGTGGTTGGGTGGTGCGGTGTAGCTCGTGGTTTGTCACACAGAACACCCTAGTTCGATTCCTCACATGGCTACAATTTGTGAAGCCCATTCTTGGTGTGGTGTGACTGAAATATTGTCCAAACCGCTGTTAAGCCACAATCACTGATAATTGTATTGCTCGGTTATAAGTGTAAGGCTTTTCTCCACAACACATTATCTGTACAGTTGGTATTATGTGATTAAGTTGAAACATAAATGGTATAGCGTGTCTCTCCATATCAGATTAGCTTGGTAGCATTGTGAAGGCCCCTGTAAAGAAAACTATATCATTACTGAGATAAAACAAACATGAACGACGTCGAACTCTAATACAGAATACTCTCAGCTGTCCTCTTGGCGATCTTTTTATGTATCACCAGCAGTTACATCATGCCATTCCCATAAATCTTTTACTGGATTCATGGAAACTAATTTCGCAAAGTTTTTGATTAAACATTACAAACACTGTCAGGCCATTTAAGTTACCATCATCATATTATCACCATATGCCATGCCGTGAAGTCAATCTGCAATCGTGTAATTACAAAACATCGTTAACAATCTTTTAAACTGTCTCTTTCGTGTTATTCGTAATAGGGGTCGAACACGGGCAAGAGTACTTACTACCCTGTTGCATGTCGGGAACGAGGTACCATGGTAACCACTCATTCGAGAGCATGAATTATCTAAACCGTTATCGATGTAGGTGCAACACTACCGACTGCAGCTGAAATCTTTAAAAACAAGTTTATTTTACCATTTTTACTTTTCAAACGTGAACCACAATATAACGATTTGATAACTGTATTGTTACATTGTTGCTGAAATATTAAGTAATATTTAACAGGAATATCACCAGCACAACAAATATACATTATGAAATCAAGAACTGTTCAACAGAAATGATGCTGTTACAGGCACTTTTGTACAGGATCTGCAGCGAAGCAATACACGAAATGTGATCATCTCCGAGGACAGATCGCGATGCTTCAAAGAAAGTTGAAATTATATCAAGCCATTATCCTTCACGCTTTCTAATCCTTGTAGCTTCTGTTTAGAAGAATCCTACACACTTTGTTATCATGGTTTTTTCCAAACTTAAAAGACAGGTCTTACAATTTTTCTTTCAATATTAATGCTACGATCAAAGGGCTCTGTCCCAGCGTGGTTCTTTACATTCACACAAAGTCCCACCCCATCTCAAACTCTATCTCACTTAGGAGCAATATTTCGGCTTGACGAGTTGCACCCTTGCGAGCGAGCGCTTTATCAACTGGGCTATACCTCGGCGTTGCTATTATACACGGGAAGACATATAATGAATGTAGTCATCATGTTTGGTATCACCAGACTGTGAAAATCGAACTTCCGGGTTAAATGATGATTATTGAGTACCGGCAGTGGTATCCCACAGTGGCATCTTTAAGCACAGGTTACAGTTGTAATTGGACTTGTGATTGAGATAAGGATTTCATTGTAACATACATACGTTCAAGTGATTGCCATTGTTGTTTAATCATACCCCCAGGGCGCCGATGCGTAATGGGAACTGATCCGCGATACCAATAGAAACTTCGCATTATAGTAGAGGAGGTGTCTTCTTCTAACGTTACATGTCCGCGTACACAGGGAAATCAGCACAGGTCAACTTGAGTCTCGGTGAAACGGGGAACATTCAGCCTCTCCCGTCGCGGCGTTTCTTTCAAATTAAAAGCGAAGTGTTGAAAGTGATGGATCACTTTCAAGACGTCTGATGTGACTTGATATTTTAAAAAAACTGAATTAATATGGACAAAAGTTGTCTGGAAACCTGTCGTAACTATCACGTTTCTTTGTTGCCTCGCGCTGTGAGTTCGCATCCTTGTTATGGGGATTTCATTTATAGTTACATACAATATCAAAAATCCATTTTGCCTGACACCACCATCAGACATATAACGTCAAAACTGCTTTAGAGCGTTTAAATAACTAGACTGTCATTGAACACCGAAATAGTTGACGACTTGCCATCTGTTATCCATCTGAATACAATCAATTGACACATCTCGGGAACCCTTAATCGTAATGAAGATCGGATGCATGTGTTTGTGAAAGTAGGGATGCACATTGTGGTTTGGCAAGTCGTGTTGGTTAGTCGTGTGATTTGTTGCTAAAAGAAAGTAAACACTTGAAAATTGGATTTGACCAACAAATTACAAACGTTATCAAAACGTTACAAGGATGAAAACAGTGGCCGAAACACTGCAAACTTGAGGTACAAAACACAACTATGATACCCGTATCAAATACATCACCATCGAATAACCATTTCTTGTTTGTTTATGACAAAGTTATAGTATTGGATCATGTTTACACTTAGTGAACCGATAAAATCGGATGTAATTCAAGTATTCTTGCGAGCTGTCAATACGTTTATTCTAAAACGCAAAGGTTTGACCCGAACATAAATTACAGTTAAATCCCAACATATGTATTCATATTTACAAGCACGGTGGTGTCCCGAAAGAGAAAAGCAATTGCTATATATAGTTTTAAACACTGTCAGTAAATCATTTGAAAGCAATCGTTGGCTCTCGCATTCGCTTCGATGGTTGTAGAAAGCGTCTCAAGGAAGCTGGTAAAATTGGTTGCCGGATACCTTAGTCCATTGAAGAATATGAAAGATGTTTCGTTTTAAAAAGTGTTATTGTTTTGGACACAATTAATAAGACAGTATTTTATATAATAACGTGTATTAGAATTTGTGAAGCAGTGTTGAATAGCACAAATTAAACGTGGGGGCCAAATCAACGGGAATTTTGCCCAAATGTGCGCACGTCAAAGAATACATGGCTCCCGACAGATAGCAAATCCAAAGACATCCCTAACGACTAACGGGATTGGGTGGTCAGGCTCGTTGACTTGGTTCATGTATGTCATCGATCCCAATTGCGAGGATCGATGCTTATGATATTAATCACTGGATTGTCTGGTCTAGACTCGATTATTTACAGACCGTCGTCATACAGCAGGAACATTGCTGAGTTAAAACAACCAACCAACCAACCCCTGAAACTGTGTGTCCTTGTTCTCTTGTGCTTCCTCCCTCCTCGTGTTTCTAGTGTTTATATGTCATGGACATGTGGCGTGAGGTAACTGCCACTATATTAAACAGTCGAACCACGGGGATCACTGTTGAAAACACACGATTTGCATCAAATATAGCTTCGCTGCAACTCGTGCTGTAGCCACAATATACTGAACCGCTAAAGAAACGTCACCATGGATAGATATATGAGAAACCTTATTTATCAAAACACTGTAAACATACTTTGAGACATATTAAAAAGATGAAACTTGGCAAAACTGATCATCAAGGTAACGATTAAAGTGTCAAATGTTCTTAAAGTGAAACACAACACTAGTCTCTGAGAAAATGGCATCACAAGTCAGTATCTCGTGTGTCCGCCATGTGCATTGATGACTGCCGTGCAACGTCGATACATGGAGTGGATGAGGCGGTTGATGAAGGCCATAGGCACTTCAGCCCACACTCTGAGGAACGCCTGACGCAGTTCAGCTACAGTTGTCGGCCTTGGTCGGACGTCCTACAGCCGTCTTTGAATCTCGTCCCACATGTGCTCAATGGGATTCAAATCGGGACTGAGTGCAGGCAGGCCACTGCATGGTTCTGATGCCATTCTGCTAGAGGAAGTCTCCTGCTGCTCTCGCAGTGTGGGAACGGGCGTTATCATGCTGAAACTCGTTGTTACAGTAACGGCTCTCGTTTGAGAAGAGGACTCTTCTCCACTGCTGGTGGCGCCAATGCTGGTGCTGTGTTGCCCATCCCGGGGATGACGTGGTGTCAGAATGGGTCCTCGGTGTTCCCTGTGTCTGCTCGTCAATCATCGACGCATGGTGTCCGCACTAATGTGTCGCTGGTGTGTCCCCATGGTCTGTCGAGCAATTTCCGCAGCAGTTACAAAGCGATCTTGAAGATGCTGTCGCACAATCTGACGATCCTGACGTCGGGTGGTGACCCTTGGTCTTCCACTACGTGGTCGGTCATCTGTAGTTTTGGTGGTCTGGCACCATTGCTGGAGCCTGTATATGGTCCTTACGTGGACTTGAAATGCACTGGCTACTTGCCGGGCGGTGTGTCCAACTTGCAATCGTCCAAGGGCTTGGTGTCGCTGATTTCTTGTCAATCTTGTAATGTGGCAGCAATTCAATATCGAATGAATGTTATCTGGGTGGATCTTTATAGGGTAAGAAATGGAGGAACGCATGTGCATTTCAATTTGCACGGAACTCACGTGCATCGGGTTACCATGGCCGTTGCCGTGATGCGTTTGGGCGATCGGTTTTATTGTCATCTGCTTTGTTCTTTTATCATCAAATTACATTTTTCCGGACAAAGTAATGTCAAATTTTCCGGACAAGGTAATGTTAAATTTTAGAAACTTTGACAAAAATTACCCAGATATTTAAATGACAACTTTTTATGCAATGTTACTTGGGGTGACGTTTCTTTTGCGGTTCAGTATAGTTCAGGGCAAAACTATACTTTATCAACCTACACATGGAGGTTGAGCGAACTATATTTCTTAAACATTAGTTAAAGTATTTCAGTCATTCGTACAGAGCATACTAACAATTATTGCATTGTTTTCATTCTTTGCGAAGAGGTCCATAGCAAAGTGAAGCCATATCAACGTATTGTCGCAAATAATTGAAGATGACACCATCAATTGTTCCTGACGCCATGACGATTTCTATGTGAATTCTTTCCAACAATAGAATAACTGAGTTAATGAGTCCATCTGAGACGAAGATGCACATGTCATTCTACATTTTCTTAGAAAATCGACTATGGGTGATATAAAGAATAAATCACCAAAGCTCGGGAAAAAATATAATTCCCGCGGGACAGATAATCCGTAATGCCTCGTTGCCTGTAGGTGATTCTCTATCTCGGTGAGAGTTCTGGAATAAGCACATTGTCACATTGAATTGGAGATGAAGGGTTTGACACAGAAGCAGAAACAGAAATGGTCATAGGTACAACCATCCAAGAATCCAAAACCAGGGAACGTAAATATACAAAGACTTTGATAGGTATTTAGAAGAACATGAAGTCATGACATCTTTTATGGACAGCAACTTCTTTGTCACGACGTTTCAGAGCTACGTCTTGCTCCTTCATCAAGTGAATGCTTAGTAAGTGCCTGGAGTAACTATGCATATAAGTCATGATTTGTGGGAAGAATGTACAAAGATAACAATATAACGAAGAAGCCAATGAGATTATAATGAGAGGATAAATTAAGTACACTGAAGGTGTTGTGATGACAAGGATCTGGCTATTGTGACACAAACATAGGTTTTCAGTTCTTTCTTGTTGTTTCCTCTTTTTCCAGTGACTGATGTTGGTATGCAGAATCTTGGTTTGTGGTCAGGAAGTATGGCGGTCTGGAATTTTGAAGAGATGTTCCGAAAGGGAGATTTCTTGTCAGATTTTTCAACAGAGGTCTTAAGCTTGTGTTCTTTTATTCTGGTGGCTGTGGGGCATGAAGTCTCTGTCATGTATTTGTGTCCACCGTTGCATGATATCGCATACACAAATCCCCTGGGGTTTGGGGTGGACTGGGTGGAACCTTTACCGTTTGCGTTTAGTGTCCTGTCAGAGGTGAAAGTCACGTCTATGTTAGTGAGCTGCCTGGTGATCTTGTGACTTGTAGGGCATTGGCTTTGTCATTATATTGTTATCTTTGTACATTCATTGTATATATTCACACACACACACACACACACACACACACACACACACACACACACATATATATATATATATATATATATATATATATATATATACTCTTCAAAAAAAAAGAAACGCAATACGGATTTGTTTGGCCATAAAAGCAAAATTAGCGTGGAGCAGCACTATGAACGATATTAATGCGGCATCTGCGTTAATCGAACAGTGACAGCTCAACAACATGCCAAGATTAACAGAAGTGCAAAGAAACAACGTCATAGGCCGCTTGCAGACAGGGGAATCCTGATCAGCTGAAGCCAGGGTTTTCAATGTAGCGCCTAGCACCATCACATGGGATCGGTTTCAACAGCATGGGTCAACGCGTGATCGGCCAAAGTCGGGATGTCCTGTTGGACACGTCATATTGAGTCGACAACATCGTCAACAACAACTGCATTGGTGTCGTCAACGCAGGGTATGGTCTCAACTGCGATGGAGAGATGTCTGTTACAGCGACGAATCAAGATTTCCCCTCCGTCGAGGGGATGGACGAGCACGGGTCTACAGACGTCGGGGAGAACGTTACACCGGAAGCTGCGTACAGGAAGTGGACAGGTTTGGTAGGGGTAGCGTTATGATGTGGGCGGATATCTCTCATCATGGCAGGACAGGTTTGGTCCATATCCAGGTAAATCTTACGGCTAAACGATACATCAACGAAATTCTCCTACCACACGTTCTCCCAATTGCAGCCAACGTGTATTCCAGCAGGACAACGCTCGACCGAACACAGCACGGATCACAAGAGCCCCTCCACAACAACAACGTTGATCTTCTCCCCTGGCCCTCCATATCCCCGGATTTAAACACCTGTGGGATGAATTGGATAGATGGCTACGCCGACGTCAACCACAACCCCAGACGTTGCAGCAGTTGGCTTTTGCGTTGCAGGCCGAGTTGGCTACCAGTCCCAAGGATGTAATTCGCATACTCGTCTCTTCCATGGCCAGGAGATGTCAGGCCGCTATCGATTCCAATGGGGGAAATACGCGTTATTGATGGTAGCTGACCTTCACCTTGGACTTTTCCTATGTACCGATAACTGAGATGACTACAATCACCAAGTGTTCTCTCCACAACATTTTGGCTTAAATCCTTGTACTCTTTCTCGTATAAATGAATTTGAATTACAAGTCATCATTGTCTTCATATAAGATAGCTACACGATAAATCGCCGAGAACAATGAAGTACGAAGCGTGTTTTTTTTTCTGGATAAGACATTGTTCTATCATGGCATGTTCGAACATGCGGTCGCAACTTGATGACGTATATTGAACGACGTTATCTTTGAGAGGGAAGTGTCCAGTTAGTTGTTCATATAGATGTAGCTGGGCAAAGCAGATAAGCGCAATGGTCGAACGATCGCTTTCGAAAGTGGGAGAGATATGATAATCGGTATTGGGAGCAAAGCAACAGATAATCGACGTACAAAATGTGGGAATATGCCGGAAAGACCAAATTCAACTCCCCGCCCCCTCATGTTCATAAAATGGACATGTCCGACATTGCGGAGGTCGGATTCTTTTTAGGGAGTCATCATTATTTAAATACGGGTAAATATTTTTAAAGCGTGTACTTTTTACTACCATCCTTTACGAGGCCTATACGTAATGTTGATATCTCAACATATAATAAGAAATAAACGACTCCTGGTCATTGTTTATCGTTCAATAAAACACTCCAGGGAGACTTTGAGGGCGCATGGTTAATTCTCCCTGAAATGGTTTATTGAACGATAAACAACGACCACGAGTCGTTTATCCCTTAATTCTAAGATGATTCGCTGGAACATCAAAGGCGGTGACTGTACTCTATACTGCGATAAAGTACAATTTTGGAATTACGTCATACTAGGCTGACGTCAATACGCTATCGCTCTCGCTCTCGCTCGGGATATAAAAGAACTCTAACACACGTTTCGTAAAACCAGTATGACACACATGCTCGTATAATATTCTCTAATTTATTACACTATACATGGGGGAAAGCAAACTTTGATGTTTCACGAGACACATCGAATATCCTATTCATTATATACTCTTTGAGTAGCTGTGTACCGGAATTTTCCTTGTTTTCATTACAAATGTAAAACCTTGAAACTTGTATTCTCCTCACCTAACACGCATTGCCGTTTCACCGCCCCTTGTAATTACGTCTGATAAAGTAATTCCAAGTTTGCAACATCTTAAAAAATATAAACAAAATCAATAAAAAATATTTGAGGTCACAAAATTTCTTTATCATACATTTGGATATTAGTATATACAAAATCAACTTATAATATCCTTGAAATCTACGAGACCACTGTTAAAGCGAAGGAATACACGCTGGTAAAGTAACAAAGATGGCGCTTGGCGAAACGAACAGTCCCCATTGACGAGTAAAATGAGAAATTTACAGTTTATAACGAAACATTTTCAAGCGAATAACAAACGGCAAAAAGCCACATTAACTCCATAAACGACCATCTGTCATTATTTTGCTTTGTCAAGTCAGCAGTTTGTGTAGGGGCCAGATACTTACGATATAAAGGGAGACAATGTATGGGGAGATATCTCTTGCATGACAATAGTTCCGTCAAAGTGTAATGGTCACTGCAGTGAAATATCAAGTGTTATGTTCACTGCAATAAAAAATATCACTTTTCTCAACTTCAGAAAACTCAGTCTTTCACACTGAAGTATATAATAAATGTTTATCTGTTACCAATTGTTACCAACTATGATGTTAGATACAAGTTTGAAGTGACTCAAAAGGGACATTTGATTATAACTTTAACGAAGATTATAGACAACACAAAGAACATTTTAAAGTGATAAAAAGTGCAAGCTGCGAAATTGTCTAGACATCATTTATACACCGAAGGTTGAAGAATAAAACACAAAGACAATATTTCAGGCCATCAGTAAACGCAGCTGGATTATATTGGGAAGCTCTTGATACTGACGAAATGAGCACGGGGATGACGTCATTCAGCAGACACCCTGATGACTGAAGATATCCGAAGACAATTATAACCTCAAGGATGGCAGTTATACACAACGTTGTGGGCTTTCATCATCATCAAAGGAGTGAATCGTGGGAAGCACCCGATCAGATGTCTGCTTCCTATTGCGACTTTTTATGAAGATGTCCAGTCAGCTATTGTCTGTAAATTCAGACGACAGGATCGTTTTGGGAAGCATCTTATACTCACAGAAAGCCATATTTGGCGGGCCAGCGTCAGATTGAACATTATATCGCTGATGAGGAAACGCTCGCCCACATGAAGATAACAAAAACAAGAGGGTCTTTATTTGAAGCTTATGCCCCTTCATGGTGAAAACAAACTACGATTTTTATCTATTCACAGTGTTGCAGTGAGGAAAGCAAGGCTAGCTCGCGTTTGAGACACTGGAGGTCTTGAAAATGTTCTTAGCTTTTATGTTCCGATCATGGCACCTACATACCTATGCTAGAACATCATCGTGAGGGAAAACTATCAATGTTGGAAACTTGAGGAATTCCTATTGATACGACACTAGATGCAATCGTATGATATTCCAGCTGAAATAAATAGCTGTGCTTCGTATTAAGTTCAATAAAAATAAATTTCTTATGAAATTAAATCATGCATCTTTCAATACATATTCATGATGATATTTCCTCGACTTTAAAGGTCCTGGTTCACAATTTGCACGCGCATGTTAATGCACGGCACACAATTTGGACGTTTGCGTGTTTGCTGGGAGCATGATACTCACACACGTGTTTTTTTAAAGTGATTGTTCAGCTATCAGGTGCTCATACAACACTTATGTTTAACGGTAAATAACGATATATCTGCGACCCGTTGGTATGCTGGAAACAGGAATGGCACAAAGAAGAAGTTGGCAGACATTTTATTCATGGAAAAACAACATAATCTATTTGGAGACGTTATCTACAGAAGGACAACACTCGTGGCTTACCAGGGGCTGTACGTCCACGTGTGACGTCACGTAAACAAGATAACCATTTTCGGTTGGTGCATCTACGGAATCGATACCAAAGTAGGCCTACCACATTAACAGCTCGGAAAATTCCTTGGTTGAGACCATTTAGTTGCAGAACCGTAAGCAAAAGTTTCATGTTTATACATCAAACGGCGGTGCAAGGGTATACAGACGTCCAGAAGAACGCTTAAGCGACTGACTCAATGTCGTCAGTTTGGGTTTTGCAGTGTAAAGGTATGGGGTGGCATCACAACTCATGGGAGAACACAACTCATCATTGTTAATGGCAATTTGAATGGCGTACGCTACCGTCCACATATTGTACGTGTTGTAATGGAGCATGGCAGTGCTGCCATGGCCGGCTGTGTTGCCAGACCTTTCGAACATGTCTGGGGATGGTGCACGCCTACGACAGGACAATAATCAGCCGGTAACGCAATCTCACTTGGTCCAATCTTCGGTTGACATTTGGAACAACATCCCTCGACTGTTTTCAATCATCCGATGTCTTCAATGCAACGTCTTTGCCTCGCCTGTATCAACGCAACTGGTGGTAACACCCGAAATTGACATTGTTAAATAAGTTGTTACTCCCTCCTCCCCCCTCCCCCCCCCCCCCCCCCCCTTTAGGGCGTGTCTCTCTGTCTCCTTTTACCAAGTATGGGTTTTATCAAGGATTTTAAAACATTGATCAGTCGAATGATCCAATATCGTGTTGTCATTTTCGATAACATAACACTTTCACCACTCTATATGAAGCACAATTACATTTTCTGCTGGTAATTTTTCATTGACTTGGATTTAATTAGTAATGAGACATTTGACGGTCGATTTGTGGCCTTGGTACATAATAAGGGCCTTTTTTTACCAAATTGGAAACATGAGGAAGACGTTTTGATTAGAAACGCTATGTACTTTGTCAGATGTGTTTGAAACGGTTTTTTATAGCATCCACGTATTGGACAGATTGGAATTGATCTATTTGTACACGTCTTTGATCCCATCTGATTTTCACATTGAGTACACACAAATGGTTTAAGAAATACTTTGAATCACCGAATTATTTAATTAGTTAGATTCTACCAAGAAAAACAGGCCATTCTCAAACGTTTTATCACTCGTGTTCACTCGGTCATGTTTTAAGTAAAAATATGTATCCTCAAAAGACACAAAGAAAAGAAGAAAGGCTAGTTTTCAGTGCACGATGCATGTCAGAAGTTCTACAATATTGTGTGTTTGTTTTTATGCTGTTCAACGCCACACTCAGCAATATTCCAGCTATATAACGGCGGTCTGTAAATAATCGAGCAAGCCTGACCACCCGGTCCCGATAGTCGCCTCTTACGGCCAGCATGGGTTGCTGAAGACCTATTCTTCCCCGGATCTTTACGGGTCAGGTCTACAATAAGCTTAAACCGTAACATATGTATGAAGTCACGCAACTCAAGATCATGTTTTGTGATTTTGTTCACCAAGCACCATACGATACACCCAACCAAATATTGATCGTGGTGCAAATCTATCTCTCTTGATCAAACGACCGGTTTAACATACTGGCTAGAATTGTAAAAAGTCTGGATGAACACATTCACGTGATCTTTATGGTAGGGAGAGAATTCTCTGGCTTTAGAGACTAGAATCACATCTGCAATGTTTTAGAAAATATATATTTCCGTTCCATGCAGTTAAGCGCCTGGTCTCTAGCATCTATTTTTTTCAAAACCACGTTTGTTTATATTTTGTTTTTATTTTCAACGTATGATCTATAAGCGTTTCGATTTGGACCAAATGGAAAATGCCTCGCCCTCGTAAAGCAGGGGGTGTTTTGACAGGTGTTGTTGAGGCGGGCACCTGTTTGTGTGAACAACACATAATGGCTGTTACTGTTGGCAAAAATACAAGTGACTTGAAAATCCACAAATAAGACATGCACTTGTTAGTGGCGCGGGGGTGTCCAGTCTTGTTGTGATTCACATCCACGCTCATCTGGATCAAGCTACGCTGTCTTCGACGTCGCAACACGCGGAATGCGGTCGTACGCGTCACATTTATTCCTGTATAAACTAGCTGTTATCTATGTCGTATGCCTAAATTCTAGTTTGGCTAAATAATGGGTATTAAATGTTAATACGACTTCTGAACAGACTGATTTACGACCAATGGAAATATTCGACACGGACAGAGACGAACCCAGAAAGAATGTTATAATTGGTGATTTAGAAACATACGATAAGACTTGATGACTACAGTTTTGGTTGTACCAAAAATATAAAAAGGTATTTTATCATTAACCATTGCAACAATCACAATTCCAGTAGCGAGGACACGATACATTAAACGGTTTAGTTTAGTCATGCAGGTCGGTCGACAATTGTCGTTATACATTACGATTGTTAAATCTACGTGAAAGCATGCTTTAGCTGAAGATACATCGGTAATCTCAACTGTAAAGGTAAATGATTTCCTTTTTTTCCCCTGAAGAGTTTATGTAATTCTTGTTTGGAAGCCAGTGGTTAGCATGGCGACATCGCCCCCGACATGCAACAGAACAGAAAATATTCTTCTCCGAAATCAAACCCGATCATGAATGACGTCAACAGGCAGTTTAAAAGATTGCTGACGATGTTTTGTAATTACGTGATTACAGATTGGTTTCAAATCATGGCATATCGAGATGATGTGATGGTAACGTAAATGGCCTGACAGTGTTTGTTATGTTTAATCAAAAGCTTTGCGAAATCAGTTTCCATGAATCCAGTAAAAGATTTACCGGAATAGCATGTGGGAACTGCTCATTACACAGCGGCAGATCGTCTAGAGGATAGCTGAACCGCGCCGTCAATTACAGACCGACGTAGTTCATGTTTGCTTTGTTGTTGATGATGTTGTTATATTCACAGGGGGCTTTCAGACATGTGGAAGTGATGAGACACGGAGACTCACGTGATATTCATGTATGTTCACATATAACCTATTGCCGATTTGCCAGATCACGTGTTGCGGAGCCACGTGTTTTAATGGTTAATTAGTTAACGAATCTCACAAACGTCACATGTGTGCATTGTTCCTGCAAGTGACGTTTGTTTGACGTGTGTCATACCGAAAGAAGTTGAACGATTGTACTGCGTGTTACCCTGCCTGGTGCTCGGCATTAAGGGGACAAAACAAGGACTACCCGACTCGGAGTCAGTATAATGTGTCCGAGAAGGGTATCCATGTTAAACTGTGGCATGGTAGCCCAGTAGACTACCACTAAAACCGGCATTAATCCGGACTATATCAAGCAGCCACATACGCACACGTGCACCCGCACGCACACACACGTCGCTATAAAAGCGCAATAATCGTGAACGCGACCTTAAACCCCAGTTCACCTCACCTCACGTGTATCATCATCATTTACCACGTGATAGAATGTCAGAGATGGCATTAAAGAACAAACACTACGAATGTCTCACAGTGTTTGTGTACGGTCAGGTCCCGTTAATCCGACATCGATGGTTGCATATGATTATGTCGGATTAACGAGTATGTCGGATAAACGAAATTTAGTAGTATCAACGTTCGTGATCGAAAATCGGACAACTACACGATAGATAAGGATTCAAACACGTAATAAAAAATATAAAATAAATATAAAAAATTCATATTGTTATGTTACATTGTTGGCGTAATATGTTTTCTTATCATGCAACCTCTAAAGTTTAACACAAAACAACTGTTACGGACTGTATGGCCGATTCAAAATACTTTAAAAAGCATAGTCTGGAATGGAAGTCGCAACTTTGAAACTGTTACCCAAAGCTTAAGAAAGCTGCTTTCTAAGTGGCTAACGTCGACTTCCTGTTGGTCATTTCATTGGTAGGTCATAGTTCGCGAAAAGTTGTTCGGACGTGACCTGTAATGGTATGTCCTCGTCGATAGCGAGAACTTGTATCCGATTTTAATAAGATTGAGGTAATCTAAGGATGTGAATTATCCTGTTTTCTGTATATTGTACAGCCTGCGATATTACAGATATATCACCGCGACCTGCCAACGAGACCGAGTAAGCCAGAGCTCATCATCTACCCGAGGCAAGAGAGTTAACTGACTTTAAAAGTCCAGTTTCCACCCTTGCCGAATTAGGCTGTTATTATGGAATTACCTTTTGGCTAGACTAACGAGTCCATGCACAGTCCGATCAAAATCGCGCAAAGAAATCGAAATCCGGTTCGTAAACTGTCGTGCAGATTTCGGTCGATTGCAGGATTTGCAAAACATGCACACCGCCAATTTGTTGTCAACAGATATTTTCCAAACCCTTTCATGTTTTAAATCAAGTTGCTCGCGTGATTTGATGCAATTCGCGATGTAAGACCCGTTTTATCACAATATATATCTTGATTATCGATCAGATCGTCTTGACTGGGCGCCGCCATTTTGTTTGAAACAAATGCAAGTGATGGAATCGGATTGGTCCATAGGAGAGACTCATAAGGGACATAACTCATAATAACCACTGGTTGCGCTACGATCGAGCCCAGGAATTCCAGCCAAGTTCGGCAAGGGTGGAAATTGGACTTAACTCTCTTATCTCGGGAAGGTGGTGCTCATAGCCTCAACAGCGATTCACGCAGTAGTAATACGAGTGGTCACAGACTGGTCACACATTTGAGAGGGCACTGAACAACAAACACCCGACGAGGTCTTGTAAGAAAATGCATGTATTTAGACTGACCATGACAACAGCGACTACGTTTGTCCAGTGAGATTCCTGCATAATATGTATCCAATGTATGTTTTTAAAGGATCCTGTCAAACTTCCGCCTGTGTGTGTAACCATTTAGGGTTGCGTTCATACATGAAGATCCGGGTTTGAATAGGTCTTCAGCAACCAATGCTTGTCGTAAGAGGCATCTAACGGGAATGGGTAGTGAGGCTCGCTGAATTGATTGATGCATGTCATCGTATCCCAATTGCGTGGATCGATGCTCATGATATTAATCCCTGGATTGTCTGGTCCAGGCTCGATTATTTACAGACCGCCGTCATATAGCTGGAATATATCTACGTGCGTTAAGCAACAAACAAACAAACAAAACAAAAACCTTTACTCGAAACTAGTTCGCAGAACTGGTCCTATGAGATTCTGCATACCTGGAGTTACAATGGTCGGAAGACTTGGTTCAGCGTCAGTGGACTCACCAGCACTACACTCGGGCTTGACTCGCTTCTATTTGAAGTAAATCAACGTTTTAACATTCAATGGTAAACTCAACCCAGGAATGTTGAGAGCTTTTAGGTTAACCACTCTCTTTATAATTGTGGACACAGACAGATTTATATAGGCGCCAGACTCCTTGGAAATGTTGTCACTGTTTTGTTACATAATCCTCTTTGCAGTTGATATGTATAACACATGTTGAAATTCCCATTGGAATATATTACATCTGAAATAGAATAAAAGACAAACATAAAAGTAAAGAAAACGAAAAACTTAATCTGTGGTGAGTCTTTTACGCCCGCTTCCGCGACTTGTCGGTTCTTTCCGGATTTTAGCAACCGGAAGTGTAACACCTGTTCCAACATGGCGTCGGTAGGCACGTTGGAAAATGCAGCGAGGAAACGGAAAGAACGTTTGAGAGCCCTACGAGAGAAGAAGCATGAAAACTCCAAAGATGAAGTATCGGAACAATCTGAAAGCGACAAGCTACCTCGGTAAAGACATTTCTAAGAAGCCCATGTTGTCAGCAAAGAAACAAACATTACCAGATCTAGATTCATTGTTTATTGGCTAACCCTCATTCCTGAGGGACTGGTAATTTGTTTTACGCATCAACAAAATTATTTTTGTCTATCAGTCTCACACACCAGGTGGGGCGTTTGGTAAACACGGTGAATCAATTTAATATATCTGCGTAATATATTCTTATCAAGTCACAGATTAGATCATCTCTAATTATGGCATTGTGTACAAATGCACAAAAGTACAATCTTAAAGTTATACATGTCCTTGATACATGTTTTAGTGTGGATAACATAAATTATCTATCAGTGCCAAACACATAAGACTACTAGCCTGAACATGGCTCGGTATGACTTCCGCCCATATCCCCCCTTAAAATATATATGATTAAAAGGATTGAGAGGCATTGCAACTTTTGGAGGGGTGATACGGGTGGAGTTCTTTCCTTCATGTTGACTCCAACTGTAATGTTCATGGACTTCCTTTCAGACCCATCTTTAGAAGCTACAAACCACAGGATGAAGGGCTGAAGGAACACGCGCTGGATGTAGTTAAACCTGGAGATGGTAGTATTGATTATACTATGTCAGGTCTTGTCTCATATCAAAGGGCAACAATACTCCCAACTCTGTTGTCTCGCCGGCCCAGCTTTAATTAGCCCCCGTAAATCATGAGATGACTTATAGCGAGAATAGTGCTGAAAACAAGTCAAACCAGTCAAGATTTAGTCCATGATAAGCAAATTTTTAATTTAAAGTGTGGGTATTGTTGCCGGTGAATATGAACAAGTACAAGAGTAAGTAGTTTGACACAATGGTGTTTGACTATATTTACAGTAGGTCAGTAAATGACTTCTTTCAAATTAAGATAATCACTGGTTTATCTACAGTGAAGTGCACCAAAGTGCATCTATACCTGGAGGGTGATAATAGCTATGGTTCAATTCGAGAATAACAAGAATAAAGCTTTGGGGTTGTAGTACATGATGTAATGACCATTGTCATGTAAAAATTCAGAATACAACCTGAATGACTATCATTATAATGGTGTGTGTGACATTATGGATCCAAGGATGTAAACAATGAAGAAGTGGGAAAAAACAGGGGGACCGTTATCACCTGTCCAGAATAAACAGGCACATACTATGTAATAATTTATCTTTTTTCAGTTGAAAGTGAGGTAAAAAATCAGATAGAAGCTGGAAAGACAAAGCACATTGTTGAAGAAGTGGTGAGTAATCTGTGTACATGTTGTGAATGAAGTACGAGACAAGTCGTATGACAATCAACAATCATCGTCATTTGTCAATGTAGTCCTGTGGAACAGAAACTTCATGTTCACTGACAAACTGTGATGTGGATTCTACAATGTTAGGAGCTTCTCTGTCAACATGATCTATACAATGTTACTGTCAGCCATTTTCTTAGGATTGTGGGAGGGCACAGGCGGCCACTGGTCATGGGTTCCACCAAAGTGGTAAACGTCTGAGACCTGCATTGCCTCAAGCTATCTTCCCACATCAAACAGACCAGCCTTGATACAACTGTTGAAAGCAGCATTATATCCAACTCACTCACTCTCTTTAGCATGTTTAGCACTTCAATTTTTAGTCAATGATGGAACAAATTAGTAGCTGTTTAAAATGTATGTTTTTTGACAAATTAACTGCTTCTAGTGATCAGCGCACTTGGCAATATTCCTGCTATTGGACAGCATCCATGTAAATAATCGAGCTTGACCAGGCAATCCAGTGATTGATAACATGAGCATTGATCTACACAATTTCCATGCATCTTACCAAGTCAGCGAGCCTGACCACCTGATCCTGTTAGTCGCCTTTTACGACAAGCAAAGTCACCTTTTATGGCAAGCATGGGTTGCTGAAGACCTATTTTACTCCGGATATTCATGGGTCTAGTGGTTATGAACATGATGAAATAATGGCATCTTACAATGATTCATGTACTATTTGATATCATGTCACTACTGATGGTGACCTATGTCAGTACACAAATGTTGGAAATATTGGTAGGGGCCCTGCTTCAGATACAGATTACAATTGCTGCAAACCTCAAGGAGGCCAGGACACTCCTTAATTTGGACACCTTTTGTTCTTAGAATTTCTATTGATGAATTTCTGTTGCATAACAAATCAAGTTCTGATGATGTGTAGGATTCAGGAGCTCATACAAAATTCATGTTACTCAGTAAAATTCACATCACGTTTCTTAAACATGTTGAAGAAAGATGTTGGGGAGAATGATTATGTGTCATAATGTTACTCTGGGTGTGATTATTTGTCAGAACAAATCTAAAATGCATTATACTGACATTTGGAAAAAACACATGTATCTATGTGTACATAATGTACATAAATAGTGCTTTTGTATTTGTTAACATGGAAAGGGTTAACTTGTTCAGTGTGTTTGGAGTAGAGTGGGAGGGGCTTGACCTTGTTGACATTCTTTTGTGTGTATGGCAGTGAATTAGGTTCATGTGAGCCTTCTTTTTATCATCCCAAACTGGCTCCCACACTGTAGATATCGCTGCTATGAAATTGCATCACAATACTTTGCAGACCATTGTGACGTCATTGGTTACCATGATATCACAATCAAATAACATTACTAATGGCTCTGCTACTGAAGCTGTTAGCAGTACTTTTTACACTTAAGACACTGCTTATTACTGTCTACAAACTGAAAACATTGGAAGAATGATGTTAGATGATAAATAAAATCTCACCCTTGTGTCTTTTGATATCAAATATATCAACACTCATTGATATATTTGATATCAAAAGACACAAGGGTGAGATTCTCTATTTCTCCCTTTGCTTGTCCATATATCTGTTGTAAACAATTACACTTTTGTTATCTTTTAGTCATAAAGCTCCAATGAAACTTTGCATGGATGATCACAACAATGGCAACTCCAAACATTTTCAGAAAATGTTACACACATAATTTAGGCTACCTCTGCTCAGTCATATTTATGTTAGTTTGGTCAGTTACTCAGCCATTTCTGTATTGTTGGAGATGTGGGAAGTCTGTTCATTGATTGATGCTTGTGGCTAGGACTTGCTGAACCTGGCGCCGAGGAAGCCTGACTGGGACTTGAAGCGCGACATCGCCCCCAAGCTGGAGAAACTGGAGAAGCGGACACAGAGAGCGATTGCAGAGTTAATCAGTCAGTATACAGCTGTAGTGTATTTCTTCAGTTAATCAGTCAGTATACAGCTGTAGTGTATTTCTTCAGTTAATCAGTCAGTATACAGCTGTAGTGTATTTCTTCAGTTATCAGTCAGTATACAGCTGTAGTGTATTTCTTCAGTTAATCAGTCAGTATACAGCTGTAGCGAATTTCTTCAGTTAATCAGTCAGTATACAGCTGTAGTGTATTTCTTCAGTTATCAGTCAGTATACAGCAGTAGCGCATTTCTTCAGTTAATCAGTCAGTATACAGCTGTAGTGTATTTCTTCAGTTATCAGTCAGTATACAGCTGTAGCGCATTTCTTCAGTTAATCAGTCAGTATACAGCTGTAGCGTATTTCTTCAGTTAATCAGTCAGTATACAGCTGCAGCGTATTTCTTCAGTTTAAGGCTACATAGTTTTGTAACCAAAATGAAAATGCACTGTTATTTTGATTAGACTATGTAATCTCAGGTAAACAATATGTACTGTATTATCAATTTGAGCATGTTGAGGAATTTCATCACAGATGTAAATTTTATGTTGGCCATTACAATGCATGAGGTGGTTTCTACCAAGATAGGATCTAGTGCATTATATTGCTGACAATATTACAATGTTTGTTTAAACCTGTGAACTTATGATAACTGAACAGGGGAGATAATGAACGGTCGTCTGAGATTATCTCCCTTTGTTCATTACATAAATTTACAAGTCAATTGTTTTGTTGAGTAGGGTATTAGGCCTCGCTTAAGGGTGAATTTTGGTCAGTTCTTGCAGTAGACAATATTTAGCAACTCATGCTTAAGTTTGATGGGTTGAATATGTCTGTAAAATGTCACTGTCTTTTGTCTCTGGAGCTCTCCACCCTGCTCTCAATCAGCAATCAATGGATTTACCTCTGATACTGCGGGGTGTTGAGAAGCTGCTTCTGGCGTGTTCCATACACAAGAAAAAAACTAACCTTTACTTGATTTCCTTTTCTATTTTGTGTTCACAGGGGAAAGATTAAAAGCAAGCCAGGAAGATTTAGCCAGTGTGGTGAATGCGAGCGAGGCAGTAGCCAGAGCGGACGAGGATGATGAAGATGACTGATCGTGGACAGGAGACAACATGGGTCTGGATGTGGTTAAACAGAACTGTTCACCAAACTTGTGTTCTGATGAGTCTGCAGG
The DNA here is from genome assembly GCF_023055435.1 of Haliotis rufescens. NCBI lineage: Eukaryota > Metazoa > Mollusca > Gastropoda > Lepetellida > Haliotidae > Haliotis > Haliotis rufescens. Next base: position 5,412,380 of record NW_025964112.1, read on the forward strand.
ATTTTCAGCCTCCTAAGTAGGATCTGTACTGTGAGACTCTCCACATCCTTCTGATTATTCGTCAGATGGCAACGTGTGTAAGATGCAACTGACATACTCAGTGGTGTTTGGATGATTACCAGTATTCGTATGTGAAGAGAATACATTGCTCTCTCTGAGCATATTTTTCATCTACAGGTGGTGATAACTTTCCTTGAATATACCATTAGAGTAAAGTAGGTTATTGAGTTTTCTGTTGACACTGCTAAGGGTCTGTGGGGTAGCCTTGTGGTGAAAGCGTTCACTCGTCACGCCGAAAGCCCGGGTTTGATTTCCCACATGGGTACAATGTTTGAAGCCTATTTCTGGTGTCCCCTGCCGTGATACTGCTGGAATATAGCTAAAGGAGGCGTAAAACCATACTCACTCACTCACACTGCTAAATACTTGAAGGTAGCAGCCAAGCAACCAGTTAACAAGTGACTTGAGGGAAGGGTTTGTGTTACAAGAGCACAGCCAATGTTTTCTCAGTTGTTTCTTTTGAAAGATTTGTTTATTCAAGATTTTTCCATTGAACAGCTGAGGAGTGCAGAGAGTATTCCATGTGACAAATTTTGACCATGTGTTCCTTTAGATCTTGCAGCCTATTTGGATGAATCAATGACTATCTTTAGGTGAATGTTCCAACATTTACAACTGTAATTGATTTTTGTGGTTTTATCATCTTGGTTAAGGTAAGAGGACATCACATTGCAAGAAATGAAAAAACCCAGAAGTTGACCACATTTTGAAGTTTTATGCATTTCTCAAATGTTTTCTCATGATTGTTGATCTGTCTGAATATCTGCATATGTATTATGAACCATATATGTACAAGTACAACTGACCCGTGAAGATCGGGGGTAGAATAGGTCTTCAGCAATCCATGCTTGCTGTAATAGGCGACTATGCTTGTCGCAAGAGGCAATCAACGGGATCAGGTGGTCATGCTCACTGACTTGGTTGATGCATGTCATTGTATCCCAATTGCATGGATCGATGCTCTTGATGTCAATCACTGGATTGTTGTGTCCAGACTCGATTATTAACAGATCGCCATCATCTAGCTGGAATATTGCTGAGTGTGGCGTTAAACAACAAACAAACAAACAAAAACAAGTACAACTATCTGGTCATCATTAAACATTCCAGTTTAGAAAATAACTTTTAGAAAATTATGCTGAACCTGTTGAGCTGATTCTTCAGCTGTGCTAACCAGCATCCACCCTTGTACACAACATGGCAGCAGTGATGTCACATAATAATCATTTACATGGCTTAACAGAACACTTTTCTCATGGTTTGAATGGCAACTGTATCTCAACTGTAATTTGCAAGTTGTTGTCTGAAAGTAGCATCATCATCTTTGTCATGTCATCAACTGTGATGGTGTGGACATCGCAGATAATCTTTTGAATAAAAATAAACATGATTATGTAGGTGTTTATTTGTTTGGAATCATCTCCGTGTGTCTGCAGACTCACCTATCAACCTGCATCCCATATTGAACAGAGACCACAAAGGCTTGCGAGGATCGATGGTCATGATATCAATCACTGGATTGTCTGGTCCAGACTCGATTATTTACAGACCGCCGTCATATAGCTGGAATATTGCTGAGTGCGGCGTAAAACAACCAACCACAAAGGCTTGTTCATGGAAAGAGTGTCAAGTTTTTGTTTGGAGTTGAGATTATGGGGCAGTTGAAGCCCCAGGTTTGCTTTGTGGATTATTATTAATGGAGACTTAGGCTAAAAAAAATAATAGTTTTGATTCTCAGGCGCTACAACTATTTATTTGGTTACATACTAGTTTGAATAACAAAAAAACAAACCCAAAACCCACCACCAGCACACATTATATTTTCAAAAGCCATTGCTAGAGAAACAATTCTTATATGTTTTTAAGCCTTAAAGAACATTTTAATCATGACATAAGGGAAATAATAAATGGGAATTCTAAATTGTCTACCTTTGTTGATATTTTAGTATTTTATCAAGGTCAAGTGAACCAATATGGTCTCAACATTCTGACACGGTGATAATGAGTTTTTAATACTTATTTGTATCTTGAATTCTATATTGTAGATCATTTTCAAATTTCAGTATCAGATAATGTTGACATTTAATTTTGCTAGATTCATACTGTAGTGAAAGTGAAAGGTAGTAAAATGAACACAATTACAAGTAAAGCAGTACAACATACTGCATATGATATAAATTACACCAGCACAGATAAATTAATTGGTTTGTCATCGACCAAGTTACAATTTTCATGTGGCACAATCCTTTCATGTATCTTCTTGACACCATTGTTGGGATCAGTCATGCCTCTTCACTGACCTTAGCTGCTCAGGGGTACATGTAAAACTCCGGGGGACATTGACTTCTAAGTGTAGATACAACCTTTGATATGGAGTTCTAGTATAGGTCAGGCAACAACCTTCTGGGTGTAGATGTCTGCTGTTTCTGAGCAGTCATGAACACCAAGGTCATAAACTGTCAATCACACATTTCAACTTTCGACAGTTGACAAAGGAATATGGAAGCACATGCATTTTTCCTTTTGAAAGTGTTTGACAGTCGGGTAGATTGGGTTTTATCTTTCTTTGTGAAAGTTTTTATGTTTCTTTCCTATTTATGGGCACATTTGTTTTCATGTTCTCTAACTGTATTTTCCAATTCCTCAACTGGTTACAAGAACCTTCCGATGACCATTATTACTCCAATCAAACATTTTCCTTCATTCAGACTTTGCTCTTGGACTAACTCTTCATCAGTTTTATGAGTTGTCTTGTGACGTTTTGTTAATCTTGTTTTTATGGTACAGTGCGTTACGTGCACATGACATCTAATACTTCACAGAATGTTTTCATTTATTTTATTTATCTGATGTATGAAATTGTTTTTATTCATGGTAGAAAGAACCAGGCTAGTTTCTTTTCTGTTTATTTCAACATTATTTCATACACAATCCTGCTTGTAAAACATTATCTCTGTCCTGAAAAATAAGACTGCAATCTGTCATTCTGAAAAAGAGAAGAGATATTTGCTAACATATAGTTTTAAGCCATGACAAGTTTCACATGAGCACAAAATATTTTTATTTTTTTGAAAGACATCAATTTTATTTTACAGATTCCAGTTTACACCACCTGATAGCATAATTGACGTTCAAGTATTGAAACTAACATCCCAAATATAACTGAATTGATGTATGCATTGCAATTAAGAAAGTTTTAAAATCGTCAATGAGCCTGCAAACCATGGCCTGGCCATCAACACCACTGGGGTGAGATGTCCTGGAAGTATAATGTTTGTTGTTGAGTGCCTCACTCAGCAATATTCTAGCCAGATGACCCCAGCCCGTAAATAGGCAAGTCTGAACTGGACAATCCAGAGATTGAGATAATGTTTGGATGATGTGATGACAGTCATCCAGGCGACACCTGACATCACCTTTTTAAGTGGCTCTCAACTCAAGTTACAGCAACAGAACCCGTCCAGGACATTCATGGTATGCTGATCCCTTTTCTGTCAAAGAACTGCTGACACATTAGAATAAGTCCGCATTCAAAGATTAGATGACCAAGATCGGAAGTCCTTGCAACAATTCCGCAAGATCAGATCTGAGCTTGTCTGAAATTTCTTGTGATTCGACCCATGCCCAGATGGGCTGGTTTGTCTTCTTCAGGGCTGATGTGAAGTAGCTGTGATTGTAATAACCACATCTACTATATTGCCCAACCACACCCCAGTGAGCATTCTGGTTTAGAATAGGCCCCCATCAACCGATGCTGGACGTAAAAAGCGACTAATGGATCGGATGGTCAGGTTCGGTGACATCGTTGATTGAGTGTTAATGTGCCCCACGTCGTAGATCGTTCACGATATCAATCACTGGATTGTCTGGCCCAGACCGATTAGTTACACGCCGCCGTGATATAGCTCTAACATTGCGGAGTGGGGTGCTGATAACTAACAAATACACACGAATTCACCAATACAAGACTCACGTGAGACAGCTCAACACTTGAGCGTGGAGAGGAGACCAATGGACACCTTCTGGGTTCCAATCATCTTGCCATTGTCATCAGTGCAGAAGCAGACGGACCCCTCGCACTTGTACTGCTGATAGTTTCCATTGCTCTCACAGTCGAAAGTCTGGCCCAACGCACCTGTCTTTGAGAACTGCTCCTTGTCTCGCGCACACTCTGTAGTTAAATGCGTACAGCGTCATCGTATGTACGTTGTTTGTGATAGTAGCACGGAATCCCTGTATTGGAAATCCTACTCACACCTGTCAGTGAATTATATATTGACAAGGTAACTTAGGTTACACAGATCATAATTACTGGCTTCAATCTCACTGACTCGCTCCTACGATTGGATCATTAATGGTTAGCGTCATTTCGCTGATTATCAATGCTGTTTTTATAACTAGATCACACCTAACAAAAAGTCTAAATAATTACTTCTGTAATTTTGTTTTGAAAAAACGACACTTGCCTCACTCACTTTCCTTCTCCAAGGACAAAGTACTACTTCGTGAATAAATCTTACATAAAAGATTATAACTGAAGAACTTAAGAGAGTTGGTAAATTCGGTGATGCTCGATTGCCTAGTTTTTTGGACCTCCCGATCAATGGTGAAGGATGAAGATCACAAATACACCTAGAAGTAAACCTTCCATGCTAACACTAAGTAGATCGCAAAACGTAATATTTACACACGTACCCCCGCGTACTTTTTTGACATTCATTTATCCATCATTGTGCACGAGAATCTGAGACGAATGGGGGCACGGGTGGCCCAGTCGTCTAAAGTGCCGCGATTCGCTGTGCAGAGTTGCGTCCCTTGGGCACACCAGAAACCTATGATTGTGGGTTCGAATCCCGGTTCGCCCCGATTATGTTTCTAGGTCTGTTAGCACCACACCCGTGCTCGTGGGTTTCACCGAAGTGGTAAACGTCTGAGACCTGCATCACATTGGGGTTTCCTCCCACATTAAGCTGACACGCCGCGATATAACTGGAATACTGTTAAAAGCGGCGTTAAACCCAACTCACTCATTCACTCTGAGACGAATGAGTGAGTGATTATTGCTGAACGCCGCCGCATCAGCAATCTTGCAGCTACTGGCGGCTATCAAACACCCAGCAGTCAGTTATAGTATTGCAGATCCGGCTAGCTACTCACGGCAGTTCTTGGTGGAGTAGTCGGTGGCGCCGATGCTTGTCCTATATCCGGCAATCTCGACTCCGGCAGAATCCACACAGTAACATCTACAGGAGACATACGATACTAGCTCAGAAGGGTTTTAATGTGACGGAACTGAAGGACGCCAATTAGACCTGAACGCTGTTCAACCTTTGAAATTCTGCCCAAGACACGGGCTCGAATCCTTATAAGCATACAATGTAGGAATTCCATTTCTGGTGTCTCCCGTCGTTATATTGCTGGACTATTTCTGAAAGCTCACTGAGGGTTGACGTGCCTGGCCACCCATACGAGGATAACATTCCAGGGAACATTTTATATCACAAACATTTAAATTAATGTGGTATTCGCGAATACGGCAATATCATCACAATTCATACAGTTATATACACCTGGATGGTCGAAATTGCTATTCGGTAAAATAATCCACCTCTGTACTTATCATCACCATCGATTATCCAGTGTATTATATCTCCATTCCATTATGATGCATACCCGGGATTAATTCGCCGCTGAAGCTTCGTTTCAAAGTGACGTCACCGTCTCCATCTCTTAGGGCATAGTTTCGCTCGTTTACAGGAATTTGATTGGATGGCTTTTTCAATGTCGTTCCATTCCAGTTGTGCCGAAAAACTAGCTATGGTAGCGAATGAGTCCACATTTTAATTTTCCTTTGGGGTTTTCTGATAGAGCCTATAGCTATGGTAGCGAATGGGTCTACATCTTAATTTCCCTTGTGGGTTTCTGATAGAGCCTATAGCTATGGTAGCGAATGGGTCAATATTTTAATTTTCCTTGGGGGTTCCTGATAGAGCCTATAGCTATGGTAGCGAATGGGTCAATATCTTAATTTCCCTTGTGGGTTTCTGATAGAGCCTATAGCTTTGGTAGCGAATGGGTCAATATTTTAATTTTCCTTGGGGGTTTCTGATAGAGCCTATAGCTATGGTAGCGAATGGGTCAATATCTTAATTTTTCCTTGGGGGTTTCTGATAGAGCCTAATGCTATGGTAGCGAATGGGTCAATATCTTAATTTTCCTTGGGGGTTTCTGATAGAACCTATGATAGCGAATGAGTTCATGCTTTTGATATAAATATCCCTATTGCTGTTTGAACTGGATATAAAGACATATTCGTCACACGTAGCTGATAGCATGAAGGGTAACGCACTCTGATCCCAGGCACTGCACGGGGTTGTAGGATCCGTCCTGGTTGCACTTCAGGCTCTGGACACCGAGCAGGGGGAGGCCGGCGGACTGGCCCTGCTGCAACTGCTGCTGCTTCAGCGCGCATGGGCCAAGTGCCACTGTTGAAGAGAGAGAGAAAACCTTAAAGTCACAAACAAAAGCAAAACAAAAACTAGCAAAGGCGTTTCAGGTACGGCTGAAAGCATTAGAATAATTTTAATACCTTTTAAGTTTACAAATATTTCAATGCATACTTTAACACGAGGGTGGCACTTAGTCTAAAATGCAATTTCAAAGATGCAGGAGGAGAAGTGGGATCGAATGCATTAACGCCATTGTCCACGTGTACGTCACTACGACGGATTCAGGAGGGGGTGTGGGGTGGGGTGGGGATGGGGGGGGGGGGGGGGGGGGTCACACGGCTGACACTACCAACACACAATTAGCCAAAACACGAAATTTACTATTGAATACTATTGAAAGTACCAGACTACTTTTAATAGGAAGGTCCGGGTGACATTTTCTCCAGAATTAGCAATCAAATGCTAAATCTTATCAGTTTCGAGTCTTGATATGTGTTGACATAAAAATCATATCCACATAGTTGTAAACCATCTCGTCACGCCAAACAACATCCTATATACCTGATATATACCTGATGACAGTCAACACATTTGTCTGTGACAACTAAACCCACGACCAAAAAAAGTATACACTTCCAAATTCACACTTCACCCTGGTCATTGCTCACAACTGTGAAATTGCGACCCCCATTCTGCCTGAGACGTCATATGTACAAACTATAATTCATGTAATATCGCCTTTGATATCCGTGTCGAATACAATCACCATCGAATACCATCTCTGTTTGTTTCATATTCAACCACCATCAAACATGGGTGTACACTTCTTTTTGCCCCACACTTTATAACCAAACTTCGACCTTCGTACCCTTACAGTGTGCCCATGGCCAAAACATATCTATATTTAATTAAATGTTTGAAACTTATGAAGAGTCTCACCTTGTCGTTTGGCCATCTGGACACACGTCATGGTGGCCACGCTGCAGCGGAGACCTACTCCACACTCCGCGCTAGAGGGAACTCCCAACAAGAAGCTGAAACTACACTTATCATTTTCTCCTGAAAAGGAAATGTAGGTAGATATTAATAATCAACAAACTGAACAATAACAAAATCCAGTGTCAACAGTTGCATCATTTCGTCATGGGACTTCTCGCGTACAATGCAACATCTCCGTGGCCAGGAATTCATAAAGTTGTAAAACTTTTAACGTAACAGCCAAGAACAGCCAAGAACAGGTAGTGAGTGAGTGGGTGAGTGAGTGATTGAGTGATTGAGTGAGTGAGTGAGTGAATTAGTGAGTGAGTGAGTGAGTGAGTGAGTGAGTGAGTTAATATGTAACGTCACATCGGCAGTATTTCAGCCATATCGTGACGAGCTGGCAAAGGTAGACTCTCATTACTAACATGGCCACCCTTCCAAGTACCAGGGCCCCGTTCAACAAAACGATCTTAGTGTCAAGATGAGTAAGCCAGTGTTAAAGTATGGAAGTTACGTGAGTGAGTGAGTGAGTGAGTGTGTATGGTTTTACGCCGCTTTTAGCAATATTCCAGCAACATCACGGCGGGGGACACCAGAAAAGATGGGCTTCACACATTGTACCCATGTCAGGAATCGAACCCGGGTCTTCGGCGTGACGAGCGAACGCTTTAACCACTAGGCTACCCGACCGCCCCTATGGAAGTTACGACCACCTTTGCGCTAAGATGGCTTTGGAGAACGGGGCCACAGTTTCATGCCGGGTCTGGTACGGACAAACCAAGGGAAATAATTAGGGCAAATCTGGGATTAGAACTCATGATCATAGGTTTTATGGAACACCTAAGGGACACAATTGTGAATAACGCAGAGTTTCTAAGTGATCTTAGCGCTAAGGTGATCGTAATTCACACACCTTAACAAAAGCGCCCAGGCCCTGATAATACAGTTTTATGTTTGCAGTGTTGACCAACATTACTGCGAGTGATAACCATTATTGGTCCAACATGGCCAGTATACTCAAATGATCATTTTCCATTTAATATAAAAGGTATAACCTTGAAGTGGGAATAACGTTGTATTATTCTGTTTTGAAGACCGTCAACACATGTTGAACTGAAGATAAGAGCGGCCCGTGTACTGCCCTCGATACTATGTGAGCTTGTATGAGAATACTCTATTGATAGCCATATGTCCCAACTCAAAATAGGCTACATTTTAAATAGCGCAGAATAAAAGGGACATATTTAGGGTAGTGTTGTTTTCTTGTCCACCAAGTATTAAGAAATTTCAGAAATAAAATAAATCTCTCCAAAGTAGATCGATATCGGAAGAGAAGGGACGGGAGACTTTAATTTGACATTCCCACACTAAACAACACGTTGCATTATTATTCAATGTTTTCACTCTACCAAATGTACTTTCAGGAGAACATTTTCAATTGCAAAAAACATGTTATTTTGAAATTATTATAAAAATACCTTTTTCGATGAATTATTTTGTAAACATATTTCATAAACAAAGTAATACAAGAGTGGAGGCGTCACCCTAACGTGTGTGTGCTGGTGTGAACAAGGAACAAGGCTATGACGTCAATCTATTGTTTCAACTGTAGATCATCTGTCACGAAGTGACTGTTTACTGACCTACTTTCAGCAATGCATATTCTAAGTTCATGATTTTATTCTAAACATAGGCGTCGCGAACATACCGACTACAACGATCAAATCTCACATAATGGACGTGCAGTACGAAGCGTGAAATTAAAGATTTCAACGTGTTACAAATGTACTGCATGACATTTCCGTGCAGCATATTTTGTTTGTTTACAATTTCATTTTTGCTTATTTCAACGTTCAGACTGTATTTGTAATCTAATTACTTTGATTCTGTATTTTAAGTAAATAAAACGCACACGTAAGTGGACATTGATTACAAACAATGACGCTCGCTAGGTTCCCTGGCTCGTGCATCATATCATTAACGTAAAACGCAGGTAAGTAATACATCAGAGGAATACAGCCGTGAAGATCCGGGGTAGAATAGGTCTCCAGCTACCCATGCTTGCCGTAAATGGACGACTATGTTTGCCGTAAGAGGCAAGTAACGGGATCGGGTGGTCAGGTTCGCTGACTTAGTTGATGCGTGTCATCGTATGCCAATTGCGTAGATCGATGCACATGATGTCAATCACTGGATTGTCGTGTCCACACTCGAATATTTACCGCCCGCCGTCATATAGCTGGAATATTGCTGAGTGCGGCGTTAAACAACAAACAAACAAACAAACGAATGCGCGCGCTAAACGCGGAAAGATTTATTCAGTTTCTCCGATATCTGAGAGTCCTGCTGTTTTATGTCACAGAGGAATATATAACTGCGCGGATATCATTTACACTAGTTTGTTATTTGGTCGGCTTAATCCACACCTGAACTGGTTAAATACCTAATTATAAACCAACTATCACAAGATCTGCTCATAGTGGCCTTTGTTATTGCTTACCTAACCTGCTAATTTTTACAGCCCATGACATGCGATGCAGATGCTTCATGACATTTAATGTATTTTATGTCGTGTGTACATGTATGCTTGTAAGCATTCAAATATTAACTTGTATGAATGTTTCATGTAGGTTATAAACACTATAGCTTGTACATAGATCCTTGAATGACAATGCTCTAAAAAGCAATCAAAATCAATGTCAGTTATACACCTTATGAGTGTTTTGATTGGTATATTTCGACAGGTGAACATTTTGTATAATGTCAACTGATACTACAGCTTAGAAATATCGACACGGTCTTCGTCTAATGAATCATTTGTCAACGACAGTTATTACTTTGATTATAGTCTTGTTGATGACCGAAAGTATCCTTACCCAGAAGATTAACACAGCTATCACAGCATCCACAGAACCCGCCGTTGGCCTTGACCTTGCCATTACAGCCAGTGACGTCGGGGCAGTCCACTCCCTTGCACATGTCAGGGGCGCACACGATGGCCTCGGCGGCTAGGAACCCACAGGCGGCGACAAGCAGCAGCAACATGGTGAATGTGTCTTGCAAACTGACGTGCTCCCAGCTGACGCCGGCTATATACCAGCCGCTTGAAACCTTATCTGTGTGTGACGGTGGTGTGATAACACTCGCGCTAGTACAGCATTGACAGTAAACCAACAGGACTCTAACAGGTCAACTTCAGCGTGTACAGATATATATTTAACCCAAGTGTTTACAAAACTGCGGGATTAAACCTGAACCTAAATCACACATGAACTTTGTACATTTAAGCTGCTCATGATTCAACAGCAGCCTGACTCAACACATTACCGATGGGGTGATGCATATACTTTAGGAGCAACAGAGATGTATTCATATTGAAACATTATCAGTGCGTATTACAAACGTTTAATGAATAAAAGAAATATAGTTACGCGTTTGGAGTGCTCTGTGATTGATGTAACGCAGACATGTGGGAAAGGTTGGTTACTATTTATCATGTTTCTCGGTGTGACACCTGCAATAACGTCACTCCGCGCGATATTGTCGTATTGGGTGCGTGAGTAAATAATGTTTTATTTCCCATTCAGCAGATCCAGCTCTATCACATCTGCCTGTAAATGTTCGAATCCCGACCATGTAAACCAGTGGTTGATAGCTTGGGCAACGACCCTCGTTGTTGGAGGACGATTTCACAATCGACCGCTATATGACGTCACATTTCCAGGGGCTTCTTTGCAAACAATGAAAACACTGTAGCAACTGGCCAATCAACATGTGTAAGATTTGTTTGTTTGTTGTTTAACGCCGCACTCAGCAATATTCCAGCTATATGTCGACGGTCTGTAAATAATCGAGTCTGGACCAGACAATTCAGTGATTGACATCTTAAGTATCGATCCACGCAGTTGGGATACGATGACATGCATCAACCAAGTCAGCGAGCCTGGCCGCGCATTCCCGTTAGTCGCCTTTTACGACAAGCATGGGTTGCTGAAGAACTATTCTACCCCGGATCTTCACTAGTCCAGCACTTATGCTCAGTGTAAATTACTGAAATAAATGTCACATATATCCTTGCCACATTCATGATATAGGAAGCTAGGGCCTTATATACTTCTTACAAAAACATCAGTGTGGGATGCTGGAGCGGATCCAACATATTAAAAAGGAAGGGCTCCAAAATATCAAAAATCCTATTTTTTACCCCTACAACATACTACATTTGGTTTTCAAAAGAGGGGGTTGGGGGGTGGTCTGGACCCCCTCGAGACCTAATCTGCCCCGGCATCCACACAGATAATGCCCCCCTTAAGCATAACTCTATCACGTATTTACACGAGGCTTTCATTACGGTTCAAAAGCCGTGCTACAAGCCTACTTCTACAAGATACTAGGTATCTCCGGCTGTCCTACAAGCCAGACGTGACCATGATCACATCACAAGCTGTCCACTAATGCGGCCACTGTCACTGAATTACTTCATCTATACAGATGGAGTGTTAAATGTTTTAATAATATTTAATTTATTTGGTCAACGCACGTTATCATCATTACATTTTGTATTGTAAAAGTGAGTGAGTGAGTGAGTTGGGTTTAACGCCGCTTTTAACAATATTCCAGTTATATCGCGGCGTGTCAGCTTAATGTGGGAGGAAAGCCCGAAGTGATGCAGGTCTCAGACGTTTACCACTTCGGTGAAACCCACGAGCACGGGTATGGTGCTGACAAACCTAGAAACATAATCGGGGCGAACCGGGATTCGAACCCACAATCATAGGTTTCTGGCGTGCCCAAGGGACGCAATTCTGCACAGCGAATCGCGGCGCCTTAGACGACTGGGCCACCCGTGCCCCCGTATCGTAAAAGAGTTCCATGTGTTCATATCACGTGCGTCACGAGTACGTTCATGTCTGTCCACACATTCTTTCGCAAATTTTTCTTTTTGGATCTTTTTGTTGTTATTTGTTTTAACTCGGATTGTACTGGCGTGACCTTAGGTCATGACCTTGCTGTGAACGTCACATATTTACGCTTATCGCTCCGCACAGTATACAGGTTTTCCCGTCACTCGTTTTCCTGTTGTTGCTGTGTGAACCACAGGTGGCTCGGTGCGTTTGCTACATGCTGCTACTATTCTCACATGTAAGATAGCTACGTCATAAATTGCTGAGAACAATGAAGAACAAAGCGTGGTTTATTTCACGATGTTCTACCATGACGTCATCTCTGGAAATTCGAACATGCGCTCGCAACTTGATGACGTCGTAAATTGGACGACGTTGTTTTAAAACGGAAGTATCTTTTGTTTTTTTGTTTGGGTGTTGTTTAATAGTGAACATCGATCCACGCAATTGGGATCGATGACATGCATCAACCAAGTCAGCGAGCCTGACCATCCGATCCCATTAGTCGCCTTTTACGACAAGCATAGTCGCCTTTTTACGACAAGCATAGTCGCCTTTTACGGCAAGCATGTGTTGCTGAAGACCTATTCTTTCCCGGATCTTCACGGGCCTAGGAAGTATCTAGTGAGTTGTTCCCCATAGATGTAGCTGGGCGGCGTAGATAAACGCAATGCTCGAACAAGTGTATTCAAAAGTGATATGATAATCGGTATTGGGAGAAAAGGTACAGAAATTGACGTAAAAATTGTGACAAGATCCAGGAAACACCAAACGTAACCCCCTGTTCATAAAATGGACTTGTCCGACCTTGCTGAGGTCGGATTGTAGTCAGGGAGTCATCATTATTTAAATACAGGTAAATACTTTTAATACTTGTACATTCTATTGACATCCTTAAAGAGGCTGTGCAAAATGTTGATATCTCATATAAGAAATAAACGACTCGTGGTCGTCGTTTATCGTGCAGAAAAAAATGCAGGGAGAATAAACCACATTCGTTTATTCTCCCCGCAGTTTTTTATTGTACGATAAACAACTACCACTCGTCGTTTATTTCTTAAGTACAGTGCAACCCAGTGAATCCGGACGGTTCCGTGTCCAGTGAAATCGTTCTGAATAACAAATGTCAACACCAACGAATCATGGTTTATACTGATCCCCATGTACGTTCCTAGCACTATCAATGATGTCCCACGAGGCTTCTGTTTGATGGGGCTAGTGAGTGAGTGAATTGGTTTTAGTGATGCAGGTCATAAACCCACGAGCGCGGATATGGTGCTGACAAACATAGAAACATAATCGGGGCGAACTGGGATTAGAACTCACGATCATAGGTTTCTGGCGTACCTAAGGGGCGCAACGCGGCATAGCGAATTGCGGCACCTTAGACGACTAGGCCACCCGTATATGCGTGTGGGTGAACCGGTCTAAATATGAGCAGATCTTATACTTCAAAACCACACCTTTCTGCGTGAAGATCTGATGACATCTCCACCGAAGGAAGCGAACTCTAACTGCCCAAACTAACAGTGAGATGTGTGGGTTGAAATCAGGTTTCAGCTTTCTTAAACGAGTCAGCTTCATTTGCCACCTTCATTCGGAAATTTCGATTTGTACAAATAAAAACCAGTAACCCATGTCAGTCTCCCTGTAGGGGGTCAGATACAGACAATGTCCTCAGTAGCCCATGTCTGTCTCTATTGAGGGGGTGAGATACAGACAATGTCCTCAGTAACCCATGTCAGTCTCCCTGTAGGGGGTCAGATACAGACAATGTCCGCAGTAACCCATGTCAGTTTCCATGTAGGGGGTCAGATACAGACAATGTCCTCAGTAACCCATGTCAGTCTCCCTGTAGGGGGTCAGATAAATCTATGTCCACAGTAGCCCATGTCAGTCTCCATGTAGGGGGTCAGATAAGTCTATGTCCGCACTTGCCCTATGTCAGTCTCCCTGTAGGGGGTCAGATAAGTCTATGCCCGCAATAGCCCATGTCAGTCTCCCTGTAGGGGGTCAGATAAATCTATGTCCGCAAAAGCCCATGTCAGTCTCCCTGTAAGGGGTCAGATAAATCTATGTCCGCAGTAATCTATGTCATTCTCCATAAAGGCGGTCAGATACAGACTATGTCCGCAGTAATCCATGTCATTCTCCATGTAGGGGGTCAGATACAGACAATGTCCGCAGTAACCCATGTCAGTTTCCATGTAGGGGGTCAGATACAGACAATGTCCTCAGTAACCCATGTCAGTCTCCCTGTAGGGGGTCAGATAAATCTATGTCCACAGTAGCCCATGTCAGTCTCCATGTAGGGGGTCAGATAAGTCTATGTCCGCACTTGCCCTATGTCAGTCTCCCTGTAGGGGGTCAGATACAGTCTATGCCCGCAATAGCCCATGTCAGTCTCCCTGTAGGGGGTCAGATAAATCTATGTCCGCAATAGCCCATGTCAGTCTTCCTGTAAGGGGTCAGATAAATCTATGTCCGCAGTAATCTATGTCATTCTCCATAAAGGCGGTCAGATACAGACTATGTCCGCAGTAATCCATGTCATTCTCCATGTAGGCGGTCAGATACAGACTATGTCCGCAGTAATCCATGTCAGTCTCCCTGTAGGGGGCCAGATAAGTCTATGTCCGCAGTAGCCCATGTCAGTCTCCATGTAGGGGGTCAGATACAGACTATGTCCGCAGTAGCCCGTGCCAGATAAGCCTATGTCCGCAGTAGCCCATGTCAGTCTCCTTGTAGGGGGTCAGATACAGACAATGTCCTCAGTAACCCTTGTCAGTCTCCCTGTAGGCGGTCAGATACAGACAATGTCCGCAGTAGCCCATGTCAGTCTCCCTGTAAGTGGTCAGATACAGACAATGTCCGCAGTAGCCCATGTCAGTCTCCCTGTAGGGGGTCAGATACAGTCTATGTCCGCAGTAGCCCATGTCAGTCTCCATGTAGGTGGTCAGATAAATCTATGTCCGCAGTAGCCCATGTCAGTCTCCATGTAGGGGTCAGATAAATCTATGTCCGCAGTAGCCCATGTCAGTCTCCATGTAGGGGGTCAGATAAGTCTATGTCCGCAGTAGCCCATGTCAGTCTCCATGTAGTGGGTAAGATAAGTTTATGTCCGCAGTAGCCCATGTCAGTCTCCATGTAGGGGGTCAGATACAGACAATGTCCTCAGTAACCCATGTCAGTCTCCATGTAGGGGGTCAGATAAGTCTATGTCCGCAGTAGCCCATGTCAGTCTCCATGTAGGGGGCCGAGATACAGACGATGTCCGCAGTAATCCATGTCAGTCTCCCTGTAGGTGGTCAGATACAGACTATGTCCGCAGTAATCCATGTCAGTCTCCCTGTAGGGGGCCAGATAAGTCTATGTCCGCAGTAGCCCATGTCAGTCTCCATGTAGGGGGTCAGATAAATCTATGTCCGCAGTAGCCTATGTCAGTCTCCCTGTAGGGGGTCAGATAATTCTATGTCCTCACTAGCCCATGTCAGTCTCCATGTAGTGGGTAAGATAAGTCTATGTCCGCAGTAGCCCATGTCAGTCTCCTTGTAGGGGGTCAGATACAGACAATGTCCTCAGTAGCCCATGTCAGTCTCCATGTAGGGGGTCAGATAAGTCTATGTCCGCAGTAGCCCATGTCAGTCTCCATGTAGGGGGCCGAGATACAGACGATGTCCGCAGTAATCCATGCCAGTCTCCCTGTAGGTGGTCAGATACAGACTATGTCCGCAGTAATCCATGTCAGTCTCCCTGTAGGGGGCCAGATAAGTCTATGTCCGCAGTAGCCCATGTCAGTCTCCATGTAGGGGGTCAGATACAGTTTATGTTCGAAGTAGCCCGTGCCAGATAAGTCTATGTCCGCAGTAGCCCATGTCAGTCTCCTTGTAGGGGGTCAGATACAGACGATGTCCGCAGTAGCCCATGTCAGTCTCCATGTAGGGGGTCAGATACAGACAATGTCCTCAGTAGCCCATGTCTGTCTCTATGGAGGGGTTGAGATACAGACAATGTCCGCAGTAGCCTATGTCAGTCTCCCTGTAGGTTGTCAGATACAGACAATGTCCGCAGGAGCCCATGTCAGTCTCCCTGTAGGGGGTCAGATAAATCTATATCTGCACTTGCCCATGTCAGTCTCCATGTAGGGGGTCAGATAAGTCTATGTCCGCACTAGCCTATGTCAGTCTCCCTGTAGGGGGTCAGATAAATCTATGTCCGCAGGAGCCCATGTCAGTCTCCCTGTAGGGGGTCAGATACAGTCTATGTCCGCAGTAGCCCATGTCAGTCTCCCTGTAGGGGGTCAGATAAATCTATGTCCGCAGTAGCCAATGTCAGTCTCCCTGTAGGGGGTCAGATAAGTCTATGTCCTCACTAGCCCATGTCATTCTCCATGTAGTGGGTAAGATAAGTCTATGTCCGCAGTAGCCCATGTCAGTCTCCATGTAGGGGGTCAGATACAGACAATGTCCTCAGTAACCCATGTCAGTCTCCCTGTAGGGGGTCAGATAAGTCTATGTCCGCACTTGGCCATGTCAATCTCCATGTAGGGGGCCGAGATACAGTCTATGTCCGCAGTAGCCCGTGCCAGATAAGTCTATGTCCGCAGTAGCCCATGTCAGTCTCCTTGTAGGGGGTCAGATACAGACAATGTCCTCAGTAGCCCATGTCAGTCTCCATGTAGGGGGTCAGATAAGCCTATGTCCGCAGTAGCCCATGTCAGTCTCCATGTAGGGGGCCGAGATACAGACGATGTCCGCAGTAATCCATGTCAGTCTCCCTGTAGGTGGTCAGATACAGACAATGTCCGCAGTAGCCCATGTCCGTCTCCCTGTAGGTGGTCAGATACAGACAATGTCCGCAGTAGCCCATGTCAGTCTCCCTGTAGGTGGTCAGATACAGACAATGTCCGCAGTAGCCCATGTCAGTCTCCCTGTAGGGGGGTCAGATACAGACACTGTCCGCAGTAGCCCGTGCCAGGCTCCATGTAGGGGGGTCAGATACAGTCTATGTCCGCAGTAGCCCATGTCAGTCTCCCTGTAGGTGGTCAGATACAGACAATGTCCGCAGTAGCCCATGTCAGTCTCCATGTAGGGGGTCAGACACAGACAATGTCCTCAGTAACCCATGTCAGTCTCCCTGGACGTCAGATGCAGAATATACTCTCAGCAACCTACGCCCATCCCCCTGTAGGTGGTCAGATGCAGAATACGCCCTCATTAACCTATGTTTGTCTTCCACTCAGGGCGGATTAAATCGCAATATCTCTGTTCCTGTTTTAAGCCTCAGTTATTTGTCTTTACGTGGAAATATAGGCTCTCAGCCCCTCATATCTCATTCCCATCTCCACGGTATGTGACCTGGTTGATTGTGTCATCTTAACGGCGTTTTTCTGTGCTCATTTTGTCAACCTCTGTGTGTTTTTTGTCCATGCGATTGTGTACAGACCGCCATGATAAAATACGATAACTTTTGAATTAGGAGATAAATAGTTACGCTTGTCACTTTTGCCGAATGTTATTGTCACTCAACGACTGCACGTTTATTTGAAACCGACGCCGATAGGCGGAGTTTCGAAATGTAACATTTGCACTCGTAAAAATCAAGTAAAAAGGCTTTTATGGATTTGTGGGAATCGATTGAAAATCGACAAGGTAGGCTGACCAATCAGATTGCGGAACACACTAATTATTGGTTTACAATGCGTTTCTTATCACAATTCACTCTTGTGTGCATGTGTGTGGCATTGTTGTTTTATTGAATCTACTCGGTTGAGTTTACTGTTGTATATCTGCCCTAGAGTATAGGCGAACCCTCAACCATCGTGTTAGCCAGGATGGTGGTTTCCTGAAAAACATTGCGTAAGACAGTTACGTCAAACTTACTTAACGAAGACAAAGAAACAAAAATATTGGTTATCGGAACCGACGAACCTCAACCTATGAAAATTGAAAAAAACCAACTACTTCCAATGTTTGATCAAGGCAGCAAATTATCAACGCTGAAACTTTTTGTCAAATACATGTGTACCTAATCATCGATTAATTATCATACATGCACGAAGACAGTATCCATATGTCGTATTTCCCGTGCTGGCCATGAAGCGTAAGTGTGATGATAGGATGGTTCGGTGATTAGCGACCGGATAGGAAGCAAAGCGTCAACACATGAACAGCCAGCTATGCATTGAAGCGATTGACGCTATTTCGATTATGTCACTTTTAGATATCTAGGTATTGATTGAACGTAAGAGCACTCTAGGATTAGATTAAGGTGATGTGTAAACAATGGGCCATGAACTTTTTGTTAGATTTCAGTTGTTTCCTCGTGTCTATGGTAACAAGATGAACAACAACAGATAGTTCAATGATAAGCTATCCCACACCACTCTGTTTAAAACTCTTCTGTACACGTTCAAAAACGTTTGTGAGTGAGTGAGTGAATATGGTTTTACGCCGCTTTTAGCATTATTCCAGCAATATCACGGCGGGGGACACCAGAAATGGGCTTCACACATTGTACCCATGTCGGGAATCGAACCCGGGTCTTCGGCGTGACGAGCGAACGCTTTAACCACAAGGCTACCCGACCGCCCCAAAAACGTTTGTGATAGATGGGGTAAGATTAGTAAGAGAACTAAAAATATTCATATTTCAGAACATCACCTCTGGGAAACATTATTCGAATTATTCACGATGGTATTTTTCAGGATCAATGGCCATATAAATCCTAAATGGTCACGAATGTAATTGAAATTATTTTCATTAAAAAAATGTAGAAGATGTTCTTTTTGTTGAATTACCCGTATGTCCTTTAGTCTTTTCAGGAAACTATTACAAATATAACAAATATGGAATAACTGATTGGCTATTTCGTTACAGTTGTCATTGTCATACTTGTTTTCGATAAGGCCAATAGCTACGTAACGCCACGTGAACGCATAGTCGAAAGCACGATTTTATGTGACGTCATATCAACAATAGATTAATTGAGGGGTTGTCTCCACTTGACATTAGGAAACCCACATCGTTCAACATTTTCTGAGGAAAAAGGCTATACGTAATATAAAGAATATTAACCTATTCGCAACTCGGATTGAGGGATTATATTCTCTCGTGAATAATTAATATTTAAGGTTCTTCGCCAAAGCTTGAAACTTCCAAATATATTTAACTCGAGACTGAGCTAGACAATCTGTAATTTCTCGAAGCATGCAGGTTAATCTCTAAATAGTACAATAGATAGAAAAGAGATACACTGAATTTTTCTGTGGTCATATTATGAATTCATAAGATTAACCATAATACTGTTATTTTCTTTTAATCTTCATATTGTGAATATTTACATGAAATCATCTTCAACGGTGTAATCAGAATAATGTGTTCATACAGCCTTCCTCACTGTCGTTATTATGCCAACAAGGATTTGTACATACAAAGTTATCAAGAAAACATTAACAAAGTCTACATCTTTGAGAACATGAACGCTATATGTAACGTGACAACTTCCAGATACACCAGCATTGCGTATTGTATCGACATCGTATACTCCATCTACGACAGGCTATCATCAATAAGGGCACGCATAGCAGGGCCTTGAGACATCCCATAGACGACATCCCAACTTTGTCAGCTTGCTTACGGGCTTGACACTTAACCTCGGATTAGAAGGTCCATCGTTCGACTCTCATGACGGTGAGGCGATGCGTGGCGGTGCAAGGTGAGGTGAGGTGAGGCGAGGCGAGGTGAGGTGAGGTTAGGTGAGGTGAGGTGAGGTGAGGTGAGGTGAGGTGAATAAGTGAGTCTCCAACACATCGGCATATACATTGATAATTAATTACACAGACGTGGGTCCGCTGGCCTTGACACTTAAGTGAAAAGGGACGTTGGCGCGAGCTGTTAACTATATGCGCTTACTCCGTGGAATATATTTGCCTGTGCTCCATACAGCCCTTAAAACCCAATAAAAAAACAATAGTTGTACAATTAACAATCCGGGTGTACAACTGATCTTTTGTAATATTATATTACGTGGTAGGTATAAAGAGGTTATCACGCGAGTTTGTTTTGGTAAATATCCTGTATACGATGATGACATGCATCAAACCAAGTCAGCGAGCCTGACCACCCGATTCCGATAGTCGCCTATTATGGGTTGCTGAAGACCCGTGTATTTATCATATAATGTCATCCTTTAATTCTGTGCTCGAAAACCTGTTTTCATCTCTCACAAACGTTGCCCAAACATTGCATGTTTTCCTTGAATGTGCGCATTTTATATATGATGTACACACAGCGACCAAGTGAAACAAGGTAACAATTCGGACATACTTCGGCCAAATCCAACTGTTTTAATTTTGGGAAAGCCGCAGAGGTCTACAAGTACAGATATGGAAACTGATCCCGTTATTGCGCTAGAATAGTGTCTTCGCTAAATTGTTGCGAAATTTATATCTCCAAAGTTGCCAAAACTTGTAAAATGTCTCAGCTACGTCCCAGTTAGACACTGGTTTTCAGTATATTAGTTTAACAATTATCCCAGTAGACTCGATCGTCGACTGAAAGGGCGACGCCATATTGTTTGGTAAACACTGGCAGTAGTACTCACCTGACCTATCATATTTGCATCTTTATCCGTATATGACCCCAACGGATACAACCTTAATCAGTTGGCTTTTTCCTGCCGAAAAACATAGCCACTATATGATAAACATCATTATCCGAGTAACCGTGTCCCAGTCAAGTTAAATGCTGAAAAAAGTTTAAGTTTCTTTGCTGTATTCTCAGCATTTCATGTTTCAATAGACAACAAAAGAAAACCAGATCTTACTGGTGCTCACGGCTATCGTTGCGCTGAGATCGCTTTGTAGAACTCAGCCCGGTTCAAACAATGGGGATATACCAGGCAAATACATATAAATTTGAACCTTCTTTGTTGTCTAGTGTACTAAACTACTCGCGAGCAACCGTTGAATAAGGCGCGAAAGTACTCAATTTATAGTTACAGGGGGATCTGTGTAAAATGATTGGGCATTTCATTGACCAGACCATAAAATCAAAAGGGTTAATCGATAGATCAATATGTTGGGTCTTTCGTTCACAATATTGATCAATTATTGAACGCATAAGCTCTCCAAATGATACAATAATCATATTGACAACTGCATTCATCTGTTTTATATCAGTTTACATCGCATATAATACTAGCATCACTAGATACATCGTCGTCTGGCGTGGTGTAGTCGGCAGAGCGCCTGCTCGGAGAGCGGACCGTCGGTGGGTAGATTCCCTGGCCGCGTCATACCAAAATACGTTAAAAGGTGGACTTGTTGTTACCCTGCCTGGCGCTCGGCATTAAGAGGAAAAACAAAGAAAGTATATACATATATCTAGATGTGTCTGAGTGGTGTATTCATGTGAAACTGTGGCATGGTATCACAATGGGCTAGCACACACACACACACACACACACACACACACACACACACACACACACACACACGTACACGCGTCTTTAAATTAATACCTACATAACCCTTCACCAATCATATGAACTCTCTGCCTAAAACAGAGCCCAGTGTACGACTCCGACTATATCGCAAGCAGGTGTTTATGAATCATCATCAGATAGTGGCGACACCAGGTGTCCGAGAAAAGGTGAGCTCATCCTACCCCATCACAAACACATGCAAGGAACCATGTTTGGAAAACATACAGCGAGTGATCTTAAAGTTAACGTCGAATCGGCATTAACATACAGAAGACCCGGAAAGTTTCTTCGTGTTCCTCGACAATGGAAATATAAAGGTACAGGTTATGTAGCAAAGTTTCTTTTTGATCGGGAGCAAATCTATAATTCATGGTAAAGGCGGACAGAGGGGTGAATGAGTGAAAGTTACTTTTGACACACACACAAAGCTGAGAACAACATTTGGTAATAGCTTCCAGGTCACGTGGGAGGAAAGAAACTGGTACGCACATGGTTGGAAGTTGTGCAAAAAGAAGAATGGGCCAATGTTCAAGGATCTCTTATTTGTGACAATCAATACGAACATCACTCCATATCACTCATATCTAACGTTGAAGGTTGTGCACATGTCATTACTTTACAGGAATTATCACACATCAGGATCGTCTGTACATGTTTTCCAAGATTCATTTCATAGCACATTACAAGATCAATGCCACATGTGCAGCTACCTGCATCGATTTGATAGGATCGACATAAATGGCGATATAATTACATATACCGTATCGCCTTCCATCAGTAGCGCCCTTTAATAAGAGCTTTTAATAAAGCTTGACATCGTAAACAAGTTCTTTCTTCACATAGGATGTTTTCTGTAGTCGAAGACGGGTAGCAGACAGTCATAAACTAGACGCCACTGGAAGCAAAACGCTTTTAGTATATGGCACATGTTCAATCCCACGTATTTAATCTTACAAAGACATAAATGCAAATAATAAAAGCGACTAAATCCATTCCATAATCATTATAAAATAAAAGAGACAAAAATGATTTGGCAAACAATCAATTCTCGTGTCAATAGATCGATTAATATAATGGTACATGTATGTCTCTATTCCAAATCAATCAACAACAAGCGAAATTGTAAATGGGCGGACAATGTCTGTAGTCTGTTAAAGGATGAAATGTTTCGGATCGGTATTACTATTATGTCTAAAAGTATCTTTCTCAACAGATACCCAACATACCATGGGCACCTATTCATTTGCCAGGGGTGGGGACAATGACTACTTAATCATCGGTGATTCGTGAGTTATTCATCCATAAATCCTGTCCTTACTTAGGCATTTAGAAGTTGGAGTAGAACTATAAAAGAAGTTACGACTGAGAGTCCTGTACATGCGATCGGGATGGTTGTCTAAATGTACCTGCATGGTCATGTCAATTTAAACACCACGAAACCAATAACACACAAGCTGTTCTCAGAGGACACAAATTTCATCCTCCACGTTCTGATGCCAATCATCTTTTCCGTCTATAGCTTGAATTGACTTTTCAGAATTAATGTTGTTGTTGTTTGGGACACATGCATATATATGTAAACTGAGGGGCAAAAGAAAACACATGTACACCGAGTTTGTTTATTAATGTAATTGATATCAAAATTAATTTATCTTTTTTAACCATCACCCATTCCTTAAACGGTTTGTAAAAAGTATTGTATTGTTTGTTGTTTAACGTCGCACTCAGCTATATTCCAGCTATATGACGGCGGTCTGTTAATAATCGAGTCTGGACCAGACAATCTAGGGATTTACATCATGAGCATTGATCCACGCCATTGGGATACGATGACATGTATCAACCAAGTCATCGAGCCTGGCCACCCGATCCCGTTAGTCGCCTCTTACCACAAGCACTGTCGCTTTTTACGGCAAGCATGGGTTGCTGAAGACCTATTCTAGCCCGGATCTTCACGGGTCTCGTAAAAAGTAATCTGTGATGGGTAATGATTTTTTAATTATTATACATTGGTAAGATATCTTGTCAGCAGTTCAATCACAACTGATGAGGTATTTTTTAAACTCATGTCTAAAATCCGATGACGTCTATTTCAAGAAGTTGTTTTAGTAGCTGAAGCGACCGGCCGAATCGTTATGACGAGGGAAAATACCATCACGATTTCTGCAAAATATAAAAAAGTGAGGGTAAGACAACACTTTAGTTCCATATCTATTCATTCATTGTTAGGGCGCGGCGATGTTTCTTTTGTGTCCGAAAACCAAAATATTCCAAGGACACGAGGACATTGATATCTCAGAACTCAGTCTCAGTCACTGCCTATTGTCAGTTAGGGGATGAATTAAGTTCCTGATAACCTTGGCGAATCGACCAAAGGTAAGCAAACGGACGTAGACGTTGTAAACAAGTACTTTCTTTTCAAAGGTTGGTTGGTTTGTTGTTTACCGCTGTACTCAGCAATATTCCAGCTATATGACGTCGGTCTGTAAATAATCGAGTCTGGATCTTTACAAAGGATATGTTCTGTAATTATAGCAGAGTAGCAGACTATGTTATACTTTAAGCAACTGGACCCAAAACACTTTCTTCATGGCACGGGTTGAATCGCTTTTATTAAATCTTACAAAGATATAACTGCATTAAATCAAATCATTACGTGCACAGAGAACCCGTGAAGATGCAGGGTAGAATAGGTCTTCAGCAACCCATGCTTGCCGTAAAAGGCGACTATGCTTGTCGTAAGAGGGATCGGGTGGTCAGGTTTGCTGACTTGGTTGATGTATGTCATCATATCCAAATTGTGTGAATCGATGCTCATGATTTCAATCACTGGATTGTCGACGAATAACGAATAGTTTTTGACCCGCGAAGATCCGGGGTAGAATAGGTCTTCAGCAACCCATGCTTGCCGTAAAAGGCGTCTTTGCTTGTCATCGTATCACAATTGCGTGGATCGATGCTCATGATGGCAATCACTGGATTGTCTGGTTACTCGATTATTTACAGACCTACCGTCATATAGCTGGAAGATTGCTGAGAGCGGCGTTAAACAACAAACAAATAAACGTAGCCGTTATACATATTCTGTTTCTGCTATTTCTGTTAATCCTAAAAAATATCAACATTGCATACAATGTTGAATGTGTGAAACGTCCCTTGATCTTGACATGGTGAACAATTAAGATAACAATTAACAATCAGTAACTAGTGTTTTATAACCAACATCCTAACTTGGTAATAAAACACCACACAATAAATGCCTGTCATGGCTTAACCCCACGAGTAAACAACTGAAGGCATCTTCAGATTTGTTACTAAGGTGATATAATTTGTTGACATGGAAATCAAACGGATGAGGACACAGAAATAGGACGTCGTGTATTATAAGATCCGAGTCATAAGCAGACAGACTGGGCGTCGGGCTACTCATCATAATAATACAAATTGCACATCGTATTACACAACAGTAACCCTGTAAGCGGCGGAATTTTTCGCTTGGAGGACGATTTCGTCTGATGTTTTACGCGATTTCACTTCGGTCAAGCATTTGTGATTAAATCTGCCCTAAAGTATTAAAAGCTGCAAAGTTGCTATGTTGACTTAACTTGCCCTTTAAGAATATATAGCGTTACATGCACACGATAAGACCGATTAAGATGTAGCATCGAAACTATATTGTCGACAGTTCAATCACAACTGATGATACATTTTAGAAGCTTTAATGAATTTCAACCCAAGAATGTACAGGTACATTTAAACGGCTGCCAAAAAGGCAGAGCAAAGCATAATCAGGTTATCTCATGAAACAGGGTCCCAGAACATCTCCTCAGGTATTCCAGCTCTCTTCTTTTCTGGAGTCACTGACCAAACGCCATTAGGGTTACACGCGGTACAGTCCTTGAACCAGAACCCAGACCCATGTTCCTGAGCGCAGTTTTGAGGAGCTTTAATGAATTTCAACTCTAGAATGTACAGGTACATTTAAACGGCTGCCAAAAAGGCATAGCAAAGCATAATCAGGTTATCTCCTGAAACAGGGTCCCAGAACATCTCCTCAGGTATTCCAGCTCTCTTCTTTTCTGGGGGGTCTGACCAAACGCCATTAGGGTTGCACGCGGTACAGTTCTTGAACCAGAACCCAGACCCATGTTCCTGAGCGCAGTTTTGAGGACTATCATCACGATCTTGGTCGAAGGTAGAGAAGGGTTGCCCCTTCAGTTCCACCAAACAATCACCGCCATGACGTGAAGGCTCGCCATGCCCCCATGTATTTGTGTAAGTCATGGAATACAGGCCATCTTGGGATAGAACGAACTCCTTGTACACCCGCTGCCTGATATTGGGGGAGCTCTCGTCCTTTGTCTCAAAGATGAGATTTTGCGCGCGTCCATTTGTTATGTAGGCAATTTTGTCGTTTCCAAGCCAAAAGTTTTTGGAAAGGTCCCCAAAGCCATTTTTGTAATCTTGCCATGATCGGTTAAAACTGGTCGACCCATCTATCCGCCTTTGAATGTATGTGTTACCAACATACTGCATCCTACACCAAACACTGAATGGGAAAGGCGCCATGCTTGGGTGAATAAGGTAAATTCCTTCTCCCGAATGATAATGAACTGATTTATATCCTTCTGAACAATCTGAAATAGGAATTGCATGACATTAAGATAAGACTTTCTTTCCTCCTTAAATCTAGGAATCGTTGACATAAATTACTGCCTTTCAGGCACCTTATGAAAAGATGTGAAAATGTTAAAATATACGGCCTGCAATCAGAACCTCAACGAATATTTTTAGACCCGTGAAGATCCGGGGTAGAATAGGTCTTCAGCAACTCATCTTGCCGTAAAAGGCGAATTTGCTTGTCATCGTATCACAATTGCGTGGATCGATGCTCATGATTTCAATCACTGGATTGTCTGGTACAGACTCAATTATTTACAGACCTACCGTCATATAACTGGAATATTGTTGAATACGGCGTTAAACAACAAACATCAAATCACATGTAATTTGTAGTCACTACTTCGAAAATGGATACGATAAATAAAGATGGTTACTGTCGTACCCTGCATTATTCTTTCACAGAACTGGCCAATATATCCACCATAACATTGACAAATATGTTTGTCCTGGCTGTAGTCGCCCCCATTCATGCATCGGTCCTGGACCTGTAACATTAAATGAGAGTAATTCATATCAAGCCTATTCTGTTCTAGCAAGCTGTCATCCAAAGTCTAACTGGCATCGGTGAAATGTTTATTGATGTGACCGCTCACAAGGCCTCACATAACATAACCATTATATGTAAACATCACTACATACACAGTTGACTCGTGAAGATTCGGGGTAGAATAGATCTTCAGCAACCCATGCTTGCCGTAACAGGCGACTATGCTTGTCGTAGGAGGCGACTAACGGGATCGGGTGGTCAGGCTCGCTGACTTGATTAATGCATGTCATCGTATCCCAATTGCGTGGGACCCGTGAAGATTCGGGGTAGAATAGGTCTTCAGCAACCCATGCTTGCCGTAAAAGGCGACTATGCTTGTCGTAAAAGGCGACTAACGGGATCGGGTAGCCAGGCTCCGATGACTTGGTTGATGCATGTCATCGATCCCAATTGCGTGGACCGATGCTCATGATATCAATCACTGGATTGTCTGGTCCAGACACGATTATTTAGACCGCCGTCATATAGCTGGAATATTGCTTAGTGCGGCGTTTAAGAACAACCCAACCAACCGATTGTGTAGATCGATGATCATACTGTCAATCACTGGATTGTATGGTCTAGACTCGATTATTTACAAACCTAAGTCATATAGCTAAAATATTGCTGAGTGCGGCATGGTCACCTCTTGCGGCAAATACGTGTTACTGAATACCTATTCTGAACCCGGATCTTCATGAGTCGAGTTCGTATAGTTTGACATTTTTACTCACCATGTGAGTATTGTGTACATTTTTACCAATTATTTCATACATAAAACAATATATTGCCTTTTACAATAGGGCGTGTTGCTGAATTAGCTTCCCCATAGGGATGCGAGTGAGTGAGTGAGTTAAGATTTATAGTCACATCGGCAATATTTCAGCCATATCGTGACTAAATCAAGTTGTACAGTAATAATACACTAATATAAACATAAATATATAAAATCTCTCGTCAATGGGCAGTAAAAGAACTAGAGTAGCACAGCTATAAATATAAAACTAGTAAGTAACCATAACATTTTGACTCCTCAGAACAATACATTATGAATATTGGCTAGTGATCACCAGCAACCAAAGTTAGGCCACCACACAAAGGACCATGGGGACTTACGGTACATCTGCTTCCTGCATGGTACCCCAGCAGGATTTACACCTTCCCTCTGGCTACTGGTGATTGTTAGAAGGTTTTAGCCAAAGCATTTAAAAACAACAAGTATTATGCGATTAAAAAACATGGAAAATGAAAAATACTTTGAATGAAATGGGAGTTACGTACCTTCTCAGGGGGACAATTATTTTACGTTACTTCAACCCCCTTTGAAGGTACAGCCACCACTCTCAGTTATTAGTTCATTCTACCAAATTAAAATCACATACTTTTTACATATCAAAATTTATCAATCAACTCTTATTTCTTTTAAAAACTACAGAATTAAACGAGAATTTACAGTAAAAAGATCCTACATGGTTGAAACCTGGAAATAATTTTCCCTTGTGATGAAAAAATCGATACGGTCAAACATATGTTGTTACTGATAATTTTGAAACTTAGGATCATAGTTTGATGATGAAGAGTGTTTGGTCAGCGTGTCGCCCAATTTATTGGCAATGTCCAATTTATCTGTTAAAAGATGGTCACCTTCCTTTAGATGGTTGGAACAGTTGATTTTGACCCTTTGCCTTTACTATTTGCTATCATGTTCCACACCTTTGATATTGGTGTGCGAGAATTAATTTTAGAGACATAGGTCCTCCAAGATTTACGCTTATTTTGTTTAAATGTGAGGCGTGCCTAGGCATTTGTGATTTTAACAGTATTTAAGTTGTGGACAGTTGGATGTCGGCGGAAATATTTCTCCGCTTTTTTCCTGCACTTCCTAGCCTGTATGCACTCTTTATGAAACAATGGTGTGCAGAGGACATAGGGATGGTTATATCAGCAATTTCATTCAGCTTATCCGAAAACGATTGGATTGGGTCGGTAACAGTCCTGAATATATCAGGTGTTAATCTATTCGTACAGAGTTCCTGAAAGGAAAGCCAGTTGGCCTTGGTAAAATTCCACCTTGATGTAGGTGGAACATCAGATAGATTATTTGCTGTTAATATTGTAGGAAAATGGTCGCTTCCACACAAGTTATGGTTGACCGACCACGTGAATTCGTTTAATAGATTTGAATCTGTTAGTGACAGATCTAAAGCGGAAAAAGTTCCAGTAGCAGGATGTAAATAGGTATTTGATCCATCATTGAAAATGCATAAATTGTTATCAGAAATAAAATCTTCAAGTATTTTCTCCTTTGGATTTAAGTTAACACTATGGTCCGTTCAAGTCACCCATGGGCACTCGTGAAGAGCAACCTCCTCGTGGTGAGTGCTGGGTAACGCTATAACTCTTCCCCCCTGTGGACCCGGGGTAGGATTTGTCCACAGTACCCCATTGCTGGTCGTAAAAGGCGACCGACCTGGGCAACCCGTTTGCCGTGGGTTGCGGTGAAAGAGGGCACTGGAGCCAGGAACAGGAACAGGAACACACCACTTTGACCCTAACTTCACCTAGACGGGTGGTAGAATTGGCCCGATTCTATCAATCGGCTGGTCACGCCATGCCCTGTGCATGGAAAAGTGCCACTTTAGATATATATCATATTGAACAATATTTATGATGTAATATGATACTCCAATTAATGTAAATCTAAATATTGCCTAGAGTCCTATGCCAGAATGCGGTGGCTCATGGGCCAATCTGGTGATTTTGACCTCTGAATGATGTATGTTTCCAATTTCTTGTCATTGGCCGAACCAGTCTGGCATTTAGTTGGTAAACAAATACAGCTGTTCGTGTCATCTTCCCTGGAGTATAACATCCCTGTATCCCTGGTCTTTGCATCTTGGATATCCGGTGCAATATAACACTGTCCTTGTTGACACTCGATGGAGGGTGGGGAGCAGGGGAGCAGGGGTGCTGAATCATTTTCTTTCATCATGGCTCAACTACAATCTGGTTCATCTCGCAATGAAAAAAAGAGACGATTTGAAGACTGATATTTCATCTGGAAGTATTCCTCAAAATATTGATACCTTGGCTAGATTCCTGGTGATTGAGGCTGCTGATAACCTACCTATCAAATTAAATCCTTTTGCCATTTCTAAGGCTGTGTCCGGGATTTGTGGTGAGGTCAAGTACGTCACCCGTCTCCGTAGTGGTTCGCTTCTGGTGGAGTGTGCACGGAGACAGCAACCTCTCAATCTTTTGTCTATATCTACATTTGCCAATATTGAGGTTGCTGTGTCTTTGCACAGAACATTAAATTCTTGTCGTGGCATTGTTCGTGACAGGGCTCGTTGTCTGTCCGACATGTCTGAAGAAGAAATTGCTACAGAGTTGGAAGACCAGGCTGTAACCGCAGTAAAACGTTTCACGATCAAGAAAGACGGTGTCATCACGAACACCAATACCTATCTTATGACGTTTGCCCGAACATCCCTTCCACAGTCAATCAAAGCAGGTTATTTGAATATCGGAGTGGATGTGTATGTTCCCAATCCGCTCCGATGCTACAAGTGCCAACATTTCGGTCATGGTTCAAAATCCTGTCATAACTCTGGTGTGTCATCGTTGTGGAGACAACCATGAGAGCATTGATTGTAATCATGATCTGAAGTGTGCAAATTGTTCAGGCCCACATGTTGCTTCATCCAAATCTTGCCCTGTGTGGCAAATGGAATCCAAAATAATGAAAATAAAATGTGAAAAAACCATATCCTACCTGGATGCCAAAAACTATTAAAAATCAGACCACTACCCCCTCAACTATTTCCTACTCCGCTGCAGTCTCCCGCTCTGTTACAACGACTATTTCGTGTCAGACTGACTTGACATGGGTCACGTCAGATCAACCAGTTGATACTGTTCCAATCACTCAGCCTATACCTACCATCTGTCTATCTAGTTCAGGATCTAAGGACTAGGATTCAGTCTGAGAAACAATCTCATACGTCAGTCAAACAACCAGTTGTTCATTTGTCAAATAAAGAAAAAAAGAAATTGACGAAAAAACAACTGCCAGTCGTCCCTTCACTTTCAGAGGTTCCTTTACAGAACTCCTTTGGGCCTCTGGACATGGAGGTTACTCTGTCCTCACAGGACAGGCGGAGGAGTAGTTCCTCCTCACATTCACTCAATTGTCTAATATAATGCAATGGAATTGCAGAGGACTTAGGCATAATTTTAATGAACTGCAGTTATAAACAACTGATTTAAACCCATCAGCAATTTGTTTACAAGAGACGTACCTAAAAATTACAGATAAGTTTGATTTATAGCACTATAGTCCATATCGTTCCTTCTCTCCTCCGGGAGATAAAGCTACTGGAGGTGCTTCTATTTTAGTGCGGCAGGGCGTTGTTCACAGTCCTGTTCCGCTTGACTCGAATCTGCAAGCAGTTGCAGTTAGACTTACACTGCATATTGCCTTCATGCTTTGCTCCTTGTACATTCCTCCTTCTTCAAGTCTTCAGCGAAATGATCTACAAAAACTATATGACCAACTCCCAAAGCCCTGTATCATCATGGGTGATCTAAATGGGCATAATCCTTTATGGGGAAGTTCAATACTTAATCAAAAGGGTAAAGTGATCGAGGATTTTGTTTCCGATAATGATTTATGCATCTTTAATGATGACTCGGACACTTACTTACACCCTGCAACTGGTACATATTCATCATTAGATCTGTCTCTGACGAATTCAGTTTTGTTAAACGAATTCTCATGGTCAGCGCACGATGACCTATGTGGGAGTGACCATTTCCCCACCGTGCTTAAGCCCATTAATCCCACTGATGATCCTCCTTCACCTCGATGGAATTTTGTGAAGGCTAATTGGTTTTTATTTCAATCTTTATGCAAAGATAAATAACAACCTGCGTCTTTTCAGAATGTTAATGACCCAATTCAGTTGTTTTCAGACCAACTGACTGAAATTGATGATGAATCAATTCCTAAGTCCTCTATCAACCCACGTGTTCGTAAACCATGGTTTGATGATAATTGCAAACAAGCTAGGAAATGTCGTAGGCAGAGAAATACTTCCGTAAACATCCTACTGTCCATTACTTGAACACTGTCAAATAAACGTCAATCATGGAAGAATTATGTCTCCAAAATAAACTCTCGTACCCCTATGTCCAAGGTATGGAACATGATTAAAAAGATCAAAGGCAAGGGATCAAATTCTACAGTCAGTCATTTGAAGGATGGTGATACTTTGTTAACTGATAAATCTGCCATTGCCAATAGACTTGGGGAAACTTTATCTCAACATTCTTCTTCATCTAATTACGTTCCTGAATTTCAAAAATATCAGCTCAAACAGGAAAAGAAAAAAGTAAATTTTACATCTGATAATGGAATGGTGAAGATTACAATGAAGTATTTTCACTACATGAGCTATATACTGCCTTAGGGCAAGCTCATGATACAGCAGCAGGTGCTGATAATATTCATTATCAGCTGCTGAAACACTTGCCCGAATCATGCCTTGAAACTATGTTGAATATATTCGATGAAATCTGGACATCAGGGACGTTTCCAACTTCATGGCATAATGCCATTGTTATCCCTATACCCAAACCTGGGCGGGTTCATTCTGATCCATCAAATTACCGACCTATGTCTCTAACTAGCTGTGTTTGTAAAACTATGGAACGCATTGTAAATAATCGATTAGTGTGGTACTTGGAAACAAATGATCTTCTTACCAATATACAAAGTGGTTTCCGGAAAAACAGAAGTACTATCGATCATTTAGTGCGTTTAGAATCGTTCATTAAAAAATTCCATTGTAAATAGACAACATGCTGTATGGATCTTTTTCGACTTAGAAAAAGCTTACGATACAACATGGAAACATTGTATTTTAAAAGATCTTAATGGTTTTGCATTAAGAGGCCGTCTGCCTCATTTTATATCACAGTTTTTAACAGACAGGCAATTTCAAGTTCGAGTGGGTACAACCCTGTCTGATCATTATAATCAGGATCAGGGTGTCCAACAAGGCAGTATTTTGTCTGTCACTTTATTTAGTATAAAAATTAACAGTTTGTCAAAAGTTTTAAATGATTCAGTTGATGGATCACCTTTTGTGGATGATTTTAATATATCTTGTCGTGGTAAAAATATGCACACAATCGAAAGGCAATTACGATTGTGTCTCAATAAAATTCACAAGTGGTGTCTAGAGAACGGGTTTAAATTTTCCAAATCAAAAACTAACTGCATACATTTTTGGAGGAAATATAAACCGCATAAAGACCCTGAGCTATTTTTAAATAGCACCCCTATCAAAGTGGTGAAGGAG
Organism: Haliotis rufescens; assembly: GCF_023055435.1. Taxonomy (NCBI): domain Eukaryota; kingdom Metazoa; phylum Mollusca; class Gastropoda; order Lepetellida; family Haliotidae; genus Haliotis; species Haliotis rufescens. The sequence continues at coordinate 5,445,834 of NW_025964112.1, forward strand.
GCAAAGTTCTTGGGACTTATTTTTGATAACCATTTAACTTTCCTCCCACATATTAAATACCTAAAAGCTAAGTGTCTGAAGGCACTCGACTTATTGAAAGTAGTTTCAAATTCAAAGTGGCGAGGGGATCAAACAACCCTCTTACACTTGTATAGATCACTGATCCGTACAAAACTTGATTATGGCTCCATCGTCTATGGTGGAGCCTGCAAAAGTAATTTACAAAAACTAGATACTATACATCATCAGGGCCTGAGGCTTTGCCTTGGAGCCTTTAGAACGTCTCCCATTCACAGTCTATAATAGAAGCAGATGAGCCTTCTCTTAAACAACGCCGTCTAAAACTATCTTTACAATACATAACTAAATTATATTCTAATCAGTCGAATCCAGCTTTTGAATGCATATTCAATCCTCTCCACGAAGATCTCTACAATAAGAAATCAACACGCACTCCACCACTCGGAATCAGAATAAAATCTGCAATATCAGCCTCTAATATTAAACTCCAAGATATAGCTCCTAATCAACTTTTTTCATCTCCTCCTTGGCAAATGGTCAAGCCAGAGGTAGACCTTACATTAACAAAACTAAAGAAATCAGATACTAACCAATTAATTTACCAACAAGAATATCATCAGTTAAGAAACACTTACGACACTTATAAATCTATATTTACAGATGGATCCAAGGATGGTGGCGCAGTTGCTAGTGCCACTGTCATTGGATCAAGAACAGTATCTTCACGATTACCCAATAAAAGTTCAATCTTCACAGCAGAAGCGCACGCAAATTTAACGGCTCTAAAATATGTCAAGAACCAATCAAAATATAAACAATTCATTATTTTGTCAGATTCACTCTCGTGCCTTCAGGCTATTAAAAATATGTCTTTTAAACATCCATTTTAATTGAAATTCTTGAGTTATTTTATGATCTTGCTGCTGGCCAGTACGACATCGTCTTTTGTTGGTTACCAAGCCATGTTGGTATCACTGGTAACACGATGGCCAATGCTGGTGTTAAAGCAGCACTCAACAAATCTGTGACACCACTTCTTATCCCATACAGTGATTATAAACCTATTATTAGATCTTACATCCGTGATCTGATGCAAAAGAAGTGGGACACTCAAGTAGGTATCAATAGATTACATGAAATTAAGCCAAATATCGGTTACACCTACTTGGGTTGTCAGTCCAGATTTGAAGAGGTCATTTTACGACGATGTCGTATTGGCCACAGTAGATATACTCACGAATATTTGTTGAAAGGCGAATATCGTCCATTTTGTATCCCTTGTGATGAGAGAATCACGGTCAAGCATGTCCTGCTTGACTGTATTGATTTTGCCATCACAAGGGATAAATATTTCAAATCATCATCTCTCAAGGATCTTTTTTATGATATTAATTCTCATTTAGTTACTGGGTTTTTAAAAGAGATAGAATTGTTTACCAAATTTTGATAATATGTATTGTATAAAATGAATGACCTTTTAAAAAATGGTAGAACGAAATTATATCGGAGTTTGTTACTGGCCGTATCCTCAAAGGGGGTTGACGCAGTGAAAAATTATTGTCCCCCTGAGAGGATATTGTAAGTCCATGTCATTCAAAGAATATTTCTGGGTACTAGTGTTTTAAACGTAGAATATTTGTATTTTTACTTGTGGCTAACTTTGCATACAATCACCAGTTGCTGAGGGTATGATGTAAATCCTGCTGGGGTCCATGCAGGTAGCAAAGGTACTGTAAGTCCCAATGGTCCCCAGTATGGTGGTCTTCCTTCAGTTGCTGACGATCAATAGCCCGTTTTTATATTGTGTCGTCTGTTATAATCGGATTATAATCTAAAACTAGTTTTACAATTAGAATCTGTGATATTTTGCTATTTGTTATACTGTCCTTCGACGACAGGTCTTAAGATATTATATAAATGCATAACTTGCTCAAGTCACGATATGGCTGAAACAATGCCGATGTGACTTTAAATATTAACTCACTCATTCACTCAAGTCACCCATGATCATGCAGGGCTTAGGGAGCTGATCATATAAGGATTGAAGATCCGATCTCTAAATCACAGAGGAGGGAGGAATATACAGTGAACACAGAGTAAAGGTTATGTGTAAAGTTAGTCTTACTGCTACAGCTTGAAGATGAGTTTGAAGTTAAACATGACTGTGGATCACTCCCTGCTTCACCAAAAGAGTAGATCCTCCAGTAGTGTTAACACCTCGTGGAGAAAATGAATGATAGGAACTGTACTGGCACAAATCAAAGGTGTCGGTCTGTTTGAGATACGTTTCTTGAAGACAGATAGCTGAAGGCGTGAAATCTTGAATTAATATTGGTCTTGAGACCTTTGCAATTCCACTGAACCAGTTCATGTTACGGGTGGGTGAACAGGAGATCTATTTCTCCCATTTCGCGGCGACTTACATCTATTGCGCCCTTGAGAATGTGGAGAGGCATCCATGTCCTCCAAGGTTTGATACCGATTATATTCTAGTATTTGAATAGGGTCACGCTGACCCTTTGGTACACGATCTGATTGTTTTGCATAGTCAACATTTTTGTTTGCACTTTTAACAGGGGCTGGTTTTAATGCTTGTTCTAGCGTTGGTGCCAATGTTGGTGTCGGTGCTGTTGCCTTGTGAGTTGACACTGGAGCTGATGGTGATATATCACCTGTTTGGGAAGATGAACTGGATTGTACAACAGAATAGATCGCTGAGACCCAAGTTATATCTGTCTGACATTCAACAAACATGACAGATGTGGCAGGGATGCGTGTCAGGAGGAAAGCCCGAAGTGATGCAGGTCTCAGACGTTTACCACTTTGGTGAAACCCACGAGCACGGGTATGGTGCTGACAAACCTAGAAACATAAGCGGGCCGAACCGGGATTCGAACCCACAATCATAGGTTTCTGGCGTGCCCAAGGGACGCAACTCTGCACAGCGAATCGCGGCGCCTTAGACGACTGGGCCACCCGTGCCCCCTAGAGTTTTATGAGATTCAATGTCAAAGGTGTACCATCAGTGGCGGAAACCACTAAAGATCTAGACCAACTACCTGAAAAACACTTCAGGATGGTAGTCTCCTCATCCGAGGAATCTTCCAAAGAACGTTACATGTTTTTTGGTTGTGCCATTTTGAGTTTGTATATGGTTCACAATCCCAGCACCCCACCCACCACTGAGTATCACAGGGACAATGCTATAAGCCAGTGTTTCTCCAACTGGCAGCACCAAGGATACTGGAATGGTAAACTCAAGCAGACGAATTAAGTAAAATTATTTAGCCTACCAGCTTGGCCCACGAGCCACCGCCTTCTGGGCATACGACTCTAGGCATGTGAATGAGTTGTCAATTAAAAATTCAAATTTTGTTACATAAACAATTGGTCAAGACCTAGGTATAAAGGAAATTTGAATGACATTTTTGTGCAAACAAATAAAGCACAGGGCTCGACATGACCAGCCAATCCTACCACATGTCTAGGCGAAGTAAGGGTCGAAGTGGTGTATTGGGCAAAGGAACGCTATTCCTGGAACCAGAGCCCTCAACCACCAGACTACTGTCCTCCGCCGACACAGGGACGCAACCAACGGCAAACGGGCTGCCCAATTTTGCCGCCTTGAACGACACACGGGGGAAGAGTGGTTAGCGTTACCAGCACTAACCACGGGGTTCTTCATGAACGCCAGGGGTGAGAGTGCTCCGACAATCCAGTCCGCAATTCCAGTTTATGTGTTCACTCTGACGAGTGGAAAGGCGGTAAGCCAATTGTTAAAATAAACAAGCCTCAGTATTGTTGTGTATGACGGCGGTCTGTAAATAATCGAGTCTGGACCAGACAATCCAGTGATTGATATCATTAGCATCGATCCACGCAATTGGGATCGATGACATGCATCAACCCAGTCAGCGAGCCTGACCACCCGATCCCGTTCGTCGCCTTTTACGACAAGCATAGTCACCGTTTACGGCAAGCATGGGTTGCTGAAGACCTATTCTACCCCGGAATCTTCACGGGTCAAACTTGACCAAAAGTGACAAAATGATGTGAGATGCAATTCCCAACTTTATGCAAACACCTAGTATCACTATTAGGTGGTTCAAAAACATTATCTTATGATATGGTCAACCTGTGAAGATCCGGGCTAGAATAGGTCTTCAGCAACTCATGCTTGCCCTAAAGGGCGACTATGCTTGTCGTAAAGCAAATAAATGGATCGGGTGGTCACGCTTGTTGACTTGGTTTAATGAATGTCATCGTATCCCAATTACGAAGATCGATGCTCATGATGTCAATCACAGGATTGTCTGTTCCAGATTCGATTATTTACCGACCGCCATCATACAGGTCAAATATTCCCGAGTGCGGCGTTAGACAAAGAATGAAAGAAAGAAAAGAAAGATGGTATGGTCGTAATCGTACTATGAACTTTGCTTTAAGCAAATAATTTTTTATGATTATGGAAAAAATGTTTTTACACTTTTATTGTTGTATTTACACAACATACGGTTGAACAGTGCTTTAAGTCTGATGATAAGTAGCACATGAGGCGGATATTACATGCGCCGTTTTCACAATTATACGTATGCTCGTTGAATATAGGTGCCATCCACCCAGTGAAGGTACAATCACGATATGAACGGAAAACACACCACGTAACCCCACACACGCACGCACTATGAATGTGACTAAACCATCGGAGTGAGTGAGTGAGTGAGTATGGTTTTACGCCGCTTTTGGCAATATTCCAGCAATATCACGGCGGGGGACACCAGAAATGGGCTTCACCCATTGTACCCATGTCGGGAATCGAACCCGGGCGAATGCTTTAACCACCAGGCTACCCGACCGCCCCAACTAAACTATGGAAAATGTTTACTTACATTGTAAAAGTACCACTCGCCAGTGTAGCAGATTCCTGTCAGGAACATCTCACGATGAAGCATACATATGTCATCAGTTGCAGACACGCTGAAAGCCACACACCTGGTGTCTGGGGCACACTGAACAGCACACGAGGTAACACTAAGTATGTCTTGAACTACAGTCTCATTCATGGGAGAGACGAACTGAGTACACTCAGAATACATTTCGATAGAGATACTCCTGGCATGATCGCCAGCAATTATTTCAAAAACAAAGAGCATGGTGGCAATAGCCAATATGCTTAGTGATTCCATTTTCCGTATGAATAACCGTGATACTGTTCCAACTTTCCCTTCAGTTTCAAGCCAAATGATCATCCGAAGAGATCTTGGTTAATGAATAACATTCCTCAATAACTACAAAGGAATACAAATTGATCAATCTGGAGGCTTAGCCTATCAGATACAAGTGCCAACATTATTCCAAGTTATTGACTAAACTCCTGACAAATGTCGATAACATCAAACTATGGTTGGACCAAATAAAATAATTCTCGGGTTCATATGATGCATTAACTGATACTTTTATCCAATGATTTGGTTTGTTGGTTTGTTGTTTAAAGCATAGATCTAATGCAGAAGAAGTGGGACATCCAAGTGGGTATAAATCAATTACATGCAATAAAAGCAATTCTAATGTTATATGATGAATGTGCATATAAAGATTTATAAAATTGTAAGGTTGTCATCAATTGATACTTAAGTATTATTTTGCACTTTCTCAATTTTCTTAATGTAAGTAACATCCCTATGCCCTACTTTGAGTGCCACATCAGAGGTAGTGTGGGATATTCTGGGACAGAATAATGTATCCATATCTGGAATACCATCAGCTTTGGACACATCCTTCCAACAGGTTGTCAGCCTTTCTGCAAGGTTTGTTTGTTTGTTTGTTGTTTTACGCCGCACTCAGCAATATTCCAGCTATATGACTACGGTCTGTAAATAATCGAGTCTGGACCACACAATCCAGTGATTGATATCATGAGCATCGATCCACGCAATTGGGATCGATGACATGTATCAACCAAGTCAGCGAGCCTGACCACCCGATACCGTTAGTCGCCTTTTACGACAAGCATGGTTTGATTGTATAAAACTGCAAGTCAACGCTGATGTGTAGGGCATACTCGTACATAACATAAAATCTTCAAAATAGTTAGCGATATTAGTTTCTAGTAATAGTTGTATGAATGAATAAAATAATATAATAAAATAAGTATTGAATGAATTGGAATACATTACATCTAGTTGTGTAGTATGACCTAAGATGTTGTGCCCGCCAACATAGGGGTAACGATAGGGGTAAGATGGGAAATTTCAAACTGGACTTTTTAGGATCAGTATGGCGTAATTCCACCACGATGTGTCAAACATTCATTCACTTGACGAGGCATACTGCGTATGAGTCTCCCTATTTCGATTTGACGAAGTCTGACCCATCCCTCTTGCAGCGCCTGGCCAAGTTCAGCCTACGTGGTCGACGGCCCATGACGTGTGCATTGGAGGAACTCGGCATTCAATGAATGTTGTGCTGTTGGAGGTGAGCATTGACTCTTCATGCACGGTAGGCGTGGGCGGTGTCGTTCTGAAAGACAAAACGTCAACCTTTATTCCTTGCACAATATGGAGTGGGATTCGCTCACTCATAGTGATACCACTCTACACCATAAACGATTCCCCGCCAAATCTGTCATCGGGTGTCAGGTTGACATTGGCTTGACGTTCATTTCGACGTCGCCAGACACGACTACGCCGTTTTAAGGAAGTGCAAAGTGAATCGGGACTCATCTGAAAACATGACACGTGACCAGCGACGATTACCCCAGTTTCGACGTTGTGCACACTATATACTATACGCCACTGGACCCAAAACACGTTCATTATCATGGCACAGGTTGAAACCGTTTTTTAAATCTTACAAACAATAACTGAATAATTAAAAGCACCAAAACCATTTCTCTATTCAAACAAAAGCTCTGGTAAAGGCAGAGCCCATTGCACGATTCCTTTTCTGTCGTAAGCATGTGTTTATGAATCACTATCAAATAGTGGTGATGCCATGTGTTTGCGAAAAGTTAAGCGTATCCTGCCCCACCTGTGGCACCATCACAAGTAAAAAAAACCGGCAAAACCCTTTCCATATTCATCAGAAATCTCTGCCAATTGATGATACCATGTGTTCGCGAAAAGGTGAGAATAACCCGCTCCACCGGTGGCACTCATCACAAACACATGTAAAGACAAGTCAACTGTTCACGTGAAAAAATACGGGAACTTATAGTACAAGTCAAAATCGGGAGTTGCATCGGGCAGCAGTTTTTTTCACTGCCTAAGTTTGGAAATGTCCTTCACATGTCTACCATAAAACGTTTTGAAAGCTTTACTGAGGCCTTGAATGTTGTCACCTTGATGAAACAATTCCTGAGCATGCTCGATTGTACCTCAAATGTTGTGAAATGTAGACACCAAAGTTGACTTGTGAAAAGCTGAAGTAATTCTTATTGTGATTCTGAATCTTTATGCATAAATCTAAATATGAACAGATGAACTGGTCTCATATATTTCTAGTTCAGGCTATTTGATGGTTATTGAACAATATCAGATCATCGATATATCTGAAGCTTAAGTTAGACGTCTTGGCCAATGCCTTGTTTTAACTTTGCCAATCCGAGCAGTAATTCTGATTCACATGCATACAGAAAGAGAGGAACAAGAAGGGGAACACAAGTGGTACCCATGGGGATGCCTTCTTTTTGCCGGAATGTCTTGCCCCCAACTTCTACATAAATGTCTTGAATGAGGAAGTCCAGAATTTCACATAGTGCTTTCTCAGTAAACTTCAGATTGCGTTTGGGTTTATTTTTGACACTATATCTACGGTCACTACGTTTTGTAACATAAGCCCCATGGATCAAGGAATGAAGTTTTCCCTTACGCTTTTCATGTGGGATAGTGGTGTACAAAGTTGAAAATCAGATGTTTTGGACAGAATGGAACCTGGTTCTTTTCTGATATTGTATAGAATCAAACAAAATCGTTGAGTTCTTGAGAATCCACATGGTATTAATTCCACTTGTCTTAACTACTTTCTGTGTATATAGAGAAAGTACTTCCTTGATTGTATTAATGATTACATTTGGTGGTACATTTGGGGGACCCTGCGATATCTTTGAATTCCAGTACAATCAAGGAGTGAACATGTCCTAATCAGGGTATGAAACTCCCAAAAATTTCAGCCAGACCACAGGACTGGCTACCTGAAATACTTGCCAGCCCTGACCAAAACCTGCCTGCCCACTATAATCATATGTTTCTCAGGATAAGCTAACGGGGTTTCTTTTTGGTTACATTTTATCATTCATCTTTACATGTGAATTAATGATTATTATCGGGAAATATTTAGAATATTGTCACATATGAAATATAACCCGACCGTCGGGCAGGGGGATTTGAAAATCTGGCAGCCCGAGTTGAAATCAACCCGTCTCGGACGGTCGGGCAGGCAGGTATTTCGAACACTGTCTTAATGTTGCATGGTTTGGGCAGATTTCTTCCTCAGTTAACATCCTGGATGTACATGTGGCACGTCACTCATACCAAGTTCTTTGATCTTACAATTAATGTAGTGGTGCTTACATATAGTGATTATGTTATTTGAGGCCTTGTCACAGGGAACAACTACAAACTTTTCATGTAGGACAGCCAGACGACGTGTGACAGAGGCAAATCTATTGTTCATATGAAAAACACGGGAACATATGGTACAAGTCTAAGTAGCGAATTACATCAGAAATAATTTCTTTGTGACTGATGCGTCTGGTACAGGCTCGATTACTTGTTTGTTTGTTTGTTTGTTTAAAGCCACACTCAGCAATATTCCAGCTGAGTATTGTGATACGATGACATGCATCAACCGAGTCAGCGAGCCTGACAACCCGATCCCGTCAGTCGCCTATTACGACTCAATTATTTACAGACCGCCGTCATCTAGCTTGAATATTGTTTAAACAAACAAAAAACCCAATCCTTTTCAGTATATACTGAAATTTGAGTAATACGACAATTAAAGTAGGCTTTTAATACATTTAGTTTTCTCAGAATACCAATTAGCCTAATTCTGGTACCCTATAAGTTTACCACAATTTAGTCTAGACAAGCGATAGAGCGTCACGCCCAAGGCCCGGGCTTCATTTCTCGGTAGTTTAATCCAATTCCGTCATGACTTGATTGACCTACTTGGGATACGAGAATGTTATGTCTAAGCAATACATGTCGAAGATATTTCTAAATTCGAATTCAACTTTGAGGTACAGAATCGGAATTTATATTTCTTTTGCGTATCTGCATGTGTGTGAATGCGAGTGAGTGCGCGAGTGTGTGTACACATGAGTGTGTGAGCTAGAGACTGAGCGAGTGAGTGTATAGTTAGCAAGTGTGTTAAATTTAACAATTGCCATTCTTAATATTTTTATGTCAGTGAAATAATTTTTTTTGCTTTCACGGTCAGTTATTGTCTCTTTGACGCTGGGCGGTGAACTGCGTACTTTGTAAATGTTCACATACACCATAGCATCAATCAAACGTGTACATGGATTAAAAGTAGTCGTTTGTAAACACATATTCAATTTAACAGACGTCATGTATCAATGTATAATATGACCGTTAGAATTTGAATGTAAGATATTACCAAATAGTCATTAGGTAAAATGTATGATAAGTGTCCAAACTAATGAGACCCCATAATTCTAAATATAACGTCCCTTCGACGTAAGTGAGTGAGTGAGTGAGTTAAAATTTAACGTCGCATCGGCATTATTTCAGCCATGTAGCGACGAGACCAAGTTAATGTATACACAATTTAGTTATTTATGCAATGTCATATTCAAAAACAATTAATGAAACATATTGGAGCATACTATATTTAAAAACAATTGATGAAACATATTTTAACAATATCATTAATACATTTTAAAACACGGCCACCAGTAACCAAACCTAGGCCACCTCGCTGGGGATCATGGGGACTTACAGTACTTCTGCTTCCTGCATGATACCCCAGCAGGATTTACGTCATCACTTTAGCCACTGGTGGTTGTGCACAATACTAGCCAATATTAAAAAATACTCATCACTGAGTTGGCTTAAAACAATGGTTGATGATAGTTACATCGATTACTATATCCTTCGACGTAAGTTGAATCCATGATGTGGAACTGGTGCGCCTTGTTTATTTAAGATTCCCATGAACAAACGCTGTGTCGATTATCGACGCACATGTTTGTCAAAAGCACACTGAACGACCCATAAGGGAGTGTTGTATTGACTGTGTGAGTAGAAGCTGATATCTGTAATTATTTACAGTAGTGTGAGTGAAGATGGTTTTACGCCGCTTTTAGCAATATTCCAGCAATATCACGGCGGGGGACACCAGAAATGGGCTTCACACATTGTACCCATGTCGGGAATCGAACCCGGGTCTTCGGCGTGACGAGCGAACGCTTTAACCACTAAGCTACCCGACCGCCCCTTATTTACAATAGAAATGTTGTTTTAATCAATATTTACAAACGTAAACACAGCATCTGAAGCAGCTGCGAAATTCATACATGTTCCATGGCTGTGTTACCCTTTACGCCCAAAGGAATCTCTCTCAGCGGATAATGGAGAAAAGTTATTCTGTGTTGTTGTCGTTTAATGTTTACACACTGATCACCCGAGAGAGAGAGAGAACGAGATAGAGATGCCTAGTCAGGAAATGGATGGAATAAATACAATGACATTAAAATTTACAATAGGGGGCACGGGTGGCCCAGTCGTCTAAGGCGCCGCGATTCGCTGTGCAGAGTTGCGTCTCTTTGGCAAGCCAGAAACCTATGATCGTGGGTTCGAATCCCGGTTCGCCCCGATTATGTTTCTAGGTTTGTCAGCACCATACCCAGCTCGTGGGTTTCACCGAAGTGGTAAACGTCTGAGGCCTGCATCACTTCGGGCTTTCCTCCCACATTAAGCTGACACGCCGCGATATAACTGGAATACTGTTAAAAGCGGCGTTAAACCCACCTCACTCACTCAATTTACAATATACACTACTGAATGTTTTTGCGAAAACTATATGCAGACTTATGACATTAATAGAATATCAGTTAAACAACTGTCCAGCATTGCTTCTGACTGGACCATTAGCCTTGAGTTCGTATATTTTATTTGTTAAAAGGGCAAAAATCACGAAAATGAACTTATTTTTTGGGTACTTTTGCCACATTAAAAGTGTTCACCTATTTGTGTCGTTGACAAAAAGTATAAAAATATCACAATTCATTAACATATTTTTATGCATTAAAACGATTTATATTTTTGACATTTACCAAATGTTCTCTTTGCATATTATAAAACACCATGGCTTATGTCCCTTGCAATATGACGTCATTGGTGCCAATTGATACACATTATGACGTCATTATGCTTTAATAGAAGCGCTTCACGTGGTGGAGGTACATGTGTTTGATTCTAGCGTCTCAGATGCGCAGATTTGAACATGGTATACTGTTCGGTTCCTCACTGTTCAAATTACAACGATAAGAAAAATTATTCTAAAATTTGTTAATAATATTTTCGTTTCCCAAAATTGACACCGAGAAGACAACAATTGAAAAAGTACTGTAAGATTCACAATGATAGATGGAACGGTCCGTTGTGTGAATCTCGCGTTTGTGATGCTCACTTTGACAATAACTGTCGTGTTTCGCGAGCAATACCTTCCAGTTGTTCGACTGATCGGAAGCAATTGCGCCCGGGTGCTGTACCATCCTGATTTGGAAACGGGATCAAGGGACAGCAGTCCCATCAAGACCCTGACTGGAGTGTTTTTGTAAACAAACGTCGTAAAGTCGTAGCATTTCAGGTACGTTTGATGAATGAAATATCTTATAAAATCTAAACACGGTAGCATGTAAGGTAGCTGTTTAACGCAGGAATAAAGTTCATAGTTTCACTATATAATTAGTCATGCGAGACGTGCGTCTCGTTCACCTTGTCATGTCCACTCCCTACCCATTTAAGAATTGTTTTTACTAAATTCAGATGTTCAAATTTTAAAATAGCTTTATAAACTGGCAGATATAGTAAAACAGGCCGTTCACTCAGATTCTGTAACTATTGTAGTAGTAAGGGAGTTAATGTCATTGAGGATGAATTCCATGTACTCTTTAATTGTAATTTATATTCTGCCCTAAGACAAAAAAACCTTGTTAATCTTCCTATGCCTACTCATTACAGTAATTCTCATGTAATAAATATTCTTAGTAATTATAATGAGCAAACATTATTTCTAGTTTGTAAATTCTTATATTATGCTCACAAAATAATTAATGATAAATTCTGTGCCCTGTAAATGTCATGCTCACATGTCTGTATTTTGGGCCATTGGCCTTTTACTGAATAAACATGTCTTTCTGTCTGTCGTTCACCTGTTCACTTCCTGGTTTCACGTTGACGTCGATATTCGGTGATCAGCTGACCGCAGTACTACAGTTTGCTGTCCGGTTTTGTGATTTTGATGGTTGACATATATGTGGTAAGTAATGTTTACGTAACGAACTTCATCGATTGTGTTGTTTGTTTGTAATTTACAGTCGTTCACGTTCACGAGCGATAACAGTGTATATGAATATCACTACCCATCAATGCCCGCGGGCAGTCAGTGTGGTGAGGGACCGTCAGAGAAACAACTTACATATACGTCCCTCTGATAGGTCAGCAGATGCAGGAACTGACACAAACCATCTCATTTCCGTAAGTTATTTAGCGACAACAAAACAAACTACACGGAAGTCATTTAGCATGATTAGACTGATTTAGCATTAACTGATCATTCTCATACTTCTGAAAATACGTACATACTCTCTGTACACGTCTTTGGTTCAGTTTTGAATAAATACATAACTTTGATGCACTTATACACCAATAACTAACATTCAAGATTTCAAGATTCAAGATTCACGATTCTTTATTCAGTATTTTGGGCCATGTGGCCTAGAGTACAATTACAATTACAATAATTGCTGCGTCACGTGATGTCAGGAAAATAAATACAAGTAGTCTTATTTCACATTAAATACATGATTTAAGTATAAGGCCAAAGCCTTTACAATGTTGATATTTTTGGAGTTGAGTAGATTACATAAACTGTGATTATCATGATGGACATTGGATAACCAAGGCAAATAGTGGTTTCTGACAGAAGAATATTTTGAACATATAAACAAAACATGAAATTCATCCTCTAATTGCCTCCCTGTACAGTGGGTACATAGCTATAAACTCAAGTCTTCATTTGTATGTTTTGACTTTCGTAGCATGTTAATCTTAAAACCGTGTAGCGATATTCTGAATTTATAATATGCTCTCCTGAGTGATTTATTCGTGAGATTAATGATGTAAAATTCTGGCTGTAAAAGTGATTTCAAATTTGCATAATGTGACAGATATTTTGATGAAGAAATAGAGTCATGCCACTCTTGAGTATACATATCCCTCAGCCTTTGTTTTATTTTTAGCAAAAAGAGATTTTCATCGCCAATATGTTGAGAGATCCATACAAATAAAAAGCCTGAAGAAAACAAAATATATCTTACATCAGACACCCAGGTGTGTTTATCATTATCATCTAACTGTTTAAGTAGATTGTAACATTGTTTTGGATATCGACATTGATTCATACGTAGCAATCTCAACCAGTATTTAAGTACCCTTATTTTGCTAAACACGAACGTATTTAATCGTCCAGTTTCACCAAGAATAGCTTTATTAGAGGCATATTTTCCGATACAAAGATAATTTTTAAAATAGGACGTATGTACTTTTTCTATTCATTCATAATATTATGAATAACTAACATATAGTTAATTGATAATGTGATATTGTTGAATTTTTGTGATTGACATAGATGACAAACTTGTGAATGTTTGTACCATATCTTTCAAATGTGTAGTGTCAAAGCAAGTCATGCCAGACTCTGATGCCCTCAGTCAGGTCAATGGGTACTCAGAAGAACCTGATTACATCCTGATTACAGTCGCTGTCCAGTGTACACCGGAAACATGTGACCGTGTCACACAGTATGAGGTTTGGTTTGATTTGGTTTGTTGTTTAACGCTGCACCCAGCAATATTCCAGCTATATGACGGCGGTCTGTAGATAATCGAGTGTGGACCAGAGAATCCAGTGATTGATATCATGACTATCGATCCACGCCGTTTGGATTGATGACATGCATCAACCAAGCGAGCCTGACCACCCGATCCCGTTAGTGGCCTCTTACAACAATCTACCCAGAAGTTTTCACCAGGATCTCCCAAACGATTGACACCCCAAACATCGATCTGTTCGCCATATCTCAGAAATGACAGCTGCATGTCGTCTTACATTTCACCGGTGCCGGATCCGGCCGCTGTGGCATTTGACTTCCTCAGGGTTCCACCCACACAGCCTGTTACCACATCCGAACCCCGCACAGTTTCGTCTGCACGCCTCGCACATCTGCAGAAAGCATAAGGAGCCAAGAACTATTCGGCTAGAGCAGCCAAGGCTCTGCACAGGGACTGTAAAATGATAAATGGTGCTCGATCCATGCATTCTGCTCAGACAGACACCAGGATCCGATGACAGCGCCACGGCAGTTCCTGGATGGGTTCCTTCTTTACTTGCGCAGCACACCCTGAAAGGCCCTACCACATCCACATATCTGGTCGCCATCAACGGAGAATAACCCCCAGGTCAGTTCTAGTCTTTGGCGACCCGCCTTTTTCTATTTCTGTCACCTATCAGGGTTCTCATTTTTAAATCGACTCTCGTTTCCTTGGACAGCAATGGCCGTAGATGTTCCGGTCATCACTTGTATGCGGTGCGGCTTCATTGGACCTTGATGAGGGTTTCTTAAGGATCACATCTGAAGGTAGGCCCACCTGCCATGCCGTCTGATAAAAGATGCATTAAGGAGTAATGCAGGATAAGTTAAAAAAAATCGTAAAATCTAAATATATTTTAGTGCTGCCCCTTCACTGCCTCCCCACGACGGTTCAGATGTTACATTTCAAGCAGTTACGTGTTTTGATGTGACATCATAACTTCCGGGTCACCTGCCGACTGTGGAGGGTGCTGCCTCTACTGTTTGGAACAACTTTTCTTCAGCAGATGGATCTCACACAGTTCGTCTTTCTGTCAGAAAACCGCAGTAGATACATTAAGAAGTAATGCAGGATAAGTATACAAATGTCAAAAATGTTTATATTTTACTAATATATTATGTTCTCCAGGGCACAAGGAGATTTAAAGTATCCTTAAGTCCAAATATCTTCTTAAAGATGTGGCTAAACTGTCACCCCCTGGGCAGACATCACATCTTGAAGGATTCCATAGCGTGATATGCCACTTTGCTCCCAAATTTTACCATTATCATTACAATGGAGTGGAGGCAATGTATGTACTGTGACGCTTGAAAAGAAAGAAAAATAAAACTATGTCATGAAAGATATTTCCCAGGAAACATTCGCTAGGAGAACTCATAGCCAGCTTGACTCAAATTTATAGAGGAGTTAATGATTGCAGAATCCTACACAGAGACAATGGTAAAGTCTGGCATTGCAGTAATTGCAATGTGTAGGCTGCGACTGGCAGTAGACTCCAGACAATTGGAGCATATAGTTCCCACAGGCTTGACATCAGAAAGTCTTGACAATGTTATTATATACCATTACCATATTGTGTGTACATCATGATATATACAACAATCAATGATGTAATTACAATCAATTTGTGACGATAAGAATACTGGAACAAGTTGCTGATGTCAGCACTCCACTTCAATGAGAATGGTAGTCGGCACAATGTACACACCAAGACTGGACAAGAGAAATGGAGTGTCTTCTATCCTAAGAGCAGAAACTGGAAAGCTGCTGCTATACCCCTCAAGAAAAATCCAACGTACGGTATGGATGTTTATGGTGATATGTGGCTTACATGAGATCCATCAACATAGGTTGATACCTGTTCTTATGGACCCGAAACAGTTGTTGGCATGTAATGTAAAATCTTTTTCAGTACAATGGTGGTGAAATGGGGTTTAACGTCGCGTCCAAGATTATTGCCCTTATATAGCGACGTGCATGCGCGTGTGCTTGTACTTGTCTGGACTGATGCCAATGGACTGATGCCAATTTATAATGCTAGCCCACTGAGATACCATGCCGCAGTATAACATGAATACCCCACTCAGACACAGTACACCGGTTGGTTGGTTGGTTGGTTGTTGTTTAACGCCGCACTCGGCAATATTCCAGCTATATGACGGCGGTCGGTAAATAATCGAGTCTGGACCAGACAATCCAGTTATTGACAGCATGAGCATCGATCCACTGAGTGCAATAACACAGAATTATAGTTATGGGTCTATGGGAGATGACAAACTATAGTCATAAGAAGGCCTATTGAGTGCATGTTGGCAATATAAATTGTTATGATTTTTTGTCAATATTTGTACTCTATCTGAGTAATAACGTTTTTTCAAAGAGACTTATAGGGGTGCCTGTGTTAACAGAGACCATAATAAAATAGATATGGTCACTGGTATTAAGAAAAAAAGAAGATATGTGCCAATATCATGATGATAATGTTATGTACACTAAATCTTTCACAAACAAACTATTAATCTAATTCGTAAGTGCAGTGTTTGTTTTTAAGATCTCTGAAAGGTGACCTCACTTAAATGCATTCTGTATAACGTGAATAGACTTGATCATTACAACCCCATTTAGCATTTGTTTAGAATATTCAGTTGAAGATACAATGTACATGCTTAATTTATTTATTATATCTTGATGTTGGTTTTAAGAAGTATATGTTATATGTTCTCATAAGAGTTATCTATCTTTTGCAGTTGGACCCAGCTTTCCATGTTTGGGGAAGAAAGCATCTCGGACTGTAACAGATCTTCAGATTTCTTTGAATATTTTGTGGTCAAGCAATACATTGCCTATGAAAGAACAGCTCTTGTTGTGTCTACAGTTGTAAACATATTAAAGTCCTATCTGAAGTACTGGTTCTGTAAATGATTTCTGTGACCATCAGAATACACCATGTACACTGGACACTTGCTGGAATAGGAACTTCTTGTCATCAACATGGTGTTGCAGAACATCTTGGGACTCGACTGGCACAGTTATTTGTTCAGGCTTGGCTTTTGGGAATATTTGCCAAGAATTTTAATATTTTGAGAGTAATCATGATCTGGTAATAAAATACTGAATACATCTAAATAGGTTTGTTTGTTTGTTGTTTAACGCCGCACTCAGCAATATTCCAGCTATATGACGGCGGTCTGTAAATATTCGAGCCTGGACCAGACAATCCAGTGATTAATATCATGAGCATCGATCCACGTAATTGGGACCGATGACATGCATCAACCAAGTCAGCGAGCCTGGCCACCCGATCCCGTTAGTCGCCTTTTACGACAAGCATAGTCGCCTTTTACGGCAGACCCGTGAAGATTCCGGGGTAGAATATAGGTCTTCAGCAACCCATGCTTGCCGTAAAAGGCGACTATGCTTGTCGTAAAAGGCGACTAACGGGATCGGGTGGTCTGGCTCGCTGACTTGTTTGATGCATGTCATCGAAGCTCATGATATCAATCACTCGATTATTTACAGTCCGCCGTCATATAGCTGGAATATTGCTGAGTGCTGCGTTAAACAACAAACCATCCATCCATCTATCCTTTTACGGCAAGCATGGGTTGCTGAAGACCTATTCTACCCCGGATCTGCTCTATTACCTAAATAAAACTTTTTCTCGGATTCAAATGATTTTTGGACCGAAACAAGGTCTCAAGATATGACAAATTGTGCAGAAATGACAAGTAATACTTTTCGTTTTCGCCTGTTTTGCACCATATACCGGCCCCTTCTACAAAGAAGACAAAAAAGACCTCGAAGCACATGTGTCCCAAAACGTTTTGATAAGTCAGCGAGCCAGACCACCCGATCCCGTTAGTCGCCTATGATTTGTTTGTTTGTTTGGTGTTTAACGCTGCACTCAGCTATATTCCAGCTTTATGACGGCGGTCGGTAAATAATCGAGTCTGGACCAGACAATCCAGTTATTGACAGCATGAGCATCGATCCACTGAGTGCAATAACACAGAATTATAGTTATGGGTCTATGGGAGATGACAAACTATAGTCATAAGAAGGCCTATTGAGTGCATGTTGGCAATATAAATTGTTATGATTTTTTGTCAATATTTGTACTCTATCTGAGTAATAACGTTTTTTCAAAGAGACTTATAGGGGTGCCTGTGTTAACAGAGACCATAATAAAATAGATATGGTCACTGGTATTAAGAAAAAAAGAAGATATGTGCCAATATCATGATGATAATGTTATGTACACTAAATCTTTCACAAACAAACTATTAATCTAATTCGTAAGTGCAGTGTTTGTTTTTAAGATCTCTGAAAGGTGACCTCACTTAAATGCATTCTGTATAACGTGAATAGACTTGATCATTACAACCCCATTTAGCATTTGTTTAGAATATTCAGTTGAAGATACAATGTACATGCTTAATTTATTTATTATATCTTGATGTTGGTTTTAAGAAGTATATGTTATATGTTCTCATAAGAGTTATCTATCTTTTGCAGTTGGACCCAGCTTTCCATGTTTGGGGAAGAAAGCATCTCGGACTGTAACAGATCTTCAGATTTCTTTGAATATTTTGTGGTCAAGCAATACATTGCCTATGAAAGAACAGCTCTTGTTGTGTCTACAGTTGTAAACATATTAAAGTCCTATCTGAAGTACTGGTTCTGTAAATGATTTCTGTGACCATCAGAATACACCATGTACACTGGACACTTGCTGGAATAGGAACTTCTTGTCATCAACATGGTGTTGCAGAACATCTTGGGACTCGACTGGCACAGTTATTTGTTCAGGCTTGGCTTTTGGGAATATTTGCCAAGAATTTTAATATTTTGAGAGTAATCATGATCTGGTAATAAAATACTGAATACATCTAAATAGGTTTGTTTGTTTGTTGTTTAACGCCGCACTCAGCAATATTCCAGCTATATGACGGCGGTCTGTAAATATTCGAGCCTGGACCAGACAATCCAGTGATTAATATCATGAGCATCGATCCACGTAATTGGGACCGATGACATGCATCAACCAAGTCAGCGAGCCTGGCCACCCGATCCCGTTAGTCGCCTTTTACGACAAGCATAGTCGCCTTTTACGGCAGACCCGTGAAGATTCCGGGGTAGAATATAGGTCTTCAGCAACCCATGCTTGCCGTAAAAGGCGACTATGCTTGTCGTAAAAGGCGACTAACGGGATCGGGTGGTCTGGCTCGCTGACTTGTTTGATGCATGTCATCGAAGCTCATGATATCAATCACTCGATTATTTACAGTCCGCCGTCATATAGCTGGAATATTGCTGAGTGCTGCGTTAAACAACAAACCATCCATCCATCTATCCTTTTACGGCAAGCATGGGTTGCTGAAGACCTATTCTACCCCGGATCTGCTCTATTACCTAAATAAAACTTTTTCTCGGATTCAAATGATTTTTGGACCGAAACAAGGTCTCAAGATATGACAAATTGTGCAGAAATGACAAGTAATACTTTTCGTTTTCGCCTGTTTTGCACCATATACCGGCCCCTTCTACAAAGAAGACAAAAAAGACCTCGAAGCACATGTGTCCCAAAACGTTTTGATAAGTCAGCGAGCCAGACCACCCGATCCCGTTAGTCGCCTATGATTTGTTTGTTTGTTTGGTGTTTAACGCTGCACTCAGCTATATTCCAGCTTTATGACGGCGGTCGGTAAATAATCGAGTCTGGACCAGACAATCCAGTGATGAATATCATGAGCATCGATTCACGCAATTGGGATCGATGACATGCATCAACCAATTCAGAGAGCCTGACCACCCGATCCCATTAGTCGCCTTTTACAACAAACAAAGTCGCCTTTTACGGCAAGCATGGGTTGCTGAAGACCTATTCTACCCGGAATCTTCACGGGTCGAATAAATCTAAAGCTTATTTATTGTTTTTAAGTGTGGATAATGCCATACAACAGAAAGGTTTCTTTTAATATTTATGGTATCAGCCATGATACTGAATAAATATTGCATATGGGTTCTGAAGATCCATTCTCTACCCCGGATCTTCTCGAGCCATCCTGTACATGTTGGTGGGTTGGTTTGTTGTTTAACGCCGCACACAGCAATATTCCAGCTGTATGACGGCGGTCTGTAAATAATCGAGTCTGACAATCCAGTGATGAATATCATGAGCATCGATCCACGCAATTGGGATCGATTACATGCATCAACCAAGTCAGCGAGCCTGACCAACCGATCCCGTCATTCGCCTTTTACGACAAGCATAGTCACCTTTTACGGCAAGTATTCCTGTACATGTAGATGAGAGTAAAACGTTAGTGCAAGCCTACCAAAGTGCAAGTAATAATAACTCTGCATGTTATTATATCTATTCACATTTAATATAGAAACTAATTTTGATAATTACACAACAATTTATGCACACGCTTTCTACATTGCATCAAACCCTCCTTCATAAAAAACATACTTTAAAAATATGTTGATAGTATAGATTTTCCAAATTTCATCCCCCAAATATTGCCTAATAATTTAATGCCTATTCAAACTGTCAAAGGCACGGCTTCCATGACACTGCTCATGCTGTCAGATACAAGAATACCACGGTAAGTTGGGTAATGTGGCCTACCTATTAGTAGTAACATCTTCATAAATATTCTAACATCACAGAAACATGTGCCACATCCTCGTAATCATAAACCATTGTCCACGGATACATGTCTGAACGATAGTACCGCACGAGCTGGTTGTTAATTATTTTAAAGGTAAAGAAAACACATATACCTTTACGAACGATCCTATGGTTGTCAGTTGGGAACCAATAAACCTTTCATGAATGACAAAGAACCGATGTCACCGGAAATGCTGGTACAGGAAGTAGCGCTTCGCGAGACTTACGGGCCCTATTCAAAAACAAACACAAACTTCAAATTAATACTTTTGCTACTGCTTTGAGCTATCCCTGATAAAAATAAAATACAAAGAACTCAGTCCCTTTGCTCTGCCTCCAAAATCCTTCAACACTCTTTAAATTAAATCATGAGTTCTGTCAAAACAAACTAAGCATTAATGGCAACAAGTATTGGAATTCGGACAAGAAAATATCTGAACAGTATAACATCATGAATTCATAAACCTTAATATACCATCAGAAATACATTGTGCTGCCGCTGTGCAAAATACACAGCACATTCACATCTTTTATTCTGGTTTTTAAAACGTCAAGTCGCTCTCATTAAAATAGTCTTTTTCCTCATCTTGATTCTCTTCATAGTCATCATCGTGAGGGAGAGTTTCAAAGAAGACACGTATTGCTTTTCACAAATGTGAGAAGTTGTTTCTATATGTCTGCCCATAAGTTTGTTTTTCTGTTTGACGAGGTCTGAATACTTCTGTGGCAGACTTTGCGAGAAGGAGCTTCGCCTGAACACAGATTCTACCCCGGAATCTTCACGGGTCTCGAAGGTATGGCATTGCATTGACAAATTTAGCTTGATCCTCTTCTCTGATTTCTACCAACCTATGAGTTGTAATGTGTGTGTTAAACGCAAACACATTTCAATACCATGACGACCCGTGAAGATTCCGGGGTAGAATAGGTCTTCAGCAACCCATGCTTACCGTAAAAGGTGACTATGCTTGTCGTAAACGGCGACTACTAACGGGATCGGGTGGTCAGGCTCGCTGACTTGGTTGATGCATGTCATCGATGCTCATGATATTAATCACCGGATTGTCTGTTCCAGACTCGATTATTTTACAGACCGCCGTCGTATAGCTGGAACATTGCGGAGTGCGCTTTAAACAACAAACCAACCTATCAATTGACAAACACTCGATTTGTGAAGTAGCATGCAAGGCCTAAATCTCTCACTCATTTCTTCTAATTTACAGTCTTCTTTCCGGAAATGTGGAATCCATCCATTGGACAAGTCAACCACTTCCAATATCAACTTTGCCCCGTCCACAGTCTTTAAACAAGCTTTTAAGTCGAATGGCGAAAAAGATGACGGCGATGAAGCTAGTTCGCTGACAGACGTTTCAACTTTCTTTCAAGACAAAGCAAGAAGGCGGTGCCTACCAAGAAAAGAATCGTTTTCAGTGCCGTTGTTGGTGGTAAGCCCATAACTGAGTCTTCTATTTTAGATAAAAATAGTTTCACATCAGGCAAAGACATATGTACCTAAGAGGAAAACTTAACCATCTCCATCTTAGAGCTCCAAACCAATTTCAAAGAAGGAGAAATGCATCCAGGTATCGCCCCGACCGTCAACAAGCAAAGCGGTGGATAATTCTCCAGTATCTATCCTATATGCTACCTTTCTATAGCGATCTTTTGGATTGGTCTTCTGACAGCGACAGAGTTGGCTGGTTGGTTTGTTGTTATAACGCCGTACTCAGCAATATTTCAGCAATATGACGGCGGTGTAAACTATCGAGTCTAGACCAGACAATCCAGTGATTGATACCATGCGCATCGATCCACTTCAACCAAGTCAGCGAGCCTGACCACCCGATCCTGTTAGACAGCGACAGAGAGGTAGATAATGAAACGTCAGCCACAGGCAATTGGCAACTGTTATTCAGAAATTTACACAAGTTGGGCTTTAATGTACTCATCCAACCTGTCAGCATTGGGTACATTTCGGTATTGGATTTCTGTACGTGCGTGTAGTTAGATTGGTTGGTTGGTTTGGTGTTTAACGCCGCACTCAGCAATATTCCAGCTATATTATATGACCGGCGGTTTTGTAAATAATCGAGTCTGGACCAGACAACCCAGTGATTAATATCACGCGCATCGATCCACGTAATTTGGATCGATGACATGCATGCATCAACCAAGTCAGCGAGCCTGACCACCCGATCCCGTTAGTCGCCTTTTACGACGAGCATAGTCACCTTTACGGCAAGCATGGTTGTAGTTAGAAGAAACTCTGAATTCTGGTGCCGTCAAATAGCTGGAATATTGCTGAATGTAAACAAACAAACAGTATGCGAGAGCGAGCCAACCATTCAGGTGACCGAACTTGTGTGACGTTGATTCTAGGTTATGTTTGTTGACTTCAAACATCGAGCGATCTGACAGTGGATTTCACTGGAACTTTGTCAAAATTGACGCTAATAAACAGTAATTAAGTAGCTATATAGGGCTTTTGCTTTCTTTGTTTCACGCTAGTACGGAACTGCTTATGTGATCGAACTTATGTTACGCAAGGATATATAAGATACAATACAATCTAGAGCGGAGGCGGGTATTACCGATATGGTAAGGGGGAAACCCTATGCAAATAATAACAGTGCATTTGGGCGACGAGTTCTCTCAAATGTGTTTTCGATCCACTCTATTACCACAATATGCAGTGTGGCCATGTTTTTTATGTAGTGGGTTACAGTTCAAGGAGGCCGTGTCGCACATCGATTGTATGGATTGATAGCACGTTCATTTTGACAATCGAAGGTTCATTCCGGCAGAGAAAGTATACTAACTTATGACATGCGCATTTATGATGGGTAAATGTGTATGTATAACACGTTTGAGATGGGATTTATAAATCCATCGGTGAATGCCACATCATCGGTAATACCCGCCTCCGCTCTAGTTCTTTAAAAAAAAATCCTTCAGATTTTATGTGCGTTGCTGCTGTGAAATTTGGCCAAAATACTAACATCCTGCATAACATTTGTTACAAATAATCAGTTTATGCTGGTTGGTTCGTTGATTTACGCCGCACTCAGCAATATTCCAGCTATATGACGGCGGTCTGTAAATAATCGAGTCTGGACCAGACAATCCAGTGATAGATACCATGAGCATCGATGATCGATGACATGCATCAACCAACGTAAAAGGCACTATGCTTGTCGTAAGAGGCGACTAAGGATCGGGTGGTCAGGCTCGCTGACTTGGTTGATGCACGTCATCGATGCTCATAATGTTTATCACTGAATTGTCTGGTCCAGATTCGATTATTTACTGCAGACCGCCGTTATATAGCTCAATTGGTTGGTTGGTTTGTTGTTTAACGCCGCACTCAGCAATGTTCCAGCTATATATGACGGCGGTCTGTCAATAATCGAGTCTGGACCAGACAATCCAGTGACTGACATCATGAACATCGATCCACGCAATTCGAATCGATGACCTGCATCAACCAAGTCAGCGAGCCTGACCACCCGATCCCGTTAGTCGCCTTTTAAGGCAAGCATGGGTTGCTGAAGACATATTCTAACCCGGATCTTCACGGGTCTTATATATAGCTGTAATGTGTGTGTGAGCTGAGTACGGCGTTTAACAACAAACCATCAAACACAATACTACATGCATGGTGAGTGCAAATGTCCTTCTATAAGAACTCGACCCGTGAAGGTCCGGGTAGAGAATAGGTTTTCAGTCACCTATATGCTTGTCGTTGGAGACGACTAACATGATCGGGTGGTCAGGCTCGCTGGCAGGTTGATGCTTGTCGCATCCGAAATGTGTAAATCGATGCGAATGCTGTCGATCACTGAATTGTATGGTCTAGACTCAATTATTTACAGACCGCCGCCATATAGCTGGAATGTGGCTGAGTGCGGCGTTGAAGGGCAAGTGTTCACTTAAAATTCACTTTCTTTCTTCTTTTAGAATTTTAGAATATAGCTGGAATATTGCTGAGTGCGGCGTAAATCAACGAACCAACCAGCATAAACTGAAAAATCACGTTCCACCTTCCATAGTTTCAAACCAACAAGTACCATATGCTGTTGTTAGCACCGAGGTCAAGCACAACAACTGTCATCGGATGTGGTACTGCGCCAGGAAATGCTATTCCCCCGTTTTTTCGTCTTTAAGGGACAAAGAATGCGAGAGGAGCTTTAGTCAAGTTGTACACCAGGATCGACTGGGACGGTTACGGAGACGGTATGGTCAAACATGGAAGTTTTCCAGCATTATCTACCATCTCTTTATTACGCCGCACTCAGCAATATTCCAGCTATATGACGGCGGTCTGTAAATAATCGAGTCTGGACCAGACAATCCAGTAGCATCGATCCACGCAATTGGGATCGATGACATGCATCAACCAAGTCAGTTTATGGTAAGAGTTTACTTCATGGTGATGGTATTTAGACTGTGTACCAGCTGTTCTAAATGGAAATCAAACATGATTGCATTGTCTAAATCATCATTACTAAATCAACCGTGAAACATTTTAAAAGGAAACAGAATTTTTAACATTATTTGAATCTTAAGTACATTTTAATACTGCAAACTATCTGTATGGTCTGCCATACCTGGAAATGCTGCGTTGAGCGTGGTGGTCAACTCCGCCCATTTTCCCTCCTTCTTTTGCGCTGTCACGCCTGCGCCGAACTTCCCCAACAAAACCGCTTTATTTTCGTCCACGAGCCTTGTCAGAAGCAGGTTTTGGCCCTCAGTCCAGTTAGGTTTCCGCTTCTTGTCAGACATGGGTTATTCTATAAGTATATTTTCAAACAGTGATGTTTACTAATTCTAAAATTTCATTTTGTTACAAAGAAGAAAGAAAATGAATTTTTTAGTGAACACTTGCCCTTCAACGCCGCACTCAGCAACATTCCAGCTATATGGCGGCGGTCTGTAAATAATTGAGTCTAGACCATACAATTCAGTGATTGACAGCATTCGCATCGATTTACACAATTCGGATGCGACAAGCATCAACCTGCCAGCGAGCCTGACCACCCGATCATGTTAGTCGTCTCCAACGACAAGCATATAGGTGACTGAAAACCTATTCTCTACCCGGAACTTCACGGGTCGAGTTCTTATAGAAGGACATTTGCACTCACCATGCATGTAGTATTGTGTTTGATGGTTTGTTGTTAAACGCCGTACTCAGCTCACACACACATCTCAGCTCACACACACATTACAGCTATATATAAGACCCGTGAAGATCCGGGGTAGAATAGGTCTTAAGCAACCCATGCTTGCCGTAAAAGTCGACTAACGGGATCGGGTGGTCAGGCTCGCTGACTTGGTTGATGCAGGTCATCGATTCGAATTGCGTGGATCGATGTTCATGATGTCAGTCACTGGATTGTCTAGTCCAGACTCGATTATTTACAGACCGCCGTCATATAGCTGGAACATTGCTGAGTGCGGCGTTAAACAACAAACCAACCAACCAATTAATTGAACTATATAACGGCGGTCTGCAGTAAATAATCGAATCTGGACCAGACAATTCAGTGATAAACATTATGAGCATCGATGACGTGCATCAACCAAGTCAGCGGGCCTGACCACCCGATCCTTAGTCGCCTCTTACGACAAACATAGTGCCTTTTACGTTGGTTGATGCATGTCATCGATCCCAATTGCGTGGATCGATGCTCATGATATCAATCACAGGATTGTCTGGTCCAGACTCGATTATTTACAGACAGCCGCCATATTGCTGAGTGCGGCGTTAAACAACAAACCAACCAACCAACCAATCAAACCAAATGATTTGACATGCATATACTAGACTCTACTCTTTGTGTCATTACATGCAAAGAAGTACAACTGCACCCCAGTTAAACATTTGATCAACCACTATGGGAGAAAGCCAATGCCAGAAAGACATTCCATCTAACCATGAGGGCAACTGTGCTTATCCTGACGGTATTGACCCAAACGTCTAATCGAAGCCATAATCAAAATTCTGATATCTGCATTGTTAAGACCTACCTCATTAGATTATTTTTATATGAATGAATGAAGTATTACCTCATGTTTTAATGACAATTTTATTTCTATTTGTTATAAACATTTGTGTTTGTTTAATGTAGTCAATACGGTAAACTTAAGGTTTTCCATGGTCTTGCACATCTTGTTCATTATCTCCAATGATGTATACTCACACGCAAAAGAAACGCAAGTGGTTTTAAACAAATAGGTTACAAACACGGAACCATCAATTGATACGAGTTTTAGCATGTAGTGAAGCCTGATGGTGTTAATATTTTTGGTTGCATTTTAAAAGCCCCGAGTAAAAACGCAACATAAAAAACGAATCGCCAAAACGCACCATTTCAATGAATATGTGGGTATCATGCACCCATTTCTTTGGGGTTTTAATACTGTGGCCGATTCTTGGACCTATCACTCCTTGGTCAATAATGCCACGCCTAACTCAAATTCAGAAATACCAGGTTATCGGACGTTTGGAAGCTGGAGAGTGTCCAAGATGTTGCCCGTCAATTCAATGTTAACATAACCACAATTTACCGTCTCCTGCATCGATACACAGACCACAGGTGACCTTCCTCGGAGCGGTCGTCCTAGGGTCACCACACGTCGACAAGATCGGCAGACTACCCGTCAACACCAGCGACATCCGTTCCTAACTGCAAGTGAAAGTGTTCGACAGACCATATGAACACATAATCAACACATTAGCCGGGAAACTGTGATCCGACGTCTACGTTCCAATAACCTTAGATGTCGCCGACCAGCACCTCGTCCTGTTCTCCAACCACGGTATCGACAAGCACGACTTCAGTGAGCACAGGGTCATCACAATTGGCTTCATCGTGAATGGAGGCGTGTCATCTTCTCTGATGAAAGACGCTTTTGTGTCTTCCATGCAGACGGAAGAGTCAGAATTTGGCGGCGCCGAGGTGATCGTTTCGCTGACAAAAACGTTGTGGAAAGGGATCCATTGGGTAGACCTAGCGTCATGATATGGGCAGGGATTGGACTTAATGCGAGACTTGGACCCATGTGCTTTCTGAATGTTGGTCAAGGTCGGGGACACGTCGTCATTGCTCAGCGGTATATCGACCAAGTGATCAGACCCCACGTTGTTCCATTTTTTGCACAACATCAACAACACATTTTCCAGCAGGACAACACTCGTCCCCATTTTGCCAGAGCTACCATGGCCTTTCTGCAACAACACAACATCCGTGTTCTACCGTGGCCAGCCCTCAGCCCTGATCTGAACCCTATCGAACACTTGTGGGATGAGGTTCAAAGGCGTCTGCACAATGTGCGCCCAGTCCCTACAACTGCCGATGAACTACGCACAGCTGCTTTGGATGTGTGCAGGAGGGCCTTCACAAATCGTCTGATCCACTCAATGTACAGGAGATGTGTGGCAGTGATCAATGCTAATGGTGGTCACACCAGGTATTGACTGACATTTTGAGTATTGACCCGAAACTGTGTAAGCCTTTAACATTTGAAAAAAAAAGAATTGTCATCTGCTTTTTTAATCCATTAAACTATCTTTAGTCAAATTTTTGTCAATCTTGCCCTATTAGTATTTCTTGTCTTTACTGTTGAAAATAAATAACATATATACTGCATACTCGACTTAAGTTTCTTTGGCGTTTGGGTATATATAGCAATATGAAAGCTATTAAAAGTCATTATACACCAAGTAACTCTTAACAAGATAAATAAAACGAACAATATTTTATTATATTTGAGTCTTTATTAATTGAATATGAAGCTGAAATTACAATCAAACGTGTATGATAGGAATTAAAGCCGCTGCAGTGTTACGTTGCCTTCAAAACTCTAGCAAAACCGTGAACAATTTCAGCAAAGAGGGCATGTGTTTGACCTTAAAACAAAAATATGATCCACTGATTATACTTTTATATTTTTTATGTACATTTAACTTTAACATAAACATAGTTAAATTACTTTTGCCCTTTGTTCTAAGTTGATCCTATTTTTGCCTTACATTGCCTGGATTATTTGTCGGCACAGAGGGCTATGTAGTGACGAAACACTCGCCACAAGACTGTATGACAAGAGGGATGACTTCAACTTTCCAATAGTCAACTTTCCCTTCATGTCGAGCAATATTCCAGCATCAGTCTACATTTCACAAGGCTTTATATTATTAAAAAAGGTTTCCGTAGCAAAAAGGAAATCCAATCAGAATCAATCTTTTTAACCAATCAGAATCATGCATTCTTCAATGTCATGGTAGCATGCATAACATCGTGCCCCGACGACGTGGGTCGTTGTTAGTGATATCAATCAATGGATTGCCTGGTCCAGAATAAATTATGTTTATGATGCATAAAACAAACCCATAAGTCATTCTAACCACCCACTGATCTGCAAGTAGAACAATACAGTTCATTCACGCATGTACAATGTTTAGATTGTGTGTCGCTTGAGAGATCTAACAGAGAATCACATGTATTGTTTCATTCCTAATAATGGATCTAATAGAATTACAATGTTTGAGAATCAAAACCTCCAACTCTGTACCATTCAGTCCTGATTCAGATAATGAAAGACAATGGTATTTGTTTTCACCAGCTCAAGAATAATTTCACAATTTATTATGCTCTCCAATTGTCCAGCCCAATGATCTGGTAGAACTAGATATTTTCCATACAGAGTTGTTTGAAAGAGATAGCTGCCAAAGTTTATGATATCGTCCAAAGAAAGTAATTTGTAAGCTTCAGAGACGTCAACAGCTATGCCGAGAAGTGAACCCGTTGTAGACCAGATGCATGTGTTTTATTTAAACTGAGAGTGTGTTTCCATTATCTTACTCATGTTACCATACTCATAAATTTGTGCTCTCAAATAGTTGTGATTGCTTTTATTTGTGCTTGAGTCTACAAATTAACGCCAATGGAGGTTACACTGAGTATAGTTCTTCAACCAGACTGATGTATCTAACCACAAGTTCTCAGGTATACGTACCAGTATGTTCTCTTTTTCGTTTTATAGCAGTTCAGTAGAAACATTAACGATGGGACATAATGGCACTTGGACTTGATTCATGTATGGAATTTATCCTTCGGAATGTGCATTCACAATACAATGGTTACCACAAAAAACCAGCAAGATTGCATCAGGTTATCTTGATGAGCAGATGTCCAGAACATTTCCTCGGGTAACCAGCCCTTTTCTTGTCTGGAGTCTCTGACCAGACGCCATTGGGGTTACAGGGGGTGCAGTTCTTGAACCAGAATCCAGAGTTGTGTACTTCAGCGCAGTTTAGAGGGCTGTCATCGTTATCTTGGTCGAAGGTGGAGAATTGCTGTCCTCTCAATTCACCCAAACAATCACCACCATCATGTGAACTGTCTCCCCATGTGGCCTCATATGACGTCTGATAACCATTTGTACGATTTAGTTTGAATTTCGTGTACATCTGCTGTCTGATGGAAGAGGTGGACACATCTCTGTGGTTAAAATAAAGTATGTAATCACGTCCATTTACAAGGTAGGAAAGTTTGTCATTTCCGAGCCAGAAATCGTAACGTAGATCGCCGAATCCATCTTTGTAATCTTGCCATGCACGGTAGAAATTGGTGGAGTTATGCTCATGTCTCTGTATAAATGTATTACCGCCATACGCCATCCTACACCAGACTTGGAAGGGTTCCGGAGACAAAGCAGGGTGAATGTGAAACAGTCCATGTTTCCCGTCATAGTGACCACTGTCAAAACCTTCGGAACAATCTGAAAAGATAGTATCAATATGAACTTCCGGATTCGTTGTCAACGATATGACAGGTTTTACCTACAATCGAAACAGAAAATTTCTCATGAAATTGTTGTCTCGATTAAGTTTTCTTTTGAGAGACGCTTTAACACTCTGAGCTACCTTGTGAGTGAGTGAGTGAGTATGGTTTTACGCCGCTTTTAGCAATATTCCAGCAATATCACGGCGGGGGACACCATAAATGGGCTTCATACATTGTACCCATGTCGGGAATCGAACCCAGGTCTTCAGCGTGACGAGCGAACGCTTTAACCACTAGGCTACCCGACTGCCCCTGAGCTACCTTGATAGTCGAACTGAAATGTTGAAAGGTGACGAACAATGAGACCTGAATTTGCACAGAAAATGTGTGTAATGTATGAGACATTATAGTCCAATGTACTAATAATCAACCCATATGCGACTCCAGTACATTATGAAATTCATAACACATAATCAAAATAATCACAAAACAGAGGGATGTATGTTGTTCTTGAAGTGATTGATGAAATCCGTTTGGTTTTGATTTAAACATTGCAACATGTCTTAAAGTGTGATTTATAAGCGGATGGCCTTCTCTTTTAAATGAAAAGGATATATCCCTTTGCACTTTCATTAGACGATCAGATTTTGCAACGTCGTCATCACCGACAAATGTCAACTGTATTATATGTGAAAATACAGCTGCTTTCCATCGATCCCTTAAATGAATCAAACAAATATCACACAAAATGCATTTGGGTTTTTAAAGTGTGAACTTCGAATCCCGGTTCGCCCCGATTCTGTTTCTCAGTTTGTCAGCACCATACCCGTGCTCGTGGGTTTCACCGAAGTGGTAAACGTCTGAGACCTGCTTAACTTCGGGCTTAAGCTGACACGCCGTGATATAACTGGAATACTGTTAAAAGCAGCGTTAAACCCAACTTACTCACTCATTCACTCAATCAAAGTGTGAACAATGGATAGAAATCATTCGAACACACAGTTGCATTATTGACGGGAACATGCATGACACATTCCAGCTGTATCATTCCAAAGGTTTCAGAGGAAAGGGTTGACATATGCCAACAAGACGCTAGTCAAACATACCGAACATGAAAGAATGCACAATTAAAGTCAAAGCAAGAGAATCATTATCTGCCGAAGTGATCGATGGACCAGGAAATCTAGGGACGCGAGAGCAATTACTGACTTTGGTGAAATTAAAACTGATTTGTTAAATTTGAATTACGTCTGCTGTGTGTACAAGTGGAGAGAGTGTGCTGCTAAGAAGAAATGAAAAACGTTTAAAAGTATTACCGATTTGTAAAACATTTGGGAAGAGTTTTTATGACTCGGCCCAGACATCCTTTTCTATGGACTCAGCACTCAGCAAAGTTCAGATTTTGAAGAAACTCCGGGACTCCAGTTCACCAGCAGGTTTGTTGGTTCGTTGTTTTTGTTGTTTAACGCCGCACTCAGCAATATTCCAGCTATATGACGGCGGTCTGTAAATAATCGAGTCTGGACCAGACAATCCAGTGATTAATATCATGAGCATCGATCCGCGCAAATTGGGATCGATGACATGCATCAACCAAGTCAGCGAGCCTGACCACCCGATCCCGTTAGTCGCCTCTTACGTCAAGCATAGTCACCTTTTACGGCAAGCATAGGTTGCTGAAGACCTATTCTACCCCGGCGTCTTCACGGGCCTCCACCGGGCAGGAACATCGACCCAGGCAAGGAGAATAAAAATACACTCACCATTTTGCAATCACCTGGACACATCACTGTTGGATTGTAACTCATCACCACACGCTTTTTAGCAGTTATTTCTTATGATTATGGAAAGCGTGTTGTTGCTTTTATATTGATTGTGTAAGATGCAGATTTGAAACTTCTTATTTGTGTCCGTGACGAGTAAAAAATAGTGAGAATATTTTTCTGCTGTTCTTGTATAAAACTCACCAATCATAAGTCGTTCACAGTCGTTTCCAACCTCTCCCGTAGCATTCTGCTTACATTACATTGCATTTTCAACAGTCAGTAGGGGCACGAGTGGCCCAGACGTCTAAGGCGCTGCAATTCGCAGTGCAGAGTTGCATCCCTCGGGCACACAAGAAACCTATGATTGTGGGTTCGAATCCCGGTACGCCCCAACTCATCTTCCCGAGGCAAGGACGTTTACTGACTATAAAATTCCAGTTTTCAATCGTTCGTTCGTAGCGCCACCAGTGGCTATTACGAGTTATGTCCCTTCTATGTCCCTCTAACTGACCAATAAGATTTCACTTCTCGTATCACTTGCATTTGCCTCGATAATCAAGATCTATATTGAAATAAAACGGGTCTCACCTCGCGAAGTGCATCAAATCACCTGAGCACCTTGATTAAAAACATGGAAAGATTTGCAAAATATCTGGCGACGCCCAGTTGGTGGTGCACATGCTTTGCAAATCCTGCAGTCGACCGAAATCTGTACGTTGAAATTCATGTTGTTTGCGAACTGGATGTCTAGTTTGTCACGCGATTTAGTCCAGTCAAAAATGTAGCTCCAGAATTCCATCTCTTTTTTTTCGGCGAGGGTGGAAACTGGACTTTCATAGTTAGTTAACGCCATTGCCTCGTGAAGATGGCCCCCTCTATGTTTCAAGGTTTGTCAGCACAATACCTGTGTTCGTGAGTTTAACCAAAGTGATAAACGTCTGAGAACAGCTTTTCTCCCACATCAAGCAGACACATCGTGATGTAACTTGAATACACAAATCGGCCTTAATCCCAGCTCACTCACTTACTGGCCTTCAGTGGAGCATTGTAAGTGCAGCATAGTGTTTCCACCTCTCCTGAAAACGTCTTCTTGCCATGTTAAGTTTCCAACATTCTACATTAGTTTGCGTCATTCTACTTTTGTTGTTTCCACTCTCTCTACTGAAGCTTTCATTATACATTATCAACCTCAACTGGAACATTCTAATTACATTGCAGTGGCTCAAAATCTAGTGTAGCATTCTACTTACATTAAAGTGTCTCCAGCCTCCACTGTAGCATTCTCCAGTCTGGAACATCTCATCGTGTGTCCGGCATAGAGCTCCAGAAACACTGTAAGCTACGCAAGCAGTGTCTTCAGAACATATTCTGGCACATCCCGTCTTCGTACGTACCTGGTACCCGCCTTGGCTCAATGGGGGAGTTTGAAAAGCTGAGCATTCAGAATATTGAACAAAAGCAACCATACCTTGTGTTATGTCCCCGAAAATACTTTGACTTTCTACCATAAAAAGCGGCAGAAAGATACAAACTATCATTGAAGAAGACATGTTGGTTGCAATGCGGTAGACGATGGACTGAGATAAGGTACATGTATGTGCGTTGTATAACTAGAAAGTCTCAACTGCTCTTTCTGTGATATCAGTTAAGGGTATAAATGTTCAACATGAAATCAATCTTTTTGTTATTTCATTTGACCTTTTACTATATTTCATCACTTCTCTTTAAAGACTCCATTAAGTAGAAAGCAAAATATAATGAATACTATAGAAAGCTCGTGCGACTCAATTGACGGATTTTTAAATGTTTTTGCAATCCCTTGGTCTTTGTTTTGTGATTGAATTGCAAAGAAAATCGATGAAGGCAAAAGTCGCTATTCACAAAAAAACCCCGAAGTCCTATTACTTAAACTATGTACAAGTTGTTATTACAAACATTAGACATCATGCTTCGCTTCTAAAAGCACTTATTAAATGGTCGCGTAATTTACAGTTCCTCGACAGCTAGTTTTCTTCTCTGTTGTGTCCTCAAATAATGTATGTTATGACTTGCCATAACATGAACTAAAATAGCATTTGCAATACACTACTCAGTTGAAGGAGTATTGACGTCCTGTTCTGTTCCAGCGAGTATACTTTATCTGCCATTTGAAATTCGTGGGGGGGGGGGGGGGGGAGGTTCCAGAAAATAGTGCAGTACAATAAACTTTTTGTACATCATTCATATAAAATCAGGTATCCAGTTCCATTGATAACTCTAATTTCACATTTCACATTGATAGCCGACGCATTGATGCATATAACAGTGGCTGCCGATACCACATTAGAAATGTATACGTTCAACATCAGAGTATTATCAGATGTTTGACACTCACTGGTACACTGTATAGGCACTGTCACTACATCTCATCAAACATTATGAACTCAAAATACAAGTACAACTGTTACGGACTGTATGACCGATTCAAAATACTAGCATAGTCTGGAATTGAAGTCGCAACTTTGAAACTCGTACCCAAAGCTAAGAAAGCTGCTTTCTAAGTGGCTAACGTCGACTTCCTGTTGGTCATTTCATTGGTAGGTCATAGTTCGCGAAAGGTTGTTCTGACGTGACTTGTAATGGGATGCCCTCGTCGATAGCGAGAACTTGTATCTGAGTTTAATAAGATTGAGGTACTCCAAGCATGTGAATTATACTGTTTTCTTTATTTAAAGCATTAATTGTTTATTGTTAAGCAAGTTTCTCTCTGCAGCCGTTGTAATATGCAGCTACCAGCCGATTCGTCTCGCATCAAAACACGGGCTGTGTACTCGCGGGCAGATGACCACGGAGTACGCTTATCACTGTGTCGGATTAACGAGACTGATTAATGAGTGATTTCGGTAATTCGTTGCAAATTAAGTGTGTCGGAGTCGGAGTGCGAGACTGGCGGATTAACGGGTCTAAATAGCACTGATTTAATCGGTTCCCATCATTAGTGTCGGATAAAGCCAATTGTCGGATTAACGAGTGTCGGATTAACGAGACTTGACTGTATATACAATTCAGTAAAATGTACACCAACCACTGTCACAAAACTCTTCAGTCGCTCAATTCACGCAGGGCCACTATTTCGACAACCTGTCCCCCAACAAAGAATGATTTCCAAGAAATGACTTGGTTGAGTCCAAGCAGTACAAATATGCAACAGGTTGTGATGAAATTAACTGTGTATCTATAGAGTCATTTCATCAACATTTTTTGAAAAAACTATGTCATTTGTAAATGTTTATCTGAACAAGTCATAAAATGATTTTCACTTTGTGCGAGTCCATTGAAGTATGGACCTTCATAGAGTGAGGGCCACATATTGTATGAATGTTGGAGTTTGTTCATACAATGTTTGGCCCTCACTCATTGAAGTTTCATACTCCAGTGAACTCACACAAAGTGAAAGTCAATTCTGATAATTTTTTATATCACTCTTTTTCACCTCGAAGGATGTAGATCAATGCACACTACTTATAGAACTTTGGACTTCTTGTTTACGCTGACAGCCATACAACAACCGTTTGTACAGCGGAAGGAAGTAGTTCCTCAAAAAGGGAGGTGGCATGAGCCTATGTATGCTCAAAGTGACATCTTTTGTATTTTGTTTACAACAAATATATTCAAATAATATCATCATTAGATGAGAAGGTCTGTAAGTAACTACGACTGTAAGTCAGTCACAATGAAAGTGCGTCGTAATACATTAACCTCAAGTACAAGGCGTCAAAATGGCCGACACGATAAAGGTGACGGGAGAGATTTCCAAAGTTGTTGGCCATGGTTAACCTGTGGCAATTTCATGTGTTAGTCATCATTGATTAATTGACCGGTCATTGAAAGGTGATTGTAAAGATGCGTCAATAGATACTAAGGTAAGTTCATAGATTTCTGGAGACTGTCAGATCGAGTCGATAGTACGATACTAGTAGTTGGATGTGCTTTTCTTCGTAAAACAATGTGTCCTTCATACACTTATGATCTTCAATTTCGCGGTCATGTGACCGACCTCTCGTCTAATAGAAAGCTG
Organism: Haliotis rufescens; assembly: GCF_023055435.1. NCBI lineage: Eukaryota > Metazoa > Mollusca > Gastropoda > Lepetellida > Haliotidae > Haliotis > Haliotis rufescens. Next base: position 5,482,261 of record NW_025964112.1, read on the forward strand.
AATATCGAATAAACTTCACATAAATTTTTTTTATATGTAAATTAATTTTGAACTTGAGTAATATGTCTTACGTTTTTCACCACTTGATACCCCTTTCCGGCACCTTCTAAATGGGCCTTTTTTGCCCATGTGAAGTACACGTTCCAAGAGAGCATTGTTTTCAAAGCTGTTGTTATGGTAAAATCCTATTTATGCATTTGAAAACTCGCAACAAACCGATCGGCTCCATCTTGTTAACAGTTATACAACCTCAAATTGTAAAACAGCAGGTTTATCTCCTAAATGACCTCGAGGCATTCGCCTCCTTAGCTCCGATTGGGAGTTGTCTCAAAATTGAGGTAACGATGCAGTGCTGAACTGAGTGTACTGTTCAGATGATGGCAGTCTTATACACTTATTAAGGCCCACTTTGCAATACATCAGTAAACCTTATACAAGTGAAAGATGGAGTAGCCTAGCGGCTAAAGCGTTCGCTCGTCACATCGAAGACCCAGTTTCGAATCCCCACGTGAGTACAATGCCTGAAGCCAATTTCTGGTGTCCCCCGCCGTGATGTTGCTGGAATATTTTAAAAGCGTAATAAATCCATACTCACTCACTCACGGGCCAATTCTAATAGATAAAAAACGACAAAATCCTTTCCCAAACGATAGTAATTCTTTTCTAAAAGCGGAGGCCATTCCGACAGCATCATGAACATGCGTTTATGAATATCTATCAAATCGATAACGGTGATAGCAGGTTTTCGTAACAGGTCTACCGCTGACAAGTCAATTGTGCACCTGACATGAGCACGGGGAACATTTGTTACAAATCAAAGTAGGGAATCACATCAGGCATTTTGTCACTGATGCGTCACATTTAAGATTGTCCTCCACATGTCAACTGCCCCCCTGTGCAAAACGAGCATATTTCTTAAACGTTTTTCTTTACTAATAAGCAGTGCGATCTCTGCGCTTGCACACATCAGACATGATTCAAAATAACATGAATCACATAATGCGTTATTGAGTTTTGAATGTTCTGCTTGTGTGCAGGCCACCTTTGCATGACAGGAGCAGTACTGTCGGCGTCACTGTGTGAGTGACCGGTGCTACCAGTAGGGCAGGGCATGCCTACTCAATTCAAAAGAATTCACGCACAATGGAGTCTGTTTTGTTGGATAATCAAGGTGGGGCATTCCATGGCGTCTATATTTCATATTTACTATACAACCTTTCGAAAGCTTAACTGAAGCATTGAGTGCTGTAACCTTGATCCAACAATGTTTTAGCAAAATTTGTATGACGCTCGAAAGAGCATGCTCGATTGTACCTTGAAAACTGCTGGAATATTGCTCGACAAAAAGGGTAAGTTGACAATTGGAAAGATAGAGTCATCTCTCTTGTTCCTTACAGCCTTGAGGATAGTCAAGGTGGTTTCATTGTTCTCACATATGTCTAGTTCAGGTTGGTATATCAGTGAAACGGACTTGGCTATGTTATCATTATTGAACAATATCGGATCATCGACATACCTTCATAGGCGACTAACGGGATCGGGTGGTCTGGCTCGCTGACTTGTCATCGTAACCCAATTGCGTGGCTCGATGCTCATTATGTCAATCACTGGATTGTCGGCTCAAGACGCGATTATTTACAGACCGCCACCATATAGCTGGAATAGTGCTATGTGCGGCGTTAAACAGCAAATAAACAAACAATCATACCTGACGCTGAAGTAAATCTTGGCCAAATGCCCTTGTTTCGATTTTGCCAGGCCGAACGTTGGATTCATATGCATAAGGAAACAGATCAGCAAGAAGTGGAGCACAATTAGTGCCGACGGGATGCCGACGTATTTCTTGAATATCCGATTCCAAAATGTTGAGATGTTATCTGTGATGAAGACCAGCATTTCACATACACTCTTCAAAAAAAGAAACGCATAGGTAGATTTTCAGTAAATTTATTGTACCTAATAAAGTCGATATATTTAATTTAATATCACAGATACAAATATGACATTTTGGAGCTGGATAGTCACATGTTGTACAAAGGCAATTAAAACTGTTCATTGTCATGTCACATAAGGCCACAAGGTTGCGCTGAATTCAGTATCTCGTGTGACCGCCCCGAGCAGCACCGGGGTAGAATATGTCTTCAGCAACACATGCTTGCCGTAAAAGGCGACTATGCTTGTCGTAAGAGGCGATTAACGGGATCGGGTGGTCAGGCTCGCTGACTTGGTTGATGGTTGATGCATGTCATCGATCCCAATTGCGTGGATCGATGCTCATGATATTAATCACTGTATTGTCTGGTCCAGACTCGTTTACTTACAGACCGCCGTCATATAGCTGGAATATTGCTGAGTGCGGCGTTAAACAACAAACCAAATAACCAACCAACCCCGAACAGCAATCACGGCTCTGCATCATCTCGGCACTGACTGGATAAGTGTCCGAATTCTGTCCTGCGGAATTCTGCTTGTAACACGTTGGCCACTTGTGGGTATGTCTGCGGCGTGTTCTGACGTTGAGGTACACGTCGATCGAGTTCATCCCAGAGGTAAGTGTGTGAGATGGTTTTAACGCCGCTTTTAACAATATTCCAGTTATATCGCGGCGTGACGGCTTAATGTGGGAGGAAAGCCCGAAGTGATGCAGGTCTCAGACGTTTACCACTTCGGTGAAACCAGCGAGAACGAGTATGGTGCAGACAAACCTAGAAACATAATCGGGGCGAACGGGACGCGAACCCACACTCATAGGTTTCTGGCGTGCCCAAGGGACGCAACTCCGCGCAGCTATTCGTGGCGCCTTAGACGATCGGGGCAACCCGTACTCCCTCATCTCAGAGATCCCAGATTGCGTTGAGATCTGGAGATGTTGGCATTTTGAAGGTAGTCTACCGTGACACGAGCTGTGTGCGGTGTGCGGTGGAGCGTTGTCCTGATGAAACAGCTCAAAATCCGGAGTAGCAGCCCATGTTTGCCGTAACAGGCGAGTATGCTTGTCGTAAGAGGCGACTAACGGGATCGGGTTGTCGGGCCCGCTGACTTGGTTTGAAGCATGTCATCGATCCCAATTGCGTGGATCGTTGCTCATGATATCAAACACTGGATTGTCTGGTCCAGACTCGATTATTTACAGACCGCCGTCATATAGCTGGAATAGTGCTGAGTGAGATGGTTTTAATTATATCTATTGTCACCGCGTTTTGTAACAAAAGCCCCCATGAATGAAGGAGTGAAATTGTCCCTTAAGTGTCTTGTTGGATAATGGTGTTCAAAGAGGAAATGAAATGTTTTGACAGAATTGAACTTGGTTATTTTCTGAGATTGCAAAGTTCAGGCAGTGTGTTCATTCCATTTGTTTCACATACTTTCTGTCCTTTTTTGATAGTATTGAGGAATATGATTAATCTTTGTAAGAGGGATTTGGTGGTACATTTGGAATCCAGTACATAATATTTGTTTGGTTGTTTGTTTTGTAACGCTGCACTCAGCAGTATTCTAGCGGTCTGTAAATATTCGAGTCTGGACCAGACAATCCAGTGATTTATATCATGAGCATGAATCCACACAATGGGCAACGATGACATGCATCAACCAAGTCAGCGAGCCTGACCACCCGATCCAGAGGAATCGACGAAAGTAGATATGACTGATGCGTGACTTGGTCAGATTTCTTCCTCAGATAACGTACTGGTCTTATATGTTTCATTATTTGATATGTCACTTATACCAACAATTAATGTAGTGACGCTTACAAATAATGGTTATCTTGTCAGTGGGAACAACTACATTTTTTTATCATGTAGGGCAGCTAGACTTTGGGTGACAGCTGGCTGGGACAGAATGTGTTATTTTTGGTTCCTCTTTTCTTTTGGCCCCGTGTTTGGCATAAGCTTCGACAGCATCCAAACTGATTTTAAAGTTGTGATACCAGTTGGCAGAAGGCTGCTGACGATATCTTGGTCTTGGTGGGATCAATATAATGAGTGAAGTGATGTTTATATGATTAATTCCATAAGGACCTTAATATTCAAAATGATATGGCGACTACAAGGCTCTCTCAGTGAAACAGAGTTTTGTGTGCGACGTCATACGTTATATTAATGATGATTGGCTATTCATTGTACCCACCCCTGCCAAATGAACAGGTGACATTGGCATGTAAAGTGAGTGAGTGAGTGAGTATGGTTTTACGCTGCGTTTAACCATATTCCAGCAATATCACGGCGGGGGTAGATTCGGCTGAAATACTGCCGATGTGACTGTAAATCGTAACTCACCCACTCATGGCGGGGCAAATGGGCTTCACACATTGTGCCCGTGTGGGGAATCGAACCCGTGACGAGCGAACGCTTTAACCACTAGGCTACCCCACCGCCCAGCGTGTCAGGTGAAACAGTGAATGTTAGTCTTAATACTAATGAAGAACGACGGATGATTCACAAACTTGTAATTCAATTGCAGAATATATACATATTACACACCACTAAATTAATCGATCTGTTGATTTGTCAAACCATAGAAACAGGTTAATTTGGGATCGATTTCTCAGAGCGCCGGAATCAGCAATGTGTGCCGTAGATTTAATGATTCACTTGATATAGCCACAAATGTTGCATTTGTGAATTAATGACATCGATTTCACCTAATGAAGCTATTTTCTGTATCGACTACTGCTTATGTCACAACAGTCAGAATCTTAAGTCAATCAGAATTCCCACTGCTGTGCAATATGGATTTACTTTCGAGCTTCGAACTTTACGTTTGAAAATATTGTTACCACCTTTGCATGTATTTTGTGGGAGAGTGTATACTGTCCAGACTGAAACAGGCACAGACAAAAACCTAAATACGCAACAAACATAGTTTGTATAGTTCTATGTAATTATATAAACGACGCATATTTAAAGGGAGTCTGGACTGCATGTTGCAAATTGCCAGTCTAGGTCCAGACATTAGAATTGTCACATCTTTGAAACCGAGTCATTGTATCTCGGTGGTGTCCTCATTAATTGTCAGATTGATATATTAATACTTTTGAGTTTTAAAACCATCCAAATCCAAGTGTGCTATAAAATTTGTCTGAAACCTTTAAGTTTTCAAAAGTTTCATTTTGCCTTCAGGTTATACGAAGGGTTTGCTCAAAGGTTTGATCGGGATTACAGCATTCAGTGGCTCAGTAAAACTTTCAAAAGGGTTATGGTCGACATGTGGATGTCATTTCCAGAATAAGAACTTCATTGTATCCGACTACGGTCCTTCCTGGCTAAGGTGCCACCTTTTGCCCAAAGGAAAATATTTAATCAGGATTGCATTATAACCAGGAAGGGGAAAACCAGATCTTGCTGACATGATATATATACTGAACCAAATTCAAAACTTCACAATCCTAAAATGTTAACATTTTGACCAGTTATCATTGTGGGCCCTTATTGTGTATTTAAACAGTAATGGCCACGTATTGTCTTCAGATAACACCCGTTTTTGTGCAGGTGAATCGATCAAGATCATGTGCATAGCACTATAGTGGCAAAAGAGGTTTTTCACGTGCAACTGGTCACACGGCCATAATACCGCACGTGTTTTCAGCAATACTTGTTAGCAGTCATTAACAAAAAAAGAAAAACACAAGAAAACAAAAGTCTTTCAAATGTGCAACGTGAACGTGCCATCGGCATGTTGCAGACGGGAACGTCCGTAGCTGAAGTCGCAAGGACGATGGGTTGTAGTCGACGGACTGTTTATGATTTACAGACGCGTCTACAGCAAACGGGTACCACCGCTGATCGCCCTCGGCCAGGTCGACCACGTGTGACGTCACATGCAGAGGACCGTCAGATTGTCTTACGTCACCTCCGTAACCGATTATTGACGGCTACATCAACCAGAAATGAACTGTTTAGGGGTAGACTGAGTGCGCAAACTGTTCGAAACCGTATGAGAACTGCTCACCTTCAAGCACGACGGCCATACTGCGGGCCGATTCTGACTCAATTACACAGACGTCAACGTCAATTGTGGGCACAGCGACACTTAAGATGGACTCAGAGGAATTGGAATCAAGTCGTCTTCAGTGATGAATCCCGATTTAATCTTCGATTTGCTGATGGTAGGGCGAGGGTGTGGAGGCGCCGTCATGAACGTTACGCCCAGTGTTGTGTACAGGGCGTCGACAGATTTCGAGGCGGAAGTGTCATGGTGTGGGGTGCTTTCTGTGGCATTGCACGTTTCAGGCTTCTTGTCATCCGTGGCAACCTCAACGCTGCTGCTTACCGCGACCAGGTACTGGCACCAGAACTTCTGCCTTTTTTGGCAGCACATGGACCCGGTTTGATCTTCCAACACGACAATGCCAGACCCCACACAGCAATTTTGACAAGGAATTTCCTTCAGAATGCGGGAGTCAACGTCATGGACTGGCCGTCAAGGTCTCCCGACCTCAATCCCATCGAACACGTCTGGGATGCTCTTGGCAGAAGTCTGCACACTCTCCAGAACCAACCACAGAATTTGCAAGATCTTGGCACCATTTTGGAGCAACAATAACGTCGTCTTCCCAATCATGTGTTCACAAGCATCACAAGGTCCATGCGGAGGCGTTGTGTGGCAGTTGTCAACGCACATGGTGGCCATACACGCTACTGAACTTGTGTGCCATCAGATTCTCGTGCTTGGGACTTATGATTTAAACCGTTGATGTTAGTACCGAGTACCGTAGGTGCTTGGAACAAATTATGGTTACCACCGTTAATTAAAATCCTTCTTTGGACATTAATGATTAAAAATTACCTTCTCTGGTACATTTGTCTGTTGTATATCATATATGGGATTACTTTTAAAAATGTGAAGTTTATAATTTGACTCAGTATAGAACCAAGGCACACCAAATCACTCCAAGGTATATTTTCAAACAGGACTTCCCCATATACACTGCCAACCCTTGGGTCAAATTTGGACAATTTCAATTTTAAAAGACGAATCTAGCCTAGAACCAGCTCATTATTGTGTCACTGTGTCAATCAAGTATGAGCGCTGTCCCAAAGCCCAAACATGTAGATTGGCTGGTGCCTCAAGACCGAACATCTCCATCACGATGTAGTGTTCGCACGTAGACGTTGAGGGTGGGTCAGAGTTATCACATCCTCTTCATCTGGGGCAGGTTATTGTCAATACAGTCTCTCATAGGATTAAGCTGGAATTTACGGTATGGGGACTTGAATGAGTGGGTTCTAACGGCATTAAGGGTTGTTTGTGTCTTGTTGCAGGTGGCAGGATATGAATCTCAACAAGTTACAAATGCTCATTTATAAGATACTCTTTAAGAGAAGCAGCTGCCAAAGCAACTCTGATCAATACAACTAATTTGGGGGTTTAGAAGAGGGACGGAAACAAAAATGGCATTATAGGTATAATGGTTTATAAAGGTGATATTTCCTTTTATCATTATTGTGCTTCAACAGAAGCGTATCACAAACTGTCCAAAATACTACAAAGAAGTTAAGAATACCTCATAGTTAGAATTTATTGAGAATGTATTACATAACTGCGGCCTATCATATGTATATGAACAGCCATCATTATGTTCCACGTGGAAGACCAAGGGTCACCAGCCGACGTCAGGATCGTCAGATTGTACGACAGCATCTTCAAGATCTCTTTGTTACTGCTGCGGAAATGCGTGACATGGGGGCACGCCAGCGACACAATAGTGGGGACACCGTGCGTCGACGATTGACGAGCAGACACCTCCACAGGCCCACACCGAGGACCCATTCTGACACCACATCATCACCAGGGTCGACTCCAGTGGGCGACACAGCACCAGCATAGGTGCCACCAGCAGTGGAGAAGAGTCCTCTTCACAGACAAGAGCCGTTGCTGTATCTCAACAGCAGTTGGCAGAGAGAGAGAGTCTGGCGACGCCGTGGGGAACGTTATTCGGATGCTTGTGCTGCTGAGAGAGACTCGTGGGTGGTCCGAGCATCATGGTGTAGGGTGGAATTGGTCTTGCTCAGAGGGTCGTCACTGTGGTCTTCCAGAACATCGATCCAGGGAGAGGCAATGGTGTCACAGCAGCTCGGTACATTGATCAAGTCTTGAGACCACACGCTATACCTCATTTGGCACGTCGCCGCAACCACGAGTTTCAGCATGATAATGCCCGTGCCCACACTGCGAGGGCAACAAGAGACTTCCTCCAGCAGAATTGCACCAGAACCCTCAGTCCCGATTTAAATCCCACTGAGCACCTGTGGGACGAGATTCAAGGACGGCTAAATGACGTCCGACCAAGGCCGACAACTGCAGCTACAGCTGCGTCAGGCGTTCCTCAGAGTGTGGGCTCAAGTGCCTATGGCCTTCATCAACCGCCTCATCCATTCCATGTATCGATGTTGCACGGTAGTCATCAAAGCACATGGCGGACACACGTGATACAGACTTGTGATGCCACTTTTTCAGAGACTAATGTTGTGATTCACTTTAAGAACATTTGACAATTTGATTTCAACCTTGATGTTCAGTTTCATCTATTTAATATGTTTACAGTGTTTGTACAAATGAGGTTTCTCATATATCTATCCATGGTGACATTTCTTTTTCAGTACATATAGAATCAACCTTCAGTTGGGAAATTGTATCTGTTACTCTCATAACAATCATTAATCACAGATAACTCGTTGAAATTGGTGGATGGCTGAACATTCCCTGGAATGGTTGGTTGATTGCGTCTGACCTACGACGTGGAGGGCTGCTCATAAGATCAATCAATGGAATGTCAGGACAAGACTCAAATAAACTATACAGTTCGTGTACGTATAGAAAACCTTTAGACTGTACTTTGTTTTAGTGATCTGAAGAAAGCACATGTATAGTTGAAATTTCAAAAGTGGTAATGAACCTCATTGTAGTGAGTTTAGAATATTTTGTATTGATTATTACTAGAAAATCAAAGTCAGAATGGTTGAGAAATAGATCCTGAATGTGAAATTTGTCTTTATCGAAGGTGGAGAAGGATTGTCCCCTCAATTCACCCAAACAATCACCACCATCATGTGAACTGTCTGCGCTTCCCCATGTGGCCTCATATGACATCAGATAACCATCTGTGCTTTTTAGTTTGAATTTCGTGTATATCTGCTGTCTGATGGAAGAGGTGGACACATCTCTGTAGTTAAAACGAAGTCTGTAATCCCGTCTATATACAAGGTAGGAACTTTTGTCATTTCCGAGCCAGAAATCGTAATGTAGATCGCCGAATCCATCTTTGTAATCTTGCCATGCACGGTAGAAATTGGTGGAGTTATGCTCATGTCTCTGTAAAAATGTATTACCGCCATACGCCATCCTACACCAGACTTGGAAGGGTTCCGGAGACAAAGCAGGGTGAATATGAAACATTCCATGTTTTCCCTCATAGTGACCACTGTCAAAACCCTCGGAACAATCTGAAAGTATATTGTCAGTATGTACTTAATGTCCGGATTCGTTGTGAAAGATGGGTTTTACATTCTATCCAAACAGACTCATGTTTTTGTCGCAGTGGTATGTTTTAATTGTGTTCATCCGAGAGGTGACCCTTAACAGAATACTTACCTCGAAATGTCCTGAACATTGAGACTTCATTGTAAATCAACAATATGTTTGGTTCGAAACTAGTAGAGGATTGTCTTTTTCCAAAAGTTATTTAGAAATTTGTGTTTGCGATTAACCAATATAACCTCTCAAAACAAAGGCTACTCGAAAATAACTTTAAATTCCCAAATCGTAACAGGTGTTAGTTTCTAGTAATGATAATAATGAACGAACATATGTTGGGAACATATTACTACCGGCAGTGAAGTATACTGAACAACAAAAGATCCTGTGACATTGAATAAGATTTAATGCGAAGTTATGTTTTTTACCAAATCTGAAAAAAATTCGGTTTGCAACAGATAAAAGACTCCTATAAGTGTTCAAATGGTTTAATTTGCCATACTGACTTCAGAAAATGCGTGATTTCATAAAAAAACATGAACATGCCAAAATGTCAATTTACAAATCAATAGCGTGTGTGTCCTCCTGTGGGTGCGATGCAAGCAACACATTTTCGTCTCATGGAATGTCCTGAGGGATATCTGTCCATATCTGATGGAGCATGTTTCGAAGTTCCTGGAGTGTCTGTGGAACACGTGGTTGACGTCGAAGGCGCCGATCCATCGCATCCCATATTTGCTCGATTGGTGAGAGATCAGGGGAGCGAGCCGGCCAGGGGATGACATTCACGTTGTTTTGTTGAAGAGATTCCTGAACAAGTCGAGCAATATGAGGCCGGGAGTTGTCATGTTGAAAGGTAATGCCTGGGCCATGACGACGCAAAAACGGTAGAAAAGCTGATGATCTCGTCGCGGTAGCGCTGTCCATTGAGATTTCCCTCTACCACTATCAAACGGGTCCTCTGTCTTGCTGCAATCCCACCCCATACCATAACGATGCCGCCCCCGAACCGATCTTCTTCCATGACAAAATTATTGACGTAACGTTCACCTCGACGTCGGTACACTCGAATCCGTCCATCGCTGTGGCTGAGGTGAAAACGAGACTCGTCAGTGAATAGAACTTGTCCCCACTGCATGGCCGTCCAGCGTAGAGGCTGTCTGCACCACTGTAGACGTGCTTGACGGTGGTTTGCTGTCAAAATTACTTTTTTTATTAGCAGTGCATAACACCGCCACCATTTGTCAAACATTTATTCACTTAAAGAGGCATAATGCGTATAAATCTCAAAATGGCCAAAAGGCGTCTGACCCACTCTTTCTGCAGCGCCTGGTCAAGTTCAGCTAATGCGGGCGGCAGCCTATGACAATGACGCACACGTCTCCCTATCAAGTCTCAGACGTGTTCAATGGGGGAAAGGCATGGGATCATTGCTGATCAGGGCGCTTATGGACGTTGTGCTGCCGGAGGTTAACATTGGTGGTCATGAAAGACAAAACGTCGACCCACACGCTTTGCAAACAAATGGATGGGTGTATGTGTTGTCCCGATAGTACTGTCCAGTGACCCTTCCTTTCTCAATAAGTTAAGCCAAAGTCAAAGTTAAGCCGTCCAACACAATAAACGACCCATCGCCAAATCTTTCATGAGGTCTCATGTTGTCTTTGGCTTAACTTTTATTTTGACGTTGTCTGACACGAACACGCTAATCAAGGAAGTGCAAAGTGAATCGGAACATCCGAAAACATTTGATTCGTCTTTTGAGCTCGATGTCGTAGAACCTGGTTTCGGATGAATCGATTCCGTATTCCTGTTGTTGATCTGTGACATCCCTGAACGGGGTCGATCGTCAACATGTTGGGTACGTTGGTACTGATTCCATAGTCAATAAATCACAGACTATGACTCATTGAACGTATTGACCACTCCATGCTGACTTCCGCAAGTTTCCAGATTGTCAATATCCCATAGACACTAAACGTGTTTCATACGCCCGCATTACAAGTTCACAAACCAGCAATGACTGAAATGAAGTAAATCCCAATTGTATGACAAGCAGAATCAATAAGATTGACAGAATTAATGGTCCACAAAGAGTAATCCTTGAAAGTGTCAAAATCAAGCTAAAAAGTCCTACGCATGTGTGTGGTACCAATGCGTGAGGCACGTACACACTATCGGATGTGTTTAGGGGTTTTGTTTTACAGACATAAGTGTTCTTTGTGGTCAACGCTTATCTTTGTTTTAATACTTTGTGTCAACATTAAAATTTCATGATCCCTTACTTAGTTTTAGGAGTATATGATCCGAGAAGATCCTGGGTAGAATGGATATACTGTCTGATTAATTTGAAGGAAGCATGTATGCTGAAATGCTTTAAAATGTTTTTATTACATTACGAACTAACGAGAGAAAAATACAATATTTTTACAGTCTACACACAGGGCTACATTTACGGAAGTATGTTGACGTCAAACGTCTTTCTTTATGACGTCAGAGCATAATTGTACCCTAGCACCTAGGTCCCTTTTCTCCTGGTGCATCACAAGCACATTGTTCTCATGAATTTCATATTAAGGATCAAGACACTTTAATGTAATAATGTGTTTAAATGTACACTGAATCTGGACAGATGTTTCAAAGTGGATATATTTTAAGGTGATAACGTTTCACGCAGTTTACACATATACTCACACGAAAAAGAAACGCAAGTGGTTTTAAGCAAAAAGGTAACAAACACGGAACCATAAATTGATACGAGTTTTAGCATGTAGTGAAGCCTGATGGTGTTATTAATATTTTTGGTTGCATTTTGGAAGCCCCGAGTAAAAACGCAACATAAAAAACGAATCGCCAAAATGCACCATTTCAATGACTATGTGGATATCATGCACCCATTTCTCGCGAAATCGAAAATGCACGAACTGTCACGAACTTTAGTGTCAACAATGCCACGCCTAACTCAAATTGAAAGAAACCAGGCTATCGGACGTTTGGAAGAGTAAAAATTACCCTTGGATGTAATATTATCACATTATTGAGCTATTCAATGACCAAGTAATGATGATTTCTGATTGCTCCTGTGCCTTATAAAGGTAAATGTACATGTGCACGATTTGTCCATCCGACAAAATTAATTTCACTGTACATAATTTGTTACAAGAGCTATTGATCACTGCCTGCGAAAAAAAATCAATTTATCCTCGCATCTTTGTACTGCTAAGCATCTATAATATTGTTACTTGATCTGTCTGAATGTCCGGATATCTCGAAGTTACAACACAGCCCCCCCCCCCCTGGTTCAAGATAACGGGGTCCGACTGTTTAAAAAAAATTTGAAATAGGTATTTTAATATTCTATACTTCCATTGTTCCAATTCTGGCAATACACGAGCTTTGATAATGTGCGTCAGAAATTAAGATTTCATCCAGGAGGAACACATTTGGCTTTGCATGTGTATGTGAAATTACCAACAGCATGCAACATTAATAAACAAATAATCAGCCGATAGAACTGATAATGACGAATGAGTTCAGTGACGTCAACTCACATATGTTAGGGACGATGCTTTGTATTGGTAACCCCTTGAGTATCCCGGATTGGAATACATCCCCAGCAACATATGCCGCTGTAAAGAAGCGACTTAGTGGGTTAGGTGGTGAGGCGCGGTGGTTTGGTTGATTGCGTCTGACCTACGACATGCTACTCATAATATCAATCAATGGATTGTCCGGACAAGACTCAAAGACACCATGCTGCAGTTTAATACGAATGCCCCACTCGGACACAGTATACTGACTCATAGCCGACCATTAAACCCTGTTATATCGAATGTTTTAGCTTCTTAATGCCGAGTGCCTAGCAGGTAACAAGAACCATCTGTTAACGTCTTTTGGTATGACGGGTCAGGGTATTGAACCCCCGACTTGCCGCTTTCTACCATAAGACCACGGAGGCGATCCGATCTTCATTTAGTTGGAATTTCAAACGTGGTTATGAACCTTATTGCAGGGACTTTAGACTATTTTATTGATTATTACAAGAAAATCTAAGTCACATTGGTTAAGAAATAAATCCTAAATTTAAGATACTAAATACCAAATAAGTTTTAAATACTTTAACCTAGGACACCAGTTCGATTTTAGCATTATCAATGCATTTATTCTGATGATGAACTACCATAATAAAATCAATGATAGTTTGAAATTCCGAAAATTCATGCAGAAACATTTTGAGTTCCAACAGTCCAGAACATCTCTTCATGAACGCCAGACCTGCTTGACTCTCTGACACCGAGAATTCGGACTGATGTATCTGAGAACAACTCTGAACATCGTAACGTTAACAGGTTCACGCGCACTGGTTACACAATGTTGTAATGTTCGGATTTCAGAAATTCAGTACAATCATTTCCGATGGGGCATATTGGACGTTTAGAAGATATGCGTTTTCGAGATCTATGTATCAATTGGTCTGCATTCACAATGGAATTGATATCAAAAGGCTCAGCAAGATAGTATGAGGTATCTCTATAAAAAGGTATCCAGAACATTCACTCGGGTACGCCAGCTCTCTTACCAGACGTCATTGGGGTTACAGGGGGTGCAGTTCTTGAACCAGAATCCAGACTGGTGTACATGGGCGTAGTTCAGAGGGCTGTCATCGCTATCGTGGTCGAAGGTAGAGAGCGCTGTCTCCCCAATTCACCCAAACAATCACCACTATTGCGTGAACTGTCTCTGGTTCCCCATGTGGCTTCATTGACATTTGATAACCATCTATACTATTTAGTTAGAATTTCTTATACACCTGCTATCTGATGGAAGAGGTGAACACATCTCTGTAGATAAAATGAAGTCTGTAATTTTGAAATTTTGAAATTTTGTCATTTCCGAGACAGAAGTCATAAGGTAGATTGACCAATCCATCTTTTTAATCTTTGTGGAAATTTCATGTTGCTGTATGAATGTATCGACGCCAAATGCCATCCTACACCAGACTTGAAAGGGTTCTGGAGACGCGGCAGGGTGAAATTGAAACAGTTTTTTTTCCCCTTCATTGTGACCACTGTCAACCCACGAACGATCTGAAAAGATCTTGTCAAAATGAACTTAATTTCCGGACTCCTTGTGAAAGATATGACAGGTTTCACCTTCGATCCAAATAGACTAATCAATTTATCGTCGTGACAAGTCTCGATTGGGCCAATCCGAGAGGTTTAACAGAATACTTACATCGACAGACGAATTGAAACATTGAAAATAGACCTCATATTAAATATTAATATGTTAAGATCATGACAAGCAAAGTGACATCTTTTTAAAAGTCATGATATACACAAAGAAAAAGTTAAGCACACCCAAATATATTTCATTATTGTTTGGTCCAAATATTTGTAATAGTCATGGAAGATATAATTACGGGAAGAATGATGTTTCCTCGAGATGATGTAATCAGTCATGCGTGACGAAAGCTCACGTGCCAGCATGGTATTCCCGTGCAGCATGCTACCCTCGAGTATCTCTGAAAGCAGTATATCTAAACGTTAAATTGCTTACTTAAGCTCGGTTTTAAACCGTTATTCCATGACATTGTGTGACCATGGCACGAAGGCCATGATCAAGAGTCACAAGATGTCAAATATTCGGCATGCATAACGCAGGAATGTCTTGTAATGCCATTGGTCGGAATTTGGGGTATCATCACACTGTCATAAGCCGTTTAGCGGAGAAACCGGTGATGTACAGGGCCGTCCCAGATCCGGAAGACCTCCTGTGATAACACATCGCGCAGACAGGGACCTTCTTCGTCTCAAACGTCGAGAACCCTTTTTAACAAGTATTCGTCTGAAACAGCTGTGGTTGCCCAATCATCGTTGCACCACCAGAACCGTCAGGAACGGGCAGCAGGACTAAGAGCTCGGCAAGTCATAAAGCGTCCCTTACTGAGAGATCACCACAAAGCTGCTCGTTTAGCATGGTGTATTGCACGACAGAACTGGAATCTGAGAACTTGGAGACAGATCCATTGGTCAGACGAAAGTCGCTTTCAGCTCCACGTCACTGATGAAAGAACGAAAGTTTATAGGCACCTGAACACGGCCTACACCTCCAGGAACATTAAACCGACTGTTGCATACGGCGGGTGCTCGGTAATGGTTTGGGGGTGTATCTCTCATGATTGCATGTTGGATTTGGTCACCATAAGGGGCAACTTAACAGGGGCTCAGTACATCCGGAACGTTTTGAGGCCAGTCGTCGTTCCTCATTTTGACAACCACCCTCTTGCTGCTCGACCTCAGTACATGGATGACAGTGCCAGGCCTCATCGTTCGCATGCAGTCGTGGATTACATTAGGGCCAATGCAATAGCGACTCTACCCTGGCCAGCAATGAGCCCAGATTTGAACCCCCTTGAACATGTTTGTGATATTCTGGGGCGGCGCATACGGGCACGAGATCCTCCTGTACAAGATGTACGCCAGTTGGAAGCAACATTGCATCAGGACTAGTTGTTGTTGACCCATCAACAGATCCAACGTCTGACTGGAGGCTTAAGGTGAAATGCATCATCAGGGGACGTGGCGGTAATACCCCTGACCGAAAGCAACGTCGGTCTCATAGAAATGGCTCTATAGAATAGTTTAAATATACATAAAACACGCCTGTGAGTAGAAAGTCTCGAGCATAGGCCGAAACTATCAAAACCATAGGCGTAACAGGCAAAATCATGGTGAACATATGTGAACGGATCATTGAAGTTTATTGATCACACCATGTGTTCTCGAAAAACGACTAACTGATCACAAGTAGTTCAGTCGTCCCCAAATGTACCAACCATAGCATTTACATCATTCGCGCAGCGTTTACGAATCTGAATATAAAATCATAACGGGGAGCTATGTTATAGGATCCAATAGTAACTTACTATATGTACTATATTTTCATCAAAGTTATTGAACATGTTCACTGCATTTGTGAAGATCAGGGATAGAATAGGTCTTCAGCAACCCATGCTTGCCGTAAAAAGCGACTATGCTTGTCGTAAAAGGCGACTAACGGGATCGGGTGGTCAGGCTCGCTGACTTGGTTGATGCATGTCATTGGTCCCAATTGCGTGAATCGATGCTCATGATGTCTTTCATTGGATTTTCTGGTCCAGACTCGATTATTTACAGACCGCTGTCATATAGCTGGAATATTGCTGAGTGCGGCATTAAACAACAAACCAACCAACCAACCAACATATTTTAGATATCGTAAGATGAATATGTTTCATTAGGCGTTTGTCTTCTTTCTATCGAAATTGTACTTACACTGTTGTTTCAAGCGTCAGTTGAACATACTCGTTGTGTTGTAATGTCTCCAATTGTCACTATTACATTCTTCTTTGTAGAGTTTCTAACCTCCACTGTTGAACTTGTCTGATAGTAAAGAGTTGTTATTACATTATTTCGGCACTAATCTGTAAAATTCTTCTGACATTATAGTGTTACCAAACTCCTCTTGAAAATCATACCTACATTGCAGTGTGTAGGATCTCTACAACAGTATAATACTTACACTATAGTGTTTCCAAACTCGACATCGACATTTTATTTACGTTATAGCATTTCCATCCTCCACAACAGCATTCTAACTTGCCTACAAAGTCCAACCTCTACAATATCATTCTACTCACACTGTACTATTTTGAAACTCTACAGCAGCATTCTACTTACACTGTAATGTTTTCAACCTCTACAATGGTATTCGAATTACGTTTTAGTGCTGCCAAGATCTACTGGATCAATCTTCTAACGCACTTGTGTTTCTATGATCTACGTAGCATTATAATGTTTCCAGCCTCCACTGTAGCATTCTCCAGTATGGAACACCTCATCGAGTGTCCAGCATTGTGCCCCAGAAACACTGTAAGTGACACACGCAGTGTCTTCAGAACACATCCTGGCACATCCAGTCTTCGTAAGTTTGAAAAACTGAACATCGGAATATTGAACAAAAGCAAGAACACCGTGTGATATGTCCTAAAAATATTTTGAATTTCAACGGTGAAAAGCTTCATAAAGATACCATTGAAGTAGAAATGTTGGTTGCTGTGCAGCGGACGATGGACTTGTTTCTATAATTTGCCCAATGTCGAAAGTAACGTCTAAATAAGTCTGTAGAGACGTTGTGAAACGCAATGAATAGATTGTTACATGCTTTTTGCAACGCCTAGTCTATAACTTTCAAGTGTTGACACAATTGAGTGAAAATCTCAGAAAAGGGCATGATAAAAAAGGCCTTATTAACAGTACTTCTTAAGTGTGTTATTTACAATGCTGGGGATCTCTGCAACTCTCGACAATAAACAATGCTTTTTGTACATAGCAGTTATCATTTAAACATTTACTCTTCCATGGCAGGTAATGGTTTAAGAAATGAGTGTGTTCTCAAACGTATATTATGACTTGCCACCACATGAACTGAAATAACATAAAGCAGGTCGAGCAGTTTGATAAGTCTTATTGTGACGGATGTACTTCATCTGCCCGTCATTGGGGACCGACCATTTTCTATTCAGTGTGTGTGCGTGCGTGCGTGTGTTCGTGTGTTCGTGTGTGCGTGTGTGCGCACCTATTTGTCTTTAATCCAAGGATGGTATCTTATGCAGAAAAGCTTATTTCAATGACTTTAGCTACTCAAACCACCAGAACTAGGCATATGCAATATTGGCGGAAAAGTTAATCAGTCTTTGTTAACTGGCCATAAGCTTTATTAACGTTATCAGGGTAGTACAACACACTCCGCAGTGGGGAAACAGTTCATATGATGACACAGGACTAAACTGATAGGTAATGTACACATCATAAGGATCACTGTAAATATATATTAGCACTCATTTTCATGTGTTATCAACCTACTGTAAGATACATTCCGCCCCCTTGAATGATATGACGTCGTGAAGACGTCATGGAGACGTCCAAACGTTCACAGTTATTGTCAAAACATAAATGTCAGAAGGTGCCCATCAATTAACCTGATAACAATGCCGACAATAACATTCAGAATTATTCGGCTGTTACAAACATTGCACATCCACTCAGCAGATTATTACCAATATATGGGGTCCAGAACATTTCTTCAGGGATGCCACTTCTTTGGCCATCGGGGGTTTCAGACCAAACACCGTTTGGGTTACACGATGTGCACGCCTTGAACCAAAATCCAGACTGATGTTCCTGTGCGCAGTTCTGAGGACTGTCATCATGGTCCGCATCATACGTAGAGAAAGGCTGTCCTTGCAGTTCACCCAGACAATCCCCAGCATTGTTAATGGAATTTGAACTTCCCCAGTTGGACGCATATGAAAAGGAATATTTATTTCCCGAATCTATCTGGAATTGAGTATATATCCGCTGTCTGAAGCTCGAAGTCACATCTGAGAGGTCAAATTGAAGTCGGTGAAGGCGACCATTTACAATGGAGGATATCTTGTCATTGCCAAGCCAAAAGTCCTTGGCTGGGTCTCCAAACCCATCTCTGTAATCTTGCCATGAACGGTTGAAGTCAGTGGAGTTAGTGTGTCTTTGTATGTATGTGTTTCCACCCCAACTCATTCGACACCACACCCGGAAGGGTTCGGTAGATAGAGTTGGATGAATGAAGAAGAGTCCCTCTTCACCATCGTAATGACCACTTGCAACACCTTCAGAACAATCTGGAACATACAGCAAAGAATACGTACTTTTAAGAGTTATTTATTGCAATTATATGCCCTGTTTGTTATTTATCAAGACTCGACAAGCAGGTGTATTAAATCGTCATTATCGGATGCATGCATGCTCTCAAAACCTGAATATCTATAGCAAGAGGTTTGCAAATTATTTCCATATTCATGAGAAATCTCGAAATGTTGATTGCACAATTCCGACAATATCATACATGTAGGAATGTGTTTATGAATCGCTATCAAATAGCGATGATACCAGGTGTTTGCCAATATGATTGCGATCATGCCCCTTCGGTCAAGAAATAGACATATATTTGGAAGTAATAATTACACCCAAATTGTTATCATATGTATACACCACGATTCCGACAATATCATATATGTAGGTATGTGTTTATGAATCGCTATCAAATAGCGATGATACCAGGTGTTTGCCAATATGATTGCGATCATGCCCCTTCAGTCAAGAAATAGACATATATTTGGAGTGAGTGAGTTAAAATTTTAAGTCACATCGGCAATATTTCAGCCATATCGTGACTATCAATGGTTGAATATAATACATATACTGAAACTTATATAAAAAACAGCCAACGAGGGACAGTAAAATAACTAGACTTATCACAGAAATGAAATTAAAACTAGTATGTAATCATAAAAATCAATAGCACTATACATTACATTACATTTCATTATAAAAACGGACTATAGATCGCCAGCAACTGAAGGTAGATCACCATGCTAGGGTCCATGGGGACTTACAGTACTTTTGCTACCTGCATGGACCCCAGCCGGATTTATTTGTAGTTGGAAAAACATACTTTGAATGACATATATTTGGAAGTAATAATTACACCCAAATTGTTATCATATGTATACACCACGATTCCGACAATATCATACATGTAGGTATGTGTTTATGAATCGCTATCAAATAGCGATGATACCAGGTGTTTGCCAATATGATTGGGATCATGCCTCTTCGGTCAAGAAATAGACATATATTCGGAAGTAATAATTACACCCAAATTGTTATCATATGTATACACCAAATTCCAATTATTTACCATCATATTCCCATTTCCAAACATGATGTAAAATAGCTACACTCTTATGAAATGTAGGGGTTAAAGAAAAATGAACGTTAATACCAAATATTGGTACAAAAAATACGTATTGGTGACAAACATCCTTTGCAAGAACGTTATACCTGTAAAACTTAGCAGCAAAACACATCCTATAGTGCCTCACGCAGTCGCGCCACACACGTGCGTAGGGTGTCATTCATTGATTTTGACACTTTCAAGGAAGGTCGATCAATGTCTGTAGGCCAGTATTTCTGTCAATCTCAAATATTTTGCTTATCACGCAGTTGTGATTTACTTCATTTTTGTTTGTTTCTGAAATACCGATGTCGAACAGTAAATGGATGGTATCGTTCATGTCGATACCAAACACCGATTCGTCCATCTGCAAAGTCGAAATTGAGTGAGTGAGTGAGTGAGTATGGTTTTACGCCGCTTTTAGCAATATTCCAGCAATATCACGGCTGGGGACACCAGTAATGGGCTTCACACATTGTACCCATGTCGGGAATCGAACCCGGGTCCTCAGCGTGACGAGCGAACGCTTTAACCACTAGGCTACCCGACCGCCCTCGAAATTGAAGTACTCATCACTGAACATGGTACAGCGTTTGCCATTCGTAGCAGCTTATGCTGTCGCGTCATCCACTGGACGACGTGCTTTTATACCTGCATTTGTAAGGCGATGCCTCCCAGTGACATATTCAAACACGTGTAGCAGCCCTGAAGTTACTGTTTATTTTGGACCAGGCCTCATCTTAACGTCTGTTGTCTGACTGTTACAGTTTCCCCGGACGAGAAACGTCATGCTTTTTGACTACTGCATGTCTCCAGCGGTTTTTCTAATCGACACTTCCCTATGTCTTTCCGACTGCCTGCCATTTTTGCCCTACTCTTAAGTCTTGTCTTGGCAGTGGACAGTATTTAAGCCTTTAGCGTCTGGGTCTTTAAACACGTTACATAATATGTTATCAAGGTTACAACATTAATTTCACTTGTTTTCACGACATTTCGAAATTTGACTTGTACCATATGTTGCCGTGTTTCTTTTCAGGCGGACAGTTGACTTGCCTTTGCATGTGTTTGCGATGGGTGCTTACGGTGGAGCAGTTTAATGATGACACCACGCGGGCTCGAAAACCAACTCACCGATCATTAGTCGTTCACAGTCATCCCCAACATATCCACCATAGCATTTACACTTGTTTCCATCATTCGTGCAACGTTTACGAATCTGAAATAAAAAATCCTAACATGGAACATTGTTATAGGATCCAATAGTAACTTGCTTTATACACTATATTTTCATCGTAGTTATTCAACGCCTTCATTCCATTTATGTTACAGTATTTCTAGCCTCTACAGTACCATTCTTCTGACAGTGTGGTATTTCTGACCTCTACATTAACATCCTACTTACACTGTAGAGTTTCCCACATCTACAACAACATTCTATCTACACTGTAGAGATTCTCAAATATTCAACAACATTCTCGTTGTAATGTTTCCAACCGCTACAATAACATTCTACTTACACTTTTCAGTTTTCAATATCTACAACAACATTCTTCTTACGCAGC
The DNA here is from genome assembly GCF_023055435.1 of Haliotis rufescens. Taxonomy (NCBI): domain Eukaryota; kingdom Metazoa; phylum Mollusca; class Gastropoda; order Lepetellida; family Haliotidae; genus Haliotis; species Haliotis rufescens. Next base: position 5,504,115 of record NW_025964112.1, read on the forward strand.
AGTGTTTCCAACCATAACAGCAGCAGTCTACTCACGTTGAAGTGTTTTCAACCCCTATAATAGCATTCTGCTTTCATTGTAGTGTTTCCAAACAACACAATATCATTCTACTTAGATTGTAGTGCTTCGAACCACTACAGCACCATTATACTTACGTTGCAGTATTTCCTACCTCAACCGCAATGTTCTACTTACGTTGCAGTATTCCCAACCTCAACCGCAACGTTCTACTTACACTGTTGTGTTTCCAACCACAACAGCAATATTCTACTAACGTTGTAGTGTTTCCAATCTCTACAACTGCATTCTGCTTACATTGTAGTTTTTTCCAACCTCTTGATTAGGATTCTACTTACACTGCAGTGTTTCTAAGGCCTACAATGACATTCTACCTTAGTTGCAGTGTTTTCAAACTCTACAACAGCATTTTACTTACAGTGTAGTTTTTGCATTGCAACACAACAGCATTCTACTTACGTTGCAGTTTTCCCAACCTCAACAGCAATATTCTACTTACACTGTATTGTTTCCAACCTCAACAGCAATATTCTACTTCCGTTGCAGTTTTACCAACCTCAAACAGCAATATTCTACTTACGTTGTAGTGTTTCGGACCTCAACAGCAATATTCTACTTACACTGTAGTATTTCCAACCTCATCAGCAATATTCTACTTCCGTTGTAGTTTTACCAACCTCAAACAGCAATATTCTAGTTACGTTGTAGTGTTTCCAACCTCAACAGCAATATTCTACTAACGTTGTAGTGTTTCCAACCTCAACAGCAATATTCTACTTACACTAGTGTTTCCAACCTCGACAGCAATATTCTACTTACGTTGTAGTGTTTCGGACCTCAACAGCAATTTTCTACTTACACTGTAGTATTTCCAACCTCAACAGCAATATTCTTCTTACACTGTAGTGTTTCCAACCTCAACAGCAATATTCTAGTTACGTTGTAGTGTTTCCAACCTCAACCGCAATATTCTACTTACACTGTAGTGTTTCCAACCTCAACCGCAACGTTTTACTTACACTGTTGTGTTTCCAACCACAACAGCAATATTCTACTAACGTTGTAGTGTTTCCAATCTCTACAACTGCATTCTGCTTACATTGTAGTTTTTTCCAACCTCTTGATTAGGATTCTACTTACACTGCAGTGTTTCTAAGGCCTACAATGACATTCTACCTTAGTTGCAGTGTTTTCAAACTCTACAACAGCATTTTACTTACAGTGTAGTTTTTGCATTGCAACACAACAGCATTCTACTTACGTTGCAGTTTTCCCAACCTCAACAGCAATATTCTACTTACACTGTATTGTTTCCAACCTCAACAGCAATATTCTACTTCCGTTGCAGTTTTGCCAATCTCAAACAGCAATATTCTACTTACGTTGTAGTGTTTCGGACCTCAACAGCAATATTCTACTTACACTGTAGTATTTCCAACCTCAACAGCAATATTCTTCTTACACTGTAGTGTTTCCAACCTCAACAGCAATATTCTAGCTACGTTGTAGTGTTTCCAACCTCAACAGCAATATTCTACTTACACTGTAGTGTTTCCAACCTCAACAGCAATATTCTACTTACACTAGTGTTTCCAACCTCGACAGCAATATTCTACTAACGTTGTAGTGTTTCCAACCTAAACAGCAATATTCTACTTCCGTTGCAGTTTTACCAACCTCAAACAGCAATATTCTACTTACGTTGTAGTGTTTCGGACCTCAACAGCAATATTCTACTTACACTGTAGTATTTCCAACCTCAACAGCAATATTCTTCTTACACTGTAGTGTTTCCAACCTCAACAGCAATATTCTAGTTACGTTGTAGTGTTTCCAACCTCAACAGCAATATTCTACTTACACTGTAGTGTTTCCAACCTCGACAGCAATATTCTAGTTATGTTGTAGTGTTTCCAACCTCAACAGCAATATTCTACTTACACTGTAGTGTTTCTAACCTCAACAGCAATATTCTACTTACACTGTAATCCAACCTCAACAGCAATATTCTTCTTACACTGTGGTCTTTCCAACCTCAACAGCAATAGTCTACTTACACTGTAGTTTTTCCAACCTCAACAGCAATATTCCACTTACACTGTGGTGTTTCCAACCTCAACAGCAATATTCTACTTACACTGACTGTAGTGTTTCCAACCTCAACAGCAATATTCTTCTTACAATGTTGTTTTTTCCAACCTCAACAGCAATATTCTACTTACACTGTAGTGTTTCCAATCTGTACAACAGCATTTTATACTTACGTTGCAGTGTTTCCAAGATTTTGGACTTCATTCCACTACTTACTGTTGTGTTTCTAAGATCTACAACATTATTCTACTTTCGTTGTCGTGTTTACAAAATGGATACCGGACACAGATATAGGCCACAGGGAGAAAAACTGTAGACTATGCAAATCTAATAAATGAAAATAACTTGAATTTAGACGTTTACTCCCAAAGTAAAAACGCAGACAGTGGAAAGAAATACGTACAGAACTGGAAAGGGCATGTGAACTCCATATAAATACATTCTGTAAACATGTTCGTAAGCTTAAGAGATATGGCTGAAATATTGCCGATGTGATGTAAAGCATAAACTCACTCACTCACTCGTAAGCTTAGGCGTAAGAGTCCAGTTATTGACAAACTAGGTTACAATGGACATCGTGTTGTTTCTTCGGCTGTTATATGTAAACTGTGGGGTGACTTTTATTATACCCTAAACCTACAAGGGCGGTCGTATATGGTTATTCGAAGGAATTTCGTCCGTCCGTCCTTCCGATGATATGTCTCTTGTGAGACCTATGACTTGAAACCTACTCAATAGACTCTTTTCAAACTTGGTAAACACTATTTGTATCTATAGGAGAGGTGCAGTACAAAGTTTCATTTTAATATTTGAATTTTCTGAAAAATACAGCCTTTTTTCATTTTCTACTTAAATTTTGACTTGAATGTTGTACTTAAACATTTCTGCGACCAATAACTTGAATACTACTGCATCAAATTAAGGAAGAGTTTCCATACAAAAATAAGAGGTACAGTGCAAAGTTTGATTTTGATATGTGTATTTTCTAAAGAAATATGGTATTTTCTAGTTGTGAGCTCATATTAAGTAGAAAAGAAGACAGGCACTACGCACTCCAATTGAAACTCCAATCCTTCCCTGATGTTATACAATTTGATTTGAGAAAAGAATATGGAACAATCATGTCTGTATTCAGCCTTTTCGTATGTGTTAATTTCTACCTAGAAGGAGAATCGCAAGTGTTTGCTGCATATTTAGATAATGAAAAGGCATTTGATTGTATTTTGCACAACGGTCTATTCGTCAAGTTACATGATCTTGGTGTCAAGCCAAGAAGTTGGGCAAGGTACGAGTTGTGTCAGTATGGTTCTTCCTCGTTTTCATAAATGATCTTATGTGTGACCTAAGGAAAGTAAACAATAGTCTCTCCGTTCGTGGAATATATAGAACCTATGTTTTACTGGCCGATGATGCAACACTCTTGTCTATAATCCCTTAAGGCTTACAGTCTTCACTTGATCCAGTTCGTTTATATACCAATCAATGGAGATTCACCTATAATGCCGTTGAGAGTAAATCACTTATGTTATGTAAAATACGACAGCTTCATAATACAGGAAGCTACAAGTTTGGTGATGATATAATTGACAACTCTGACTTTGTCAAATATTGCGGAATAATCATAAACAGTAACTTATCCTGAACAGAAAAAGGCATGACGTGTTACTCAAAAAGCAATAAAATGTGTTAATTCATTACAATCTCTTGACCTTAACTATTCCGACCTTCACCAAGCTGCGTGTGTCAGTATATGGAAAAGAATGATTCCACCAACAAGCTTTTATGGATGTGAATTGTTACCAGCCTTATATGGTAAAGAATATGAAATGGTTTAAGGTCGTTCGCCATGTATAAGGATTTGGTAAAAGACAACCAATAGATTTGTCTATTTCTAACTTAGGAATGTAGTCAATGCATGGCTACATAGATGAATGTAAATTGGAATTATAAGGAAGGATTTGTTACAACGAGTTTAACTCAGTAACGAAAGATCTATTTTGTGCTTACATTGCTACCGACGCTATTGTCAATATCAACTTTCCAGGAAGGATATGCAAAAAAGTGCCATTCAGACAACTGTATCAATAAATATACTGAGAGTGGTAACTTTATATATAGTTTTTCCTTAGTATTTACTTAGCGGTATTTCCAAGATCTGCAATGGAATTATACTTACACTGCTGTGTTTCCAAGATCTACAATGTGATTCTCCTTACTTTGCAGTGTTTCCAAGTTCTACAATAAATGGGATTCTACTAACACTCCAGTATGTCCAAGGTCTTCAACTTCATTCTACTTACGTCGTTGTGTTTCTAACATCTACAACAACATTTAAATTACACTGAAGTACTTCTAACCTCTACTTCAACATTCTGTAGCGTTTCCAAACCTCTAAAAAGTATTTATCTTGGGTTGAAGTGTTTCCAAAATCTACAAATACATTCTACTTACAGGGCAGTGTTTCCAACCTCTACAACATCAATTCTACTTGCCTTGTAGTGTATCCAAGATCTAATACACCATTTCAAACCTGAAAGATCTGCAATGGCATTAAACTTATGTCGCAGTGTTTCCAAGATCTTCAACTGCATTCTACTTACATCGGAGTGTCTCCAACCTCTTCAACAGCGTTGTATTTACACTGTAGTGTTTCCAACATCTACGACAGCATTCTGCATACCTTGTATTATTTCAAAACTTTAGAATAGCAATTAACCTACACTGTAGTGTTTCCAAGATCTACAATGGCAATCTACTTACGTTGCAGTGTTTCCAAGATAGCCAATTGCACTGTAGTGTTTCCAAGGTCTACTGTAGAATTCTACTAACACAGTAGTGTTTCTAACCTCTACAATAACACTTCTGTTCTGTAGTGTTTACTAGATTTACTGTAGCATTCAACTTACAGTATAGTGTTTCCAGCCTCCACTGTAGCATTCTCCGGTCTGGAACATTTCATCGTGTGTCCGGCATAGAGCTCCAGAAACGCTGTAAGCCACACAAGCACTGTCTTCAGAACATATCCTGGCACATCCCGTCTTCGTTCGTACCTGGTACTCTCCCGTGTTAACTGGCGGAGTTTGAAAAGCAGAACATTCAGAATATTGAACAAAAGCAACCATACTGTGAGATATGTCCCCAAAACTACTTTGAATTTCTACCATGAAAAGCTTCAGAAAGATAAAAACTATCATTGAAGGAGACATGTTGGCTGCTGTGCAGTTGGCTGTGGACTGAGGGGATATCACACAGCTAGAAAGTCATCAATTGTTCGCGCTTTGATTTAGGTCAAGATTATCAATACTAAACATGGAATCAATCTTCTTGCACGAAGACGACTCTCATTGATTGATCTGCTCCTATATTGTACCTTTCGTAAAAAGTACCTTCTATATTGGTCAAAAGAATGCTTTGGCAATCGACCAGTCTATGACTTTTAAGTCATAGTACAATTGCGGAGAGAATCTCAGAAAAAGTAATGATAAAAAAGACAAAGTTTCCAAAGTTTCTTGAGTGCTATTAATTAAACTCTCGGATCGATAATAAACTATGGTATGTCGTAAATGGCAGATATCATTGAGTCACCTTAATTATTACCCAATGCAGATAAGGGTTTAAAAATTCATGTTTCCTATGACTTGCACCGCAATTAACAACAGAAGGAGTTCGATAAGCCTTATTATGATGGATGTAATTCTTCTGTCCGTCATTGGGGACCGGTCATTTCATATTCAGTGTCTTTCTTTCTTATCTTTACACTCATGCTATTTCTACGACTTTGGCTACTTAAACCATCGGCATACCTTAATGTTACATCACACGAAGCATGCTGGATTGTACTTGAGGCTGAAGTTGCTGGAACATTGCTCGACATTAAGGGAAAGTTAATTATGGGAAAGTTGAAGTCATCCCTCTTGTCATAGTCTTGTGGATAGTTGTTGTTACTTTGAATCTTTATGCATAAATCTGAATAAAATAAAATACTAATGAGGTGGTTTCACTGGTCTCTGCTATTTCTAACTAAGGTGGGTCAATGAGTGGAGGTGAACTGGCTATTTGACCAAACAATAAGCAAATGTGGCGCAAATGTGCAACATTGTACGTTACACAACATTTGAGACAAAAGTAAACACTATCATATTGTAATATTGTCGAACCTGTCGTATCTTGTCTATGGACAGTCGATCCCAGTTATCTCGAAATTAGGGATATATCGAATCTGTGTCGAAGATGTAAAATCATATCAACCTGTTCTGAGATCCCGAATTCGAGATGAAAAGACATGGCCCCATCTCGAACATTGGGGCCGGTACCAAATGTGACTTTACTATAGGAGTATGTACCTTATCTCGAAATTTGTGTTTGCCACATTAACAACTTTTAGAAGCGAAAATAAGCATTTCACATTAAGGTGAGCACGTATACTAGTTACATGTATATCTAGTACCTTTCCTCACACATCTGACATCGGTGTTAGAGTACAGTGCAAGTTGAACTTATTTTTCGACCAAGTATGTACTTACCCATCCTCAAGATAAAAATATCGGAATCATACAATCGACTCTGTTTGTGGCAGAGATTTCTTATAAATATGGAAAAGGGTTTTGAAGCTTTCATTATTATTGACAAATAAAACATCTTTAGCAGACATGGCGCCTGTTTCCTGTTTACATAAACAAACCTGCTAATCAAAGTGAATTAAAGGAATGAAAGCCGCGTGATGTAACACACAATATCCAAGCTGTGAATTTACAAACTTGAGAGTGGCACTTTGGTGTGGACAAATATTATCATACTATTGAACAATATTTTGAGCAATTCAGTGACCACGTGCCACTCATTCAGCTGTTGATGATTTCCGATTGCTGCTGTGCATAATAAGGTACAAGTACATGTACACGATTTGTCAGGAAAAAAGTTTTTCCTTAAGTTTGTCATGCAGGATTGTTGTGTATAAAGATGAAAAATCAAATGGTTTGACAGAATAGAACTTCGTTCTTTTCTGAGATTGCAAAAAGTCAAGCAAATCCTTTGTGTTTCGGGCAATCAACATGGTATTAATTCCACTTGTCTCAAATACTTTCTGTGAATGTAATGAAAGTCCTTCCTTGATTGTTTTAAGGATTATGTTACTCTTTGTGTCAGGGATGGGGTGCTACATTTGCTGGACCCAGCAATATGTCTCTCTTTGCACGGATTCTTATTGAGCTTTGGAATCCAGTACAAAAGCGGAATGGACATGTCTTCAGGTTTGAGAGTCAAGTCCAGTTTCCACATTTGCCAAACAAGGCTGGAATTCCGTGGTTCGATCGTATCGCCATCAGTGTTTATTACGAGTTATTTCCCTTCCATGCACCTCGTATTGACCAGTCAGATTCCACCTCTCATATCATATGCATATGCTTAAAAACAATGAGAATTTGTACGGTGGAGAGTTTATACCGGGACACCGGCACCCAGTCAAGGCGATCTGATCTATAGTCAAGATCCATATTGTAATAAAACTGGTTTTACGTCACGTATTGCATCAAATCACTAAAGCACCTTCATTACAAACATAAAAAGATTTAGAAAATACCCTTCGATACCTTCTTGACGGTACACATGATTCACAAATCCCCCAATCGACTGAAATCTGCATGACAGTCGCCGTGTTGATGTCGAATTCGTTACGCTTTTTTTATTGGACTTTGAATAGACTCGTTAATCCAGCCAAAATATGACTCCGAATTCCAGGCTAGTTTGGCTTAGTTGGAAACTGCATTTTGTATAGTCAGTTTTATAGACGTGGAGAGTTGCTCATAATATCAATCAATGGATTGTCTTGTTAAGGCTCAAATAAAATATACTGTGCGTGTACATACGTGAAACGTTTAGACTGTATGTACTTTGTTCTAGAAAAGACCGCGTGTTGTCGAAATTTCAAACGTGGTAATGAACCTCATTGGAGTGACTACAGAATATATTTACTGATTATTACTAGGTAATCAAAGTCACGATGTTTAAGACATATATCCTGAAGTTTAAATGCTAAATACGAAATAAGCTTTAAATACTTTTACCTCTCTTGGACACTAATAAAATAAGTTCGACTTTGAACATTATCAATGCATTTTTCTGATAACGGGTGACCATGGTCTTATTTAAATCAAGAACAATTTGCATTCCGAAAATTCATTCAGAAACATTTTGAGTTCCATCAGTCCAGAACATATCTTCATGGACGCCAGATCTCTTCTCTGCGAGAGTCTCTGACCCAACGCCATTTTGGTTACGCTGAGAATTCAGACTTGTGTATCGGAACTCAGAACATCATAAATTTTACATTAAACAGGTTCACATGCATGGGTGACACTATGTTGTGACTCATGTTCAATTTTCAGAATTTCAGTACAATCATTACATATTGGGCACAATGAACGTTTAGAAGAGATGCGTGTATGACTCTTATACTTCAGAATGAATCTTTACTCACAATTAAATGGCGACAGCGTGAGAAACTGACTTTGCTCAGATCTGATAACAAAAGGGGCTATTAAAAGAATGGCAGACTCTTTATTGAGGACATGCCAGATACTACTCTTGAAGGTGATGAGCATCAGTTGTCGGCTCCAGTCGCAGATCGCGACTCAAGTGGAACATCGCCAACTGTGGATCAGGAGCGGGTGCTGCCGTCAAGGTCGAAGGTTATGCAAAAGCATATCTAACATTGCAAGGAATATAGAAGATTTAACCAACAAACTGTCCGACATTGGCTTTGTTTCTTATGTATCTGAACATGACATTGTTGCTTTATATGAAACATAGTCAATAGAAAATTACTTTAGTGACATTTTTCCAGAATATAATCCTTTTTGTTTACCAGCCACAAAAAGGTCCAAGTTCTAGCGGTATTCGGAAGGAATACGTTTGATTTAATATTCACTGGTAAGATATATTATTGATGTTCGATGTGGTGAACATGCTATTACTATTCTATTGGATAAACGTATGTTCGGTTTTAGTAGAGCTTCATGTATGTTTACATATATTCAGCCGGAGAGATCGACCTGGTATGATAACAAAGATAGACAATATGGGGTAGAGAATTTGCTGTATTTTTTATTGAGTACACTGGAAGAGTACCCTGCTGTTTCTATCATTGTACTTGGATTTGTTTGTTTATTGTTTAACGCCGCACTCAACAATATTCCGGGTATATGATGGCGGTCTGTAAATAATCGAGTCTGGACCAGACAGTCCAGTGGTCGACATCATGATCATCGCTTACAGGCATTTTGGATATGTTGACATCAACGAAGTCAGCGATTCTGACCATCCGATCCCGTTAGTTGCCTCTTACGACAAGAATGGGTTGCTGAAGACCTATTCTACCCATGATCTTCCCGGGCCCATTGTACATGAACAGTGGAACCGTTGTGATGTTGGACTATGAGGAGAAAGATGTTATTCACCATGTTGAAAGTAATAATTACTTCGTAGATATTTTTTACACAATTTGAAATGGAAAGATATTCATGTGTTAAATTACTAAATAACTTTGCAAATACTCTTTTGAAAATGTGTTAAATTCCGAAAATACATATTGTGAATGGAAAATTTGGAACTAACAAATCGGTGAATGTAGGGTATTTAGTGAGTGAGTGAGTTGGGTTTAACGCCGCTTTTAACAGTATTCCAGTTATATCACGGCGCGTCAGCTTAATGTGGGAGGAATGCCTGAAGTGATGCTGGTCTCAGACGTTTACCCCCTCGGTGAAATCCACAAGCACGGGTATGGTGCAGACAAATCGAGAAACATAATCGGGGCGAACCGGGATTCGAACCCACAATCATAGGTTTCTGGTGTGTCCCAGGGACGCAACTCTGCTCAGCGAGTCGCGGCGCCTTAGACGACTGGGCCACTCGTGCCCCCTATTGGGCATTTAGGGTGTAGTGTAATAGTGTTATGGTTTAGCATCGAGTGACATGTTCCCCGATGATGATGAATGTAAAAAACATGAACGGTGCGATTATTTAAATGCGTTCAGAAGAAACTAAAGATAACTAATACCTTATTAAGTATAACAAAGTTTGCAATCACTTCAGATAACTGTGTGGAATCAAGAAGGACCGGTTTGCACAAAGTAAAAGGAGTGACCTAGAAAATGCAGCAGCGGTAGACTCAAAACGTTTCTTAGACATCATAAAGCGTGTCTGGATGACCGCAATGATCCAACCCCATTGATATACAAGACTTAGGGGACTATTTCTCGTCGCTGAATGTGTGAACCAATGGGTATTCAGGATAATCTTGGTGGGGTGGAGGACATAGTGACATGTCAAAGTTATGTTCAAGAACTGACTACTGACATATTAGAATCCCCGATCACCAGATCAGAACATTTTAAAAGCATCAATGCCAAGAAACATAATAAATCAGCTGGCCTTGTACAAACATGGTTTCAGTGCTAGAATGGGTAAAATGGGTAAAATGTTAGAATTCATGTACAGTATTGTAAAAAATTGTGTTCGTTCAAACAACAGAGTATCTGCAATATGTGTTGCTTCATGTGTGTGAGGTAAGGGTGTATGCTTTGTTTCTTTTTATTTTAGTTTTTAGGAACGAATTTGTTACTGAAATGGAACAAAATTGTCGTTTTGGTGTTAAGTAAAATCCGGATTTTATTTCTATTTGCGGAAGACCTTATTGTGTTTGGCGGTACTGTCAACAACATACAAATTAAGCTATATATCTTGCATGATGACTGTTGTAAATGGGAAATGCCAGTCAATCTATCGAAAACAAAACTCACGTTATGAAAAAATGGTATTATGGTGGAAATGCGTATGAAGTAGTTACTGGATACAGTTATCTTGGCTTGTATTGTAGCAATAGATTACTGAGGTCGAATGCCTTAATAATATTGCAATTCAGGCAAGAAAGCTGTTCATGGTCCTGTTAATAAGTATACATTTCTTGAAACCATGATCTTCTATTCAGTCGCTCGCTGTATTAAAATGTGTCAAATATCGGATCCTGATAATATGCAGGAATCTCGTTTACCCCCCAAAATGTTGCAATATGTTGCGGTTGTACGATGATCAAGGCCACGTAAATTGGGTTATGAAATTTAAAACTGTTATTTTCAGATTAGGATTTGGTGTTGTCTGGTGCGTTCATACATGTGGCAATAAAACCGCATTTTTAAATATGTTACGTCAGCGGTTTTAACTTTTTTTTCAGGTTTGGCATCGTGATCTATGCGAAAGCCACCAAATGGCTTATTATGCACAGTTTAAAACATCCATTTTACGTGAGAACTATTTGAGTAGTATAACTGTAAATATATTCAGGACCACATTGACTCGTTTTCGGCTCAGTTCTCATAATTCAGAAATGGAACATTGATGACATTTCAATGGATGGTGAGGAATTCTCAAGTTGTAACATAAGTTCAAATGGCTGTCATTAATACACAGACGGCCTCAGCAGACCAAATACACTTACAATGAACTACTCAAACAATGTCCTTCATTAACTAGTTCACTTTGTTATTGCCTATAGTTGAAAGTTTGTCGGGCTTAAAACTTTTTGACTAGCTCTCATACATATACCCCGAAAGAAACAACTTTATCATGAAACTTGTTTTGAACCTTAAGAGGAATAAATAGAGAATACCCTACTCATACCATACTATAGAGACCATTTTATAAAAATGGTAGTGTGGTGTTTTATTTATTACCCACGCTTAAATATGTATTTAACAGTTAATGCATAATATTCGTTCGTTAACAGACCAAACTGTAACTGGTTGCAAATCTGTTTGTGCATGAATGATGGTGTATGCTCAGATATGGCATTGTTGACATTTCTGTGCATATGCATTAACAACATGTTCCTGCTGTTGTGTGTGCAAACATGACCTCACCCAACGCTTTTTTTTAAGAATTTCTTTCACTCATGGTAATTCAAGCGCATTGTTGTTAGTACGCAGGACAACTGTAAGAAAACATATAAAGTCAATTAGCGCCGCGCTTTGAATGTCGGATCAACACTCAGTCATTAGCACCGACGGGGTCCCGGTTGTGCAATCAAAATGGTTCGGTTTCCTTTATCTATCAGCGGTTTCCTTAAGCCAGCAGCTGAATTTATATCCTTTCGGTACCATTTCGGAAAAGGGAAATCAGAGTACACGCCAAAGCCGTTTATGTAAACGGTACAACAATATAGTGAAGACGTGAAAACGTCTGCTTACATGGCAGTGACAGCTTCGAACGAAGGGCAAGGTCACCATCAAAATAAGAATAGACAACCGTGATCTACTCAGAGTTTTAGGCTAGAGAACAATAGGATATGTTATTGGGATGTTTTGGGCCACAAAAGCAGAAGTTAAGCACACTTTCACAGAGCTTTCGAATGATTTGTATCGGAATTGTTCACTTTGAGTGATAACATGAACAAACACTTTCGGAAGCAATGTCACAAAATACGCTTCGCCTGATGGCACAACCAGAGCATCCATTTGAAACGTAAGTCTAGATATCTGTCCAGACAGTTTAAACTGCCTTCATTTAACCACGCTTAACCTTTACGTTAAATCAAATTGAAAGTCGCGAAAGTGCTAGGGTGCGTCACGCTCGATAGGGACCCTCAATAGAAGATCTATCGATAGACGTACATTGCAAATGGAAACAGCTCGATTATTAATGTCGACGTCTATAGGAGCTGTGACGATCTTGTTTGGTTTAATAAAGAGTGTGTAAATGTATCTCGCTTCTATGACGTCTCGTGATTATATTTTGAATGAAAAAGTATTTTCGGCGTAAAAGAAGTCACGGTTATGTGTGTGTGTGTGTGCACAATTAAGATCTATTTATTGTCTTTGGTGGTAATTTATACAGAAATAAAGATCTTTGTGATCTGTTACTTTATAAATACTTTCTGCTTGGATTGACCAAACCGAAACAAGGGAAACTTCGACTTCAGCTGTATCAATGATTTGATATAGTTCAATAATGTTTTTACAGGCTTACAAGTGATTTGCCTTTGCATGTATTTGTGATGACTAGAGGGTGAATTATAAATACCTGCTCATGATATAGTCGGATTCGTTCAATGAACTCTGCTTTTGATAGAGGTTTCTTATAAATATGGAAAGGGTTTTGTCGCTTTTATTATTATGAATCATATCAAATTGTCATGATACCAGGTCTTCACGTAAAGGTGAAGCATCAAGTCATTTGTTTGCAAATTTCAAATTCATGAACGTGCAGTCTTTGTCTGATTAAATAGAGACTAGGGACGTCAATGATGTCACGCAAAACTGTATTGCGTTTATAACATGTGCCCAAATTCTGTAACACAACGTATGTGAGCACCGACCCTTTGTTACTATTAAAATAGTTTGCTTATGGATTTCATATTTAGGGACAAGAACGCCATCCCCTCTTTTGCAATGGCATAAGCATCGCAGCTGTGTATCCCCATATCCCAAGTATTTTGTTTTATGAAGGTCATATCAGCTTTACTGTCAGTACCTTTAAGATAGCGCACATACAAATTCATCATGTCATCATCAAATGCCAGTATCTGGTGTATCCCACATTTCTAGGGATGCCACCCCAACATCTGCATGGTAAACTTTAGATTAACTTCCAGATGACAGCCGTTGGAACAGCACGCCACTCTTCGGGAAGATCATTGAACATTGCGTCCAATGTCTGGTGTTGGACGTCCCGATCGTTGACTCGATGTCCAATGACATCCCAGAAATGTTCGATGGGACAAATGTCTAGACTCTTGGTGAGCTAGGAGCTGAAGAAGTCCATTAATACACGGGCCGTATGCGGACGAGCATTGTCTCGGTGAAACTAGAACTTTCGCCCAACGCTGCGCTGAAAGGCCTCAGTACCCCATCACGGTAGTGAAGACGTGTCAGGCGACCATCTCTTCACATAGACGTAAGTCCTTTTCTACCATCGTAGGTAATACCTACCGCTTCCATAACTCACCCACCACCGATATCGATGATTCGTCTAACGGTACATGGGTGGTATCCTTCATGTCGGAGTCTGAATTCGACCATCTGCAAAGCGGAACTCATCAGCGTGAAATGTAGCCAGTGACGTAACTGTCGTATGCCATGACGTTTAGTCGATGCCATTCGTAGCTGTCGCGTCATCCCAACTCCAGCCTCCACGACTTGCTCTCAAACCTGCAGCTTTTAGGCGATTCCTCACGGTTTGGTGATTGATTCTCCCACGAGTAGCAGCCCTGAAGTTACTGTTTGGAGGAGGATTTAAATCCCCAATATATCCATCATGGCATGTACACTTAAGTGTTTCCATGTCAGTGTTTCCAACATTCGTGCAGCGTTAACGAATCTGTAATATAAAATCATAACAAGGAGCTGTGTTATAGGATCCAACTTACTGTGTACACTATATTTCATCATAGTTATTCAACGCCTTCACTGCACGTACATATCGTTATATTGTGATGTCTCCAATTTTCACTGTAACATTCTAACTTATAGCGTTTCTAAACTGAACTGTAGAACTGTTCTGATTCCATCTTCTACTGTAGCATTCTACTTTAATTACATTGTGACGGCACTCATCAGTATTATCTACTAACACTGAATTGTTTACATTACAGTGTCACCATACTTTGTACAATAGCATTCTACTTACAATTTAGTGTTTCTTGCCTCTACAGTGGCATTTTATTTACGTTGCAGCTTTTCAATTCTACCTATCTAATTCTTTCCAAATTCTAAAATATTCTACTCACACTGTAATGTTAAGAACCTCTACATTAGCATTCTTTTCACACTGTAGTATTTCCAACCTCTGAAAAAGTATTCTACTTACGGTTTAGTGTTACCACGATCTTCGGGAGCATTCTACTTACGTGGTAGTGTTTCCAACTTCCAACAACAACATTCTACTTACATTATAATGTTTTCAGCCTCCACTGTAGCATTCTGCCCCCACTGTAGAAACTCCAGAAATACTGTAAGCAGTGCCTTCAGAACATATCCCAGAACATCCCGTCTTCGTACGCACCTGATACACTCCTCCGCTAACTTGCGGTGTGTGAAAAGCTGAACATTCAGAATATTGAACAAAAGCAGCCCTACCGTGTGACATGTCCCCTTTTGCTGTGCAATGGATGATGGACTGAGGGGATGTCACGTTGCTAGAAAGTCATCAACTGTTCTTGCTGTGATTTCAGTCAAGATCAAACCTTACATAACGGTATGTCTCAAGTATTATTTATCAAACTCTCTGCCACAGTTTAATGGAACGATAATAAACTATGCTTATTATACATAGCACTTATTATTTAGCCATTTACTCTTCCATTGTTTAAAAAAAAGTGTTCTCAAAGGTATGTTACAACTTGCCACCACATGAACTGAAATAACATTTGCGATAAATAACACAATTTATTTTTCCTATAACTTTTGAATGCCTGAGTGATCTAGTGGTAGAGCATCCGCACGGAGAGCGGAAGGCCCGGGGTTCGATCCCCGGTCGCGTCATAGCAAAAGACGTTAATAGAGGGTACTTGTTGTTACCCTGTCTGGCGCTCGGCATTCAGGGGATAAAACAAGAACTGGTCGGCTCGGAACAGTATACTGTGTCTGAATGAGGTATTCATGGTGAACAGCGGCACGGCACGGTGCATGCACGTCGCAATGTGAGTGCAATAATCTTGGTGGCGACGTTAAACCCCATTTCAGCTCACCTCACCTCCTATAGCTTAAGCAAATGTAAACCACCAGAATTAGGATTATGCAATATCTTCAAATAAGTTCATAGTGTGGGGACATCAGCATTTATCAACTTAACTGCTGACCATTGGAAAAAGTTAAACAACATCATACAGTAATTTTCCGGTCATAGCCAGAAGTTTTATTAACGTTATCAGGGTAGTACAACACACACGAACGTGGGGAAACAGTTCATATGATGACACAGGACTAAACTGATAGGTAATCTACACATCATAAAGATCATTGTGCAATGCATATTAACACTGTAAAAAAAGTTTTCGATACTTTTCGTAGCACTCGCTTTCCACGTGTAATCAACCTACGTCACCCTTGAATGATATGACGTCATGATATGGAGACGTACGCGTCCAAACGTTCACAGTTATTGTCAAAACATAAATGTCACATAGTGCCCTGCAAGTAACCTATTAACAATGCCCGCAATAACAGTTAGAATCATTCGGCTGTTACAAACATTTCACATCCCCTAAGGAGATTATTACCAATATATGGGGTCCAGAACATTTCTTCAGGGATGCCACTTCTTTTGCCATCGGGAGTGTGAGACCAAACACCGTTTGGGTTACACGATGTGCACGCCTTGAACCAAAATCCAGACTGATGTTCCTGTGCGCAGTTCTGAGGACTGTCATCATGGTCCTCATCATACGTAGAGAAAGGCTGTCCTTGCAGTTCACCCAGACAATCCCCAGCATTGTTAATGGAATTTGCACTTCCCCAGTTAGATACATATGAAAATGAATATTTATTTCCCGAATCTACCTGGAATTGAGTATATATCCGCTGTCTGAAGCTTGAAGTCACATCTGCCAGCTCAAAGTGAAGTCGGTGAAGTCGACCATTTACAATGTAGGATATCTTGTCGTTGCCAAGCCAAAAGTCCTTGGCTGGGTCTCCAAACCCATCTCTGTAATCTTGCCATGAACGGTTGAAGTCAGTGGAGTTCGTGTGTCTTTGTATGTATGTGTTTCCACCCCAACTCATTCGACACCACACCCGGAAGGGTTCGGTGGATAGAGTTGGATGAATGAAGAAGAGTCCCTCTTCACCATCGTAATGACCACTTTCGAAACCTTCAGAACAATCTGGAACATACAGCAAAGAATAATATGACTCGGCTATATTGCAGTAATTTGACGTCGGCCTGTGAATAAAAATGGTTTCAACCTTACCATAATAACGGGTTAAGGTTGTATAGAGGGATACATGCCTTGTTTGTCTAAACAAATAATAAAATAGGTAAACGATGTGGAAGATGATACAGAAAACATGCCAGCAGGTGTATTAAATCATCATAATCGGATGCATGCATGCTCTTAAAACCTGAATATCTTGCAAATAAATAAAGTTACAAAATCCTTTTTATATTGATGGGAAATCTCGAAAAGTTGATTGTACAATTCCACCTATATCATAGGCATGTGTTTATGAATGTCTATCAAATAGCGATGATACCAGGTGTTCACGGTGAGCAGGTGATCAGGTCATGGCCCTTAGCTCAAGAATTAGACTTTACTCTTAACAAATTATCAGATCATGAAATATGGATGTTAATACCAAGTATTAGAACAAAAGTAAGAATCGGCGACAAACATCCTTTGCAAGAACGTAAATGTCTGTAAAATGTAACATCAAAAGACATCCTATAGTCTGCATGTGCCTCACGAAGTTGCGCCTCGCACGTGCGTTTGGTGTCATTCCTGATTTTAACAACTTCAAGGAAGGTCGATTAGTCTTTGTGGACCATTATTGTTGTCAATCTTATTCATTCTGCTTATCATACAGTTGTAATTTACTGGATTTAATTCTTTGTTTGTGTATGAAGTAACAGTACATGGGCGATATTGTTTAATTCGTTGTCTCCACACAGGGATTCCACCATCTGCAAAGGTATGCGATTCCTCACGGTCACCGCCACACGAGTTTCAAACATGAAGTAACTGTTTAATTTGGAGGAGGATTAGATTTCCACGCACAGTCATTTCTGGACGTCTGTCCCTCCCAGGGATCCCTTATCTTTACGTCACCTGTCTGACCTGAAGTGGACCATGTTTTATTTACCCATTACTCTGAATTGGCTGAGCACGCGTCTGGGTCTTTATTCCCGTTACATCATATTTTATCAAGGTTACAAAATTCAAGGCCTCGATCAAGCTTTCATTTTTTTGGTAGATATGTTGGGGACATTTCCAAATTTGACGCACCACTGGCCAAAATGTTGTCAGATGCATTTTTTGCAATTGACTTGCCTTTGCATGTGTTTGTGACAGTTACATACGGTAGAGCAGGATACGCGCATGCCTTCGCGAACGACTCTGTTTTTGGCAGAGATTTCTTATGAATATGGAAGTTTTTTTCATGTGCAAAAGCTACTGTAGATATGTGATTGTGAGTATTATTACCAACGCATATTTAGTGGACAGGGCTGAGACCTCATGATAGGGGTTTAAAGAACTGTGTCTCAAACCAAAACGTTCCCTTAATCCTCCCCCCCTCTCTCTCTCTCTCTCTCTTTCTCTCTCTCTCTCTCTCTCTCTCTCTCTATATATATATATATATTGCCATCAACTGGAGGAATTGCGTACAACATGTTTCAACTTCATCGGTCCATCTCATTCAGAAGAGAAGTCATGTGCAACCTTCTTAATTCAATGAATCTTTACTTAATAAGGAGTAATAATTTGTTTTTCTTGTAAATTGTATAAAGTCATAATTGATCAATACCCAGTCTCAATTATCTACCGAAAGAGATTCCACTGGGCGTAAGGGGCAAACAAAGTGGTGGACATTACATGAACAGACAACTAAAGTTTATTGATGACGTCAGGTGATCTCGAAAAACAACTCACCAATCATAAGTCGTTCACAGTCGTCGCCAATATATCCACCATAGCATTTACACTTAAGTGTATCCATGTCCGTGTTTCCATGATTCGTGCAGCGTTTACGAACCTGGAATATACAATCATAATAGAGAGTTACGGCATAGGTTCAAATAATAAATTTACTATGTATACACTATTTTCGTCGTGGTTTTTCAACGCCTTCACTGGAAGTACATATTTTAAGATAGTGTAAAACTAATATATTTCATTAGGGCGTTTCACTGTAACAATCTACGTTGTTGTGTTTCTAACCTCAACTGTATAACTGTCCTAATAGAGTTCCGAACTTTTACTGAAGCATTCTCGTCATATTACAATGTTTCGAAAATTACCTTTATTATTCTACTTCCGTTGCATTGATTCCAACCACTATTCTAATTGCACTGTACATACAGTGTCAACAAACATCATTCGAAAATCATAATTAAATTCTGAGTTCCAACACATTCAACTTACACTGTGGTGTTTCTAAGATCTACTATAAGATTTCATTTAAGTGGTAGCATTTCTAGCATCCACAATATCAGGTGTTTCGAACCTCCATAAGAGCTTTATATTTACACTGTTGTTCTTACGTTATGGTGTTTCCAACCTCTTCAATATGTCACTCTACTTACGTTGTAGCGTTTCCAATTTCTTCAATAACATTCTACCAACATTGTACCGTTTCCTATATAGCAGTTTACTAACATGGTAGTGTTTCCAACCTCTACAATAACATTCACGTACTTTGT
This sequence comes from Haliotis rufescens, assembly GCF_023055435.1. Taxonomy (NCBI): domain Eukaryota; kingdom Metazoa; phylum Mollusca; class Gastropoda; order Lepetellida; family Haliotidae; genus Haliotis; species Haliotis rufescens. The sequence continues at coordinate 5,523,627 of NW_025964112.1, forward strand.
AGAGTTTCCAACCTCAACAACAACATTCTACTGTTGTGTGTCTAAGATGTACAAAAGCCTACTACTTACACGGCAGTGTTTCCAACAACCTTTGTAGCTGTACGACAACCGTTTACTTACGTAGTGGTTTCCAACCTTTATAACAGCACCCGAGTTATAATGTAGTGTTTCCAACCTCTGCAATAGCTTTCTAATTGTACTGTTCTATTATAACTATACATTTTTTTTCAGGTTACCAATTGACCTGCCTTTACAAGATCTACAATCGCACTATTTTACCTCCAAACCCCATCAACGCTATGCTACTAACAGTGTAGCTGATAAATCACAATGCTTTAAGAATGTCCTTTTCAAGCCCCGCACGCCAGCAACTGATATTTTACGCCCGTTTCCTAACGTTAACGGAAAGTATGTTTGAAACATTTATAAACATGTTGATAAATGTTTTTTAAGTTACTTGTTTCGGTTTATAAGTTAGTTGAACACTTCGCCTCGGGTTTTTATGATTTTTAAAACCCTTATCCCTGGGATTTTTAATCCGCGGATGCAGGTTTTAAATATCATGGTTTATCTGGCTTTATCTGGTTTACAATGGACGTTGTGCTGTTTCTTCCGCTGATACATGTAAACTATGGGGTGACTATTATTCAGACAAAGAAAAACCTCACCACTTTAAACGCACCGTTATAACAAAATACCATTATAATATAGAAGAAATTCGCCGTAAACATCCACTAGATGAACCTTGTATACATAAATCTCCAGGACCTGATGGTATGACAAATAAGAACCTAATATTTTGAAACACCCCAACGCCTATTCAAGCACATACTTGCAACCCAGTACTACCAGTGTGTCTCCAGACAAACATGATCCCCGGAACTACAGGAGCATAACTCTTACATCGTGTCTATCTTAACTCTTAGACAAAACCATTTTAAGTAGAATAGGAAAATACACCCAGTAACCTGCTCTCCTTCCCCGATGTTTTACGATTTGGTTTCAGAAAATTTCTCGTTTTCATAAATGATCCCAAATATATTTTCTATATAGCGCATTATTAAAGGCTTGACAAAAATCCATGATTATTTAATCCACCGAGGAGATGCATTTGAAGGTCAGTGTCACTTTGAAGGTCATGTTCTACATTAATACATAAATAGTACAAAAAATGCTACAAATGCACGTAAAACTATCATTACTGGTTCTGGGTATGCTTGATACAGCCCTCTAGAATATACGACGAAACAACGAAAAAGTGTGCACAACAAGATAAAAAAACCTGCTCCCCCTCAAAATGGAATTTATGAATGTCAACTTCTTTATTATGAGGAACACAACGTTTCGGAGTATATATTTTCTCTTTCATTGGGTGAATTAATGCTATGAAGCAGAGAACAAATTCATTTTCCTGTAATAACAATAGTAATAGGATAACAAAGGTGGAAACTTAACAAGGGAAGACAAGATATGATTGGCGCTGATAAGTGATTAGCAATGGACAACTGGAAGCCAACACTTGAAAGTTAATTAACGCTGATAGGTGATAGCGGTGGACAAATAGAACAGTTAACAGTCTCCGAGCAAATGGCAGAGGCGCCAGGAGCGCAGGTCCCAACCCCAGAGGATGTACATACCAAATTCCATGCAACTGTAGCCACCAATACATTGGATAAATCCTCAGATCCCTTAATACTAGATTCAAAGAACATCAGACCTCTGTCAAAAAACAAGACCTAAAATCCGCTTTTTAAGTTAACATCTATAATCTTATCTTTTGTATATGTATCACTTCCAAATGCCATTCAAAGACTACATAAAGGTATCTTAACCTCATAATCTGATATATAAACCAGAATATTTATTAAAACATATATTGCTCTCAATACTCAAGGAGTGCACTTTTTATGATATATTGTCATACATTCTTCATAAGAGAAAGCCACTTAAACCACAAAAAAACGCGTACAGTTCGGCATGACTAGACTGACAAAAGTAGTCAATATAACAACAATTGAATATGACCGAGATATACCCGAGAAATATCTTTACTCATGGCATAGTAAGAATATTGTAGCTATTTAGCCATGCTTTGTTCCAATCACACTTTTGCACTTGTACACAACAGATGTAATTCAAAATCAACATATCGGCTTTTAGTTTTAACAAAAAGCAGTAAATACGGTATTGTGTCACTGGATTTCTGTCTGGTCAATTACTTGATTCTCTGGTTTCTTAAAGACAACCGTCGCATGGCAACATACAACGATTACTGTTCATGCAAATTGTGTAAGTGGCAGGTGTTAGTGGTCGTTGTTACCTGTTGCAATACTGAAGTTAAGGGTCGTGTCTATAAGATGTTACCACAGTTATAGACTAATAATGTGTTATGGCATAAACTAGGTTTTGAACATGATTAGGATTTATGTCACTTAAAAGAAAAAAAGCTTTGAGTGTTTTAACTTAACACGTTAATGACATGTGACACATATCAGGGTCTCAGTATCCTCAAATATCAACATGCTTTGAACATAACATATTCATGAAAAGTGTGTAATATAGTTATTTGTGCCATTATTAGTTACCCTCTTCCGCTCTCGAGTCAACACGAGGTACGTTTACATATATCTACTGTCATAACAATCAAAGAGAAATGTCAAACGTTGTGCCATGTCCAATCAAAACATATTTGGACATTTAAAAACTTTATTTTCTGGCTATTTCATCACTTTGCTTTGATAAATGAAACAGCAAGGAAGAGAAGAGCAAGGATTGTCGGATTGTACATATTGAACGGGCATGTTTAAGCTCTTACTTGGTGTTGATGTATCGTATTGTAAGCATCGCGAAGCAAGATACACCAAGTACCAAAACTGTTTAAACGGTTTAGAGGGTAAGAGGGTTTGAGAGAGGATCGGGTTGGTAGGTGGAGAGTGCCAACCTCTAATATGAAGAGATCACTTTAGATGACTAAATATTAGCTGAGATAATGATGAGGATAAGATCTTATGAAAATTACTCGAACTCACATTCTTGCATCACTTAAAGATACACCGCTTGGAACCCAATCTTCAATAACGTAATTGCACTGGGCTGAGATAATCGAGACTGAGTATTCTCTGTTATTTATTTTCAGACGACAATATGACTGCAGATACACCCATTATCTGATCTGCAGTGATCATATGTCGTTTCCAGAAAGTGTCCTTGATTCATGCCTGGACTGCTACGTACCGAACACTGCACCTGCTCCGTTTTCCAAAACTCTGCACCTGAAGGCCTGATTGACAGTGACAGATATGGCATTGACTAAATGTATCTTACTGTATTGGAGAAACATAATGGCTTTGTTAATGAGTTACTGACAGTATTGAATCAATTGCATATGAGTCAGTGCCGTAGCCAGCCGGGGGGCGAGGCTTTTTTCATATAGAAAACAGTTTTATTTGAATCAAGTTGGGGACAAGTGATACTTGTACAAATATTTGTCCCCCCCCCCCCCCCCCCCCCCCCCCCCCCAGTCAAAAAAGGTAACTACGTCCTTGTGAGTTCTTCAATTGACACTTCAAAGTAAATCAATATGATCTGCAATTATAGTACATAACATAGGCGGTAATTATATTTTATATGACAATGACACAATAGAAGGAGTTCCTGGTCGAAACCTTAATTTTTACACTTAAATGTCTCATACATTCCGAAGTGAAGATGACAAGATCAGGTTTGTTGGCCTGGATAGGTCTGAGGCTGTATACGGGCCTATGCCAAAGGAAGTTGTATTTATCATTTTCAATGACGCACTTTATATGTTCTGGGTCGTACCGTGGTTTGACCAGCATGGTGCAGACGGAATTATAAGGGTCTCGCTTAAGATACTGTGTTTGTGCCAATCTCATTAAATTCATTGCATAATCTACATTTCATATTTACATTTTGATGCAAAATCACACATTGACGGTTTCGATTGGGAAATGACTGGTCTTGACTATCTCCATGTAAATAATGTCATTGGAAGTGCAGTATGATGAAAAAGGATCTGTGAATAAAGTGACCAAACCCTTTCCTTATCCAATAGAAATCTCCCCATAAAGCAGAGTCGATTGTACATGCCGACTATATCATGACTAGTGTTTATGATTCACTATCAAATAGTAATGATACCAGGTGTTCGCTAAAAGGTACAGGACAAAATGGGGAATACATCGGACATATTTCTTGTCACTGATGCGTCAAAGTTTGAATTGTCCTGCACATGAAACATTTTGAAACTTTATGGAGGCCTTGAAGGTTGATCAAACAACTTCTGTGCAAGAGTCGGATGACGCTCTTTGAAATCTGGACAGAAAGAACATGCTCGATTGTATCTCAAAAGTTGTGAAATGTAAACACCAAAGGCTGGAACTGATGGAATATTGCTCGACATGAAGGGAATGTTGACGTCACTGCTCTTGCCGTACAGTTTTGTGGAGAGTGTTTTCTCACTCTGGATCTTTATGGATAGATCTAAATATGAGTGAGTGAGTTGGGTTTAACGTTCGATTATTTACAGACCGCCGTCATATAGCTGGAATATTGCCGAGTGCGGCGTTAAACAACATACAAACAATCAAAACAGACCGCCGTCATATAGCTGGAATATTGCGAAGTGCTGCGTCAAACAATGAACAGACAAACATGGTTTTATTCCACTTGTCTCAAATACTTTCTGTGAATTTATATAAAGAAAGTCGTTCTATGATTGTATTGAGGATTATGGTTAGTCTTTGAGACAGGGATTTGGTGGTACTTTTGCTGGACCCAGCAATATATCTCTCTTTATAAGGAGTCAAGTCAAAGGTTAACAGTACTGATTTATAGTTTTCTTCGTCAGTTAACATACTGGCCTTATAGGTAGCGGTATTTGATAAATCATTTATACCAAGGTCTTTGATCAAACAATTAAGGGGGAACGGGTCGCCCAGTCGTCTAAGGCGCCGCGATTCGCTGAGCAGAGTTGCGTCCCTTGGGCACGCTAGAAACCTATGATTGTGGGTTCGAATCCCGGTTCGTTTCTAGGTTCGTTCGATTATGTTTCTAGGTTTGTCAGCACCATACCCGTGCTCGTGGGTTTCACCGAAGTGGTAAAGTCTGAGACCTGCATCACTTCGGGCTTTCCTCCCACATTAAGCTGACACGCCGCGATATAACTGGAATACTGTTAAAAGCGGCGTTAAACCCAACTCACCCACCCACATCAAACAATTAATGTAATGATGCTAACATATAATGGTTATGTTATTTGAGGCCTTGTCAATTGGGATAACCATAAACTTTTCACGTAGGGCAGCCAGATTTTGGATAGCATCTGGCTGGGACATAATGGGTTTATTCCAATTCCGATTCGTCTTTTTAAGTTTGTGCATTCTACCAATAACGACATCACGCACTGACTTAATCCATTCTGAAAGACACTCAAAAAGGTTCAACTTATCTTTTGGCCCATTTTTGGGCATACTCTTGGTTGATGTTTGTCGTTGATCTCGATTGCGTGGATCGATGCTCATGATGTCAGTCACCGCCGTCATATAGCAGGAATATTGCTGAGTGCGGCGTTAAACAACAAACCAACCAACCAATTGTGATACGATGACATGCATCAACCAAGTCAGCGAGCCTGACGACCCGATTCCTTTAATTGCCTCTTACGACAAGCATGGTCGCCTTTTACGGCAAGCATGGGTTGCTGAAGATCTATTCTACCTCGGATCTTCACGGGTCACATCAACCAAGTCAGCGAGCGTAATGATTGCATAAATTGTGTAATGGACCTCCATTTCTCAATCGGTAAATCACAGATTTGATTACAGAATGGCAAGAACAAAACATACAAGGGACAATCAGAAAGATCATTGACAGGCGGGGGTCGAGATAAGAAGAAAACTAAAAAAAACCCAGAAAGATCTTCGAGGCCACATCAGGAATTTCATTTTGTTAGCCCATGTGTGGGTCATCAGTGACAACTGCATCAGGTATTCTAGGGAGACGATGCGAACATTTATTTGCTTTTTCGGGTCTGCTACTGTTGTAAGTGAGGGTCCATGCAAAGGCGCCTGACGAGTGATGGCATTTAGCTCACGCGGTTCACGGCGCATCCATAATTTTAGTCGCCAGAACTGGTCACGGATGTTTTGTGCTGTCAGGTATGCAAACGTTGGCGTGGCTGTCAGCCCATGCTGCTTCATCAATGTGTCATTTGCTCGTGATATCTCTGGCCACCCCCTTGCTTTCACACATTCAAGAAGTTTGGACTTCAGTTCTAAGATATTCTTGGACGGTATCCGAGCCTCCCCCTGGGGCAAGTCCCATCTCCTGTTCGGTTGGTTTGTAAACCTGGTGGAGGCTGACTCGGCTGCGGAGTTAAAAGCTAAGTTTCTTCTTGGCTTTCTGTAACCCAGTTTCGTTGGTATCATCCTGCCAGTCAGGCTGCTTTGGCTCATCATCAGCCCAGGGCCCTTCTCCAAGAAAGCACTGCCTCGTCAAATCTTTTCATATTTACAGTTTGATGCAAAATCACATATTGAAGGATTCGTGTGGGAAGTGACTGGTCCGTAGCAGCAAACAGAAAGCCTTCTGTTTCACTGTTCAGGTCAGTCGCCTTCATCCAAGCGAAGGACTCCTCTCAACACAGTGCACATGAATGCGATGAAGTGGTCGTTCAGATAGCTTCTCCTTTAAAAAACTGGGCTTGAATCTGGGCCGATTTGATGCTGATCTTCTCAGGGCACTGCATTACATTTGATTTTAGTGAGCACCCAGATTTAAGTACACATACTGAAGGAAGCGCCTCATAAATTTCATACGATTAATTCCCATTCACGAGCTTTCCAGAGACTGAAGAGCAATACCCATCTTGTCGCAAATATCTTCGGCATTGGTTTTCTACCCTTGAAGATGTGCCTTACTTTTGACAGCATTGGTACGAACATTGATCGAGTTCATAAATGGGTTTGATAACCCCTTTGACACTCCGGCACATGCCAATTTCATATCGTTACTTTTGACGGCGTTCGTACAAGGAAACCATTCGAGGATTCGAGTGAGTCACATCGGCAATATTTCAGCCATGTCCTGATTTGAGGTCAGAAACGGGTTTGACAGACCTTGGGACACCCAGGCACATGCCAATTTCGTATCTGCGATATGCCGCAAGCGGTGCCTTACTTTTTACAGCATTGATACAAGCAAACCATTTGAGGATTCGAACATTGACGAGGTCGGAAATGGGTTTGAACCACAATGGGACACTCCGGCATATGCCGATTGTGTAGCGACGATGTCTGTCTGTCTCAACTCGGCACGGCCGTCCTTAGTGGACCTGGGGTTACCGTCTGTAGCGGCCCCCTATCCGCCATGCGCTACCAAAGCCGAGTCGGCGCACCTGTCTCACGCGGATTGGTGCTCCTGACCCGTCCGCGATCGTCTCAACTCAAGCCGAGTCGGCTTGCCCTTCTCAAGGGCATTTTGAGTTCCAATCTCCGCCATGCACTACCGAAGCCGAGTCGGCGCAAATGTCACACGCGGAGATGGTGCTCCTGACACCCGTCTGAACCCGTCTGGACCCAGGCCGAGTCGGCGCGCCCGTTTAACGCGGATATGGTGCTCCTGACTCGGCACAGCGCCCGTCTCATCTCAATCCGAGCCGACGCGCCCATCCCAAGCACAGCTTTGGCTCCCGTCTCACGCGGAGGTAGTGCTCCTGACTCGAGCTCTCACGTCTCACCCAAGCCGAGTCTTTGGCTGCGTTTGAGTTTTCCTTACGGCGGTAAACTCCATTCATTCATACAAGTCACTGAAGCTCATTCGCGTACCACTGGTGGTACTGAAGCTGTCGTCTACGGCCACACTTTTGGGAAATTACCGCTTCTCGTCCGCTCAGTTGCCACCCAATTTTGTATGCGTATGTTGATAGTTCCACAAAATTCCCAAGACCGTGCGTGCGCTGTTGCGTACGCTTGTGCTTGCGTGTTATTTGGAGCCCGCCATTGCTGCTTGTATTTATTATTATTATTGTTATGATGATGATGATGATGTAGTGTTTCCAACCTCTACAACATTCAACTACAACTGTAGTGTTTCTAACCTCGACGATATCATTCTACATACACTGCAGTAATTCCAACCTCTACAACAGCATTCTAAGTACATTGTAGTGTTTCCATCTGTAGCATTCTACTTACAATGTAGTGTTTCTAACCTCTACAATAACACTTCTGTAGTGTTAACTAGATTTACTGTAGCATTCAACTTACAGTAAAGTGTTTCCAGTCTCCACTGTAGCATTCTCCGGTCTGGAACATTTCATGGTGTGTCCGGCATAGAGCTCCAGAAACACTGAAAGCTACACAAGCAGTGTCTTCAGAACATATCCTGGCACATCCCGTCTTCATACGTACCTGGTACACGCCTTCGCTAAGTGGCGGTGTTTGAAAAGCGGAGCATTCAGAATATTTAACAAAAGCAGCCATACTGTGTGAGATGTCCCCTAAAATACTTTGAATTTCTACCATGAAAAGCTGCAGAACGATACAAACTATCATCGAAGAGGACATGTTGGTCGCTGTTCAGTGGACGACGGGACTGAGGGAGTGCCACATAGCCAGTGTATCAATATCTAATCATGAAATCAATCTTCTTGCACGAGAATACGACCATCGATGATTGATCTATTCCTATATTGTACCTTATGTAGAAAGTAACCTCTATATAAGTCTGTGTATATTTAATGAATAAATTGACCTGTGAAGATCCGGGCTAGAATGTCTTCAGCAACCCATGCTTGCCCTTAAAGGCGACTATGCTTGTCGAAAGAGGCGACTAACAGGATCGGGTGGTCAGGTTCGCTGACTTGGTTGATTGGTCCCAATTGCGTGGATCGATGCACATGACGTCGATCACTGAATTTCTGGTCCAGACTTGATTATTTACAGACCGCCGTCATATAGCTGGAATATTGCTGAATGCGGCGTTAAACAACAAACCAACCAACCAATGAATAAATTGTAACACGCTTTGTGCAACAAACCTGCCAATGACTGTCAAGTGTTGGAATAACTGCAGGAAAACCTCAGAAAAAAACATGATAAAAAGGCCATATTTCCATATTTTTCTTGAGTGTTATTCAATAAATTCCCGGCAGCAATTTATTGGAACAATAATAAACTGTGCTATGTTGTTCATGACGATGTCATTGAGTCTCCTTATTTACTCCCCCAGGCAGGTAATGTTTTTAAACGTGCAGGTGTCCCATGACTCGCACCGCATGATATGTCATAACATTGGCAATAAACAACGCAGGTGAAGGAGTCCGACATGTCTTTTAATAATGGATGTACTTCATTTTACCGTCATTGGGGATCGGTCGATTTATATTCAGTGCTCGTGCGTGATCACCCGTTTATCTTTGTTATCTTATACGCCGACGAATTGGCTATTCCAACAATCAGAACTAGACAGAGACAGTGTTAAAGCATTGTCAATTGTACCTGAGGTGTAAAATGTAGACACAGCAGGCTGGAGCTCAGTCTTGTGGATAGTTGTCACTCTTACGTGGGAGATAAGGATTCTATAGTGATACTAGGCCTTACTAAGTCCTACGTGAGAGATAAAAGATCCTACGAAGGAGATAGTAAGTCCTACGTAAGAGATATAAAAATCCTACGTAGGAGATAGTAAGTCCTACATAGGAAATAATAATTTTAGGCCATACTAAGTCCTACGTAGGAGATAGTAAGTCCTTCGTAGGAGATAGTAATTCTAGGCCATACTAAGTCCTACGTAGGAAATAATAATTCTAGGCCATACTAAGTCCTTTGTAGGAGATAGTAAGTCCTACGTAGGAGATACTAAGTCCTACGTAGGAGATACGAAGTCCTGTGAAGGAGACAGTAATTCTAGGCCATACTAAGTCCTACGTAGGAGATAGTAAGTCCTTCGAAGGGGATACTTAGACTTAAATTACTTAAATTTCACCGTGGCCCCACTACGCTTCCGTATTAAAAAGATTCTTTATAGATGTGACCTGGAAATATTTATCCCTTGTGATGGAAAAGGTTTTTGGGAGATATTTATTATGAACATGAATAGTTTTGTTGCTTTTATTATTGACAAATGGTTCATCGTGAATAGACATGGAGCCTGTTTCCAGCTCAGTTTACATAAAAAAGTGCCTATCAAAGTCGGATTAAAGGAATGAAAGCTGCATCATCACGCTACACACAATACCAAAGCTGTGCAAAAACAAGTCTGAGTCGAGAGTGACACTTTGTTGTGGACAAACATTATCACAATAACAATAATAAGAAATAATAATAATAATAATATTATTAATAATAACGGTGGACGGACCAACGTTTAAGTCCACACTTCTTGAGTGTGCGAAAGCAAAAGGGTGGCCAGAAATTATGAGAGAAAATGGCAAATTATTGAAGCATCATTCGGACAAATCCATACGAATGTATGTATACCTTACAGAGCATAATATTCACGACCAGCTCTGGCGACTGAAGTTGCATATGCGCTGAGAGATTGTTGCGATCAGTAGCAGACCTAAAATTGCAAATAGACGTTCGATTGTTCTTCCTAAAGTACCTGATGCAGCTGTCACTGATGACCCACCCCTCATGGGCTTACAAAATGAAATCCCTGATGTTGCCCTAGAAGATTTTGAGTTCCTCCCTCTTCTGAACCCTTTTATGTCGATGATCTTTCTGATGTCATTTTATATTCAAATCTGGGATTTACCGATTGAGAAATAGAGGACAATTAAACAATTTAAGCAATCATTTCCACAGAATCAACTTGATCAATTAAATGAGATTATTTCTGTTACTCTCAATGGGGACTGACATTATTTCTGTTATACTCACTTGGGACTGTTCTTTGCATGATAATAAGTAGTAAACTGTCTATGCTGCTGCTCGAACACTGTTGGAACTCCATACAGTTTTCAACGACATTGAACCACAATGGGGTAATAAACAAAACCATATTAAACAAACAAAACTAAATGAAACAAGGAAATATATAGAACTTTGCTTACAATTACGCTCCTCGGGGTAATCAATGACACAAAAATTAATTTGGAAAACATTAAAAACAAAATACAAGCCAACAAAAGAGAACATTCTAGATCAAATTTTTGATTCTCTGAGGGCAAAATTAAAGGTTTGGACACAAAGAAGAAGAAAGTGGGACAAGAAAATTATATTCATAAATACATTGTTTAAATCTAATGAAAAACAATTTTACAGGCAAATTAATGCAGCCAATGGCAGTGATGAGAAAAGACCCACCATGGATTCCAGTGTAAGGTTTTGGAAACAGTTGTGGTCGAGGCCCAGGAACTGTAACCTCGAGGAACCATGGTTAGAGGATTACAATGATTGTGTACATGAAAACCAAAGGTCACCATTGTTGTGTTTCATTATACCTAATTGCCTGAATAATGTATTTTAAAAGTCCAAATCCAATTCGGCGCCAGAGCCTGATCGTATTCGAAACCACTATTGGAAACTGTTCCCATTTGTCCAAACACCATTACTTGAAACCCACGAGCACGGGTATGGTGCTGACAAACCTAGAAACATAATCGGGGCGAACCAGGATTCGAACCCACAATCATAGGTTTCTGGCGTGCCCAAGGGACGCAACTCTGCACAGCGAATCGCGGCGCCTTAGAAGACTGAGCCAACCATTCCCCCGCTAATCAGAAGAAAGATATCATCCTGGACCTCTTACTCTAACACCTCTTACTCACCTCCTTTACATGGACGACCTTGAACTTATTACAAATGGACGATAAAACTAAAAAAGCAACATATTCTCCTTGTCGAGTCCTTTTCTAATGACCTCGACATGTTTAAGGCTGGGAGAACAAACCTTGATGATGACGTCCCTCAACTTCCATCAATGAAGATTCAATCAAGGTGCTAGAGATACTGTCACATAAATGTTAGACTGTTGCAGTTGTACTACTTCATGACAATGCCTTTTCCCACACCTCTCGACTTGCAAAGGTTGCAGGGTTCAAAGAGCTTCCTCACCCTCCATGCTCGCCAGGCCTGGCACCAAGTGATTTCCACCTGTTTCCTAAACTGAAAGAACACCTACATGGAAAGTGTTATGAGGACAACGATGACCTCAAACCTGTCGTGAATAGGCTTTTCAGGGTGGCTTCAGAAACCTTTTTACCTTCACTATCGATATGAGAAGTGTATCATCAGCGCGTGACCATGATAATTGTATGAATCAAGAGTAATTTGAAATTCCAAAAATTCATTAAGAAACAGTTTGCATAAGTCAGGTTTTTTTATTCATACCTCAATGAACCGAAAATAATCCACAGTCCTTGTTATTCTACAATAGTTCACCCGAAAACAGTTGTATACAAGTAGATCAAAGCAGATTAATAAATATTCCAGGTGAAGGAAAAATAATTTAGCGTGACATAAATCAGGGGACAATCACATTAAAATCAGATCTTAGGTCTCGCTATGCTAAACAAAGATCTGAGGACATCCCATTAAGGGTCACGTCAGAACGACCTTTCATCCAACCAATCAGAGCGTCGCTTTCCAGATCATGAAAGTGACAGTCGGAATGTGTTTTCTTATCATGCAACCACGAAATATTTAACAGGGGGTATTCCGAACGACAGTAACGGGTTTTATGATTATATCAATACAATCTAGGCCATCTAGAAGCCATTACAGAATGTTCTTCTTATCAGTTTTATTTTTTTTAATCGAGAAAACCTCAAAATATGTTTCGAAGCGTAGTCGCCAGTTTGAAACAAGTGTCGTAAAGCTCAAGAAAGCTGCCTTCTGATTGGCTACTGTCGATTTCTTGTCAGTCATTTCATTGGTCGGTCAAAATTCGCGAAAGGTCGTTCTGACGTGACCCGTGATGGGATGTCCTCAGATCTTTGTTTAGCGGTAGCGAAAACTAAGATCTGATTTTAATGAGATTGATCAGGGGATTGCTTAATTTGTGCACCTAACTTGACACGCCTATAAAGTAAGTAGCCAATCAACGGGAAGTATGATCTAAAGTTCATAGGACCTGTCAATCAAGGCAAGAGGCGAAGAACAGGTCAGACTGTAACGACCCGGAACAAATATGTCCGGTAGAAGGCGGCTGTTTCGAATGACATGGTCAGTTCCCGCCAGTTTCGAACATTAATTTGGTTCCCTGAGAAGGGAAAGACAGTGTTAGAAAAATGCGGGCGAGAAATGAAACCTGAAGACATGAAATATGTGGAACCACGGGGAGCGGGAAAAAAACCACAGGCGATTTAGCCTGCATGTTTGCAGTTTCATTCCTCCACTACCTTCGGTTTCAAAGGTAGTTTGGACAATGAATATGCATGAATTTGGCTAAATATCCTGTGCATGACGATACACGTGAGCAGAGAGTTACTTCCCTTGACTGTAATATTTGGTTTCACAAAACACTCCGTAGTAATAAAAATATGCAGCCTCGGTGAGCGTGGCTTAATGTTTTTACATTCATTGGGAAATGAATGCAATAACACGTGACCAATTCAGCGAATCAGAATGCAGGAATTACAATGATCACAACTAAAAGTTAATCATAATTAATTGGCTATTAAAAAGGCCCAGCAATATAGCATCAGGTTATCCCCATGAACAGATGTCCAGAACATTTCCTCTGGTACACCAGCTCTCTTCTTGTCTGGAGTCTCTGACCAGACGCCATTGGGGTTACAGGGGGTGCAGTTCTTGAACCAGAATCCAGACTGGTGTACTTCAGCGCAGTTCAGAGGGCTTTCATCATTATCTTGGTCGAAGGTGGAGAAGCGCTGTCCCCTCAATTCACCCAAACAATCACCACCATCATATGAACTGTCTACGCTTCCCCATGTGGCCTCATATGACATCTGATAACCATTGGAACGATTAAGTTTGAATTTCTTGTACATCTGCTGTCTGATGAAAGAGGTGGACATATCTATGTAGTTAAAAACAAGTATGTAATCCCGTCCATTGACAAGGTAGGACATTTTGTCATTTCCGAGCCAGAAATCGTAACGTAGATCGCCGAATCCATCTTTGTAATCTTGCCATGCACGGTAGAAATTGGTGGAGTTATGCGCATGTCTCTGTATAAATGTATTACCGCCATACGCCATCCTACACCAGACTTGAAAGGGTTCCGGAGACAAAGCAGGGTGAATGTGAAACAGTCCTTCTTTTCCCTCATAGTGACCACTGTCAAAACCCTCGGAACAATCTGAAAGTATATTGTCAGTATGTACTTAATGTCCGGATTCGTTGTCAAAGTTATCCTTATATTCATACAGGCTCAGTACATTACCGTGAAGATCCGGGCTAGAATGGGTCTTCAGCAACCCACTCTTGTCTTAAAAGGCGACTATGCTTGTCGTACGAGGCGACTAACGGGATCGGGTGATCAGGCTCGATGACTTGGTTGATGCATGTCATCATATCCCAATTGCGTGGATCGATGCTCGTGATGTTTATCACTGGATTGTCTGGTCCAGACGCGATTATTCACAGACCGCCGTCATATAGCTGGAATATTGCCGGGTGCTGCGTTAAGCAATAAACCAACAAACAAAACATTACCGACGTGGTGTTTCTCGATTAAGTTTTCTTACAGATGTCAGCAGTAACGGCTGTGACTGGCTGGTCTATATACACCCAATGAAAACAACTTTATCATGACACTTGTTTTGAACCTTCACGAGAATGAAGAAAAATGAGGAAGCCCCTTCTTATCTCTGTGAAGTGATGTCTCAGAGTGTTGGAGCAAATATGCGCGTCGCTACAAAATGCAACATCCTTTAATGTAGACCTGTAGCCTAGAAGGAGACACCCATATGGAAATCAATCGTGCTCCCTTTCTTTGTGATATGTTACTTTATGCACATTAATCGGAATTTGGCCAAAGCGAAACATAGGAATATTGCCAAGGAGTTTAACTTCAACTGCAGGTATATCAATGATCTAATATCGTTCAATAATGTTTTCACAGTTAAACAAGTGACTTGCCTGTGCATGTGTTTGTGACGGGTGCCACTGGTGGGTAATTTATGAACACCTGCTTATGATATAGTCGGAGTCGTTCAATCAACTCTGCTTTTGTCTGAATTGGCTTTGAATGTGCCTGGGTCTTGATGCCCGTTACATAATGTTTTGCTTGTGGTTGGTTGGTTGGTTTGTTTAACCTCGCACTCAGCAATATTCCAGCTATATGACGGCGGTCTGTAAAATAATCGCGTCTGGACCAGACACTCCAGTGCCTGACATCATGAGCATCGATCCACGCAATTGGGATTGATGACATGCATCAACCAAGTCAGCGAGCCTGACCACCCGATCCTGTTAGTCGCCATTTACGACAAGCATAGTCACCTTTTACGGCAAGCATGGGTTGCTGAGGACCTATTGTTCCCCGGATCTTCTTGAGTCTTTTGCTTGTGCAAAAGCAACTGTAGGGATGTGTTTGTGTGCATTGTTTCAAATGCGTATTTCGTGGACGAGTCTGAAACTTCCTGATAAATAAACAACTGAACTGTGTCTTAAACTAAGCGTTCCCTTATTCCATTTCATCAAAATAACAGAACCCTCTGAAAAAGTGTAACTGTTGTCATCAATTGAAGGAAATTGTTCGACCTGTTTCGTCGGTCAATCTGTTTCAGAATAGTAGGTACGTGCAGCCTTCCTTAATTCAATGAAACTTCACTTAAAAGAAGAAATAATTAGTTGACACACTGTATCATCATTTATTGAATCGTGCATGCCAAATTTCAGCTGTATTAATCAGAAGAGAAATGTCATATCAGTCAGCCTGTGGAATACATGGAATAAATAAACCTAATTCGTACGAATCACGGTCTACCACTAAAATTGAATTCGTTTTCAAATATCTGCTCATCTCATACAAATACATCTGCTGTTCATTATTATGGGCGTAAAAGGCAAAATAATGTTAAATTTTATATGAACAGATAACTAAATTTTATTGATGACACCACATGATCTCGAAAAACAACCCACCGATCATAAGTCTTTCACAGTCGTTGCCAATATATCCACCATAGCATTTACACTTAAGTGTATCGATGTCAGTGTTGCCATCTTTCGTGCAGCGTTTACGGATCTGAAAAATATAATCATAACAGAGAGCTATGTTATAGGATCAATTAGTAACCTACTATATGCACAATATTTTCATCGCAGTTGTTCAACTCTTTCACTGCATGAACATATTTGGTGAGGTGAAATGAGGTTTGACGTAGCGTCCAAGATTATTGCACTGATATAACGTGTATGTGTGTGTGTGTGTGTGCGTGCGCGCGCGCATAAAGATTCAGAGTGAGACGGTTCGACACAAGACTGAAAGACAAGAGGGATGAAATCAACTTTCCCTTCGTGTCGAGCAGTATTCCAGCAGCTCCGGCCTTTGAACCTGTTGAATGTCTTTCAGAGTGGGTTAAGTCAGTGTGTGATGTTGTCGTTGGTAGAATGCACAAACTTAAAAAGAGGATTTGGTTTGTTGTTTTACGCCGCACTCAGCAATTTTCCAGCTATATGACGGCGGTCTTAAAAAGAGGAATCGGAATTGGAATAAAACCATTATGTCCCAGCCGGCTGTTATCCAAAGGCTGGCTGCCCTACATGAAATGTTTGCAGTTGCTCCCACTGACAAGGCCTCAAATAACATATCCATTATATGTAAGCATCAACGAACTTGGTATAAATGACATATCAAATAATGCCACATATAAGGCCAGTATGTTTAGTGAGAAAGAAATCTGCCCAAACCATAAATCAGTACTGTCAACTTTTGACTCTCGAAGACATGTCCATTCTCTTTTGTCCAAATCTCGATAAAAATCCTTACAAAGAGAGATATATTGCTGGGTCCAGCAAATGTACCACTAAATCCCTTTCTCAAAGACTAATCATAATCCTTGATACAATCAAGGAAGGACTTTCTTTATATTCACAGGAATTATTTGAGACAAGTGGATATAATACCTTGTGGATTCTCAAAACTTTATCAAAGGATTTGCTTGACTTTTTGCAATCTCAGAAAAGAACCAAATTCCATTCTGTCAAAACATTTGATTTTTCAACTTTGTACACCACTATGACAATCTCAAGTGAGTGAGTGAGTGAGTGAGTTAACATATCGGCAATATATCGTGACGAGAAGTTAATAATACATATATTGAGACGACAAACGTAAGGAATAACTTCATTCCTAGATCCAAACTAAACGCGCTGTACACAGATACAGTTACGTATCTATATTCAGAGATTCAGGACAAGTTGTGAAAAATGAAAGCAAATGCCATATGAGGTTTACTGAGAAAACATTATGTGAAATGCTGGACTTCCTCATAGATAACATCTACGTAAAGTTTGGGGGTAAGACATTTAGTTAAAAAAGTAGGCATTCCCATGGGCACCAGTTGTGTTCCCCTTCTTGCGGATCTGTTTCTTTATGCATATGAATCGGAATTTCTGTTCGGATTGACAAAGTCAAAACAAGGTAATTTGGCAAAGAACTTTGATTTAAGCTTCCGGTATATCGATGATCTGATATCGTTTAATAACAATCAAATAGCAAATTCCCTTCCACTGATTTACTCACCTGAACTACAAATAAAGGATACCACTGAGGCCGCCTCATCTGTTTCATATTTAGAGCTATGCATAAAGATTCAGAGTGACAAAACACTCTCTTCAAGACTGTACGACAAGATGGATGACTTCAAAATTCCAATAGTCATCTTTTCCCTTCATGTCGAGCAATATTCCAGCAGCTCCAGCCTTTGGTGTTTACATTTTGCAACTTTTGACATACAACCAAGATTTCAAAGAGTGCCATGTGACTCTTGCTCAGAAGTTGTTTGATCAAGGTTACAACATTCAAAGACTCAGTAAAGCTTTCAAAAAGTTTTATGGTAGACATGTGGAGGACATTTCCATATCTTACGCATGTGACAAAAAGACGTCTGATGCAATTCCGTTCACTGACTTCATCCACATGTGCGCGTTTTTTTTCAGGTGAAAAATTGACTGTGTTTGTGATTGGTGCCACAACTGGGGCAGAATACTCTCACCTTTTCGCAAACACCTGGTATCGTCACCATGTGATAGTGATTCTGATGATACACTCGGAATCGTATAAACGACATTTTTTCGACGAGTTCTCATAAGAATAAGGTACCCGTGAAGATCCGGGGCAGAATAGATCTACAGCAACCCATGCTTTCCGTAAATGGCGACTATGCTTGTCGAAAGAGGCGACTAACGGGATCGGGTGGTCAGGCTCGATGACTTGGTTGATGCATGTCATCATATCCCGATTGCGGGGATCGATGCTCATGACAATCACTGGAATGGATTATTTACAGACCGCCGTCATATAGCTGTAATATTGCTGAGTGCGGCGTTAAACAACAAAAAAACAAATCATATGAATATGGAAAGGGTTTTGTCGCTATTTCCAAGATCTGCAATGGCTTTCTACATACACTGTAGTGTTTCTAACCTCTATAGTAACATTTTAGTGTAGTGTTTTCAAGATCAGATCTCTGCTGTATCATTTATTTACGTTGTTTCCAACCTCTAAATATCTTCCTACTGACGCTGTTGTGTTTCGGAGATATACTACAGCATTCAACTTACATTATAATGTTTCCAGCCTCCACTGTAGCATTCTCCAATCTGGAACGCCTCATCGTGTGTCCGGCATAGAGATCCAGAGACACTGTAAGCTGCACAAGCAGTGTCTTCAGAACATATTCTGGCACATCCCGTCTTCGTACGTACCCGGTACACGCCTTGGCTCACTGGCGGTGTTTGAAAAGCTGAGCATTCAGAATATTTATCAAAAGCAGCCATACCTTCTGATATGTCCCCGAAAATACTTTGAATTTCTACTATGAAAAACTGCAGAAAGATACAAACTATCATTGAAGAAAACATGTTGGTTGCTATGCAGTGGACGATGGACTGAGGGTGTGTCACAAAGCTGGTAAATCAACTGCTTGCGCAGTGACTTCAGTCAAGATCAATACTAAACCTGAGATCTTCTTGCACGAGAAGACGAATAGCGATGGCTGTTCTGCTCGTATATGGTAGAGAGTAACGCCTAAATAACTCTGTAGAAATTTAATGAATAGATTGTTACATGCTGTAAGCAATCGCCTTGTCAATCATGTTCAAGTGTTGGCATAATAGCAGAGACAACCTTAGAAAAGACATGATATAAAAGGCCTTATGAACAGTATTTCTCAAGTGGTTTATTGTAACGATAATAAACTGTGCTTTGTTGTACATAGCAGTTATTATGAAGCCATTTACTCTTCCACGGCAGGTAATGGTTCAAACAAATAAGCGTGTCCTCAAATAATGTATATTATGACTTAGTACCACATGAACTGAAATGATATTTGCAAAAAACAAATCTGGTGATGGGGATCGATAAGGATAAGGAGTGTACTTAATCTGCCTGTCATTTTGGACCGACCCTTTTGTATTCTTTCGTTTGTTTGTTGTTTAACGCCGCACTCAGCAATATTCCAGCTATATGACAGCGGTCTGTAAATAATCGATTCTGGACCAGACAATCCTGTGATTGATATCATGAGCCATCGATCCACGCAGTTGGGATACGATGACATGCATCAACCAAGTCAGCAAGCCTTGACCACCCGATCTCGTTAGTCGCTTCTTACGACAAGCATAGTCGCTTTTTACGGCAAGCATGGATTGCTCAAGACCTAATGCACCCCGTATCTTCACGGGTCTCCCCCTGTAACTTAACTAACTGCACCCTACCCAGAACATTCTTAACAGCCGAAATGTTTGTACTCTCCCTCGACAATTTAGACAGGTCAAGAGAATGTTCCATGAAAATGCCACCCAAATCATAACTGGAATCGTTCTCAGAATAACTTTGCTTAGCGATAGCACGAGTAACAACACATGAAGAAACAATCCCTGGAATGTCTTTTTCAAGATTTTAAGTACTTTCCGAAGTGCTAGCTCTAGTCAAACAACAGGACCAGCCAAACATCTTCCCCTGCCAAATCATTCCCAATGAGCAAGTCTATACCTTTGACAGGTAGAGTTTGTACGACCCCCACCTTGACCAACCCAGACACTAAAGCTGTCTTACAATTCACAAAATGGAGAGGTGAACTGGTACATCCACATGAACCCTCTAACAAAACCTCAGATTAAGCTTTCCTCTACCCAAACAACAGATTTTAACGACTGGTCAACATCAGCTAAGTCCTCATTAGCCGAACCACAAAAACGCGGTGACCTGACATTCACAAAAGCAAGGAATGACTCTTAAATGATATGCCCCGATTAATATCTACAATTATCATATAATGGGTAGGTTTCTCGGCAGGATAAGGCCAAAGGATAAAAACGATATCCGTTTGTGTCATATGCGGATAGAGATGCAAATATCAAAGGTCAAGTAGGGACTACTTTCACTGTTATAAACAAACATAGCGTCGCCCTCGTCATTCGGCGATCGAGTCAGAATTAACCATCGGGAATCTGGACTAACTACAGGGATAATTGCTATCATTATCAAAAGAACAGTCTAATAAACAGAAAATCAGTGTCTAACTGTGACGTAGCTAAGGCATTTTATAAGTTTTGGCAAATTTGGAGATATAAATTTCGAAACAATTTTGCGAGGGCACGAGGCCTAGCCAAGCGGGATCAGTAGCCATATCTGTGCTTGTAGAGCTCTGCGGCTTGAAACCTTCTCCACAAATTAAAATTGTTGGATTTGGCCGAAATATGTTTGAATTGTTACCTTGTTTCGTTTTGTCGCTGTGTGTACATTTGACTACACTTCTAACGTTATGACAGGACAGACCGACTGTCAACAATGTCTGACCGTGGCCGTGACCTCTCATAGTCTAGGGTTAGAGTTGCGTCCCTTTGACAAAGGGCAGTTACACTAGCGGACAGACCGATGGATTGCCGCGAAAGGCAATTAAAAACAATTGTTGTTTTGCGTATATATGTTGCTTCGCCACTGTATAAGAAACAGATTTCAGTTGGAACTATATTTGCTACTGTCACTGTCTGACTGACACATCACTTACCCTGTGACGTAATAAATATTAATGCGTGCATTCCAGGAAAACTCGCAATGTTTCGGTAATGTTTGTGAGAGAGGGAAGGCGATTTTGAAGCACAGAATTAAAGAATGATATTATATGATAAAGAGGTTATCACGCTTGTGTGTTTGGGGATGGTAAATATCCTGTATTAGGAATAAACACTATGTATTTAGCCCGCCAAGGCTCGCTAAATACAATGTTTATTCCCAATGCAGGATATTTACCATCCCCAAACACACTCGCGTGATAACCTCAATGTAAGCTCTGACTAAAATCCAGAAGTATCTTTAGAACCAATTGGAGCAGAACGTTACTTTTTGTCAACAATCTCAGAACCAGACTTGTTCGAGCTAGATCTGGAGGGGTGAACTATCCTTTCCTGATTTGTAAATCGCAAGGACGCAACTCTGCACATCGAATCGCGGCGCCTTAGACGACTGGGCCACCCGTGCCCCCTGATGTAATTGGAACATATTTTCCTGTGTTTTTTCAGGTGAACAACCGACTTGTCTTGTGTTCCCGATGCGTCCACCTCTTCACAAAAACCTGGTATCATCTGCCTTTAGCAGGGGGGCACGGGTGGCCCAGTCGTCTAAGGCGCCGTGATTCGCTGTGCAGAGTTGCGTCCCTTCGACATGCCAGAAACCAATAATTTGTGGGTTCGAATCCCGGTTCGCCCCGATTATGTTTCTAGGTTTGTCAGCACCACACCCGTGCTCGTGGGTTTCACCGAAGTGATAAACCTCTGAGACCTGCATCACTTCGGGCTTTCCTCCCACATTAAGCTGACACGCCGCGATATAACTGGAATAATATTAAAAGCGGTTTTAAACCCAACTCACTCACTCACTGTAAGAATGCATTCAGTGTGGCATTCAGCAGAGCTTTCTTATGGTTACGGAAAATCTTTTGTTGCTTTTATTTATTGCAGTTATATTTTTGTAAGATTTAATAATTTGCGATTCAACCTGTGCCACAGTAAAGGAAGTGTCTGCGGTCCAGTGGCTTCTGGCAATCTGCTACTTGGCTACCATTACAGAACATATCCATTGTGAAGAAAGTACTTGTTGACGATGTCTACGTCCGTATGCTTACCTTTGGTCGATTCGCCAAGGACATCAGGAACTTAATCCATCTCCTAACTGACAATAGCCAGTTACTGGTAGGGCAGGATATTCGAGGCGAAATCAATCATCCCAGACAATGTGGATATGTTGTACTTTTTGACGGCCTCTTTTCCCAGTCTTATCAAATGAAATCGATGTCATTAATTCACAAATACAACATTTGCCGCTATATCGAGTGTATCATTTAATCCAAGGCAACATTGTTGATTCCGAGTTCCGAGGAATTGATAAAAATGGAAAACTCCAAATGAACGTATTTCAATGCGCATCGAAGGTCATAAGAAGCATTGTTAAAATAGAGAACTTGTTTTATATGTTGGTCAGTACTCAGCATATACACAAAGAAAAACGTTATTGACACAAAATCATGTCATGGGATGACTGACCACAGGAGCTTGGCGATACAAATGTCATCGGATAGAACAAACATTTGACAAAAAAAAGAAGAAGATATTGGATAAGAGTTGTGATTGGAATTTACTGACAAAAACATCATGGTAACACAGGTACTGTTTTTCACCTTAGACAATACATAAAACTAGTATGGAGCTGTAGAATTACGTAAACGAGTTACGTTTGATGTTTCATGTGAAAATGTTCCTTAAAGTCTCTACTTGACATGACACGTGAAACAGATCAGTAGCAGGTATGACCGCCACGTGCCAGGATGACGCATTCCACCCTACGTCTCATGCCGCCAGTCAGGCGTTTGATCTGTTGATGGGTCATCAACAACCACTCCTGATGCAATGCTGCTTCCAATTGACGTAAATCTTGTACAGGAGGATCTCGTGCCTGTATGCGCCGCCCCAGTATATCACTAACATGTTCAAGGGGGTTCAAATCCGGGCTCATTGCTGGCCAGGGTAGAGTCGCTTGGGCCCTTGTGTAACCCACGACTGTATGCGAACGATGAGGCATGGTATTGTCATCCATGTACTTAGGTCGAGTAGCAAGAGGGTGGTTGTCATAATGAGGAACGACGACTGGCCTCAAAATGTCCCCGATGTACTGAGCCCCTGTTAGTTGCCACCTGTGGTACCACCGAGCCCCCGCCGTATGCAACAGTCGGTTTAATGTTCCTGTAGGCCGGTGTAGGCCGTGTTCCGGTGCCTCTAAACTCTCGTTCTTTCATCAGTGACGTGGAGCAGAAAGTGACTTTCGTCTGACCAATTGATCCGTCTCCAAGTTCTCAGTTCTCAGTTTTGTCGCGCAATACACCATGTTAAACGAGCAACATTGTGGTGATCTCTCAACAAGGGACGCTTTATGACTCGCCGAGCTCTCAGTCATGATGCATCCAATCGGTTCCTGGCGGTTCTGGTGCTTAAACGACGATTGGGCAACCACAGCTGTTTCAGACGAGTACTTGTTAAAAAGGGTTCTCAACTTATGAGACGAAGAAGGTCCCTGTCTTCGCGATGTGTCATCACAGGTCTTCCGGATCTGGGACGGTCCTGTACATCACCGGTCTAAGCATGTTTCTCGACTAAACGGTTTACGACGGTGTGATGATACCCCAAATTCCGACCAATGGCATTGCAAGACATTCCGCGTTATGCATGCCGAATATTTGCCATATTGTGGCGTTTAATAATCGCCTTCGTGCTATGGTCACACAATGTCATGGAATAACGGTTTAAAACCGAGCTTAAAAAAGGAATTTTAACGTTTGGATATACTGTGTTTTTGAGATACTCGAGGGTGGCATGCTGCACGGGCATACCATCCATGGCACGTGAGCTTTCTTCACGCATGACTGATTACATCATCTCGAGAAAACATAATTCTTCCCTTAATTATCTTTCATAAAACAAACTTCTTGACGTCGTCAGATTTCGAACAGATGATTAGTTGAGCAACAGTGATCTTCCTCGACCCAATATAGTGCGCTTTGAGGGCTACAAATTGTGTCGCCGTAGCAAGTGATCCGTAAAATGAGTGCAAGCTGCATAAAGTCCTTCGCGAGAGTACACCCGATGTGCTTGTTTTTTTGTCAGGTTTATTCTGCCTCATTCAAACCTTTCTTTTTTTGACTGGAGGGCGGTTTGCATGGAGTTCAATGATTTTCTCTATCAAGTTCTCCGTAATTGCCTTGCCCCAAACTGAATGCCACACTGAATGTATGCTTACAGTAATTGAGTGAGTGAGTTGGGTTTAACACCGCTTTGAATATTTTTCCAGTTATATCGCGGCGTGTCAGCATAATGTTCAGTACTGCATAATGATTGATAATATATTACACAGACGTGGGTCCGTTGGCCTTGAAAGTGAAAAGTGACCTTAACCAGATACGCTTACTCCTATCCGTGTAAAATTTCGCTGTGCTCCAAAACTGACCCCAAAACCAATGACAATAGTTCTCGCATCTGTACCTATACTCCAGTGGCCTGTCACTTGTCACTTGTCACATACCTGGACTTTAGAATCCATGTGTACAAAAATCGTTCATAATATTATATTACGTACTGGATACATCACGTGAGTTGCTTTTGGTTAATATTTGTTGTTTGTTTGTTGTGTAACGCCGTACTCAGCAATATTCCAGCTATATGACGGCGGTATGTAAAATAATCGAGTCTGTACCGGACAATCCAGTGACTGACATCATGAGCGTCGATCCTCGCAATTCAGATCAATGACACTCAATATGGCTGAGTGCGGCGTTAAACAACGAACAAACAAACAAGCAAACAAAACAAACACTTAACCTCACTTACTTCACTTCGACTCACTCACTCACTCACATCACTTCACTTCGACTCACTCACTCACAACGCCAGAGATCGCCGTGCGTGCATCGCCCTGGACCACCTGAATACAGACATACCGACAACAGAGATATATGAAATATGTTGACCAGACATGTACAGCGACAACAGAGATATATGAAATATGTTGACCAGACATGTACAGCGACAACAGAGATATATGAAATATGTTGACCAGACATGTACAGCGACAACAGAGATATATGAAATATGTTGACCAGACATGTACAGCGACAACAGAGATATATGAAATATGTTGACCAGACATGTACAGCGACAACAGAGATATATGAAATATGTTGACCAGACATGTACAGCGACAACAGAGATATATGAAATATGTTGACCAGACATGTACAGCGACAACAGAGATATAGGAAATATGTTGACCAGACATGTACAGCGACAACAGAGATATAGGAAATATGTTGACCAGACATGTACAGCGACAACAGAGATATAGGAAATATGTTGACCAGACATGTACAGCGACAACAGAGATATAGGAAATATATTGACCAGACATGTACAGCGACAACAGAGATATATGAAATATGTTGACCAGACATGTACAGCGACAACAGAGATATATGAAATATGTTGACCAGACATGTACAGCGACAACAGAGATATATGAAATATGTTGACCAGACATGTACAGCGACAACAGAGATATATGAAATATGTTGACCAGACATGTACAGCCACAACAGAGATATATGAAATATGTTGACCAGACATGTACAGCGACAACAGAGATATATGAAATATGTTGACCAGACATGTACAGCCACAACAGCCTAAAACGTTGTTGGACGCCTTCTCCGCATTGTCCAAAGTGTAAAGCCCGTCAAGCTGACAAAATAGGGACGTTGTCTATAAGTTATGGTTAATCTTAGGAATGAAAAAAATGACCACAGAAAAATCAGTGTATCTCTATTCTACTCATAATACTATTTAGAAAATAACCTACATGCTTCAAGAAATTAAAGAATTTCAAGCTCAGTCCCGAGTGAAATAATATTTCAAGCCTTGGCGAAGAACCTTTAATATTAATTATTCACGAGGGACAAATTATCCCTCATACCGAGTTGCACATTGGTTATTCTTTATATTACACATAGTGTTTTTCCTGAGAAAATGTTGACCAATGTAGGTTTCCTAATGTCAAGTGGAGACAGCCTATCACTTGATCTAGTGTTGTTATGACGTCACATAAAATTGTGTTTTCGACAATGCGTCCATATGTCGTCACGTAGCTCTCATCCAAAACAACGATGTGTTTGCGTGGAAAGCCAATCAGCACGAAGCAAATGTTATTCCATATTTGTTATATTTGAAATAGTTTCCTGAATAGCCTATGGGACTTACGGGTCATTGAACAGAAAAAATATCCTTTCTATTTTTTTAATGTTCGGTACGAATTCCTGAAAATAGTTTCAACGATATTCGTGACCTTATGGGTAATATATAGCCATTAATCCTGAATAATACCATCGTGAATAATTCGGATGGTGTTTCCAAGAGGTGATGTTCTGAAATATGAATTTAGAATTATTTATAGTTCTCTTACTAATCTTCCTTCAACTATCACAAACATTTAACGTTGTATTGAACGTGTATAGGAGATGTGAAAACAGAGTAGTTAGTGTGGGATAGGCGATCATTGAAATACCTGGTTACCATAGACACAAGAAAACATAACTGAAATCTAACAATAAGTTACTGTTCCCATATTATCGTTTTCAGATAAAAGCTTACACATCACCATAATATAGTACTAGAGTGCTCTTACCTTCCTAAAATCAATATCTCAATTTGACATAACCAATATAGCTTCAATCGCTTCAAGGCAAGGCTGACTGTCCATATGTTGACGCTTTCAATTCTTTTCGGCCGCGAATCTTCGAACCATCCTAACATCACACTCACACGTCTTCATGACCTGCACGAATATTTTTATTCTACTTTAAGCACCCGGGTGGCACCGCCATCAATGATCTCATTTGATGCTAATATTTAACTTATTTAAAATGCATATCAATTATTAAAAAAGGATCTATTAGTTCTATTTCTCTTAAGAAAACAAGAGTTAAAGGAGTACTGACATTTTAAACAAATCCTTTAAAGAAGATGAATGATAATATTTATCCATGGTGAGAGAAAAATCGACTCAGTCAAGCAAAACATGCTTGACTGTGAATCTCATATCACAAGGGATACAGAATGGAGGATCTTCAGCTTTTAACAGATATTCGTGTGTATAACGAGAATGGCCAATACGACATCGTCGCAGAATGACCTCTTGAAATCTGGACTGACAACCCAAGTAAGTGTAACCGATGGTTTGTTATTGCATGTAGCTTATTTACACCTACTTGGGTGTCCCACTTCTTTTGCATAAGATCTCGGTTGTAACATTTAATCAAAGGTTTAATATCACTGTATGGGATCAGAAGTGGTGTCACAGATTTTTTGAGTGCTGCTTTTGTGTTGCCAACTATGCCGACATGGCTGGGCAACCAAATGAAGACAATATCGTTATGGCCAGTGGCAAGATCATTGTACATTTCCAACATATCGAAGATGAATGGGTGAACCGAAGACATGTTTTTAATCGCCTGCAGACAGGACAGTGAATAAGAAAATAGTATTTATTGTTTGTGGATGGACTGCTGTTGAATGTATTCAAAAGCTGAAAATTCCCCGAAGTCCATGTGTCATCAAAGATACAAAGCAGAATTCTAAACATGATTCAGCAAGTGTTTTTCAGAAGTTGATAATGGATGTAATCAGCTCCTGTTGCAGTATCATGGGCTTGTCCAAGTGCAGTATGGAGCTCAGGAATTGAAAACATTTTGTTATAATATTCACTAATGTCGGAACTAAAATAAATACTTTTCCTCTCTTGTTGCTGTTTGAATTTTGGAAAGTTAGGTACGTAATTAGATGATGAAGAGTGGTTGGCCAAAGTTTCGCCCAGTTTATTTGCAATGCCAGTTTTGTCAGTTAGCAATTTATCACCATCTTCAAGATGATGAAGAGAAGATTTTGAACCTTCACCTTTGATTTTTTGTATCATGTTCCACACCTTTGAAATCGGATTGAAATTGATTTTTGATACATACCGTCTCCACGATTGGCGGTTTGTTTGTTTAAATGTACGCCGTGCCTTGGCGTTTATTATTGTGACGTTAAGATTTATTACCGTAGGATGTCGACGGAAATACTTTTCTGCCTTCTTCACTATCTTTGTAGCCTTTTCACAATCTGTATCAAATCATGGTTTACGAATGTGTTGGATTACAGAGGACTTAGGAATAGTTCGTCAGCAATTTCATTCAGTTTGTCCGAGAACACCTCAATATTTCCTCACATAATGATTTAAATAAAGGCCCATTTGCCGTTGAAAAATTACATCTCGATGAAGGCGGCTCATCAGCTGGGTTGTTTGCAGTATGAATAGAAGGGAAATGGTCACTCCCACACGTCATCGTAGATTGACCATGTAAATTCGGTTAACATATTGGAATCTGAGAGTGAAAGATCCAAAACAGAATAAGTACCACTAGCAGGATGTCAGTATGTTTTTGAGCTATCATTAAACAATTTCATACTTTGAAGTTTACACTGTTTCTTTCTTGCTGATTGGGTGAAGGGGTAGTCACGTGATCTGGTATTTGGAGTTCACACACCTGTGAACGGACAAAAAAATATCGCACGATGTGAACAATTTTTTTGTGGAATTGATCGTGTGAACTTTTGCCGGAACTACTTTCCGGGGTTCCCCGTATTCTCGATCGGTGTTTACGATCAACTCGTTTTTCTATTTTCTTTTTAATACCTGCATTAATCGGCAATATAATTAATTTAGTATTTTTGCCTGGTCTTGTAACATTTCATCTGACTTATAAATAAATAAATGCTTTGGTTCTGGCGATTGATGTCGTCTAGCTGCTACATGAAACAAAATGGATTGTCCTTGCTGTGATTTGGATATGGAATGGCTATCTTTCAATACTTACAAGAGTTTGCCACTAACGTGGCTATATCCCCCACCCCTGTTGCAGAATTTATGACATAATTAAATCTAAACAAACCCTAACCTTTTTTAACCGGGGTGGAACTTGTCATGGAAATCGTAAAAAAAAGAAAAAGTTTGGAACCTAAGTCCACCTTGTTGCCATGGAAACGTAAAAAATAAAAAATTATCAAATTTCTAAATAGCAAAAGGCACCAGTTCAGCATGTACCTGATAGACCTGCAACGTTTGATGAAAAAGTATTGAACGGTTTATGAGTTATGCTCCGGAAACGAACCCTACCCTCACAGAAACTAAGTCCATCTTGTTGCCATGGAAACGTAAAAAATAAAAATTTCTAAAATTTCTTAATAGCAAAAGGCACCAGTTCAGCATGTACCTGACCTGAAAAAATATTAAACGGTTTATGAGTTATGCTCCGGAAACGAAACGTGATGGACGGACGGACGGACGTACGGACGTACGGACGGAGCCCGTTTCTATATCCCCCGCCAACTTTGTTGGGCGGGGGATAATAACGCAAGTGAAGAAAATTAATTCTGTAAAATTACTGAGGTGAACGAAATTGATTTATTGAGCGATACTGACTTTGATGCCTTGTTTTAGGAAATGACAGGAATCTAGCACCAATGAAAATAATGTCGTACCCTGCTCAGATGTGGCCGCTGACACAGAGCAAACGCGACTGTTCCTGATCAATCCCAAACTAAAACCCGATTTACTATCGTATCGGGAAAATAATCTAAGATTTTGTGAAACCATAAAACATAAAAAGGTTAGGAAAGAAACTTAAATTAAACAAGCGTATAGTTGACAAAGTCATCTATATCCCCCGCCCAATTCAACACGTTATGGTCCCAAACCAGGTAACTGACCCAACATTTCTCTTAGCCAATGTCAAAATAGCTGCAATGGAAATTCTAAAATAAACATTTCTAAAACTCCTTAATATCAAATGGCACTAGTTCAGTATGCGCTTTATATATAGACATGCAATGTTTGGCAAGGAAATATTTAACAGTTTATTTGTTATACTACTTAAGTAAACCAATCCTATATAAAAACTTCAATCCAACTTAATGTCATGGAAACATAAACAATAAAAATTTATAAAAGTGCTATATCAAAAGGCACCAGTTCAGTAAGTGCCTGGTAGACATGCAAAGTTTTGTAAGAAAGTATTTAAGGGTTTTTGAGTTACACTCTGGAAACGAACACCACCCCTGTAGAACCTATGTCCAACTTATTGCCATGGAAACGTGAAAAATAGAAATTTCTAAAATTCCTAAATAGCAAGAGGGACCAGTCCAGTATTTGTCTGGTAAACATGCACAGTTTTTGTTGGAAAGTATTGAATGGGTTTTGAGTTATGCTCCGGAAACAAACTCTACACTATAGAACCTAAGTCCAACTTGTTGCCATGGAAACGTAAAACATAAAAATTTATAAAACTCCTAAATAGAAAAGGGCACCAGTTCAGTATATGTCTGGTAAACATGCAAAGTTTTGTAAGAAATCATTTAAGGGTTTTTGAGTTACGCTCCGGAAACGAACAGCACCCTTATAGAACCTAAGTCCAACTTGTTGCAATGGAAACGTAAAAAATAAAAATTTATAAAATTCCTACATAGCAAAAGGCACCAGTTCAGTATGTGCCTAGTAGACATGCAAAGAAGTTTTGTAAGAAAGTATTTAATGGTTTTTGAGTTACGTTCCGGAAACGAACACCACCCTTATAGAACCTAAGTCCAACTTGTTGCCATGGAAACGTAAAAAATATAAATTTTTAAAATTCCTAAATAGCAAAAGGCACCAGTTCAGTATGTGCCTAGTAGACATGCAAAGTTTTGTAAGAAAGTATTTAATGGTTTTTGAGTTACGCTCCGGAAACGAACACCACCCTTATAGAACCTAAGTCCAACTTGTTGCCATGGAAACGTAAAAAATAAAAATTTATAAAATTCCTAAATAGCAAAAGGCACCAGTTCAGCATGAGTCTGATAGACATGCAAAGTTTCGTAGAGAAATATTTAACGGTTTCTGAGTTATGCTCCGGAAACGATTTCGGGACGCACACACGCACACACACACACGCACACGCACACACACACACACACACGCACGCACGCACGCACGCACGCACACACACACACACACACACACACACACGCACACACACACGGACGGAACCCATTTCTATATCCCCCGCCAACTTCGTTAGGGCGGGGGATAAAAAAACAAAACCCAAGACTTGCCTACCTGTTTTATCCATTGGTCATCGGAGACGAGAAAATATCCGTAGACGGAATTAGAAATCTACTATTCCGGTTTCTGAGTTGGCCGACCTTCTCCGTGCATTCTAGGCCGAGAAGCGGTGGCACATGGGGAGTGACGGGGCACAGAAAGGAAGCTGGCATCAGGTCATACAGTAGGTCCATCTCAGGTGACAAGAGTGAGTGAGTGAGTGAGTGAGTGAGTGAGGTTTTACGCCGCTTTTAGCAATATTCCAGC
Source organism: Haliotis rufescens (assembly GCF_023055435.1). Lineage (NCBI taxonomy): Eukaryota > Metazoa > Mollusca > Gastropoda > Lepetellida > Haliotidae > Haliotis > Haliotis rufescens. The sequence goes on from NW_025964112.1 coordinate 5,555,268, forward strand.
AATATCACGGCGGGGGACACCAGAAATGGGCTTCACACAATGTACCCATGTCGGGAATCGAACCCGGGTCTTCGGCGTGACGAGCGAACGCTTAAACCACTAGGCTACCCGACCGCCCCCCAGGTGACAAGAAACACCAGGTAAGCAAAGTAGTACAGCACACGCGACAAATCCCAAACTCCAAATATAACACACCCTGACGTTGAAAATTAACACATAACACACAAGTTTCAGAGCAATCGGTTCAATCCCCACCAGTCAATTCCGCATCGTCCGAATTGGTTTGCGATGATCCAAACACATGAAACACAATCATAAATCGGTGATATTTCCATTTTGCTAGTGCCAGGAGAGGGTTCACGCGTCGGGGTGTTCTCCATAAACGTCATTTTCAACAGCAGTAATTTTTAAGTATACATTTTATCCTTATGCTCCCGTTCGACTCGAAATGCACCTCTTTACAAACTTATGTGACGTCATATATAAATCCGCGAGTGAAGGTTGACCTCGCCTCGGCGCATGAGGTCATGTTTATATTTTTGTTCAACTTCCTGTAACCTATTTTTAAGATTTGATTTATCCCAAATATTGTTTGTAAATTTGTTCAGAGAATGAAATTATGTTGACATATTTCTAGATTATGTTTTATATATTCAAAGAACTATTTTTCTTTGCGTAACTGAGTATGAGTGGGGAAACTAGGTGACCGATAGCCGGCAAATACCGACAAAATAACATTGTTGCAATGTTCTTCGGCGAGACCAGTAAACTACAAAGTATGAAATTATAAGAATTGAACGTCAGTTTGGATTAGTTCACTTAAGAATTGACCTTCAGTTTATGTGAGTTCATTGGAGTATGAACCTTCATAGAGTGAGGGCAAAACTGTATGAACGTCGGAGCTTGCGATAGTTGGAGAATATTAAAAAAAACTGATTAATGGGCAACGATACGATATAAAAATGTGTCGCCAGCAACAAAGATAACACAATCATAAATCGGTGATATTTCCATTTTGCTAGTGCCAGGAGAGGGTTCACGCGTCGGGGTGTTCTCCATAAACGTCATTTTCAACAGCAGTAATTTTTAAGTATACATTTTATCCTTATGCTCCCGTTCGACTCGAAATGCACCTCTTTACAAACTTATGTGACGTCATATATAAATCCGCGAGTTAAGGTTGACCTCGCCTCGGCGCATGAGGTCATGTTTATATTTTTGTTCAACTTCCTGTACCCTTTTTTTAAAGATAAGGTCATCATACCAGGGGACTTACGGTACCTCTGCCACATGCATGGTTCCCCAGCAGGATTTACACCATTCCCTTAGTTACTGGCATTTGTTTCAAGTTTAGCCAGAGATTAAAAGTGAACAAATATTCTGCAGTTAAAATGGGGTTGATATAGATATACTTTGAATGAGGTGGTCTTACATACCCTCAGTAATTTTACGGTACTTTAAACCTCGTCGAGGGCACTCCACGAACAATCTCAGTTAACAATCATACACTACCGATTTATAAAATACATAACTTTTTACATCAAAATTTGTAAATTAGTTCAATGTCGTTTAAAAAGTTAACTATTACATTGCTAAAAAGGTCCTTCACTGTTTTGACACTGAAATATTTACCCCTTATAATGGAAAAATCAATACAATCAAGCAAGACATGCTTGACTGATTCTTTCATCAAGCTGTGTATGATTTACACGGTCAACATTAGATTCCATTACCCTGAAAAGACCCCGAAATAATTGATTGATCTTTGACCCTGAAAAGACCCCAAAATAATTGATTGATCTTTGGTTTTAGTGGAGATATAAGAGAATGAAATTTGGTATTATCACGTTGGGGTATCACAATGCTTAAATCCTATTATGGGGTTGAGCCGCAATACAACTACCGCAGACTACAACTGACATTCCCAATTTTTTATTTTTTTCAGGACAGATTCGTATTATTCTAATCTTTATTTCACATACTGAAGAGGCCACAGGCCTATAGTACAATTTGAAGAATATACAGTTTTATACAATTTATGCACATATCTCACCAGATCACCTCACGTCATTCCACCTCGCATTTCAACGCAGTCACATAATTTCACACATTCAGTACAATACCATACCCTGTAATTTCATAATTTCTATATTACCATATCACAACTTGTTATATCATACAACATATTCTATAACATCATATCATATTGTATCATTAGTATAAGATCATACTATATAGTATTATTTCATATAACATTATCATAACATACTATACATACCATCGTACCATATATCACAACTATATTGTATCACATTTCAACATGTAATATCACACAACACATTAGCAATGTCATAGCTTGTCCCATCATATCTTATCATATCATACCATATAATGTCATGTCATTCCATGCCAATTTATTTCATATCAATCAATCAATATGTATCCAACACTGGAAGACCGCAAGCCCGATTCGTATTATTATGGAGACACTAAATTTTGTAGCTTTAACAGACCGATTTGTAACCAAACAAGAAACATATCTATAATGTCTGCGATGCATGTACAATGTCAATATGGATATTGTACGTTGATTTCGAGAAGGTTCAGCCCTTGTGTTAATTCATCTAAGATATTAATAATACTGTAAACGGGTTGCAAGTGACTAGAACTATTACTCGCATGCCAATAACTATCAACAGACCAGCATGTTGATCTACATTTGCGAGCTGCTTTTGAAGAAGACTGTTTGAAATGGATGACTGATACACTTGGCCTTTCTTCCTACGTATTCGATTGATCTGTCACATGTTATTTGTTTACGTTAGTATTTGGTGTTTGTCCTAATATCGATTTATTGAAGAAATGTCATACTAATTGCAAAATTCAATGCTCAGCAGTCCGGGGCCAAACTAACTGATACAAACAAAATAATCAATTATTGATGTCCCGTGTTTTCATTGTTAATATCAGCGGTAATGATTTTGCCACAACATGTGCATTTTGATTGTTTTCTCATCTTATCATTCTTTCTTGAAACAAATAGTGTTTGTACCATGTTTATCTATGCCGTTAGCTAATATGATGTCCTGTGTCCTTGACGTTCATTATTCTTGTCTTTATCAGAGCGCAGAAATCCAATTTCAAGTCAGTGTCCCAGATGTTTGTGCAAAGGCCTAGATCAGAATGGAACTTTTTTTAACAACCATGAAATAACACCATCATTCAATAACATTAAAGTTTATATAGAGTATCTTGAGGCGAATAGATTTGACATCATTAATATTTTTTTAGCTCGGAAATCTCCACCCGTGAAGACATGTTCGCCATGTTCATGCTCATGCTCATCTACGTACTATTTGAGCAAACACATTGGGCCGACCATGACATTCTCTGAAGTGGGGCTTTTGTATTATAAAAACGCAGTCTGTTCCCATAGAGGCTTGAAAACAAATTACACATTAAAAAAAATATGGGGTGCTCTAAGGTTTTAGTTAAAATTTCACATCGGCAGTATTTAAGCCATATCGTTACTGTGATAGCTATGCATTAATAACAAATACATACAAAAACCTGTCAACAAAAGAGAGTAAAACAAGAAGACCATCACAGGCCTATTCCTAAAGCAAGCCTCTAAAAAAAGAGATATCACTGTACAAAACAATACAATATATTATAGGGCATCATGTCAATTCATAAACAACTACCAATGTACATGAAAACGTATTAATTATTCTATTTCTTTACAAAAAGAGAAATTCTTCCTCATCATCATTCCTTAATGCCATCGGTTTGACTAGTCTGTCCTAGGAGTTGTTGCACTTACAGCGGCGTTGATCAGCGTGTGCGTTTGTTGGTACCGGGCCCACAATCTGCTGATGACATCAAACAGGTGAGTTTCAGATTACTGAAAAGTCAAAAGGTAATACTACTATGACTTTTCAGAACCTAAATCTTTGATTGCTAAGTTTTACTTTGTGAGCAAACAGTAGACTTCTATCAAAACTGGACTGATACATGAAACGTATTACAATAAGAATGACAAAACCCTTTCCGTATTCATATGAAATCACATATAGAAGCAGAGTCAATGTTCCGTGTTTATGAATTGCTATCAAATAGTGGAGATATTAGGGTTCGTGAAAAGGTGACTATAATCCTGTCCCAAACTAGGTAATTGTATCAGACATCATTTAGGTCACTGATGCGTCAAATTTGGTAATGTCTACCATAAAACTTGTTAAAAGCTTTACTCAGGCCTTGAATGTTGTAACCTCTGACAACCAACGTTTAAGAAAGAGTTGTCATGACGCTCTTTGAAGTGTTCCTTCAAAATATGTGAAATGTAGACACCAAAGGCTGGAGCCGCTGGAATATTGCTCAATATAAAAGAAAAGTTGACTTTTGGAAAGTCGATTCCTCTTGTCATACACTCTTGTTGAGATTGTTTTGCGTGGGCGCCGATATGGTATATGTCAGCATGTGCAGGGGGGGTCTAGGCGACTGTTGTCTGGCTACTCTGAATGCAATATTAACATACCATCTGAAAATTGTGCCACTTAAGGTCAGTCATGCTGTGTGGCCAGTATTGTGAATGATAGAGACCACTTTGCAATATGGTTCAAAGGTTCGGATCTATAAACCATTTCTGGCATTACATGGACTTTATAACATTTATAACAAATTCGGACTACTCGTTCAAACTAAATATTGCTTTAACAAATTGAAGAGGTATTTAACCACATTGTATTGTCATAATTCCAAACCGAACAACTTCAGCAGCTGTGGTATGTTGGGCCTCTGGACACACTTATAAAAAAATACTCGCCGACTTTCATGCGTCCAGCAAAGTACCTTAGATTTTTTTTTATAGAAAACAGTTTTATTTGAATCAAGTTGGGGACAAGTGATACTTGTACAAATATTTGCCCCCACTGTCAAAAAAAGTTAACTACGGCCTTGATTGTAGTTGAGCGAGTTTTAGCATTTACTCTGAATTGGCTTTGAATGTGCCTGGGTCTTGATGCCCGTTACATAATGTTTTGCTTGTGGTTGGTTGGTTGGTTTGTTGTTTAACGCCGCAGTCAGCAATATTACAGCTATATGACAGCACTCTGTAAATAATCGAGTCTGGACCAGACAATCCAGTGATTGATATTATGAGCATCGATCCACGCAATTGGGATCGATGACATGCATCCACCAAGTCAGCGAGCCTGACCACCCACCCCGTTAGTCGCCTTTTACGGCAAGCATTGGTTGCTGCAGAGCTATTCTTTCCTGGCTCTTCACGGACCTCAGTGAGTTGGGAACACATCTCTTCGGATATAGCATGGTATAGAATTGAAGATTATTTACTATGATCATGCTGGCTGTTTACATATCTGTGGGTGATTTACTTTGAAGACGGAACTAATTATTGCAACATGTCTTCACAGAGTAATTGGGCGGTCGGGTAGCCTTGTGGTTATAGCGTTCGCTCGTCACGCCGAAGACCCGGGTTCGATTCCCGACATGGGTACAGTGTGTGAAGCCCATTTCTGGTGTCCCCCGCCTTGATATTGCTATGATATTGCTAAAAGTGGTGTAAAACCAAAGTCACTCACTCAAAGGGTTATGAATTGTACTGAATCACGAATCGTTTCTGAATCACGAAACTTGAACAAACAAATACCAAAAAATGTCATCCGTTCAGGTTCTAAAGATCTCACCTCGTCTGAAATATGTCTCGTCTGAAAACCCTGTAACCCATGATGGGGAACACAACAATATGTTGTTGTTGTTATTGTTTGTTGTTTAACGCCGAAGTCAGCAATATTCCAGCTATATGACGGCGGTCTGTAAATAATCGAGTCTGGACCAGACAATCCAGTGATTGACATCATGGACATCGATCTACGTAATAGGGATACGATGAAATGTATCAACCAAGTCAGCATGCCTGACCACCCGATCCTGTTAATCGCCTTTTACGGCAAGCATGGGTTGCTGAAGACCTATTCTAACCCGGATCTTCACGGATGTACAAAAGTTTATGCCAAGCGTACACCTTTAAGGTTGGAGTTGTGTGCTCCTGGATGTCTAACGTTTCGAAATGCATCAGAAAATAATCCCTTCAAAGTTGCGATGCAAGGAACTGGTGACTCAATTATTCAGTGTTTTGAACAGCAACTTGCTACAATATTGCGGTTTTACAATCGGGGTCTCCCTTTCACTGTTATCAGAAGATGAAGCATTGTGAAGATCATATCACTGGCCCCCAAATAAGATTGGTTGGTTGGTTTGTTGTTTAACGCCGCACTCAGCTATATTCCAGCTTTATTACGGCGGTCTGAAAAGGGTTGCTAAAGACCTATTCTACCCCGGAATCTTCACGGGTCCCAAATAAGATCAGATTCATAACTGCCTCAGTTCTCTTATAGAATTAGTTTTTTGTATCCTGCTATCTTTTTGCACTGCTCACACAAATAATTGATGAAATCATTCTCAAGACATCGTGCATGTCAAGAAAGACTAGGTTCTGCCACGTCTGCTTGCTGAAGGCATATTACGAGAATCAAGCAGCAGTCCTTATGACGATACTCACCGGATATGATGTCACTCCATCTCCAGAGGAAAACGGGATGGTCGCAATGATCTTGGCTAACATGGACAGGGAAGCTGCAGAGATCAACTGAGACCGACTTGAAGAAGCGGATCAAAGAATTTGCCTCACTCGTCCCAAGTGTGACAAAGGCAATGACACACAGACGTGCACATTGAGGAAGCCACCCAGTCAATTTTCACCCACGCACAGAGGATTGCATCGACCCTGTTGGTAACTATAAACCTATACCCAAGCCCGACTTATAAAAAAGAACAACAAGTGCAAAAAGTGTTCACCAGATTGACTATACCACTACCGAGTGCTACCATTTGCGTTGGAAACCGGGTTAGAGGATCCGGTGAGGATCTGGATTAGAATACGTCTTCAGCAACCCATTCGTGCTAAGGGCAGGTTCACATCGTGCCGATTATGACTCCCGTTTGAGATCAGACAGCGCTTCGACATGAAAAGTGAAAAAGTCGGATTACTATCCTCAATGATATGGAATATCTTATCATTGTCTGAACGCAGTCGAATACGTTCGTAACAGGTTCCTACGGATCGGGTAAGGTCCAGAGAGGTCGGCCAAACACTACTCGGATTATAATCGTAACTATTTCGTGATAGATTCTGCTGTATCGGATCGAAATCGTAACAATGTCCTGTGTTGTCTGTCCGGTGTCCTGTTGAGCGGGACGCTGTCGTAATGAACGGGCATGAATTGTTCATTGCCGTTTCTTGTCCATTGAGTCCAGATTGCGTCCAGATCTTGCCGAATGCGAACCGCCTTTGTCCGGAGACTGTCCGATCTCTGTCAGATCGTATTCGGGAAAATCGGGACGCTGTCGGGACAGATTCGGTCTTTTTTTACCACGCGGAAGAAACAAATCAGATCAGATTCAGATTGAGAACGGGAGAATCGGGACGCTTTTTGACCAATATCTGATTGTTTGTGAATTTCCCGCCACAAATCAAAGGATCTTGATCAGACTTTTGACAAATTTTAATCGGGAATGGTCCTATCAAAGACGGCAGTAAAAATCCTGAATGTGTGACTGAGCCCTTAAAAGGCGACTATGCTTGCCGTAAGAAGCGACTAATGGGATCAGGTGGTCAGGCTAGCTGACTTGATTGATGCATATCATTTGCGTGTATCGATCGATGCTCATGATATTCACCCGTGAAGATTCGGGGTAGAATAGTTCTTCAGCAACCCATGCTTGCGGTAAAAGGCGACTAACGGGATCGGGTGGTCAGGCCCGTTGACTCGGTTGATGCATGTCATCGTTTCCCAATTGCGTGGATCAATGCTCATGATGTCAATAGTTGATTGTCTGGTCAAGACTCGATTATTTTACAGACCGACGTCATATAGCTGGAATATTGCTGAGTACGGCGTTAAACAACAAATAAACAACACAAAAAACGGTACTGGATACCCGGAGTAAAGGGGTAACTGGACAATGTGGTAGCTGACCCTCTCTCGTGGCCATGACAAGCGTCACCAATCATCAACTCTCGTGCTCATTAACATCCCGCAAGCTCTGACGAACCGACCAACGTGTGTATTTACCTATCATTGGCGCTTGTACCACTGGAGTGAGTGAGTGAGTTTGGTTTTACGCCGCTTTTAGCAATATTTCAGCAATATCAAGGCGGGGGACACCTTGTACCATTGGAAAATACCTATGCATGTGTATTGCCCATTAAGTATTTGTGTGTAGAACACCCTTGTGATGTACATTTCTGTAGTATGTTGTCAAAAATGCGCATCTTAAGTGTGCCATTTTATTAAAATTAAGGGGGGCATGTGACGAGGTTAAGGGACCGCCCCGTTGTATTTGTATGTATTATGTACGTGCAATTGTAATTCCCTTCGAATTTTAGTTAGCTTTCAGGAGGTAACTAAATACTAGTAACCTCTTGGGCCTTTATTGTATAGAACACATGTTCTTAAAGTCCAAATATTGACGGTCTCCTTATGTTATTATCATTATCAAAATCTTAGATTATTTTCCCGATACGATATTAAGTCGGGTTTATAGTTTGGGATTGATTAGGAGCAGTCGCGTTTGCTCTGTGTCAGCGGCAACATCTGAGCAGGGTATGACATTATTTTCATTGGTGCTAGATTCCTGTCATTTCCTAAAACAAGGCATCAAAGTCAGTATCGCTCAATAAATCAATTTCGTTCACCTCAGTAATTTTACAGAATTAATTATCTTAACTTGCGTTATTATCCCCCGCCCAACAAAGTTGGCGGGGGATATAGAAACGGGCTCCGTCCGTCCGTCCGTCACGTTTCGTTACCGGAGCATAACTCAGAAACCGTTCAATGTTTGTTCATCAAACTTTGCAGGTTTGTCAGGTACTTGCTGACTTGGTGCCTTTTGCTATTTAGAAATTTTAGAATTTTTTATTTTTTGCGTTTCTATGCCAACAAGATGGTTCCAAACTCTTCTTTTTTCACAATTTCCATGACAAGTTCCACCTCGGTTTTGTTTAAAAAAGGTTAGGGTTTGTTAAGATTTAATTATGTCATAAATTCTGCAACAGGGGCGGGGGATATAGCCACGTTAGTTGCAAACTGTTGTTACTTATGATAATGCTTCTGCTTGGTTTATTGCTTAGTGTTGATATATCGTTAAACGTCAGTTTGTCTTAAAAAAAGATAAAGAAATTCCCTATTAGCTGTGGATCTGTTTCAACAAATGTTTTGGTTATTGCTGATGGACTCACTTAAAAGGGATAAATTGTTTATACACCATCTCTAATTATTCAACAAACTACGAGCGTTGATGTTTTGGTGGTTACACAATATGTATCATACCAATTATTCCAAGGCCAAATTGATAAATTGCGATACATGCATATTGGATGACGAATTGAGGACTAATTTGTATTGACATACACTTAACTAGACTGTACAAAATCAATAGATTAGTTGTGCTTGGTGTCTTTGTCCCACAACATGAATCAATTATGAAAGATATCGAAGTTTGGATTAATTTGTTTTGATGTCTATATCTCTTGATGAATATCGTTTTGGATATCCATTGGATGAACAGGTCTCTTTTGCAGAGGGAAAAATCTCTTAATGCAAATACCGCTCAATGAAAAGCGACAAAATTCTTTCCATATACATGAAATATATCGCACAAAAAGTTAAGAGTTTATTGCCTTCCCCTACAAAGCAGCACTATTATTTGATAAGTAATAACACATAACTGCTAAAAGCAGAGTCCATTGACAAAGTTTGCCATGTGTTTTATACATATCTACCATTCCACACATTGTACTCGGAAGTCAGTGTCCCACGACTACAGCAATACTCCCGACTACAGCAATATTCTACATGTAATTGCACGGTCAACCGGGTCACACATTGTTACCACACAATCATCATATATGCTGGCACACACAACCATGGAGTATCAGGGATCCAATATCAACCGTACTCCCCATGAGGTTAATACTTCCAAATGTACAGCGCACAGGTCACGTGAAATTAAGCAAATATAGTTGGATGGATGATTGATTTCGAGTGTTTCCTAGGCTTCGGCCCTGCCCTACACTTAAGCACATCTTGTTTGTTTGTTGTTTAAAGCCGCACTCAGCAATATCAGCAACGCTCAGCCTGTACGGCACAGTCCGCCTTTAGAAACTATTCGGTTAAGGAGCATGTCAGGGATGTTAATCAACGTCTGTAAACAGTTTCTCAAAGCGGAGATCTCTATACCAACTCTCCATAACAACTAAGGGGTGTCACTTTATATTACGAGCGCTTCAATCTGCTGTCACTAACAATCATTAGAAATAAACATATAATACATAGTTTGTTTGTTTGTTTGTTGTTTAACGCCGCACAGTGATTGACATCAGGAGCATTGATTTTTTTCCAGAATACACATATCAAAATAAAACTGCTCTGTACCACTCCTGTTAGTATAGAAAGTATTCCTTAGATTTGATTGGTTGCTTGGCTGGTTTGTTTTTAAACGCCGCGCTCAGCAATATTACAGCTTTATGACGGCGATCTGTAAATAATCGAGAATAGACCAGACAATCCAGTGATCAATATCATGATATCATGACGCAATTGGTATCGATGACATCCACAAACCAAGTCAGCGAGCCTGACCACCCGATCCTGTTAGTCGCCTTTTACGACAAGTATAGTCACCTCTGACGGCAAGCATGGGTTGCTGAAGACCTGTTCTACCCCGGATCTTCACGGATCCCTTAATTTTGGAACGAATCCAAGGAGTAGTTCTTAAGTTATTGGTCGCACAAATGTTGAAGTGAAAAAAACCCCAACATTCGAAGTTCATAACATGTAAAGCTTCATATTTTCTCTCTTTCCATCAAGCCGCGTGCCATATTCCGATGAAAGGTGTATCACATATGATTTTTAAATGTCTTTCCTGTAACAATAAGTTAATATTTCAGTCACTTATCATATTTTCATTCAAACAGTTATTCATATGTGTGTCTAGATTGATAATAACATATTATGTTTTAAAATATTACTTAAGTGTTATCGTTTCATGGTAGAGCAATTTCAAAATAATGTCTTTTCTGCAACAAAATATGCCCGTCCTGTAACATTTTGGAAAATTTATATGAAAAAGGAAGAAGTTATTAACAATACAAGTATGATTCTTCATCTTATCTTTAACAGAATTTTATTTTAGCACAGGTGGCAACGAGAAATTCACATTTCAGAGGACATATATGTCTGTCCACATTTCAAGAAAATGTCTTACTTGTTACAAAATATTCAATTATCAGCATAGATGACTTCTTATAATCACATATTCATCCATAAAATTATTCATTGTATGTCTAGATTAATAGCTTGTAATTCTGTATACAGTCAAATGTAATTTCTGTGTAATAATTCATTATAAAATTGCCTTATTAAATAATAAATTCTTTTGCAGTGACAAAATTTGTCCTTCCTGTAACAATTTTAAGAACGGTTTTCATAATGTATCTTCAAATTCTTTCTTTTAATTGAAAAATTACCGAAACTCTGTGTATCTGTTTTCAAAGGTTGTAGGTTTATTTATTGCTATATAGGTAGACGTAAAATAACCTTTCCAGAGCCAGAAGTCTCCTCTGTAACAACACCTGTCTTTACCACAATGAAAATTTGATTTATAGAGGGTCTGTTATAGGAAAGACACATACTTTGCAATTTGTAATTTCTTATGCAACGAATGATCCCTCGACCAAACTATATTGGCCTCTTGTATTTACCCAATGATCCATGTTTAACATACAAAAACAATCAAATAGAGCAAAATGTATATGTGATTAATGTGCGTTATTGAAAAGACATGGGAAGGATATTCTCTCACAATTTACCTTAAAGCTGCATTTATGTCCTCTTCTCTTCTCATGCTGTGCAATCCCACATAGCAAATTTCTCTGCAGGAAATACCATCACAGGAAGATTATTTGATGATGCCAAGGGAGGTATCAATATTTTAATATTTCAGAAGTTATTGCTGTAAAGACAAAATATTGTGGACCGTGGCCTTTGACATGATTTACGGTAGAAAAGTACAGCTTTTTCTACATAACTTTGATCCATGGCTATTTTACACGGAGTATTTCTATTTTGAACCATCAAAACAATAACTGTTAGGACTTTTTAACAATATTTATCATCAAAATAAAATCTTCAAATTATTCTTACTGGGACAAAGCAATTTGCTTATTTTTGCATATATGTATTATAATTGTTTGTACTGTCATTGAATTTAATACATATTTGTTTAGTTTCTACAGATACACAACACTCCGATATACCATATAACCTGCTTTCCACAAGTTGCTTTTCTCGTACCAAGAGTCGCTATATGGCTGACATACTGCCGATGCGACTTTAAATTGTAACTCACTCTCGTAACAAGATTGTTTTGGTCAAGGACATAAATGTCATTTTGTAAGACTCATATTAGTGAGTTATAAGATGCTAATGGCTTAGACTATGGTCATGTGAAATATTACCGCAACAAACATGTTATAGTTCCCGCATTAAAGTTTTGTAAACTTTATTTTGTTGTGTCATTACTTGGTCACTGTGATTTAATTGTCCATAAACATAACAAAAATTCAGTAATGTTCAGGCCGTTTTTGTCAACGCGAAGTCTTGGAGGCCAATGGCGAAGCGCAAGGAGACAGCTTAAGGTTGAAATACGATCTGAAATGTTTTACGAAATTCTACTGTTTCTGCAAGGCTGGGCACTTACATTAATACTGAGTGTGTGAGCTGACATTTAAACTCACATCGGCAATATTTCAGCCATATCGTGACGAGACAAAATGATTTTAATAATATATATATGTAAATTGTATAAAATCCTGTCGACAACTGGATTATCACAGATATAGGTTTAAAACTAGTATATGACCATAAAATATGACTATTCATAACAAGACAAGAGATACAATTGTGCTATTAAAGTGAGGTCACCATACTCGGGACCATGGGGACTTACAGTACCTTTGCTACCTGCATGGACCACAGCAGGATTTACACCGTCCCTTTAGTCACTGGTGATAATTGACATGGTTTAGCCGGAGATTAAAGACAAATAGACTACAATTAAAACACTGGTAGACACAAAAATACTTTGATTTATGGGTGCTTACAGGGGGACAATAATTTGAGACTACTTCAACCCCCGTCGAGGATACAGCCACTAACAATCTCAGTTAGTAATCATATACTACCAATTTTTAAAATATATAACTTTTAAATTTATCAGTTAATTCTATTTCTTTTAAAAAACCGATGATTAAACAAGCTTGTAATTGATTATAAAGATCCTTTATAGATGACACTTTGAATTATCCCTTTTTATCCCTTGTGATGGTACCCGTGAAGATGCGGGGTAGAGGAGCTCTTAAGCAACCCATGCTTGCCATAAAAGGCGACTATGCCTGTCGTAAGAAACGACTAACCGGATCTGTTGGTCAGGCTCGCTGACTTGGTTGATGCATGTCATCGAACTCAATTGCGTCGTCACATACCTGGAACATTGCTGAGAGCGACGTAAAACAACAAACCAACCAACCAATTGAGATACGATGACATGTATCAACCAAGTAAGGGAGCCTGGCCACCCGATCCCGTTAGTCGCCTCTTACGACATGCATAGTCGCCTTTTATGGCAAGCATGGGTTGCTGAAGACTAATCACTGAGTGGGATCAGAAGTGGTGTCACAGACCTGTTGAGTGCTGCTTTTGCAGCAGCATCGGCCATTGTGTTACCAATGGTAACAAACAAAATACGATGTCGCATTTGCCAGCGGCATGATCATTATGAACTTCAACGATTTGGAGTATAAGTGGATGCTTACATGACATATTTGTAATTGCCTGAAGGCACGAAAGAGAATCTGAAAAAATAATTATGGTTTATTGATATTTGGATTGGTTATTGACATATTTTAGAGTTGTTAAAATGCCATTCGCTTCTGCAGTGAAAATGGAGCTGTCATCTTAAGCTTGAAGATATTGTTCTGGATCCAATGATAGTGGCACTAGCAAAAACTGCGTCACCATCCTTGGATCAATCGGTAAATATAGATTTGTAAGTATCATATGTGTTTCTTAATTCATTAAAGTCTTGTTGACAAATAAGTTGATTTTTTACAGATTTTTGAATTTTAGTTAAAGTTAGGTCTACCAGGGAGGAGAAGCATGAAGCTGGGTTGGAGCTATTGTGTAAAGATTTATTTTGGCGCAGTAGCAACATATGGTTTAATTCCTATTCCCAGAGGTGGGACAAGCGATTATTTCTTTTCGTTAAGCGGGTTAAATACACAGTCAAATGCTGGGTTAGATTGGTTGGAATATAATATAGTTATAGGCTCATCGGCCTCCACATCTAAACTGTCAGTAGGGGATGTTCGAAAGACTCCCAAGGCGAAGCTTCAAGTCTTGGGGGTGAATAGAATCGAGGTTTTTTTCAAATTACTCACACAGGCCCCACAATAGACGATGGAGCCGTAATCCAGTTTAGAGCGGATGAGTGCTCTGTACAGTTGGAGAAGGGTTTTCTGATCCCTTCCCCACTTGGAATTCGAAACTATACTCACACGCAAAAGAAACGCAAGTGGTTTTAAGCAAATAGGTAACAAACACGGAACCATAAATTGATACGAATTTTAGCATGTAGTGAAGCCTGATGGTGCTGTGACACCGTTGCCTCTCCCTGGATCGATGTTATGGAAGACCACAGGGCCGAACTCTGTGCAAGACCAATTCCACCCCACACCATAATGCTCGGACCACCCCACGAGTCTCTCTCAACAACACAAACATCCGAATAACATTCCTCACGGCGTCGCCAGACTCTCTCTCTGCCTTCTGATGTTGAGATACAGTTACGGATCTCGTCTGAAAAGAGGACTCTTCTCCACTGCTGGTGGCGCCAATGCTGGTGCTGTGTTGCCAACTGAAGACGGTCCCGGCGATGACGTGGTGTCAGAATGGGTCCTCGCTGTGGCCTGTGGCAGTGGAGGTGTCTGCTCTTCAATCGTCGACACACGGTGTCCGCACTAATGTGTCGCTGGTGTGTGCCCATGGTCTGTCGAGCAGTTTCTGCAGCAGTAACAAAGCGATCTTAAATATGCTGGCGCACAATCTGACGATCCTGAAATCGGGTGGTGACCCTTGGTCTTCCACTACGTGGTCGGTCATCTGTAGTGTTGGTGGTCTGGCACCGTTGCTGGAGCCTGTATATGGTCCTTTCGTGGACTTCAAATGCATTGGCTACTTGCCGGGCACTTTGTCCAGCTTCCAATCGTCCAAGGGCTTGGTGTCGCTGATTTCTTGTCAATCTTGGCATGTGGTAGCAATACAATAACGAATGAATGTTATCCGATCTGGATGGATTTTTTAAGGGCAAGAAATGGGGGATAGCATGTGCATTTCAATTTGCACAGAACTCGCGTGCATCGGGTTACCATGGCCGTTGCCGTGATGCGTTTTGGCTGATTAACAACGTGAGGATTAACAACTGGCATTAGCGTCTTATAAATAATGGCAATTAAGTTATGGCTACGGGGTAATTAGCCTTTGGAATTGCCTGTCGCCGGCGACAATACATAAGCATTTCCTGGATTGTGGGCATAATTATATTACGTCACAAGTTAGGATATTCTGAAACTTGTATTTTTGACAGTGGCGTCACCTCAACACTCCACATACAACACAACACACGTGTTTCTCCCAGGCGTGTATTACCCAGAAATAAACTGTGTACATGAGCCGTTACAAAAAGGAGGACTGCTCAAATAAACGGAGCATAGCTACAGTGGATACGACACTCTGAAAACGTCTTCTGCCTATAACCGAATATGATATCTGTGACGATTATTACTTTGTGAAAGCTTTGTCTTGTTACTGTTACGTCCGGTGCACTTGGCCAAACAGTGAGTGAGTGAGTTAATATTTAAAGTCACATCAGCATTATTTCAGCCATATCGTGTATTTATATGATATATTAAGATCTGTCGTCAAAGGACAGTGCAACAACTAGCAATTTATCACAGATTATAATTGTAAAACTAGTTTTAGAACAATTAAATAATCAGATAATAACAGACGATACAATATAAAAACGGGCTGTAGATCGCCAGCAACCAAAGTTAGGCCACCATACTAGCTATAGGGACCATGGGGACTTACGGTACTTCTGCTACCTACATGGTACCCCGGCAGGATTTACACCATCCCTCTGGCCACCGGCGATGTTCAGAAAGATACTTGGCCAAATATGTCACATGTAAACATCATGGAGCTTCTCTAAAATTCTAATGACTTGCCCCTGTCCAAACACGCCTGTCCAAAATACTTTCGTAGTTTGATATACATTTGAACCCTGCTGATCCGGATCCCAGAATACCCGGAAAACTCACTAACCAGATTATATTCACGAAATATCCACGAAATATGTACTACATAAATGCTTCTTTTATCCGGAAATCTGGTTTCCGGTTTCGGACAGTGAATTTTTAAATGCGAAAGTTTTGTGTCCCTTGTACCGGACAGTGGTCACGCTTGACGATGTTTGTTTGGCAGCTAACAACAATTAAACATCATCATTTAAATCGTGTCTCCTTTTCAGCTAGGCATGGTTTTATATGCAGGGTCTTTGAGTATTTTCTCGGAAATTACGCCGGACATACATACATTTTGACCGTATCTCCAAATGCATACAGAATTGCATAAGTAGTAGTGCTATGAACAATATGTGGAACAAACCCAACGTGTTTGTAAAAAACAGACTGTTTGATTGACGGCGAAATTTATCAAATCAATGAAGGGGGCACGGGTGGCCTAGTCGTCTAAGGCGCCGCGATTCGTTGTGCGGCGTTGCGTCCCTTTGGCACGCCAGAAACCCATGATTGTGGGTTTGAATTATGTTTCTAGGTTTGTCAGCACCATACCCGGGCTCGTGGGTTTCACCGAAGTGGTAAACGTCTAAGACATACATCACTTCGGTCTTTCCACCCACATTAAGCTGACACACCGTGATATAACTGGAATACTGTTAAAAGCGGCGTTAAACCCAACTCACACACTCACTCAAGTCGATAAAGTCTCGGTTGTCAGTAAAAAGAACACTTACATACATGTAGGTGAAAGAACACACACAAGTATTTTTGCAAACATATTTAGATAAAACCTTATGGCATTCCCTTGAGGATGTTTAATAACAACATGTGTTTGCCCTATGTTAAATAGTTTGTCGCTGAAGCAGTTTGTGAGATATATGTGTATAAATGACCTCAGTGTCTGTTAAGTTTGAGGGCGTTCCCATATAATCATCGTCTCATGTCATATCATTATATTATCTCTCTGCTTTGTAATTGTGAATCGATGAACACTACTGCTAATATCACAGGTGGCAGAGTAACACACTCATTCCTACAAGAGAAATGGCCGCCGTATCCATGCTCGCTATTGTCACATTGTTCCTTCATTACAAAACTAGTGCTGAAGATCATACCAGGAGTATCTCTGTCAAACCGTATTCTGAGTGTACTCAGTTCGTCTCTCCCGTAAATGAAACTGTAGTTGACAACATACATAGCGTTGCCTCATGTGCTGTACAGTGTGCCACAGACACAAGATGTGTGGCTTTCAGCGTGTCTGCAACTGATGACATGTGTATGCTTCACCGTGAGATGTTTCTGACAGGAATCTGCTACAGTGGAAAGTGGCACCACTACAATGTAAGTAAAAACTGTGTTGTGTTTTATTCTACAAATAGTTTTTAAAAAGTTTAGTTTACATGATATGCGGATTTGTTGCTGGTTGGAAAACTCAGTCTTGAGCATTTTTGCAAACATTTGAATATGTCAGTGTGTTTGACAGTATGCCCGTGATCCAATATCCTCACTACGACCCATCCTGGTTACAATAACGAACTCTGTATTGCATCCGACTAGAATGACAGTGATAGTCAACAACATCCTGGAGCAGTCTAAGAATTTACTTCAATATCTTTTCGACACATCTTTATGATAAACTTAGGATGATCGGCCGGTTGACCATTAATAACGGAAATTGGATATTTTCCCCGTCACTATGAGATCGTGTCGGCCAGTTTGACGTCCTGGTAATGTATTAAGAGGCAGTCACTGTGACCTATTTACTGAGATAGTTCTTACGAGACATCTTTAATCTAATGATGATATCGTTGAAATCTGTTTGTAACTGAGCTACATAACATGGTACTGTCGAGCATTTTGAGCATACGCTCATGTCATCTTTCGTTCTCACGAAGTATATTTTCTTCGATAAAACTGGATGTTGCATGTCCGTAGTGTAGCACAGGAAGTCTAACATACTAAATTAAGTTAACATTAATATAAGTATAGAAAGTTAAAAAGGGATATAAATAATTAAAATAATTGAGTTTGGTTGCATGCTCCAACATTTATACAGTTTGGCTTTCACTTCACGAAGGTTCATGCTCCAACGAACTCACTCAAATTGTAAGTCAATTCATAATAGTGAGTGAGTGAGTGGCTTTAACGCCGCTTTTAACATTATTCCAGTTATTTCGCGGCGTGTCAGCTTAATGAGGGAAGAAAGGCCGAAGTGATGCAGGTCTCAGACGCTTACCAGTTCGGTGAAACCCACGAGCACGGGTATGGTGCTGACAAATCTAGAAACATAATCGGGGCGAACTGGGATTCGAACCCACAATCATAGGTTTCTGGCGTGCCCAAGGGACGCAACTCTGCACAGCGAATCGCGGCGCCTTAGACGACTAGGCCACCCGTGCCCCCTATTGGGCATTTAGGGTGTAGTGTAATAGTGTTATGGTTTAGCATCGAGTGGCGTGTTCCCCGATGATGATGAATGTCTCTGTAAAAACATGAACGGTGCGATTATTTAAATGCGTTCTGAAGAAACTAAAGATAACTAACCCACGGGGAAACCCACGAGCCCAGGTATGGTGTTGACAAACCGAGAAACATAATCGGGTCGAACCCACAATCATAGGTTTCTGGCGTGCCCAAGGAACGCAACACAGCGAATCGCGGCGCAATTCAAAATAGTGTAAGCAAAGGAATATAGACGTAATGATGCTTTGAGCAGTACTAATTACATTTAACTGAAATCAGTCACTTACCCTTGCATGTTTTTGCGATGGATTCATAGATGTAGCAGGATACACTCACATTTAGGCTAACACCTGGTAACATCACTACTGACAGTGATTCATAAACAAATGGTTATGATAAAGTCGGAATCAAGCAATTGAGCAAGCTTTTAGTTGATATATATTATGATTATGAAAATATTTGTTTGCACTTCTAATTATTGGTCCTCCGACAAAGGAAGAAGTGTATTAAGGACGGGTTTTGAACCACTGGAAATTCCAAAGCTATTGAAAACCTTCAAATATTGTTATGTCTGTTATGGGACATCTGCATTTTTGGACGACCATTCACTGGCAAACTTTGGATGGATGCCACTCGAGAAGTGCTGAAAGCAATCAAATAAGTCGCTAATTCTTGTTGATGTTCTGATTTTACTACAAACTACTCACAGTGGTGCACAGTACATATATTTATATTAAAAGGAGCCTATGATACTGTGGAGGCGTAACATATGGACTAACATTATAACTTTTTGTAACAAGTTTGCAAACATGCATTTGTTCAGATGACACAATACCTTAGTGTAAAGGGGTGTTTCGTTATGCATAATTATATGAATCAGAATTTCTGCTCGGATTGGCCAAGTCAAATCAAAGGGAATTTGGCTACACTTCATGTATATCGGTGATCTGATATCGTACAATAACCATCAAATAGCCAATTCCCTTCCACTGATTCATCCCCCTGAACTAGAAATAAAGGAGTCCAGTGAGACCGCTTCATCATTTTCCTGTTTAGATATGTGCATTAAGATTCAGAGTAAAAAAACACTCTTCACAAGACTTTTGACATGCTTCACAAGAGGATCATTAGACAAATAAATGTGTGGAAAAGTGCACAATACAATGCTATCAAGAAGAACCTCCACGTTAATTGGTTAAAAAAACAATAATCTTTCTCTACCGCCTCCGTGGTCTAGTGGTAGAGCATCCGCCCGGAGAGCGGAAGGTCCGGGGTTCGATCCCCGACCGCGTCATACCAAAATACGTTAAAAGATGGTACTTGTTGTTACCCTGTCTGGCGCTCGGCATTAAGGGGCTAAAACAAGGACTGGTCGGCTCGGAGTCAGTATACTGTGTCTGAGTGGGGTATCAATGTTAAACTGCGGCATGGTATCTCAGTGTGCTAGCACTATAAATCGGCATCAGTCCGGACTAGTACAAGCAGCCACACACACATACACGTGCATGCACGTCGCTATATATGTGCAATAATCTTGGACGCGACGTTAAACCCCATTTCACCTCACCTTAGCTACTCTAATATTAAGGGTGGTCCTGCCTAATTCGCCATGGACCATGAAAGGAGGAGTTGATAATTTCAAACCAGCCGCTAATTTAAGGAATTTTAAATGAACTTTTTCAACCATATTGAAACATTCAAATCCCCACACTTCGGCGCGTTACAGTAAGATTGGTAACACCATGCCCATATTGATACTTCGGACTTTCTTCAGGAGACAGTACATACTTTTTGTGGCATTCTCGGTTAAGGTTTTGATGGCACGTCCAAATTTCCTATTTTTATTTAATTTTATTCCTAAATAATCATAGAAGTCTACCGTTTCTAATTCTTTATTGTCGAAAATGAAGGGGGCGAGTTTTCTCTTTGCAGTACCACTGCCAAAAACAACAACTTTAGTTTTAGACATGTTAAATGTTAATTTCCATTTTCGACAGTATTATAAGAGTGAGTTAAAATTTAAAGAAAATTGCAGAGATCCAGGATCGGTACCAAATAGAACTATGTCATCAGCGTACAGCAGTAACAGGAGCTGTACACAGAGAGTAATTTTTTCCTCTGACAGCGTTAACTTGACACCTTGACAACAGTTTTCTATCAACCACGGTTCGAGGTCGTTAATGAATATTGAAAATAGTAGGGGAGATAAATTTTCTCCCTGGCGAACTCCAGAGTAACTTGGGAAGAAGTTAGAAGTGTGTTTGCCTGTTTGAACACATGACTTAATATCACTATACATGTTTTTAACTGATGTTAAAAAATTACCCGTAATTCCAGAATTTAATAATTTTGACCAGAGACCCACCCTCCAGACATTATCAAAAGCTTTTGAAAAGTCAATGAATACAAAATACAATTTTTCTTTATTATTTTTTAGTATATTTATTTGGATATTCAAAACCAAAATATCGTCAATTGTAGAAAATCCTTTACGAAATCCAGCTTGGGTTGGCGATAATATGTTATTCACATTTAAATAGTTGATAGCAACTCTACTACCTGCTACATGCGGAGGACACACAATACTGATCACGTTCGTGGTTACTGTCGTTATCTCGGAGTCAACTTTGAATGGGCATGTACTCACGGTACTTTAAGGTTGTGACTGTCTGTCAGTCTTTGTTGTGTTAAGTTTGGTCCTATAACATATAGTCCTTGGTCCCAATATGTTTTTGGTACCACTTGGGGGGGCAAAGTGTCACATATACCAAACATTACACATTAATGTGTTTAACATGATTTTATGTGATAGCAAAGTTAATTTCACAGCTTTTAACATTTATAGCCACTTTTAGTTAGTGCCCTGCTGCTGCCAGCTAATTACATATTGTGGAACAAGTTGCAGGCTAGTAGTAGCCACATGCTATTTTTAGCACAGTCAAGGTGGCAGCAGCATGGGACAGGTCTCAGCACTGGTTGACAGAGGTCTACTATTTCTTGTCATGCACAGCTACATATGAAATTTCATCAATGAACCAAGGTCTATACAAGGTAAGTTACTGTTGCTGTCCAATTATCATTCGTTATTTTTTTATTTGAATATTGTTACACTGTAAGAGAAGGTAAAGTTTTGTTCTGAAATTGGTCATGTCTAAATATAGTCCAATTAACTTTTCTTTTAATCTGCTCAAAAATGAAAACTAACATACAAATGATCCTCAAAGTTGGGAGTTAGAAGTTAAAAAACATTTACTAGTTATCCAATGTGCAATGCTTCTTGTTGTTTTAATGTATCTATGCAAAGATTTGGTAATTAGATCTGTTGTGACACTGTAAACAAACAACAGAAGATAGTATTTTCTTAAGACTATATTATTATGGCATGAGTATTCTGATGAATATTACTGTTTTTAAAAAAAAATGTATGTCTATAATGTAATAATATGTGCTGTTCTATTAAGACCAATTAGAGACACATTTGTTGCAAGTAAGTTGATATTTGTGATCATATTATTTGGGGAATGGGGGAGTCATTGCATACATGTGGCAGTTGTCCTTGTGACTCATGGGTTGGGGGGTTGAAGAAATTGAGCGGTTATGCTCCCTTGACCGGGCAGGTAGCCCGGCACGCGGGAGCTATGCCCAATTTTTTAATTTTCTTTATGACTGATGGGTTTATTGTGTCAATCCCTAAGAAATCTTTGTAGGGAAAATGTGAGTGTAGTCCTCTCAGAGATTTGCTGGTCAGATAATATAATATGCAATAGATGATTATTTATTACGATATATGTTTTGCTGGGTTAGTCTTAAGTTGTATCTTTGAAATAAATTTACTTTTATGTTAACAGGTTTGCACTGGACTTATAAATATCTTTTGGTTGCAGCACCTATCTGTGAAGGCAGTGGACCATGGCAGAGAAATCTGATGAAGATGTTTCCATCTTGTCCAAACAGAAGACCTACAATGAATCCTGCATCATTTGTGAAGAGCCTTCTTCAAATTTAACCACACTGTCTTCTGTTTCTTCGTGGAAAACACTATTCAGAGCAGCAAAACTTCGAGAACATGCTAATATTTTAAGAATAGCGGAAATAACAGAAGAAGATAAATTTCCATCACTGCTGTACCACCGAAATTGTCGGAGCAGATTTACAAATGAAAGAGATCTGAAACAGTTCCTGTCACCTGAAGCAACAACAGAGTCTATTCTCGTGAGAGAGAAACTGAACAGGTCAGGCCATTCTTCAACAACTGTGCATGAGGCAAAATGTGTATTTTGCAGCAAGACCAAGTATAAAAAAGGTACCAACTCTAGGGAGCAGTTAGTAATATCGTCACAACTTAGAACTGATGAAACTCTCAGGAGAATAGCAATACTGAAGTTAGATTCTAAAATCCTTGCAGTTACTAGCAGAGATATTGTTGCAGCTGAGATACACTACAACAGAAGTTGCTATAGAGATTACACAAGGGATGAAGAGAGGTATCACCATTCAACTCCTGTAGAGCAAACCAAAGAAGATCATATTTATGAACATGCTGTATCAATTGCCTTTGAAGAAGTTTGTGAGTACATTAGAACCACAGTATTTTCAAACCCATCTGTGCTCAAGATGACAGACCTTGCTAGTAAGTTGAGAAGTCTGCTTGAAAATGCTGGATGCAAGGAAATCAAGGCATCAACAATGAAGCACCTGCATCGTAAACTTAGTTCTGAATTTGGTGACAGCCTTCACATATTTACTGACAACAATGGCAAGCTTCTTTTACCAAACACCCTATCTATTGAAACCATTGCCAGAGAAAATCAAAAGATGCAAAAGAGTTGAATGTTTGGAGGACAAAGAGTGACACAGAGAAAGTTGTACAGGAAGCTGCAATTCTACTGCGCAAGTGTATAAAGAATATGAAAGACGAATTGCCATGGCCACCACAACCATCAGATTTGAAAAATCCATCCAAGTTTGTTCCTCTTCTTGTCAAAGAGTATTTGGAAATTCTTCTCACTGGAGATGTGAAACCAGAATTCATGTCGGAGAAAACAAAAATTCTTTCAGACTCCTTTGGTCAAGACCTTGTTTATGCAGTGACTGGTGGTAAAACAATTACACCCAAGCAAATTTTGCTTCCGTTTGCTGTCAAGACTCTCACTGGCAATGTTGAAATTATTCAAATTTTGAACCGTTTTGGTCATGCTGTTTCACGCCCAAAATTTGAAGAAATTGAGACTGCAATATGCCTCCAAAAGCTAGCATGGGCTGAAGAAGATGCTGTACCACTACCACAAAACATTCACCCTCATGTTGTTACTACACTTGCATGGGATAACATTGACCGCCTTGAGGAAACTCTGACAGGAGGAGGCACTTCCCACAGAGTGAATGGTATAGCAATCCAGCCTACCATCCATGGCCCACATCTTGATAAACATCCAGCTCCATCAGTAGAAAAGACAAGAAGACGCACCATTGACTCAGTTGTTCCATTGTTACAGCTGTACAATACAGGAGAAAGAGTTGGACCACCAGCAATACCAGCGCCATGCTCTCCCTCGGAATAAGCTATGGGTGAATCAATGAAGAAAAACCTAACATGGATTCTTGCAAGGCTTCATAACATCCAACAACAGAAGATCAGTTCATGGACTGGCTTCAATATATTGGTTCGTGATGAGGATGACATAAAACAGGACACAATTGGATACCTTCCAACCATCAATGCACCTGCCACTAACATGTCCACAGTTCATGAAATCTTGCAGCAGTCTTTGACCGTAATGAATGCTCTTCAACTTGAAAACAATGTAGTCATTGTTTTGGGTCTAATCCGTGCTTCAAGGGAAGGCAACTGGCTGCTGCATTTATCCTGCATCAGATCCATTACACCTTGGTGCTTTTCATATGACAAGCAAAACTATGCGCGATACCTATCAGCATATCTTGGTCAAATGTCACATTTGTCCTCTACTCACAGAGACATTCATAAATACCTGGAGAACGGTGGGTTTTCTGTTCAGATTGGGTCTGACCTCCAACCCTTCATTGCAGAAATTTCACGATCGGCTGCCAAGAAACAATTCAGCAATCTGACCAAGAAGAAGCAAAAGGTTCAAACTAGTCAAGCTGAAGTAGTGCTCAGAGCAGATAGAAATCTGTTTGCTCATATGGTCATAATAGCACAGAGCAGACAACTCAATATGAAATCTGTATTCAGCCACCCCCTTGGACCTTTACCACTGTCACTTGCATACCCTGATGGAATACTCAGAAAGACAAGTAAATCAACTTTGGCCAGGGAATTGGAGAAAACTGCACCATTATCAGAAACTATTCCAGAACCATCTTGTACTTTGATTGATGGAATGGCAATTGTACAGAAAATCAAGGGTGATAACAAGACTTTCCAAACTGTTGCTGATGACATTTTTGTACAGATTTTGCACAAAGGAGACAAAAGTCAACGAATTGACGTAGTGTACAAAGATGTGTCCATCAAGAACGCAGAAAGAAGTCACCGTGGAGCTGGTACAGGAATACAGTTTAAGAACATCGCACCTGGTCACAACATCAGACAATGGCGAAAGTTTCCTCCAGTTCAAGCAACAAGCAGAATCTCATCCAGTTTCTCGTCATGGAGTGGAAGAAGGAGAAATATACTTCTAAGATTGGCAACAAGAACTTGTTCATCACATGTG
Source organism: Haliotis rufescens (assembly GCF_023055435.1). NCBI lineage: Eukaryota > Metazoa > Mollusca > Gastropoda > Lepetellida > Haliotidae > Haliotis > Haliotis rufescens. The sequence goes on from NW_025964112.1 coordinate 5,580,927, forward strand.
GAGAGGATTGCATTCAGCTTAGTCCAGAAAGCTGTGACTATATAGAGGAATTAAACTCAACACAAGAAGAAGCAGATACTCGACTTCTTCTTCATGCCAGCCATGCGTCAACTCAAGGTTACAGAACCATTATTGTATGTTCTGAGGATACTGATGTATTTCTCCTATGCCTGTCTTTGCTTTCCCACCTGCAGTCGGATGTCTACATGAAGCTTGGAACAAGAAACAGAACAAGATTCATCAGTATATCCAATGTTAGGAAGGCACTGGGACAAAATGTATCTGAAGCCATTCTTGGATGCCATGCCTTCACAGGATGTGACACCATCAGCTCCTTTGCTGGGAAAGGTAAACTGTCTGCCTTGAGATTACTTAAAGGTAACAAGAAGTACCAAGCCTGCTTCAAAGAACTGGGACTCCATCATAAGTTGCCAGAAGAAGTGTTTTCCATACTTGAGTTTACTTGCTCTTTGTATGGTTTCTCTCTCAAGCATGTGAATATATTGCGGCACAACCTTTTCCTTTCAAAAAAAGGTGAAATGGAATCCCACCAACTTCCACCATGCAGAGATTGTTTGATGAAACATTCACAGAGAGCCAACTATCAAACAGCAATATGGAAGAAAGCTCTCGACAACAGGCCAAACATCCCATCACCTGATGGCTTTGGATGGACCATGGAACAGACGGCTGATGGATACGACCTGGCAGTTGACTGGATGAGTGGTCTTCCAGCGCCTGAAGCTGTGTTGCAGCTGTTAGCCTGCAAGTGTCCCAAGTCATGCAAACTTCCCAGCTGCACATGCATCTTAAATGGACTGACCTGTACTAGCATGTGCAAACTCCAAACATGCACCAACTTTGGTGAGGAGAGCGAGTCAGGCGACAGTTGTGGAGACGAAGAAGATTGACTTGAACTGATAATGTTTGTAATTATGTAGATATCATAAAGTGTATTTTAATGTCAGCTCTTATTTGGGAGAAAAGCCTGAAGTAAGGCAGGTCTTAGACGCCTACAATGCTGGTTAAACAACCCTCAAGCACAGGCATTGTGCTAAAGGAATGGGAGCTTGAGAGAAGACAATTTCAGCTTGGATTAGTCAAGTGCACAGGAGTTGGGAAGCTTGTCATTCCACCCAACTCAGACGTCACTATCACTGACAAGGAGCTTCCCTAACAGAATATTTGTGCTATATTGCAAAGAACTAGCCATTCAGCTATTACCGATGACCTTGACACCTCACCCAACTTGATTACTGACAGAGAGAAAGGATTTGTGGACGTCAATATTTTCAACATTACTACAAGGACAGTAGTCATTCACCCCATTCTTCTATGTGAGATCCAGCCTGTATTTGGTGAAGAACAGCTTACCTTGGAAGGCAGTTCTTAGGACAGCACTTCACTCTTTAATAAGATGGACATAGAGTCTTCACGAATCTAAACCACTCAGCATAAAGAGGGATTGCATGTTATCTCTGACTATTTAGACATGTTCTCTCATGTTGACCTTGACCTTGGACACACTAGTGCATGTAGGTACCATGAATTCAAGTGTGACTTAGTTGTGTTTCAATGAAATTGTGGATGGAAAATCAGTAGACAAAACCTTAATGACAATCAAGATTGCCAACAGATTCTATTTTCTATTATTGGGATTTTGATACCTTGTGCTGGACAAAAGGTCTTAAATAATTACATATTATCATTTCACAACCAAGATGAGCATACATATTGCTACATGATATTAAAGTATCAATAAGACATACATATTTATGCTTTAAATGGGTAAAAGGGACAGAAAATCTTTCATTTCCAATGTTTAATATTTGTTACTATTTTTAGACACCCTCAAATGTCAAAGGTCATTTCTATAAATAAGCTGCCGTAAAAACCTTGCTATCATATCATAATATGACTAATGTATACTAGGCTGTACAAAAATGCATATGTCCCTTTGCCCCCCCAAGTGGTACCAATTTGCCAAATTTTCTCTCTGGGACCAAGGACTAATAGGGACGTCTCTCCAACGTTCCAGTCCTGGAGTAGTGTGTGGCAGACTTTGCTACTCCGACCACCCGCGTGATCCTACGTGAGACTCAGTCTGGTGGGGGGCACGGGTGGCCCAGTTGTCTAAGGCGCCGCGATTCGCTTTGCAGAGTTGCGTCCCTTGGGCACGCCAGAAACCTATGATTATGGGTTCGAATCCCGGTTCGCCCCGATTATGTTTCTAGGTTTGTCAGCACCATACCCGTGCTCGTGGGTTTCACCGAAGTGGTAAACGTCTAAGATCTGCATCACTTTGGGCTTTCCTAACACATTAAGCTGACACGCCGCGATATAACAGGAATACTGTTAAAAGCGGCGTTAAACCCAACTCACTCACTCACTCAGTCTGGTGTCTTCTGATCGATGGTGGTAGGATCTACTGTCTGACATGATTCTTTGTGTGAGGGTGTCGATACGCGGACGGGTACTGCATAGGTATTTATGGCTTTGACTTTATTGCGAACGTTCTGCTCTGAACCAAGTTAACATTTTTAATCTGCCCGGAGTTTTTCCTTGACATGGGCATTCTGGAGTGTTTCCCTAACCTACATCTTTGTTGCGGGTTTGTTTAGGTTTGTTTCGTTTTACGCCTAAAATTCCAGCTATATGACGGAGGTCTGTAAATAATCGAGTCTGGACCAGACAATCCAGTGATTTACATCATGAGCATGGATCAACCAAGTCAGCGAGTCAGACCACCTGATCCCGTTAGTCGCCTCTTACGACAAGCACAGTCATCTTTTACGGCAATTATGGTTTGCTGAAAGCCTATTCTACCCCCGATCTTCACGGGTGTGTTGCGGGTGTCGCTGGTTGTCATTATACAAGCAGGCAATGAGTTGAGAAATGAACCATCAAACCATCAGCATTCTGTTTCTATTTAATGCAAACATATAAAACTAACTTACGTCACTACAGCTCTTACAATTGTTTTTCTCCTCCAGATGATAGAGCCACAGCCCTGTCCCACGAAATGTCAACCTTTAAGCTATTGCTGTACGCCTTACATAACACGTGGCTTTTACACTGTGCACTGTGTCTTGCTCCACTTTCTTTAAATCTGCAGCTGTCTGATCTACAGGCGTTGTATGATCAATTTCATCGAGGTGAGAAGGCATCCTAAATCTGAGTTAGATGATAGCGATAGAACGCAGGTCGTAGTTCCAAGTGAATTTTGAGATGGTATTCTCAGTTTGACTCATGAGATCTTGTTTGCTGGTCATCTTGTTAGGACTAAGACCTATGAGTGGGTTAGTTCTGATTATTTCTGGCCAGGGGTGTTCTGTAAGCTTTGTCATGTTTGTCAAGTATCAGGAAAACCTAACCAGGGAATTCCCGGGGCCCTTGTGTAAAAAGTGCCAATTGTGGGCGAGGCTTTCTCCAAGGTCATTATTGACGTTGTGGGACCATTACCTAAGACTACTCGGGACAATCAGTTCTTGTTAACGGTGATGTGCGTTAATACTAAGTTCCCGGAAGCTATCCCACTATGTGAGGTCACTGCGGCGGTTGTGATCAATGTGCTCATTAAGTATTTCACTATGACAGGGCTACCTATTAACAGGATCAGGGGTCGAATTTCATGCCTAGACGTTTTCAACAGGTCATGTTGTTATTGGAGATACATCAGGTCAGATCTAATGTATATCACCCTGAATCTCAAGGAGCTTTAGAACGCTTTCATTAGAGTTTGAAATGTATGTTGAGCTGTTTTTGTTCCGGGCATTAGAGGGACTGGGATGCGGATGTCCTGTTTATGAAAGGGTTTTGTTGCTACAATACGACTTAGAGGCATAATAATATCCGAAAACAAATTGGAACAAACCTCTGAAAGTTCGATGCAAGATCTACCATCGAACGAAATGAAATACAGTGAGAGGTCGAGACTGTTCAGCAAGATTTATCTGATTGTAAGCTGCATTCATTGTAAGTGTGCTGAAATATTTTGAACTCTCAAGTCTCATAAGTTCTTCAGTTGGAGACATTAATGGGACATAAATCTGATTTGCGTACAAATGGTGATGACACAGTAAAGTTATTTGGTTCATCTATGCCCCGCTCAATCATATTCATTCAGAGTTCTTCCCTGAATTCACACTTGAACACCGCTGACACCACTGTAAGGTATCACGCCCACATAACATGCAACACAGAGGTACGATGACAAGACGTTTACTTGACAGAGACAACAACGGGACTCACCAGAATGGAAATCGGATCATGCGTCACACAGTCTATAACTCCACATGGAGGCACACACTACTGTTGGGGAACGTTGCGTTTTGGTGAAGCTGTCCAATACTGGGAAGAACCTCACAAATCTCACCTGGATATATTGTAAACAGTCAAAGTGTCAACAAAGATAGCCACCTAACAAAATTTGGTGCAAGCATTGATATTCAAAATACTACTAAAATCAAACGAAAGAAACAAATTATGATGTTAACATGATGAGAAACATACATACCAAAGTTAAGCACTCAAATATCAGAGGAGAAATGTACCCAGTGCAATATTTATTATGAGATTACAAGAGCGTTGTTGTAACAAAGACAACATATAGATTTTCAAAAAACGGAATTTGTGTTGAATCCTACAGTTAATTCAACAAATTCCAAATGTCTATATTGTTATTAAAAAATGAGTCAGTTATGACCTCAATTTGATTTTTCAATATGGCTCGAATGACTTCAACAAATTGGTATGTCATCATGCGTGAAAACAAGTATGTGTATCCAAACGTTAACGTTGCTTTCGACCGCCTCCGTTGTCTAGTGGTAGAGCGATCACTCGGAGAGCGGAAGGTCCGGGGTTCGATCCCCGGCCGCGTCATACCAAAAGACGTTAAAATATGGTACTTGTTGTTACCCTGTCTGGCGCTCGGCATTAAGGGGCTAAAACAAGGACTGGTCGGCTCGGAGTCAGTATACTGTGTCTGAGTGGAATTCATGTTAAACTGTGGCATGGTATCTCAGTGGGCTAGCACTATAAATCGGCATAAGTCCGGACTAGTGCAAGCAGCCACACAAACACACACACGTACATGTACGTCGCTATATAAGTGCAATAATCATGGACGCGACGTTAAACCCAATTTCATCTCACCTCACCCTGTATATCAGGACGGGATCTGGAGTAACTATACGTTGGTACCGCTAAGCTGAAACAGTTATTCCGTGACACTGTGTGACCATAGCACGGAGGCGATTATCAAACGCCACAAGATGGCAAATAATCGGCATGCATAACTCAGGAATGTCTTGTAATGCCATTGGTCGGAAATTGGGGTATCATCACCCTATTGTAAGCCGTTTAGTCGAGAAAGAGAAACATGCTTAGACTGGTGATGTACAGGACCGTCCCCGATCCGGGAGACTCCCTGTGACGACACTTCTTCGTCTCATATGCCAAGAACCTGTTTCAACAAGTACTCGTCTGAAACAGCTATGGTTGCCAAATCGTCGTTTCGGCACCAGAGCCGTCAGGAACCGGGTGAAGGCAGCAGGACTTAGGGCTTGACGATTCATAAGGCGTCCCTTGTTGAGAGATCACCACAAAGCTGTTCGTTTAACATGGTGTATTGCGCAACAGAGCTGTTATCTGAGAACTTGGAGACTGATCCATTGGTCAGACGAAAGTCGCTTTCTGCTCCACGTCACTGATGGAAGAACGAGTTTGGCATCTTCCCGAGGCAAGAGAGTTAACTGACTTTAAAAGTCCACCCTTGCCGAACTAGCCTGGCAGTGGCTATTACGAGTTATGTCCCTTCTAAACCTCTCCTATGGACCACTTCCACTACTCGTGTCACTTTCATTTGATTCAAACAAAATGGCGGCGCCCAGTCAAGACGATCTGATCGATATTCAAGATCTATATTGTGACAAAATGGGTCTTACATTGCGAAGTGCATCAAATCACGTGAACACCTTGATTAAAATCATGAAGATATTTGGAAAATATCTGTTGACAACGAGTTGGCCGTGCACATGCTTTGCAAATCTGGCAATCGACCGAAATTAGCATGACTGTTTACGAACCGGATTTCGATTTCGTTGCGCGAATTTGATTGGACTATGCATTGTCTCGTTAGCCAAGCCAAAATGTAACTCCATAATGCCTAGTTCGGCAAGGGTGGAAACTGGACTTTTAAAGTCAGTTAACTCTCTTGCCTCTGGGGCTGCATCTCTCATGATTGCAGGTTGGATTTGGTAACCATAAGGGGCAACTTAACAGGGGCTCAGTACACCCGGGACGTTTTGAGGTCAGTCGTCATTCCTCATTTTGACAACCACCATCTTGCTACTCGACCTCAGTACATGGACGACAATGCAAGGCGTCATCGTTCGAATGCAGTCGTGGATTACATGAGGGCCAATGCAATAACGACTCAACCCTGGCCAGAAATGAGCCCAGATTTGAACCCCCTTGAACATGTTTGTGATATTCTGGGGCGGTGCATACAGGCACGAGATCCTCCTGTACAAGATTTACGCCAGCATTGCATCAGGAGTGGTTGTTGTTGACC